>NC_140491.1:22510000-23225000 GCF_964271855.1 Acomys minous | reverse complement strand
CTAATGTTTTATTATCTACTCTGCCACATCTTCTTAATACATGCACATGCCCTTAAGTGACAGCACACATATGTTCACATACATGCACATATGTGATCATGCAGCACTGCTAAGCCTGTTGTCAGATCTTCACGCTTCCAGGCCAGTCATCCTTGCTTTTCTTTGGAATGTCGTCTCATATCTGAGTTCAAATTTACCTCTTCCATGAGCGCTGTCCTCGTAGGCACACCCCACTATGCCCTTTCCCCTGTGTCTACTCATGTCGCATTCACAGTCTACAGAACATTATTTGACTAATGTGCTCCCCACTGCACTAGTGAGGTACAATTTGAAATTATAGTTAGTATGTGACTACCTCAGCTCTCAAGAAAAGGTTGGGGATAGAAGAGGTTTCCAAAAAAAGCAATTGCTCCCAATGTTCTTCATAATCATCTGATACAATCCTCAGGCTGCAACTGATATCAATAAGTGATTATTTTGTGTGATTCATTGCTAATTAAGTAAACATAATAGCTTACGGTAAAGCGATATGCATGAAACAGTAGATCGTGTTTTGCGCAAGTAATTTTTTTTTTTCCTGGGCTAGGAAGTGTTTCTTTAGTATAGTTTTCATAGAGTTTCATGTGCAGGAATAACACTTGGGAGCTTTTAGGGGAAAATATCCATCACTGAGGAGCACCCAGAAAGTTGGCTTCGAGTCAATGTTGTCCCTGGGGTGTCCTCAGCAACGAGGGCATGACAAGTGCAAAGAGCTGGATGACGTGAGAGCCGGGACACTGGACATGATGGAGAACATTGCATCCTCTGCCCTGGTGAAAAGGGGAGCCTGCTTTCTTTTACTGCTAGAATGGTACCTGTTGTCTGTTAGCAACTTCTGTGGTTTTCAGTCAGTGGGTCACACATACGTTTGCCAGTCTTTCTGGAAGGAGCTGTATCAGCAGAATGCAAAGCCCAAGATGGTCCTGAGTAAACCTGTCCGCCATAATTTTGGTATTAAGCCCTGACGTGTACATCACATTACGTTAGGTGGAAAAAATGATTTGCTTTCACTACTAGTTAAGAAAGTGCTTAGACTTGGCCAGAATCTGGGCCCATCTCTCCCTAGCACCTGGTGAGTTCTTACTTACTGCTTCCATCATTTACTGCTTTGCCCAGAGAAACGGCTTAGATTGCAGGGAAGCTTGTAACAGGTGTAGTGTATGTTCTTGTTTTTCCTCGTAGCAGATGGTGCTGAAAGACGATCATCTCTCTGGGACCATTACAGGATAATGCACAGGAATAAATAAGCACAAGGAGAGGTCGCAGCTAAGACAGCCGGGGCTTGAGGTTGGTCCAGCATTTGAAAACGGTACATATAACACTGGGTAGCTTTTTTCCACCAGCCCTAAAACTAAAACTTGGCCTTTTCTCTATTTTTCCTACATGTAAAGACTCTATTCCCCACTAATAAACCAACCCACTTCTCACTTGAATTGTAGGTAATCTAGTAAAACAGATCTAAATAAAAGGGAATTTCTGACAGTGCTTTGTACTAAAAGAAAGGAGGTAATTTTCTTGGATTTCCTCCCCAGGTCCAAGAAATTTCTGTTTTTATTTTAATGAGTTTTATGGGACCTACTCTTTGATCTTGCCCTCTTGGAAATCAAAGCAAGGAAAGGTTAATTTCACCAATCTATCCTAATGCATGTCTGCATTTTTCATGAAGGATAGCAAATGAATATAATCTAACCTGGTATCGCACGGAGGATATTACATTCTTTTGTGCAGGAGTTCATGTGTCCTGGGAAAGAAGAAAGCCCCTGGGCCCTGGCATACCCATAACTGAATATATGTATGCATGCATATATTCTAATTATACTACTATAGCTTCATATTTGGATGCATGCTTAAGTTCAGCAATGGCGAAAGAGTCTTGCAGTCAGACCCAGCTTCATTCTTTTCCCCTTTCCTTGTTTAAATTTTATTTAATGTCCCAGCCTCAGTGCTGCTTGCAGAATATTGTTCCCTTGACTTAATGCAATTTTTTTCCACATGATGTATTCTCGGGCTGTCCCACCTTCCTTTCAGTTGCTGACAATATTTTTTACTCAATTTGGGCCTAAAAATGCAAAGAAAGCAAAGAAATACTATTTTAACATTTTGCCCAATTCTTTCACACACTGTATTTACTAGCAGCAGATTTCTGACTAGCGGTTTGCTTAAAGAGTCCTTTTTTTTTTTTAAAGAAAAAGAGAGCAAAGAATTCTGTGATGTCTTTGACAAATAAAAGGTACAAGCTTATTATATTTCATAACATTTCCCCGAACATCTGCGTGTGCATGCATATGTGGGTTTATGTATGTAGATCTGTTTTCTTATTTCTCAACGCTAAAGTTGTTGATGTTTTCTGAAATCTCATTATGTGTCTGCACCTAGGTCCCAGAGAACTGCTACCATTTCTGTACAGAAGAAAAAAATAAGAATATAAATGTTGAAAATGTGGCTTTTTCAGAGAAAAATCTGATGTTTATATAGGCATTTGCACTATGCTTAACCTCAGCAGTGCAAACATCTGTGGTACCCAGAGGGTTAATTTTTGATTGCCTACTCTACCTGCACCCTAGAAATGAAAGAAGCCTGCATGCAAAAGAAGAAAAGCAGGCTGTCTTTGTGACGTCACAAGCATCTGCCTCTGAATTTCACTATGGAACATAAATGGCAACAAGGATTGAAACAAAAACAGAGGAGAAATCTCCTTTGAAGTGATATTTCTCTCCCATCATTTAAAGCTTTAAATTTATTATGTCTAGTTTTTGAAATATCTGAAACAGCAGATGTATGTAAGGAAGGTGGTGGGATGTGTAGGACCAAAGAAAATTAAGAAACATTGGCTCACCCCTCCCCCAATTTGATTAAATTGCTGAAGAGCTCTCTGGAGTATAGACAAAGTTAGGGGACTCTAACAGAACAACGCGAATACAAAATTATTCCTATACAGATTATGTACACTAAACTTTGTCAGTACAAACCATACATTGTACAATGCAATATAAAATCCCTTTATATTGACTATGACTAATTAGCCTTAGCTTCATGTTACAGGGACTGTTTAATCCTTGGTATTTTTTGACTTATCTTTTTTTAAAAAAAGTATTATCATTCATTCCTGCTGGCAGGAATAAATTTGCTCAGGAGTTACTGCGAGATAAATATTGCTTAGAAACCATAATTTTCTATTGTATTTGTCTAGTTAATAAAGGGAAGCACTTTATTTTTCTCTGGTGACTACTTGTACTTTGTTCAGTAATTAAGGAAGTAAGTCAGTGCTCCTAGATTTTAGCCTTTCTATAACCTCTGCAGATTTGATCAGGATGTGTGGGCCAGTTCTGTTACAGTGTTGAATAGTTATAGAAAAATCCTCCCTCAAACCAAGAAGGATTCACATAATAACACATAAACTGATACCAATAATCTTTTTTAGTATATTTTATTAATTTATTCATATTACATCTCAATTGTTAACCCATTCCTTGTATCCTCCCATTCTTCCTTTCTTCCCATTTTCCCCTTACTCCCCTCCCCTATGACTGTGTCGGAGGGGGACCTCTTCCCCTGTTATATGCTCATAGGGTATCAAGTCTCTTCTTGGTAGTCTGCTATCCTTCCTCTGAGTGCCACCAGGCATCCCTATCCAGGGGACATGGTCAAATATGGGGCAACAGAGTTCGTGTGAAAGTCAGTCCTCAGTCTCCACTCAACTGTGAAGAATGTCCTGTCCATTGGCTAGATCTGGGTAGGGGTTCGAAGTTTACTGCATGTATTGTCCTTGGCTGGTGCCATAGTTTGAGCAGGACCCTTGGGCCCAGATCATTGGACAAATGGATTGAACTAGAAATGATCATAATGAGTGAGTTAACCCAGAAGCAGAAAGACTCAAATGGTATATACTCACTTATATCTGGGCATTAGCCCAAGGGGCATGTCCCATGAAAGTATTCACTTACCAGGAAAGTGAGTCAGAAGGGAGGACAGCCTATTGGGACTCTAGGTGAGAGAAGCATGGGAGAATGGGGAAATAGAAGGATCCAGAGGGTCCTAGAAACCTACAAGAAGAACATTATAATGGGTGGATCTGGGCCGATGCCAATAATCTTACCAGCATGAAACGTGTCAGTCACGCTCTGTCTGAGTAATCTGTGGGTTTCTTCTCAGCATACATGTTTTGGACTTTTAAGAAGCACTTCTTCATATACCACCAGATATGTTAAGAAATATATTTGCTCATTGGAGGAGCCCCAGTTCTGCAGTTGAATGATAGTTGATTACTGGCTCTTCTCAAATTAGCTGCATGACCTTTGGCATGTTGTTGACTGGCGTAGCTTTTGTTTTCTCACATACAGATTGAGAATGGTGGTATTGCACAGCTTGTAGTATTAGTGTTAAGGGCAACCAGGGAATGCACATTAGTATTTACATGCTTAGTGTTTCATATATAAGAAGTCCCCCTCAGGCACAGTCATAGGGGAGGGGAGTAAGGGGAAAATGGGAGGGAGGGAAGAATAGGAGGATACAAGGGATGGGATAACCATTGAGATGTAACAAGAATAAATTAATAAAAAGTAAATTAAAAAAAGAAGAGATCAATACATATTTTAATTATTAAAACTGTCAAAGTACACTTATATAGAGATTATGCATTTTAAATGTAAGCATTCTCAGAGTGTATTCACGCGTAGCGTATACATTGCACTGAGAAGTTTGGGTAGCTTTTGTGTACAGCTCATGACGTCACTGTACGGCTCTTCTCTTACCGTTCCACAGCACAGGTAAGAGTGACTCCTGCCTGCCTTACTCTGTTCTCACTCCACGTTCCTACCCAGATACCCTTCTCCTTACTCTGTCCCTCCAGCACTCTGAATCCACTTTCTTGAGCTGCAATTGTTAGATTACAAATCTTCCTCTCTAGAAGGTGAATTTCACATATTGCTTATCTCTGCACCTTTGATACTTTGGCTATCAAAGGTATACAGCAAGAACTCAGTGGAAGCTTCTTCAATACATAAGTGAAGCGTTAAATATTATTAACCGCTCAATGACACTTTCAGAAACAGCAAGGTTCATCCTAAACATTCATCTGAAACTCCATGGACATTGAATAGCAAAAAGCAATTTTAGGTAAGAATAGGAGATATGATTTGTCCTGATTTCAAAGTACTACAAAAAGGCACAAACTTGTCGATCTTTGATTTCTGTCCTCCCCTTCACCCCCGTGCTTCTTTGTATGATTTACTGTGATTTGCTTTTGCCATAAACTAATGAGTATGTCTGTTTCTACAATATTTTATATTACATAAATATATTCATTTCCATAATTTTATTGGTGAGGTTAATCATACCCACTTTCACCAAATAATTGTGTTGTGAAAATTTAAAAAGTATTGTTCGGGGGAGCTGATGTTGACTCATTGGCTAGCTCAGACAGTTAGACCGTGTGGCTTCCGTACTGAGAACTGAGAAGGAAACTTGTCCTTTGTTGTGGTGTTGGAAATGTAGTCACCTCAATCATTTCTTATTTGGCTTACAGAGCACTATTAGTCACTATCCTGCAGTAGGGGCCCTTGCTCCAAATCTGAACATAAAACTTGTACCCCGGCTTAGCAGCTGTGCCAGACAATCCATTGAAACCCTTATAGAACTACACGTGCTTTGTAAATATGCTTGGATGCGTCCATGTCCTTCTTCGTGTCTTGACTTTTTCTGTCATCTACCACTGCTGTGCAGCAAGTCCTGTCCCCGAAGATTCATATGCAGAAGCTTTAACCCCATGTCAGTGTGTTGAAATCTGGGACTTTCAAAGAGTAACATTAAGTGAGCCTATAATAGTGGGCATCTGATCCAATGGAACTGGACCCTTATAGGGAGAAGATGCACGCAGCTCTCTCCACACGGAGCCTATCAGAAAAATAGCTGTTCACAGTCAAGGAGAGTCCTCATCAGAATTCTGCGAGGCTGGCATCCTGATCTTGAACTTGTAGTCACCAGAATTGTGAAGAGATAACCAGTTGTCTCTAGGATCTTCTATGGCAGCTTGGGTTGATCAGCACAATTATCTCACCTCAAGTCAAGGGTATAAATTCCTGTCTCCTTATTCCTAATGTTATACTCAGTTCATCTCAACAATGGATCAGTATTTAACACACTGATGCTGTTCTTAAATTCTCTCAACAAGAAATTAAAACAGGTGCAGACCCATACAGGAAAGTCAGAGAAGATTTATCCACTATTCCCCAATTTGAAAACAGCTCACTGAACATTGGTAGGTGATTAACAAGAAGATAGTAATACAGAGGAATGTTTAATAAAATTAAAAAGGAAAGCATAGGAAGAAAGTGTAGTTCAGTTGGATGACTATGGTTTATAACCCATTATTGTCTATTTATAAAGAAGTACAAGAGAAGTGTTTGCAGGCTCCCAACACAGACCATGTAAGTGGGTGTAAATGCCAGTTACTCTTATTTGATCATTGCATATTGTATATATATATTTAGAAAACTATTTCAGTGTATTGATAAATATCTGCAATTATTATGTGTTAATTAGAAAAAGGAAAAGAAAATAAAACAATTACTAATATAATTATATGGAGTAATCTAAAAAATATTATGTTAGTGCTGGGAGTTTGGTTCAGTCATAGAGCACTTGCCAGACATGGACAAAGCTCTGGATTAAGTCCTCATCACTGTGAAAATGCAATGTTGAGGGAGTGACAACCAAAAAAGAGCATACATTCTGTTAGGCTCAGTTTGTACTACGTTCCAAAACTAAGTGGTGCTGTTAAGAATAGGAGCAGTAGATGTGGAGAAAGTGTTGCTGAATACAAAGTATATGGTGTGGTTGTTAACCATAACGATTGGAATAGTGAGTAGTGGCATATACATGTTAAAAACATAACTATACACAACAAATTTATGCATCTTATGATTGAGGTTATAGATCAACTGGAACAGGAGACATATAATAACTGCTAATGAACCAAACATACTTGGTCTCAAATACGAAAGTTACCATAAATTTAATTTGGTTCCAAATGAAAGTCCAGAGAAGTTAATACATCAGCGTAATAAGTCAGGATATTTGTAATTTGATCCCATTACTATTACTTGTCCTTTCCGCCAGCTCAGCCTGCTTGCTGTCTTCTTTCATTTATGGTGTCTTACTTTTTCCTCTGGAAGGTTACTCTCAGCGTTACAAGTGACCTTCATAGAACTGTGTGACAAGTACAGGACTACAGCCTGCAATGATCAAATCAGGGTAATTAGTATTTGCATTTCCTTAAACACTCCCAAACTGATGGTGGGAGGGAAGCTCCAGGAAGTAGGTCAGCAAGTCTCTAAGACACAATGGCCCTTCCTTAGAGTCTGTATTTCTGGCTGAGATTCCCAGTGCTCTCTGCCTGCCCACATTTCCTATGGCTTGGGGTATCACCTGTCACTCATGTGAACTTCCTTGTATTTTTCCAATCAGGCCATGACTTCTCTATTTATAGAGCTGGAGTCACCATCTGTTGTTTGTACCCAAAGAACATAATACACTAGTCAAAGGCTTAACATTCTCTTATTTACACCGGCCTCCCCAGAAGCTGACCCTGAGCCTGGCTGGGAACACAAATAACTTGCTTTGGATGTGACTCCAAGAAGAATTAGTAGGGCACTTCATATGCAGTGTTAAACCGTGCCTGCTGATTGGCTGGTTTTCAGTTTAGCAGGGAATTCTGTGAAAGAGGGTAGGCTACAACATCCTGAGGAACGGGGAATTTAAGATTATATATTTATCCTCCCACTCCCGCTTGTCATAAGTCAAGGGCTATCCTGGGTTAACTAATCTCACAGGACTTTGAGCCATCTTCTCTTTGCATTCAGAGAAAACTTCCAGGTGCAGAATTGCGGATGTGGGCAATAGGATGGGGTCTCCATGGACTAGAACAGCAGTGCCCACACTGGACAGTAGGTCATCGAGAACATCATGTAGACTAGCTTCCAGCGGCAGCATGAAGAACCTCTTTAGGTTCCATGGCACCATACTCTATAAGCTCACTAACCCTCACACATTTCCACAGATGGAAACTCTTTTGGTTTGAAACACGCTTGCTTTTCCTCTTTGCCCCTTTCTGACAGATTCTAGCCTGCCTCTTCTTAGTATATGTGCTGATTTGTCTTGTGTGTGTGTGTATATAAAGGCTACCAAGAAATTAGAGGAAGCCAGGTGTGGTGGGACAGCTTTACTCCCAGCACTCAGGGAGGCAGAGGACTGCGGATTGTTGTGAGTTCGAGACCAACCTGGTCTACAAAGTGAGTCCAGGACAGGCAAGGCTACACAAAGAAACCCTGTCTCAAAAAAGAAGAAAAAAAAAGGAAAAGAAAAAAAAGTGGAGGAAAAGGACCCCTATAAATTATTGGTGTGATGTCACCTAGTATAGCCATTACATTATTTCCCGAGCAGGTGGATAATTTCTCAGGGCTGACATAATGAACATACTACTTCTTCTGTGTATATTTATCTTGCTATTTATCTTTTACCACATATTATTCCCCTATCCCCACCCTTGATTTCTTAGGAGCACCTATGTTCTTGTCTGATTGGGTGGGTTCTTTTTAGATCCTCACTGTTTCTCACTTCAAAGAGGTTGGAAGACCTTGCCTTGAGATAATGTCTCTATAAACTTTCATTTTACTTATTGTTACACCAAATTCTAAATAAACCTACAAACTTAATAGTATAAGTAAGCATTTTGGTTTGATTTTATAATGATTTCTTAGCTTAAATCATTAAAATGCAACTTACAGATAATTAAACATACACCTACAGTGTGTGTCTCAAGCTGCTATAGATGCTCATGTTTCTAGAAAAAGCCCAGCTTTGCTTATAAAATGTGGTACCAGCCAAGTACCACTACTAATACTACATGAAATAGCCAAGAAAAATGCTTAAAATTACACAGATGAGCCTCTAATGAGTGTTAATATTAGATTTGAAAGATTAACCTGTGCGAAGGTTCAAAAAGCTCCAATGAAGAACGGTTGTACATCCCAACTGCAGGGAGGAAAACAAGTGCTTGAGGGTAAACTTTCATGTAATTTATGTAATGTTGATTATTTGTACTTTAGCTTTCCTTAAATAACTTTCTAAGAGTGGCTGGAAATTCTTCCCCACGGAGAAAATGTATTTCTTAGCTGTGGAACAACTTGCTAATCTCTAACATATTGTAGGTGATGTTTTGTGTGACAGCAAAAATATGTGAAAGTCTTTATTAGATACATTATATTTTGAAAATTAACTGCAAATAAAACATGCTGATTTCTTCGGATGCTATTTTATTTTTATAGAGACACTAATATCAATGATGATCATATTCAGAACTAAAACTGTAGATACTCTGGGCTTAGAGATGAGGCTAAGGTTTTGCCTTTATTTATTATGCTTCCTAACAGCCATTCACCTTAATGTAAATCAAGCAGAGCACAAGGCTATTGGGGGAAGCTCCTCCAAGAGCCACCCAGTCAAGTGTGAGAGAGCAGTGCTCATATGACCACAGTACCAGACAGAACATCACTGCTATGCTGGTGGGGCTGCTGAGTTGTATGCAGGTTCAGTGTACACTAGCTTCTCTGTGTTTGACATGGTTTGGAGTGGCTTATTGGATACTGAGGTCTTTCAGGAACTGTGTTTCTAAATGTGAGTGAGACTTTGCCATAATGAGGAAGGTAGAGTGGGGGGGGCAGGGGGGGGCGAAGGGAGAAGAGATTCCAGACAGGTGAAATGGTGAAATAAATTGTGAAATAGGACCTTTGCTCAAAACTACATTTTATCTCCCTTCTCCCAGTTAGCAGGGCTATTATATATACTACTGTGTGGTAAAGAGATTATAGAAACTCTAATACATCCCAACCACCATAAAATCAATATAGAATTTTCTTCAGAAATTAACTACCATATGATCCAGCTACACACAGTCCTGAGGACATACTTGAAGCCATCAGTCATCAATAGGAGAGATACCTGTACATCTGCAGTCATCACAGCTACATTCCCAGTGACTAACAGATGCACTCTCTTGAGGTACTCACACCTGGGTGTGTATAAAAATAAAATATGCCATGGAAGCACAGTGCATTGCCATTTAGCCACAAAGAAGAATGGAGATGTGTCATCTTCAAGAGAATGGATGGAGATTATCCAGTTAAACAAAATAACCCAGGCTCAGTGAGGTATGTGTCACATGTTTACTCTGCTATGTGGACTATACAGGAGAAAATGGCATGATGTTGAAGGACTGTAGATAATAGGAGGACAATAGGGGATGGCATAGCCAAGGTGTGTCATGTGCATGTGTGGAAGAGCCATAATAAAACTTTGGTTTGTACAATTAATACATGTTAAAAAAAAAAACTAAAAAAGGGATTTGCGGGATCTAAATAGGAACCTTATAGCACAGTGAAATGTAAATTAGCTAGAGTAAGAAGTACACAGGGGAAGAAGGGAAGAAATAGTTAAAGGTTTGGGTTAATTCCTGCTCACGAGGAAACTGTTTCACACAGGCAAGACATTAGTGTCTCCATAATTACCAAAGATGATTGTTCAAAGCAGTCTCAGGATCATCCTTGCTTCTAGATGTTTCCTCTGGTGTCATATGAGGCTTTCCCATGAATATTGAGATAAAGTTCCAAATCTTTAATAATATCATCTCTAAGCTTTCTCCTTCTCTCTTTATCCTTGGGCCTCCTTATTTTCCGGCACATTTGGGTTGCCTTAGTCTGGCTATGTATCAAGGTTCCGCCTGCACTCCCATGTCCTCATGCCCTCCATGGATGGCTGAAATCATCTCTTAAAATTAAATTTCACACTCTGAGGGTAACTGTCCCTGGTGCCAAATAGATTTTCCTTTTATCTTAAAAAGTGGACATAGTAGTTTGTAGTGCCAATCTGCATGTTAGTGCTTGGGAAATTGAGGCTCAGACAGATTTTTGAAATGGAGGTGGCAGAAACTGAGGGTTAGAGAAGCATTGTCCCAGAATAAATCAAAGGCTTCCACTGTTTAATTGATTTTTATGCAATGATATCTCACTTGCAGGCCTTAGATTAGAAAACATGGCGAACCCCTACCCAGATCTAATCAATGGACAGTACATTCTTCACAGTGGAGAGTGAGTGGAGAGTGGGGTCTGACTTTCACACATATGCTGGTGCCCCATATTTGACCACGTCCCCTGGATGGGGAGGCCTGGGGGCACTCAGAGGAAGGATAGCAGGCTACCAAGAAGAGACTTGATACCCTATGAGCATATACAGGGGGAGGAGGTCCCCCTCAGTCTAGTCATAGGGTAGGGGAGTAAGGGGGAAATGGGAGGGAGGGAGGAATGGGAGGATACAGGGGATGGGATGACAATTGAGATGTAATATGAATAAATTCATAAAATATATTTTAAAAAAAGAAAACATGAATGCTGTTTCTCTAGTATGAAACCAATGTACAGAGACAGGATTTTCATCAATGCAATGTTTACCTCACTTAGCCTCACTAACACTCTTGGGAAATTTGTAGAGAAGATGTCAACCCATTGTGGTAACTTGAAAGAGAAAACTCCTTTATAGGCTCAGATATTTGAACACTTGGTCACAGGTCAGCAGTGCTATTCAGAGAGGCTATAGAGCCTTTAGTCGGTGTGCCTCGCAAGGGAAACACTTTCCTGGGGGCAGCTTTGACAGTTTAAGGACTTCTAATTTGCTCTTTGCTTCTTGGTCTGATGACAAAATGTGGTTAGCTAGCTTCCTACTCCTGATGTCTGCTGCTGTGTCACCCCTGCCATTATGGGCTCTACCCCTCTGGAACCATAGGACAAAATAAGCTTTCTTCCTTAAGTTGTTTCTGATCATGGTAGTTTATGACAGCAATGGAAAGTAACTAAGATATCCTTATTAATAATACAATTTAGGACAGAGTGATGACTATTCTTAGGGCATTGAGAGCAAGCCACTAGCTTGAACATTAGTTAATACCTTTTGATTTTTGAATGTTACTTTTAACTGAGCTGGTTTTTGCTCATAAATAAGGTAACACAAACAGAAATTAATAGAAAAGTACAAAAAATGCTGTGTAATGTGCAACCTTGTTATCTGGTATCAGTTAACATATATGCAAATGACACAGGGCGAGAGCCCTTTGGGAAGAATGGAATGGCGTCAGATTGGAATATCAACACACTTCCAAGTGGTTAAGAGGACATTTCTTAAAGTCATTCTGAAAACTTGGCCCAGGAAAAGGTATTTAAATCCAGCCGATATGACCTCAATTTATTTCCCAATAAATTACTCATCTTCTTTGCCATTAGTCACCCAGCCTGCCAGCCATATGAACAGAGGTTTTATCTTCTGTTTCAGGCAGTGCTGTAGGACAGGTGGGCAAGCTGCCAGCATAGAACCCGGCTGTGCTTCCAGGTAACGTGGGGGAGGGGTGGGGGGAAGCAGACACTGTGATAGGCACCTCAAGAACGCTTCCAATGGCTGCAGGAATTCAGGCCTGAGTTCATATTCCAGCTTTGTTCTGACCTTCAGATTCAGGCCTGTTGGGAAGTTCAGAGGCGCTTTCTTATTGTTAACTTGGCTGGAGGCCAGCTAGCCTGAGTGGAATCAGTGTGCTCAGGCTTAGTCCTAGAAAGCAATGACCCGGTGACACAGTTTAGCGTCCAAGCAGCAGCAGCTTGGAGGGATAGCCAGATTTAATAACAGTGTAAGCGGGTGTGATCTGAAGTAGGAGAGAGCCGACTATCAGAACCCGGGGGAGCAGAAATTGGAGGCTAAGTTAGAGGCAGAAGTGGACACAGCTATGACTGATCCCGCCAGAGAATGCTGCTGTTGCCAGAGAATGTTGCTGTTGCCCTGCATTATGCTCCCTGGGTGGTCTCAGGGACACTTGGCCTCACTCACTGTCTTTTCTTGGTTCTTTAGCTCTTGATAGTTGTACATTGCCGCAAACACCTCGGGCCCAGCTCTAAATGTCAGATCCTACAACACCTACTCCTACTGCGGCATTCACCTGGACAACAGCGTGGCAGGGCTCTTAGTGAGGGGATCAGGATTTTGACTTGGCTGGTTTTTCTATCATATACTTTACATTTCTGTATCTCCCTAATGTCAGTCTCCATCAGGGCGGTGTTTTTTTAGTTTTTAGTTTTGTTTTGTTTTTAATCGTTTAATTTTTGTATCCCCAATTGCCTAGAGCGTTTCCAGGCTTATAAAGACATCTTAAAAAACATCCTAATGAGTAAATAATCTTACATTGGGCTAGATTCTCTTTCTTCTCCTTCCCTTCCTCCTCCCTTTCTTTTCCTCTCCCTTCCTTCCTCCCTTTAGCCAATCACTCATGACTTTCTTTTTATAGGTAATAGCTTTCTCTCGCATTCATTACCTCCAATTCCTTGGCCTTTCCTTCTATTTCCTGACCAATGAACCATGTTATTTCCCCCTCTGAAAGCCTGCACGTGCTTTTCACTTTAAGTTTTCATTCTGTAGATCCTCTCCTGGTGGCCCTGTGATGTCACTGAGATCTAAGCTCATTCCATCGCCTTATAGAGGAGTCCTCTCTAAGGACCCTTTCCGAATCCTCCTTTGTCCTTCATCCCAATCCCTCCAGATATTCTCCTGTGACCTTATTTTAGAATATTAAAAAAACTAAAATTGTACCATTCACAATTTCCCCGACCATGCTTGTTAGCTTGACGGCTGCCCCTTTTCCTCCTTCTGTGACCCTTCGTAGAAAGTGACTTCTACCAAACCAGAGTCTCGGGTGACCTGCTTCCTGTTGTATGCCAAGTTTCTAGATCAAATCCCTGATGCATGCCTGATGCTTCATAGATACACGTTGGCTATTTAACCTGGGTTATTCTTCTGGGGTCCGTCTACCTACACTGGAACTTGGGCCCCTCCACTGAGGAATGACATAAAGCAGTGTCTTGTTTGTCTTCTGTATGACTTCACTACCTATATATGAATATTGCAATAAGAAATTGTGGAAATTAGTGATTACAAATGATATTGATAATAACAACCTTATTGGGTAGTCACTATATGACAAGCACCATTTTTAACTCGCCCCATTTCATTACTTAATCCTTATTACAATCTAGGATGATAACATCATTTAATTTCTTGTTTTCGATGACTATAGTTCTCAAAAAGGTAAATGACAAATCATCACTAAGAGGTAGTAATTCAGTAAGAGCTCAGGGAGTGAATTTGAGGTATTACTGGAACAAGTAAGCCTCTCAATAAATGACTCAATAAGTCTCATTCATCACCATCATCATTATCAGCTATGTAAATTATAAATAAATGTGCTGTAAATATTATTTTGTCAATGATGTCTGCTTTCAAATAGGTTAATAGTAAATTACAAAAAAAAAAAAGCAGTAGGAGATCCATATTGATGTATAGGAATTCTTTGTAAAATAACTCTCTCATTGCGCAGGGAATTATTCAAATACACACAGATAACATATTTTAAATAAATAAACGTTTTATTGATCGTTAAATCTTACCAAGGATATAACATGTGCTGCATTATGTTGGCAACTGGCATCTGTTAAAAACAAGCTTCCAGAATGCCAGTTTGGCTTAGGTAATTCTGCAAAAGAGGTTCAATATCAATGTTCTGGATTATTCTCCAACAAAAATATCTTGGCAAATTATTACACAGTCTTTCATAGTTGGTTTTGAATAGTTAAAAATTAACTGAAAGAGCCTTCAAATGTCAGTGAAATCCTACGATTCTGGTTCTATACTTTGAAATTTGTACTGTGGGCATTTATATACTTATCAATATTTATTAAACTAAAAATCTTAAACAACAAGCACCATATTTTTGTCATTACTTTTTTTTTATGATCCTTATGCTTGAGTGGTGAATTTATTAGGATCTGAAAAAAAATCACCATTCATCAACTTGTACATGTTTCATTTTATATTTACCACTCGTGGATTTTTTTGGGTGTGGAATTAAATCATGACATTGAGTGATTGGATGTATATACCTGTCAACTGTATATAATTTATAGCAAATGGAGGATTTGTGTTGGATCTTCTGAAGCATTTGCACCCCGTGAAGACATATAGAGAATAACAGACAATGGGGCCTGGGAAAGACATCAGAATTGTGTAATTTAATTTCTATCTTTTCCTGAGAGAGAATTGGGAACTCAAGCAGTGGGGTTCTATGTACCAAACACAAGTCTCTTGACTGGTGTTACACTGTTTTGTGGAAAGGCGTGGATGACATGGCCCAGGGGACCCAAATCCACAGACAGTAGGACTTAGACACTTTACATGAATGGATGGGTTAATGTGCTCACTAGAGCATTTACCTCAATAGCTGCACTAACTGAATCTGTTAGTAAGAGTAAGAGGATGTGGGTATAGGCCTATACTTTGGATGTACCCAGAATAATGCACTTTCTCGTTACATTAATCAAAGACAATGGTGCCACTAGCCCACTACTTTCATTTGGGTTGGAAGAATTTTGGGAGCGTCCTTAAAGGTTCACATACTGGAGACATGGTCCTCAGTGTGACAAGGAGGAGATGTAGAATTTATAAGAAATGAGGCCTAATAGGGAAGAGGGTTTTTTTAGTCTTTGATGGAGTTGCCTTCAGGATTTGTGTATGTTTCATTGGATCTATTTTTATATCTGGTAAGAGTGAGGTACCATGAGTGAATATAACCCTAAATTGCACCCTGGCTTTCTGACCTGAGTTTCTCCTGATATACATACTTCCACCATGTTGTGATGCAGACAAAGGAGCCCCCACAAGCATCGTACCCTTGAACCTCCAAAGTGAATGAAAAGAATCTTTTCCTCTGTATAATTAGCCTGCCTCAAGCATATCAGTGTAGTAACAAAAAAACTGACTAATGTAATATTCTTAGACAGCCACTTTTAACTTAGGGATTTCTTCTGTATTTCATGATATATATATATACACACACACATAACTATGTATAATTATATGTATTTTTATATAATTATACATATTTTAGACTATATAAATATATTATATGTTATATATTCATGCTATCACTGTTGTGTAAGTTTAACATCTCAAATGTAGAAACACAAAATCTGAAACACTTGAATATCCAACACTTAAAACAAAATTAATTGTGTATGTGTGCACGTGCGTGTGTGCATGCGCACACGCATAGGTGTGCACATATGGATTCATGTGAATGTAGGTGCAGACAAGGTGAAGGAAGATGAGACACTTGCTATAGGTACCAGGAGTTGAGCTTCTGTTCTCTGCAGGAGCAATATGTACTTTTAAATGCTAAGCCATCTCTCCAGCGCCTTCAAAAGTTGTTTGAGTGCTGACTTTCTATTATAGGTGGGTAATTCCACATTTGACCTTATTTTATTCTCAAAAGGCAAAATGCAGGCGCACTAAAAGTCCTGTTGTAATCACTAAAAGTACTGTATGTATACAAGGTGTATAGAACATAAATTTTATTTCAGAATTGGGTCCTATCTACAAGAAATGCCATTATGTATGTAGTTCAAAATCTACAAAAATAAGAAATTTGATCTGAAGTATTTCTGGTCCAAAGCATTTTAGATAGGAGAGAATATCCAAATCTAACTAATGTATGTGCTTTGTTGAAGCCATGTGACACTTGTTTTAAGATTTTAAAATGGCTGAAGGAAATGTTCTTTCTTTTCTTACCCTTTGAATTTGTTAGATTTAGAATTATGTTGATGTTTTGTAGAATTAATTTTTCTTGGTCATAGCAATGTTCAAGGAGTAAATGTTTTAATTACTAGATCATTGTCATAAAAGTATTTATTTGGATTTCTATTTTTTCTTAGGTTATTTTTGTTGAGTCTTTTTTTATTTGTCATCTTTATATTATAGAGTAATATTCATTAATAATTCAGATCATATGTTCACGTAGAGCACTTACAATATGATCTGACACACAGTAAACAATATATAAGAATATGACTTCATATAATTCTCTTAGTTTAAACTTAGACTTAAACCAAATTCTCTAGGAGATTTTATTTGTTATAAACTTGACAAATTTATTTTAACATTCTCAGAATTATCTGAAAGCTCATTCTGCTAAGATGATCCCAAAGAGGAAGAATGGTTTTGATGGCGCAGTATTTGCAAAGTGATATGTAAGGTAGTGGAATGTCAGCAAAAATTTAGAGAAATAGTAAAATGAAATATAAAAACAAATACTGAAAGATTCATATTTATGTGAAACTTAAAATATGAAATAGCTGGCACTGAAATTATAAACTATGGGAAGAAATGAATTTCACATGAAAAAAGTACAAAAAAAAAGCCATTCTAGGCTGAGTCAAGGATTGAAATATATATATACATATATATATGTATATATATGTATATATATATACGTATATATAAACATTTTAGAACTTTAAAAAATAAATTCTAAGATACTGTCCCTATAGTTTTATGATAAGTTAAATTAAGTTGCATAATTTTACAATACAGAAAATGCAAAGAAATCCTCCCAAACTAGTAAAGATTGCCCAATTTATACATCAAGTTAGTATTTAAAACATACGTTAAATCTTGAAGGCCACAAACTGGAAAAATACGCTTCAATTTATGAATCAGGCAAGGTATCAGAATCCATGTTAACAATAACTATGACAAAAAACCTTACTTAACGAACTTGAATAAGCAAAAACAACACATTAGGAAGAGCTTGGGAAACCTGGAATTTCGTGGAAAGGAAACAAGAGCTCATAAACTTCTGAGAAGACAATTAACCTCATTAGAAGTAGAGAATTCTAGTTAAACCCACAAGCATATGTACTTCCCCCTCAACAGCAGTAAATAAAATGTGTGACAAGAAATTTATGGACAAGACTGTGGTTCTTACCACTGTGGGTAAGAACATGAGCACATATAAGGACTTTGGAAAAGACTTTGGGGCGATACTGTGATTCTGTAGATAAATGTGGTAGATGAAATTGGAAGTAGCTCTCAATGACTCCTTCTTTCTGGAATTTACACATTATTTGACTGGTATTTATTCATTTGTGTCATCTCTTCCCCTTGAGTGTGATGTAATTTCTTTGTATATTATTGAATTATTTTAAGGTTAACTTAATTTTTAAAAAAAATTACCATACAAAGCATTAGGTTTGATTATAACATTTTAATGCCTACTTTAATTTTATTGATCCTCTTCTCACATTCTTATTTGCCAAGTTCTTAAGTTCTTGCTGTTAGCCTTCTTCCTTTTCTGTTAACCTCACATTGCTTCCAAGTCAGATGTATTCTAATGCCCTCTTTTTTCCCATCTCCTCATCATTTGTTTATGATCTTCTTTTCTCTTCTTATGGTCCTCTTCCAAGCTCCATGACCTATATGTACAACACACACACACACACACACACACACACACACACACACACACACACAAATCTGGGATCTGTATGTGGGGCACACCCTGTTTGGTCTCTGTAGATCTGACATACTTCACTTAACATGACCATTTTCAGTTCTGCCCATGTTTCTTCTAATTCGACAACTTAAATTTTTTTTATGGTTGAATAAATTCCACTATGTATATGGGCCACATTTTCCTTATCCATTAATCTATTAGTGGACATTATAGGTTTGTTTCATTCCTTAGCCATAGCTATGCCTTGCTTTTAACTAGAGGAGTATGGCAAGAAAGACAGAATGTTGTTCCTTCAGTAAGTAGATTATATAAAAGTCTTTCTTCAAAATTGGTTTAAGCCAGTGGTGTCTTCTGCCCGCTGATGATGATACAAGGCGATGTTAATCACCCAAATGCAAGAAACACAAGATCAAGTATCTGGAAGAGAGTGAAACTTTTTAGCTGATAGTGAAACAGTTTACCCTCTAAAGGAAAGGAAGTCCTATCAAAAGTGATTTGACTGTGGAAACAGCCTCCTCTATACTCAGACCGAACCTCGAGTATTGCCTCATGAAAAACCCTGAGTTAGACAGCTTTTCCTCACATAAGAAAATACCCGGGATAATTAACTTACACTTAGTTAGCTCTTTCTTCTGGAGATTCACGTTTAAAATCACATACAACCATTGCTTTGGCCCTTTGATGCTGGCAACAGATGCAATCATGGAGTTATAGATGAAGTGAACTACTCTTCCCATGGTCAGTGTTCCCAAATTCTTTTCAAAACTGTCTCCCTACAGCACCATTTGGAGACTAATCCTTTAGCACGTGGGCCTTCGGAGACAGTCGACCTCCAGATATAGTATAGAAGTCTTCAAGATGAATTCAGGTAAGCTGTAGCCAGATCCAACAATCTGTGAGCTACTCAGTGTTCGCTTTCTTACACTGATAACCTGGTGCTAATATTGTTATGCAAATACAGATAGCTAATGCAATAGATTTCTGATGACAGCGAGTCCCTTAAGTATAAAACATCAAGACACCTTCTCACTCCCTACTTCTCAGGAGTCACATACAAGAACGTACAGAGCAGTATTACTTGTGAAGGTAAACCTAGAAACATTCAAGATTCCTTCTTAGAATGATGGATACGTGAATTCTAGTGTCCTCATGCAACGAGGTGCTAAAAGTAAGGAAATGAATGAAGCACAGCCTGGATGGAATTTACAGTTATGAGAAAATAGAGCAAGATGCCGAGGAGTTTAAACAAAATGGTTTCTTTTTATTGTCCAAGAGGGAAAAAGAACTAAACAATGTAGTTAGGTGCAGATGCATGTTTTGTGAAAGTGAATTGTAAGCACAAAGTTGGGAGCTGTAATTTTTAGTAGAATTAGTGTAAAAATTTGTGGTTTTGTAGAATTTAGATCAGAGAAGGGCACATATTAGGCTTAAAACATTTTGGTAGCATTCTTCTTATGTAGAATTGTAGATACCATGAGCTTATTGAAACTTATCTTTTATTCTTAAATGCTTTTTTATATGTTATGTCTGTATGAAATATTGCAGAACAATTGATCTACAACATTTCATGTCCTTAAAAATATGCATGAGCTATGTAACAACAGACCTTTCACTTAACTTAACTGCAAAAATATAGTCTTGAAAGCTGAACAAGTTGCTGAATTATTTCCGACTACACTGCTACCAAGTGGGGATTGGTGTGATTTTCCTCTAGTCTAGAGACTAGTCCAGAGTACTGGGACTATTCTACTTTTAGAGGTTTTTTTTCCGTATTAAGTCTAGGTCTGTTTTCCTGAAGTTACTCATGGAAGGATAAAACAAGGGACTGTTCTACTTTTAGGTTTCTAGGACCCTCTGGATCCTTCTACTTTGCCATTCTCTGATTTGGGCCCAGGGGTCCTGCTCAAACTAAGGCACCAGCCAAGGACAATACAGGCCGTAAAACTTTAAACCCCTACCCAGATCTAGCCAATGGTCAGAACATTCTCCACAGTAGAGTGGAGAGTGGGATATGACTTTCTCACATACTCTGGTGCCTCACCTTTGACCATGTCCCCTGGAGGGGGAGACCTGGTGGCACTCAGAGGAAGGACAGCAGGTTACCAAGAAGAGACTTGATACCCTATGAGCATCTACAGGGAGAGGTAATCACCCTCAGGAACAGTCATAGGGGAGGGGAATAAGGGGAAAATGGGAGGGAGGGAAGAATGGGAGGATACAAGGGATGGGATAACCATTGAGATGTAACAAGAATAAATTAATAAAAAAGGAAAAAAAAAAACAAGGGACTGGGATGTATGTAGTATAACTATGAGATAGCGACATTAGAATGAGTCTATGCAGAAGAGATAACGGCTGGAGAAGTTGCAGATTTCATGGCAGTACGAATGAGAAATAGCCCCCATAGCTTTGTCATTTGGATATTTGGCTTTCAGTTGTTGGCACCGTTTGGAGAGTTTCAGGAGGTATGGCCTTCCTGGAGGAAATACCTCCCTGGGGGGTGGTCTTTAGAGTTTACAGGCACAGAAACAGAGTTTTAGACTAAGCTTGAGGCGACTCTTGTGGTAAGATCTGTTCTCACCAGATGAACCTTAGTTGCAGGAACAGGCCGTGCACTCCACATCACTGCATCTTTTCTGCAACTGCCATCTTGTGTTCTGTATGACAACCGTGCAAGTACGTGTGAACTTGCCCTCTTCATCTGCTCAGCTTCTAGCATTTCTGGTCCTAAGATCAGGAAAAATCACTCTCGTTGACTTCATTTAAATATCTGACTAAATCCTTGTCCTTTATCATTTATTTCTGACAAATATATGTGTTTGTCAAATAGAGGTTTGGTGCCGAGATGTTCAAGAGTCCTGATGACTTCTTGGGCTAAGGTGGTCTGTGACTTTTTTGAATCTGGTACAGGCTTGAAGTTGCTCTTGGGTTAACAGAACAGTGCTTTTTCCAGAAGTCAACTCACAAGCCTGGTGCATTTTTCTGCATTTATAACTCCTCCTCTGTCTTTTGTATAACCTGACTCTTTCTCTAGTCATTTAGGTATAGTATAGTCATCCCATAATGGCCAGGAGGCTGAGCATTGTATCCTCATCCTCTAGAGAATATTAGCAGCCTGGTGTGTGTGTGTGTGTGTGTGTGTGTGTGTGTGTGTGTGTGTGTGTGATTTTGATATATTAACTATTGTTATAAAGAGAATCTTAAGTAATGTTTCATGAAATAATTTCTGATTAGATAACCAGAACTGCGTGCTCAGAAGAATAATCTGGCAGCCTTGAAAAGGCTAGATGGGAAAAGGGTAGTGACAGCAGACGGACAAGTCAGCTAAGAACACACTGCACTGTAAGCATAGACGAATCAGAACGAGAACTAGAATAGCAATGGAGTTATCAAGTAAAAGGTAAGTGTAGGAGATGGCAGAGATATAACTGAAGTGGTTTTTGTTTTTGTTTTTTAATTCCATTCTAATTTTCCAAGCATATGGAAATCCGGGCATTGCTACTTTCTGTAGTGGTTTGGATGAGAATAGCACCAATAGGCTCATACATTTGCATGCTTAGTTACCAAGACATGGAACCGCTTGGAAAGGGGTAGGAGGTGTGGCCTTGGTGGAGGGGGTGTGGTCTTGGTGGAGGGGGTGTGGTCTTGGTGGAGGGGGTGTGGTCTTGGTGGAGGAGGTGTGGTCTTGGTGGAGGAGGTGTGTCATTTGGAGTGAAAGTTGAGGTTTCAAATGCCCATGGCAGGCCCAGTGTCTCTCCCTTCCCTGCCTGCTGCCTGTGAGTCAGGGTGGGTCAGCTTTGGCTCCAGCACCACGCCTGTCACCTGTCTGCTTCCCTTCATGGTGGTAATGGGCTAACCCTCTGAAACTGTAAGCAAGCTTCCAATTAAACGCTTTCTTTTGTAGGAGTTGCTCTGGTCACAGTGTCTCTTCATAGCAACAGAACAGTAAATAAGACACTTTCTTATCTATTTGCTTTGATTTTAATTTTCATAAAGCATAAATTCAATTTAGTTCAACAAATATTTGTTGGGCCCTGCTTTGGGGCCAGGAAGGCTGCTAGCAGTTGTGGTCAATTTGCAATGTAGTAATTGATGCAGATAAACAGTGAAAGGAGAAAGAGCCTTCTAGATGGAAAGACAACTTTTAAGACATTTAAAATTTGAAGTTCAGCTACTCAGAGGAAATAAAACTGAAATTTAGGATTCAGTCAGTATTTGTAGGGAGAGGACTTTTGCTTAAGATGGACCTTGAGGTTTATGCTAAATCACACAATATAAACACTGCTTAGGAAGTTCAGAATCTGGTGGCCATGAGGCAGCATGGTATTAGGAAAAGAATACTAGATTTGGAAAACATTACAGTTGGGCTGTTGGTCCTTGTATTTTGCTCATCTGTTGAGCAACTTTACATCATCTAATCAATACGGTTTAGTCCCGTCTGTCTGTTTGGCTATGTGATCCCTGTCTTCCAGTCTCTGAGCTTTGGAGAACAGGAACAGGCTTGCTCCTTTAAAAGCCACTTACTGTAGCCTGCCTGGAATTTAAAATTTTATGGCTTAGTCCATCAATCCATGTGATATTACCCCATCTGAATTTAGCTAAGCAGGCTAATGCATAATTAGCATTTCTCTCCACTTCTCCCTGCAGCTCCCTAATGAGCTGGGAATTACGTTTTCACAATGTGTCCTGGGAAGGCAGACGTGGCTGGGATGACTTCTGAGCCTACCGTCCTTTTCCACCCCGTAAACTCCTGCTTTGTTATTTTTGCCATTACTTTTATAATAGCTCCTCTGTCTGATGGACATATTATTATTATTTAATAAACTTGGCAGGATTGCACTTCCTCATAAACCCCGGTTCCATCATTCTGACCTTCAGTATCAGCTTAATTAACTGGGCCTCTCCTGGTGAAAGCAACAGTGTTGTTTTATTTCTTACTGTTGAGACATGTTAATGATTTATCAGCAGGGTATTAATGTTCATTTTCATTCAACGAGGACTGAAGATACACCTTTCACAGTTTATTAATTTTAAGGTTCCCTAGATCAAAATCATCTGTGAAGGTTAAAAGCCACTTAAAAAAATTGTCATGCACTTACCTGGTTTATGATAATTGAAGCTGTGTCTGTTTTGACAAAGTGGGGCATATCAGCCATGGAGGGATGACGGTGTGAGATGTAGGTGTGCACCTTTATAAGCATTCAGGATAATTCTAGGAGATGTCACTAATTAAAAATGTGAGATCCAGGTATATTACTTCTATTAGAAAGGGATTTGTAATAACTATCATTGAGTTTCATTATGAAAACATATGGGAGACAATATTGTGACCTAAAAATGTTAAATACAGAAGCTCTGAAAATTTCATTTTTGAAGGTGTTTCTAGAGCACAGCACCAAAATTGTCATTCGGCTAACTGTTGGTTTGTAATAAAATATCCTAATATTCCACTCTGAGGGTTGACAGCATGGGCAGGGCACGGTGGGCCCTTCACTGGTTGTAGCAGGAGTGCACTTAAGTGTCTTTAGTCTGTTGGCATGTCGGCTGTGGGCTGATTGGTCAATGATAGCCCTCAGATGAGATGTCTGCTCTTTGTTCAGTGTGATTCCATTAGAGTTGGATAGGAAAAGATTATTTTCTATTTTAGTGTAATCTAGCATTTTACAAGGGAATTATAAGGAGTTTTCTTATATATTGAAAGGCAAATCCTGGAATTAAATAATAAACATGTTTGACTGAATAAAAGAAATGAGGCTTGTTTATTAAAGGGCTTCTCATAGCTGTTGATATACTAAGAGTCTTGGGGAATTTTCATGAGTTGATGTGGACTCCCCAAACTCATTTGGCTATGGAACTTTAGTTGTTTCTTGTTTGAATCATGCTTTTGTGTAGTGCTTGCATTCACTAGGTAGCCAAGGGAGGACGACCTTGAACTGATCTTAAGTTCACTGCCAGAGCCCATGTAGATGAGATGGGATCTGAATGAGAAATATGCTTACAAGAGAGAGAGAGAGAGAGAGAGAGAGAGAGAGAGAGAGAGAGAGAGAGAGAGAGAAATATGCTTACAGGCTCAGACAGTTGAACACTTGGTTCCCAGTTCATGGTGCTGTTTGGGAGGTGTGGCCTTAACAGAGGAAGTATGTCACTGGAGGTAGCCTTTGAGAGTTAAAAAGCCTCATGACATTGTGAGTTCACTTTCTTGGATTCCTGCTTGCATTTGAAGATAGGATTTCCCAGCTTCCTTTCCCTGCCACCACACCTGCTGCTTGCTGCTGCGCTGTGATGGGCTTGCATCCCCTGGAACTGTAAGCTAGAACAAACTCTCTCTTCCCATAAGTTGCTTTTGGTCATGGTGCTTTATCACAGCAACACAAAACTAACCCACACCGTGGCCATCAGAGGATAATCTTGACTCCTTATCCTTTTTATCCACTTCTAGAGTGCTGAGGTTGAACCTGTGCTACCATACCCGTCTTGACTGTAGAATTTTATATTCCAGCTTCCTACCTGCTGTGGAAAATCTTTAGCAAAATATGATCTTTAAGACATGTTTAAAGCATTCTTCAGTTAACATTTTATTTTTCAAGTTTTGCTTCTGACAAAGGTCCTAACTATCTCATTTTAATGTACTCATCTTTTGTGGAGTCTATTTTCCAAGTATTCAGAAAGAGTGAAATCTTACTGTCTTTCTTTTTCTTTCTTTCTTTCTTTCTTTCTTTCTTTCTTTCTTTCTTTCTTTCTTTTCAAGAAGAAAATTGTACAAAACAATGAGAACTGTTAATGCCCATGTTGTTTTGTGAGGGGGTCACCCTATTTTTGTGACAGTTTTCCTGGGATTCAATTTTTATTATGGAGATTCTTCTA
The DNA here is from genome assembly GCF_964271855.1 of Acomys minous. Taxonomy (NCBI): domain Eukaryota; kingdom Metazoa; phylum Chordata; class Mammalia; order Rodentia; family Muridae; genus Acomys; species Acomys minous. The sequence continues at coordinate 23,199,667 of NC_140491.1, read as the reverse complement.
TAGTCCCAAACCTTTAAATAGCACTAATAGCAATTAGAATGAACAAAGAATCAAGAAAAGTTGTCTTGATAGCTGGTCGTTGGGAACAATTTACAGCACCTCCATTCAGTACATAGTTTATTACAGTAGAGACAAAATTGGAAAAAATGCAGGGACATAGGTGTCTACATTGAAAATTTGGGCTACACTCTATCTAACTATGTGACTTTGAGCTACATAGCAAATGCTCTGAGGTTCTTAGTCATTAAATTTAAATTGAATACAATTGAATACAGATCTCATGAGCTGGTGTGTATACATTTGTAAAAATTATGGCTCTCAGGACACTGTAGATGCTTTATACATAGTAACAATTGTTCTTGGCAATGGAATCCTACTTTTAAGGCAGAGGTGGAAAAAGTTAGGGGCCTTCATCAGGGACTAGGAGTTAGCCCCAAACTCTGAATTTACATGATGGTGTCAAAGATTCGTCTGGGAGACTTCAGCCATATTGGAAGTGCATCATGTACACTTTGTGCCTGAGATGATGCTAATTTCAAGGTGTGTGCAATTTCAGGTCATTTAAGCCCAATTAAGCAGTCAGCTCCTCAGCTGTTCTCTGGCTACATCCCTAAAGCAGGAATCACCTTTCCTTAATTGCCCCTCCCACTTTCACCGTAGCACTTTCCTTTCCTTCCAACACTTAGTACTTTATGAGGCGACCTTATGCATTTATTTATATGTTTACTGGCAGCTCCTCCAGATAGAAATTAATCTCTGTAAATCCTTATATGTGTAGGGACTGTGGCCTGGCCTCCGGAAGCAACTCAGCAAATATTTGTGATTGTATACAGAGTAAGCAGAGACGGGATGGAAAGGTCATCTAGTGGATTTGGTTTTGAAGGTGTTTTAGGAGGGGAGGGGGCCATGGGCCCTGATCTCCTTCTGTGGCTTTGAGTTTTACCCTGGGAGCCTAAGAACATCCAGCTTGCCTGGCAGATGAAGAAGAGAATCAACTCAAGACACAGAGCAGACAGAGAGCTCTGAATAGTGTCTGTGAAGATCTGGAGACGTCACAGATGAGAGAAGGTGAAGTAGGGCTGACCCAGAATTCCCCTAAGCAGTCGGGGCTGTTTTATGGCTCAGTGCTTCAGCTCCAGGAAGCAATCTCCTTGCCTGTGAATTAAAAACTCACTTACCTTCCAAGAGCTCACTCAGGTCAAGCTTGACAACCCTTTCCTGCTTTTCCTTCTCACAAACAGAATTAGCTACTCTCTTCCTTTAGGTGCTCCCTGAATCATGTGCATACTGCTCTAACCTGTGGTCTTCCATAGGACCAGCTGTGTGCTTAGCTGTAGAGCACAACTGACATTTTATTGCCAGAAACCACCTTTGTTTGCTACAAGAACATTTGTTTATTTACTTAGGTTGCATTGCCAGTTCAAGAGGAGGTGACACCCTCCTGCTAGGGTCAGGATTGTAGGGTGGGTGACGGGGTCCACTGCAATGTCATATCCATGGCAAATGATTCTTTTCGAGAAGGATATGTATCAGAAACCTGGGAGGTCAAGAGCGATGGGTAAAGAAAGCTTGATGTATCTACTGGAACAATTGATAAAATAAAAACCAACCAATTAAAAAAAAAACTTTACTTTCCATTGAAATTTCCTGGGTCAGGGCCCAGGGGGGTCTTCTTAAGCTATTGCACCATCCAAGTACAATACAAGTAGGAAACATTGAACCCCTACTCTGCTCTAGCCAATGGACAGGATATTCTCTACAGTTATGTGGAGAGTGGTGGTTGACTCTGACATGAGCTCTGGTGCCCTATATTTGACCACCTCCCCTTGGTGGGGAGGCCTGATGGCACTCAGAGAAAGACTAAGCATGCTACCAAGATGAGACTTGATAGCCTATGACCATATAGTGGGGGAGGAGGTCCCCCTCAGTCATAGACCTAGAAGAGGGTAATAGGATGAAATCGGGAGGGAGGGAGGAATGGGAGGATACAAGTGATGGGATAACAACTGAGTTGTAATCTGAAATAATTAATAAATAAATTAAAAAATTCCAAGCTACTGGGAGATAAGTCTTCCTTAACTCAAAAGGATGTCATCACTCAAACTACAGAAAGATAAACCAACACAGAGAAAGCTGGAATCTATGAGAAGGAGATGGAATTGTTCTGGGTATTGTGTATCCAAGCCTCAGGTGTCTGGAGCTACCTGACTTCTTGATGATCGAAACATCTTTTTCTGGCTTTGACTGGGTTGAGTTGAAGTGCGAGGCTTTTTGCCTATCATTAGAATGGGATCACCTTGACTTCAGGGACTGAATCTTTAATGTCTTGACATCACATCTCCTAGCGTGGCTTAAGTGGACAAATAAATAAGTGGACTACAGTAGTAAGAAAAGTAGGAGCTGGGATTTTTGTCTTTTTTGTATTCTCATATAATTTACTATGTCTGGGAACTATGTCAGCAACGGGAATTATTGATTTCTTGTTTCTTCCAAATTCTCATTACCTTATTTCTCTGTCATTTTATTTTATTTTTCTCCTCTTTATATTGAGGTACAAGGGAAACAAATCCCCTTTCAGTGAGGGTTTCTGTTATGAGGATTTGTTTTCACTGTTTCTTGGTTTTAACAAACAGGATATTGCAGCAACTGGTGATTAATGTGATGGAAGGTGTGAACATGCTGCATGAGTCATTACATTAGTCTCAGTATGGTTAATGGTTTGTTATGCTTCAGAGGGAGCAGCAGGGAGCCTGATGGGGCCTGGGGTCGGGGAAAGAAAGCTCACTCAGATTGTCTGATTTACAAGCTGATAACTGTCACCATTCTTCTAACAGCAAATGAAGAGACATTGGAAGCATTGCTTTTCTCCCTATGCCCACTGACCTTGGACGCTAAGTAGAGTCATGGTGTACCAGAGCATCCAAAGTGATATAGTGGTGGTGCTGATGATGCTCAACAGTTTTTTTTTTACCAGATTCATTCATTTTTACTAATATCTACTTTTCTGCCTGTAAAATGAAAGTAAGTGAACCAGTTTAAGAGATGATGATGAAATTCCACTTTCATAATGAATACTGAGCATGCATTTGTTTTAAGAGGGAAAACAATGTACAAAAAATATGAAGGCGTAGGATTGGGAGGGGGAATCTTGACCTATATTGAGCTCTGTTTCTTATGGGGTTTTCAGATAGACTGCCATTAAAGCTTAATAGTGTTTCCTGCTCTTAGGACCTAATAATTTTTTGTGAGTTTCTTGTTTGCTTATTTTTGAAAAAAATTTTTATATAAATTAAAACATTTTCATCTAAACCCTCCTATACACCTCCTTCCTCACTTTCCTTCAAGTTCATGGCCTCTTTGTTCATCAATTGTTATTGTGTGCACAGTAACATATGCTGCATTTGTGTGTGTGTATATGTGTATATATACATATATGAATATATATGAACTAAATATATACCCATTGAGTCCATATAATGATACTTGTATGTATGTTTTCTGGGCTGACCATTTGGCACTGGGCAACTAATAGGCGTGTGCTCTTCTCTGGAGAGGATCACCTCTCTCATTCTCAGTTTTATTAAGTTGCTTGTAGTTCTTGTACAGGGTTGAGGATCTGTGGCCTTTTCACCCATCATTTGCCTTGCTCAGCTCCCCCTTGTGAGAGGTCATGTGGTGCCATTTTATGGGTATAGCTTCTGATGTTATTAGACGACACATTCCCACAGTGAAATCTTAGGCCTGTTGTTGTTGTTGTTGTTGTTGTTGTTGTTGTTGTTGTTATTGCAAACTGATGTTCAGTACCAAGAAAGTATTTGTGTAACATAAACAATAACATTTGTAGGGAAATTATTGTCTTATTAATATCTATCATCAGTGGTAGTATTATTGGTAATGGTACAGGTCAAACAAGATTCCTAGAATTATGAAAGTACATTCTCAGTCATCTTCCAGGACTGTGTGAGGAAATTCCCCTCCACTCCTGCCACTGGCACCCACAGTCCAATCTTCATATTGGAGACAGAGTAATTGTCTAAAAATATATAAATCTGAGTATAATACTCCAAATACTGGATAGACTCCGGTGGCTTCTCATTACTGTTATAACTGCATGTACGATTCTTCTAATATAGTGAAAGCCTCTACCATCTGGTCCAGACTCTTTTCTCCTTAGCATCCCAACTCTTCTTCTCCTGTCTGGATTCCACCCACATTGTCCCCTTTTAAAGTAAGTGTATTGTGCCCCTCGCCACAGACTTTATAAATGCTACCTCTTCAGTCTAGTGGGCACTACCTTCTCCACTTTTTAACCTCCCCTTCATGTGGTAGCCCAAATAATGTCCTCTTCTCCAAAGAAGTCCATCCCCTTAGCCCTACAAGCCGTGAGTCACTTGGCATCTTGCATGGTAAAGGAGACCTTACAGACATGCTTAAGACCCCTGACAGAGAAAGAGAAAACTGTCTGGGTTACCCAGGTGGTGAGTTATTGTACTCACACAGTCCTTGTAAGAGAAAACAAGGAGAATTTGAGTTGCTAATAGGAAATTACTGATAGGAACATGACATGATGGAGTTTCCATATGTGGGCCAGCTGTAGCCAGGGAGCACAAGGGGAGGCCCTTAGCCACTGTTGAACATATTGTCACCTGGAAGCTTCCTACAGAAGTCTCAGATAGCATTCTGATATCTGAGGTAGTTTCTGCAAGATTTGGAGTGAGCGAGTATAGCAGAATATATATATTCTTCTAAATTATTACTTTAGAAAACTGAAAATATAAGCAGCAGTGACAGTCACTGAGCTCAAGAAGAGAGAAATACACTATTAAAAAAAAATCTAGGCACTCAGCATGTCTGCTACAACAGGTTCTTTGTTCCAAGTCTGTGAATTCAGCTTTAAAAGAGACTGTTAACCCTGAAGCAACTGGCAACAGGGATTCTTACTGTGGGTGTAGCCTGCAGGAGGAGGTGCAGTGTTGGACCCTGGAGTCCAATTCAGGAAGGGGGTCGCCTCAAGAGACCACTCAAGTCACACAGGCTGGAGGTATATGTAAAATTTATAACTGACACATCAGAAGTCCCAATTGTCGATGTGTCAGGGTCCCTCAGCACTCGGGAGGTGAAGGACCCCGAGTAGCTGTTACAGGCTAGCTTTAAAGGCTAACACCACAAAGCAGGTGGGGTTGCTTATCAAGTTAGACCATATTGACATTAGGACATCTGGCACTGGGAAGCTCCTTGTGGGGGCTTGAGTGTGGGTCTCTAGAGTGGTTACTGAAAGCTGTGTGGGGACATCTGATATATGGAAACTTATATGTAACTATTCTGGGAACTAGGGTGGAACTTTTGAAGTTAGCACTAACGAGAACTGGAAGAGGCGAGCAAGGCTGGACAAGCGAACAAGTATCTTGTATTTTACAATTTTACAGTTTCTCAGCAGAGTTTGGATCTCATCAGAGAAGAGATATAGTTGTCATAAATACAGAATTATGCATTTAGCTTCCTGAGATTATCTGCGTAGTGTAGGATAAAAATGCATACACAAGTTTTAATTGATAAAGCTGTGTATTTCTTTATTGTACAATCTGTTGTTTAGATATCTATCTATTGTCAAATGGCTAAGTTAATTTAAATAATGCTTGTAGTTCCTCACCTATTTGTCCTTTTTTGTGTGTGTGGTGAAACCATTTAAGCTGTATTTTCTGAGCCATTTTTAGGAATACCTAGCGTTATTATTTATGCGGTCCTTTTATGTTACTTAGTTTCTAAAAAAGTTAATGTTATCTTTGGTAAAGCCATTGGCCATGCAGCCTTTAAAATAAGTGAGGAGAGATTTCTGCTATTCCTTGGCTGCCTGGTTTAATTTCTGTAGTACTTACTTAGTTTGGGGTTCCATAAATTTAGCAACATGGGAAGTTTTGACACTCTACACAGGAGTATGTTAAGGATAGTGAAGCGATCTGAAATGATTAATAGAGATGAATTTTTGAGGAAGCTGGGTGTGTTGGCTGAGGAGAGTGGTTCTGCTTATGAGGAAGGTGCATTTTGTTCTAGCAAGGCTGTCACGCGTAGGAAGCACTGGTAGAATAATTGGAAGAAGTAGAACTTACCAAGAGATTTCAAACCTCTGTGTTCAGTAGATGTGCGCTGGCTTTGTGGTCAGGAGTGAACAGAGGCCAAGGTCTACTCTGTGTGAAGAAAACTATGGAAACGTTGGGTTGTCCACAGGAGGACTAGTTGCTCCAGTGTGGAGACACTGAGGCTCCACAAGTGCAGGCTAATTATGTTTGCACTCAGAGGACCCATGGGCTCCAGGATTGGTGTTCCTTCCCCTGAAGACCACTAGATAGGTTGGTGATCATCTGAACATGCCAGGCTGCTCAGGGAAGGGCTCCAAGGAGTGCGGTGAAGAGCTTGGAGGTAAGGGTGGATCCCACCTCCATGAGCCACAACTGTTGTCTTATCCTGGGTTTATGATGTGTCATGGAGAATTGGGGACTGCAGTGTCCACAGTGTCTCTGTTTATCACCTATATTTTTACCTTGTGAGATAGTATTGTTTTTGTGTGGGAGAAAGGAAGATAGGGCTAGAAAACCTGAATTGGTTAAGTCTTAGTAATGTTTTGATCTCTCTCTCTCTCTCTCTCTCTCTCTCTCTCTCTCATATATATATATATATATATATATATATATATATATATATATATATATATATATATATATATTCATGTGGGAAAGTGCAGTTTGCATGTGTGTATATAGGCAAGAGGTTAGGGTTGGATATCTTTTTTGATTGCTCTCCATCTTAACTTTTTCATTTCTTCTTATAGTCACTTATTTAATGGGGAGATGGTGGGAATGCTTATCCCATGCAGCTCATGTGAAGATCAGAAGATAACTGAGAGTTGACCCTAGGTCATTAGGTGACACGACCCTTCATCTGTTAAATCTTTTCACTATTCCTCCATCTTATTTTGTGAGATAGAACCTCTCACCATATTTGAGTTTACCAATTACGCTAGCAATTATGGCTGCCCAATAAGCTCCACTGATGCAGCTCCTTGAGTGCTGGAGTTGCAGACATACACCACAGTGCCCAGCTTTTTACATGGATGCTGGGAATCCGAATTCAGTTCTTAGGCTTTCAGGCAGGTACTGTACTGATTTAATATCTCCCCAGTCCCTGGACTGATTTCACCTTAGCATAAAAGAAAGTGCTATCTTTATGGTTGTTAGCCTAGTCTTTAACGGTTGAGCCGTCTATATAGCCGGGCGTGGTGGCGCACGCCTTTAATCCCAGCGCTTGGGAGGCAGAGGCAGGCGGATCGCTGTGAGTTCAAGGCCAGCCTGATCTACAGAGTGAGTCTAGGACAGCCAAGGCTACACAGAGAAACCCTGTCTTGAAAAACACAAAACAAAACAACAAAAAAAAAAGAAAGTGCTATCCTGAAGTTTCAGTGACCTAATAGTTTTGCCTTCAGACTGCTGGGAGGGACAGTGACTTCTCAGAGCCTGGGATCCCTCATGTGACTGACTCAGTGTAGCTGAAGAGTTTATACTTATAAGTTTGAATAAAATTTAATTGAGTATATAATTATTTTACAAGATGAAATTGTCCTGTGACTCCTGCACTGTAGAATGTGTTTCACAGTCCCTGTCTGCCTAGTAATTCGAAAGCTCATATCATTAAGTGCTTTTGGTTGATTTGCATAAGCTTTCCTTAGTGTCTTAAAATCTCCCAAATAGTGTTTACTGAGAGGGTCTAGAGAAGCGGATGCAGGCGAATCTCTTTTCTTCCCTTTGGGTCTTGGGAGCCAAACACTGTTGCATAAAAAACAGAATTGAGTTCATTGTGCTCTGCGGAAGAGACCAGCTGTTTTTTTTTCTAAGCTGTCATGGTGACATATTTCCCCTCATTTATACTGAAAGTGGGGCATTTGCTTGTAAGACAGGTTGAAAACAATTTATCTGGCATTTTGAAAAAGGTGGAAAACTGAACCAGCCACCTCCCTCTTCCTTCTCCCTTCCCTTCCTGCTTTCTGACAGCAATGTAGGTAAGGAATTTTGCAGCTGCAGAAAGGCTAATGAAAACCAATTATAGCCTGACTGACCTGTCACCACAGTGAAATTACCAAAAGAACAATGTAGGGTGTTTGGAAAACAGTTTCCTCTGAAGCACATATTTGAAGCCATATTTCATTTTAGGGATCACTTAGCTATAATACCATTTGTCCATTGTCTCGTGTGTTTAATTTTCCTACAGCAAGGGTCTTGAAATGAGATCAAAAAGGAAGTGGAAATGCTTAAGGAAAAAAATGGGAAGGAAAGATAAGGAAGTCAAGGTTGCTTTAGATTAATTGGCATGGTTAGATGTTTTTTGAGATGTCTTTGATTGTTATTCATGTTGTCATGCGGTTGGTAGATTCCTCAGACTTGTTAGCATGGTCTCGGAGGCCCTGAGATTTGATTAAAACACATATCTTCTCCAGCACACGGTCCAGCCACACCAATGCCTTAGACCATTTGTCCAATTCTACTGGAGCTGCTTTGTCTCATTCTTCATGGTTGCGGCACTGTACGTTCCAGGATATGAGTTCGCTGTGGTCCATTAGCCTACCGTTGCATTGTGGGTGGCTGGTCACATTGTTTTCAGTCCCAGCCCTTTCAAAGAAAACCCCAGAAAGTAACCTTTTTACACCCATCACTCATTTTTGTAGATCAAAGAGATGTGTTTGTAGACTGAGTTACCCCTTCAGGGGTGGCGTTTCTACATGTACGACATTGCAGAGTTTTAATTTTAATAACAGCAACTCAAGAAAGTTATATTGTTGCCCTATTGATTGCAGCGGTTGGGATCTGAAATGTTTTGAATATCTGGCCCGCAGCTTGCAGTTCTGATTTCATGTCACTAGTGCATTTAAGAACTGAGGCCTACAAGTAGAACATTATGGTAGGCAAATTTGGGCCCAGGGGTCCCACTCAAACTAAGGCACCAGCCAAGGACAATACAGGCAGTAAACTTTAATCTCCTACCCAGATCTAGCCAATGGTCAGAACATTCTCCACAGTTGAGTGGGATATGACTTTTTCACGTACTCTGGTGCCTCACATTTGACCGTGTCCCCTGGAGGGGGAGACCTGGTGGCACTCAGAGGAAGGACAGCAGGTTACCAAGAAGAGACTTGATATCCACAAGCATATACAGGGGGAGGTAATCCCCCTCAGGAACAGTCATAGGGGAGGGGAATAAGGGGAAAATGGGAGGGAAGGAAGAATGGGAGGATACTAGGGATGGGATAACCATTGAGATGTAACAAGAATAAATTAATGAAAAAAAAGAAAAAGAAAAAAACATAAAAAAAAGAAATCTTTTAAGATTTATTTTTTGAGCTGTGGCAAATGATTCAATAAAAAGAGTGAATAACTGTAAAAAAAAAAAAAAAAAAAAAAAAAAAAGAACTGGGGCCCAACTGGCAGAAGCAGACCTTTGAAAGTCCCCTGCTTCCTGCCTGCCACAGGAATCCCAACTGCTGTCACCTCATTCTCTTATGTCCTTGCCTCAGCTACTTTCACTCGACTCTGCCTTCCCAACTATCATAGATCAAAAGCTCTTGAAATTGTGAGAAAAACCAACACTTTTTCTCTTAAGTTGTTTGTCAGGTTCTTGGTCAAAACAATACAAAAACAGCTAACATATCCCTGAATTGAATGTGCTTATCTCTTATACGTTTGTGGGCCCTTGGATTATTTTATAATCCTAAGCATTGATTAAAGTAGATTCAAGTGTCTTCTGATATGTGGTTGAGTGGGTCTCCTCCCATTGTTGACTGATCTTCATTTGCATATTAATTTTATGCTGCCTCTGTGTTAGTTCTTCTTTTTTGTAAGTTTTCCCACTGCACTTGAATATTGCCTCAAGTACTTCACAAGTTCATCACTCTTGTTTATGTGTACCTGTGCCTTTCATGCGCATATATTTCTGTGAACTTTAGAATGAGCAAAATATTTTTTTTTTTACTTTTTTGGAACTTCTTAATTAAATAAAGTTATTTTTTACATACATTATGTATGTTAATATAGCATATTCATGTATTATATATAAAAGTAAGGCTTAAAAACTAGTATTGGAAATGTCTTAATTTTGAACTTTCTCTTCACTCTAGATTGGAAGTTTTATTCTTCATAACTTTAACGATATGAATTCTTCTGCCTTTTATGTTGCTGCAGAACTGGAGGCACAATTGGATTATGTAGCTAGTCTTTGCTACTTTGTGGGTTCTTCTTTTTTTGACCATTTGTCCCTCCTGGTTTCCCCCCCTATCATTAGGTAGGAAAGAAAGAAGGAGAGAGTGGAGAGAGAGAGAGAGAGTGAGAGTGAGAGAGAGAGAGAGAGAGAGAGAGAGAGAGAGAGAGAGAGACAGAGACAGAGAGACAGAGACTGAGAGAGAAGAGATCCTTGAATCTAATTTCTTTCTTCTTATTTCTTCTTTAAGAATGACTACTAACAAGTCACCAAACCCTGAGTGCCCAACAACCATGAACCCAACCTATTGTGGCTCCGGCACTTACGTACCATCTGAAAAGTTCCTAGAATTCTGAACATCACATAATCGCAGAAACTATCTGCCGCTGGCAAAACCACGCCTCTGCTGGAGCACAAAGCAAATCATGGTCAGCTGCTGTGGTCAGGCCAAAGCAGCCCACATCCCTATAGCTGGGATTAAAATGAAAGCACATTCTTATGATATTTCTGTGGTTTTTTTTTTTCAAAACATGAATGTTCCACGATCCTCATGACAGGATTATTCTTTTACTTTTTTTTTTTTCTCTTAGAAAATATTTAACAGTCTATCTCTTTATCTGTTATGCTCTGGGGTATTGCACTGTTGACATGGAGGTGTCATTTTGTTATGCACTCTGCTGGTAACTCATAGAGCTACTTGTGTATAGAAATTCCTGTTTTTCTCTTTAGCTCTATACACTTCCTTCTCTAAAGCTACTTCTTGTCGTCATCTACCTTTCCCTGTTCTTACTTTCTATTGTGCTTCTTGAACTTATATTGAGTCTTTTGAATTTATCCTCTCTTAATTTTTTAGGCTGATTTTATGCCAACATGAGTTCTCTTAAGTCAAATGTTATCACAGGCTGTTGCATCCTTCATGTGATATGTGCATAACCGGTTTGTTGTAGGCTCTGAAATGTAGGGGCTGTTTGATGCATGGCTTACTATTTATTTGTCGAGAAATACAGTGAGCTTAATTGCCTTTAAAATTCTTTTGTATATGTTTATAATTGTTCTTTTCCCATAACCATCTGTAATGCTTTCCTTTGTATTTGCGTTTCTTTAATTTCTCTAAGGACAGTAATTAGTTTTTTGAAGTATGTCTCCTTTTGAAAAAAATGAAATGCAGTCATGGACTGAGAGTATACCCGTTGGTATAGTGCCTGCCTAACATACATAAGGACCTAGGTTAAATCTTTAGCACTGCAGAAAATAAAAGAATTAATTTGTCCAGGGTTCTATAAAATTATAAATGTGAAAATAGGGTTGAGAGTCAAATAATTGAAAAAGATATACATGAAGCCACAAGCATATGGGAGTGAGTGTGGTCAGGCCAATATTGATTTTCCCACAGAGCATTGCCAGAGATAAAGGAACAGTTCATCATGATCAAGGGGCTGCTGGGAGCTACAGTGCACAGATGTCTTTTTTATTCTCTGACAGAGTTGGATATTTTCTTTTCCTGATCTGAGTATGAAGAGCCCCATCACAGGTGCTGCTTCATGTTGGAGCCAAGGGCTTATCCATGGGCCCATGATGTCATCTCTCTGTGACCAACAGCCTTGGCTTTTGTAGTTTGTTTTTTTTTTTAATCCCTGAAGGCAAGTCCCAGCCTCTGTTTTTATTTGCCTTTTTTTTTGATAATTTCTTTTATTTCTGAGATTATAATTTCAGCATTTCCCCATCCTTTTCCTCCCTCCAAATGCTCCTCTTTATTCCTTGCTTTCTTTCAATTCCATGCACCTCCCTGTTACATTAATTGATGTTACATGCATATATATCTAGAAATATACATATATGTTCCTAAATACAACCTGCTCAGTCAGTATAATGTTACTTGTATACATATTTTTAGGAATGGCCATTTGGTATTTGATAACCAATGCAATGCAGTCTTTTAGGACATTTCTCCTACTCTCAGCATTCCTTAGTTGTCTGTAGATGTGTGTGTATGTGTGTGTGTGTGTGTGTGTGTGTGTGTGTGTGTGTGTGTGTGTGTAGGGTTGAGGCCTTATGGTCTTTCCTCCTCTACATGGGAATGTTACTTACAATTCTTTTATATCATAAGGTTGAATTTGGTTTTTGAAATTTTTTCTTGTTTTTCATGTGTTCATAGTTTTCTTCTAGCACAGGCTTGCTATACTACGCAGAGCACCTACATGGCTTTTGGGAGAAGGGCTTTTCAGGTTACCTAGTATAGAATCCTACCCAAAGGAGAAAGCTTTATTACTTCCCAAAGCTCAGCTACACTTTTTATCATTGACTTTAAGCAAACTAATCTTTGTGATATTCAGTTTTTTTCACCTACTAAAGGAGATACACTGGCCCATTTCAGTATGTGTTAAAATGCTTAGTAGTGTGTCTGATACACAGTAAATACCTTGTAAGTGATTCAAAAGCTTTTCTGTGGTTCATATTATTTTAAAACTGGGAATGTGAAGACTCAAGTGAGGGGATAACAATTAGGATGTAATCTGAATAAATAATAATTTTTTTTTAAAAAGCAAAAAAATTAGATTCAATAAATGTGTCATGAACAAAGTAGAAACAGGAACTATTTTGCTTTAGGAATCAGCAAATAATTGTTTTGAGGGTACATACCTGTATTTATATATAAAAAAAGATTTATTGGAACATTGTAAAGCCTTTGTATTGTATTTTGACTATATTGTCTAGGATTTAAAGAAAATGTTGTGTGCTGGAGCATCTTCTGGGTATATTCCAAGGAGTGGAATAGCTGGGTCTTGAGGAAGCCCTATTCCCATTTTTCTGAGATAGCACCAGATAGATTTCCAAAGTGGCTGTACTAGTTTGCATTCCCACCAGCAATGAAGGAATGTTCCTCTCTCTCCACATCCTCGCCAGCATGTGGTGTTGCTTGAATTTTTGATCTTAGCCATTCTGATGGGTATGACTCTCACATGTACTCTGATGCCTCATATTTGACTGTGTCCCTTGGATGGGGAGACCTGGTGGCACTCAGAGGAAGGATAGCAGGCTACCAAGAAGAGACTTGATACCCTGTGAGTATATAAAGGGGGAGGAAGTCCCCCTCAGTCACAGTCATAGGGGAGGGGAGTAAGGGGAAAATGGGAGGGAGGGAGGAATGGGAGGATACAAGGGATGGGATAACCATTGAGATGTAATAAGTATAATTTAATAAAATTAAATTAAAAAAAGAAAATGTTGCTTGTCTCTCTTGTAGTATATGAAGGCAAGGAGTTTTTAATATTAAACTCAACGCTGCATGGCCTGAAGTTGCACATGTCTCGTACTGTTTGTCATATTCTAAGGCATTTACCTTAAAAAGTTAATCTCATAATTAATTCATTTAATTTCTCTAATTATATTTCAAACTTTCTGTGTTTTCAAGCCCTATTAGTCCCACTGACTTCTCAGTAGAATATCTTTTCCATCTCTTCTACCAGCCAAGGCCCCCTGCTCTGGCACTTTTTACAATTATTTTGCATGCTCCATTTCTACTATTTTATTTCACCTTCACTCCCAAGCAAAATAGGACATGGGTACCCAGTCACCTCTCTGGGTTTGATGATCTTTTTCTACCTTGGCTCCCGTTATTGAATCCATTGGGTTCCTTTTCGTTTTATCTGTCACTACCTCAGTTTACACACGTTTCTTCATATCTGGATTTCCCCCTGAGCTGGCTTATCTTCCGTTCCACTCTTGTCCTCTGTTGTCATGTTTGTGCTTTGCATGTCACCCCCTTGGAGCTACTCCATATTCTTCAGACACTTTCTTGCCTTTTGTTGTGGTTTGTCTGGTTGGTTGGTTTTTTCCCGTATTCTCTTCATGGCTGTGGTGAGATCTGGAGGGTTATCAACTTTCCCATTTCTCCACCCATCAGAATCTTTCAAAACATCCTTCAAGGCTTTCCATCTATGTTCTCTCTCTCTCTCTCTCTCCTCTCTCTCTCTCTCTCTCTCTCTCTCTCTCTCTCTCTCTCTCTCTCTCTCTTTAGTTTTTCAAGACAAGGTTTCTCCATATTGCCTTGGTTGTCCTGGAGTCACTTTGTAGACCAGACTGGCCTCAAACTCACAGCGACCCACCTGCCTCTGCCTCCCGAGTGCTGGGTTTAAAGGCGTGCACCATCGCCTGGCTTGTGCCCTCTCTCTTTTTCTAGAAATATCTCACTATTTCCTTAGACAGAACCCTGCCCCCAACTTGTTTCAACAACTGATTCTCTTCCAGTACTTTAGAATAGATTTAGTGATTTAGTATTACAGTAGATTTAGTGTGCTGAGTCTATTATTAACAAATGAGCATTATCTGTCTGAACATATGTCTTTGCTACTAGAGGATAATACATACAAGGGTGAGAATCATGCATCTTTATGCTTAATGTGGTAACAAGTTCTTAAAACTATTATAATGAGGTCCAGTTCAAGAAATGATCACCTTTTAATGTTCTAAATGATTGCCATCAATTTGTTCAGGCATGAGCTTGAGTGATTGACCACACGGAAGAACAGCTTCCTACTCAAGCACTAGAGAATTTAAATAGAACTATCATTGACCCTATAATGCAAATATATCCATTTTACTTATAACCATAGATAATTCTGAGCAAAAACTTATCTGAAAATTCCTTTCTCTTTTGGGTAACAAGTCAGGGAAAATGCTAACTGTGAAGACTGAAAACAAACAAACAAAAGCATGGTTTGTAGGACAATGGTATGACTATCTTGAACTTCAGCTAAACATTAGTAGTTTATTCAGCCAGTTGTCTTGTACTCATCTTAACCAGAACAAGATCATCATGAGCAGATATGAAGTTTATTATTGTCCCTGAAGAATGCATGGCCTCTGGACACATACTACATGCCATCCTCTGGAGGAAGATCTCTGTCAGCACTGTTTCATAGATGAGTCAGTTCGATGCCCATAGGTTCTGGGTGAAGGGGGAGCCTAAAAATTGAGGCTGTCTGCAAGAATAACAATGATACAAAACTTCTTGTGATAGATTCTCTGGTGATAACGATGACTTTGTGGGCTGTGGCAGAGAGGTGGCAAAATGAATGATGGAGACCATGAAATAAGAGACTGTGGAAATGACTAAAGCAATACTATGGCCTGAATACTAAGCAATACTGACCACTAGGCACTCCAGCTATGACCCCATGTATAAGGTTGGTGGTGTCCTTGACTACATTTCCTAGGGAAGATTAGCCTACCATAAGGAAGGCTGGAGGCCAATACAGAGCCTAGATATTGTAGAACTTGCACAGGACCTGCTGGCTGCTGTTGGGTTTTGGGTCCATTGGAAAGTATCTGATTCCACACTGAAAACCGAATAGTCATAATATAGAAATATGATGAGTAAAGGCAAAGTCATTTGTAGAACAAAGTGTGGAAGCCAATATATCTTTTGGATAAGGCTGCGGTCATATGGTGGGGGAGGAGGTCCCCTTCTGTCAGAGGTCTAGGGGAGAGGAATAGAGTGGAAGAGGGAGGAAAGGTGGGAATGGGATGATACAGATGAGGGGTTTACAATTGGGATGTAATCTGAATAAATTATAAAAAATTAAAATAAAAAAATCACACACTCACACACATACAAATCAACAACAGTCAGAATTAGAACTCAGTTCTGTTTATTTGAAACTCTGTGTTTTAAATCAGTATTCAATCTACATTTTTTATTTTTTATTATATTTTATTAATTTATTCATATTATATCTCAATTGTTATCCCATCCCTTGGATCCTCCCATTCCTCCCTCCCTCCCATTTTCCCCTTACTCCCTCCCCTATGACTGTGAATGAGGGGGACTTCCTCCCCCTGTATATGCTCATAGGGTATCAAGTCTCTTCTTGGTAGCCTGCTATCCTTTCTCTGAGTGCCACCATGCCTCTCCATCCAGGGGACATGGTCAAATATGGGGCACCAGAGTTCATGTGAAAGTCAGACCCCACTCTCTACTCAACTGTGAAGAATGTCCTGTCCATTGGGTAGATCCTCTGAGTGCCACCAGGCCTTTCCATCCAGGGGATGTGGTCAAATATGGAGCACCAGAGTTCATGTGGAAGTCAGACCCCACTCTCTACTCAACTGTGAAGAATGTCCTGTCCATTGGGTAGATCTGGGTAGGGGTTCTAAGTTTACTACATGTATTGTCCTTGGCTGGTGCCATAGTTTGAGCAGGACCCCTGGGCCCAGATCCGCCCGTCATAATGATCTACTTGTAGGTTTCGAGGACCGTCTGGATCCTTCTATTTCCCCATTCTTCCTTGATTCTCTCAACTAGAGTCCCACTAGGAAGTCTTCCCCTCTGTTCCACTTTCCTGGTAAGTGAAGACTTTCTTGGGACATGCCCCTTCAATCTACATTTTGATAATGCTTACATATATGTATATACATATGCACACACATTTGTTTTTGCAGAATAGACTGTAAACATAAGAGCCTTACCACATCTCTGATTGTTGTCTATAGTTAAGGATATAGTAGTATTTGACTACTGGTATGTAACATTTATGACTTTAAACAGCAACCATATATTATTGCTCTTTCTAGGGGGGGTCAGAAAATTGGTAATAACTTATCTGGATGCCTTTTGCTGAAGATTCATTTTGAGGCTGCAGTCAAGCTGTTGGCTAGGGCTGTGGTTTCATCTGGGGGATCGACCAAGAGAAAGCTGTGCTTTCAGCTCACTCCTGTGGTTACTGGCAAGATCTTATCTTTCACCACATGGTCTTATTCACAGGAGTGTTTTTACAAGACATAACCATTGGTTTCTCATAGTCAAGAAACCCAAGAGCAAGCAAGAATGCCTCAAGCTAGAAGCTGCCATATCTTATAATTTAATCTTTGGAAGTGGCCTGCTATCATGTTTCCCCTGTCCTAGCCATTAAAAGAGAGAATTATTAAGTGTAACTCCCACTCAAAAGAATCAAGTGAATGGAACAAATATCAGAAGACCATAGGCACCACATTGAATGCCTTGAGCGGGAGATGTTTCTTAGTCTTTTCATCTTTGGCCTCTTCGATGACCATGTTCCATTTCTTGATCTGAGCTTAGCATGTGTGTTTAGAGGATTGCAGAATCTCAACTGTATGTGTCAGACAGAAATCAATGCAATATGGCATCGCATTTTATCCCAAGCATTCTTCACAGTATTTCTTTCTGGTGACAGATCTGTAGGTGGTAAAGCATTCCACTGGGATCAGTAAATGAGGTTGTTGACAATTTCTTTTTGGCAAGATCAGAGGTACAATACTATCTCTTTATTACACTCAATGAGGTGTTAAACAAATATACATCCATGTGCTCCAAAGATATTCTTAGGAGGAAAATTTACAGTAAGAAAATAGGTGATGCAACATAGGTTAGGAGACTTAAAACCTAGTCTCTGTTCAAGCTTGTGAACGTGTTATCTTATTTCTCTGACTCTCAGTTTATTTTACAATGATATAATCATACAAAATCAAGGTTTTACTTTAAGATTTTCAGGAATCATACAGTTAATGCAAGATAGAACACTAAAACTAATGGGGAAGCACGTGTAAAGCACTTCAAGATTCCAGCCCAGCATTATCATGGGGAGATGGGGACTGGCTGTGGTTAGGTCTTTTAAATATTCAAAGAGAGTTAAAAATCCATGTTTTTGTAACATGTTATTCTTCTAAAAACTTTATATAGAATAGAGTTTATAGACTGTGGGCAGCCATTTAGGAATCCTAAAATGAATGTATCTTTTAAGACATCTCTGGGTTAAAAAAATTCTGCTTTTCTCTTTAAAAACATATAAGCTAAGGAATGAGCACAGTAATATGGAGCACATTTGTTATAAACATTGGAGAAACACATCTGTTGTGGTGTGATCGTTATAGGTAGACGTAAATTTCTTTATCTTCCCTTAGGTGGTTTGTTTTTCTAACACTCTGCTTTAGAAAGATCTATATTTCTGCTCCCAGAAATCAATAAAAATGGTAAATGTGAAAGATACTTTTCATTTCATTTATATTTGAGCTTTCATGCTGCTGGGAAAACAGAACAGGAATTTAAAAAATGAAAAATATAAATGACTCTTCGTGTGATCTAATGGAAATCATCACCACTGTGGGTCATAGCCTTCATGAGAATGTCCATCAAATACTTGTTAACATTAACTCATACATTGCATTCATAAAGATTTTTGAATATGTAACCTCACATAGGGTCAATGTCAACAGATGAAACTTAAAAAGAACTTTTAAAAAGTTTTAAATGACAGCCTACAGAATAGGAAAAGATCTTAACTAAGCATACATCTGACAGAGGGCATATATTCAAAATATATAAAGAATTCAAGAAACCAGACATCAACAAACCAAACAACACAATTTAAAAATGGGGTACAGATATAAATGAAGGATTCTCCACAGAGGAATATTGATGGCCAAGAAACACTTAAGGAAATGTTCAACATCCTTAGTCATCAGGAAAATGGAAATCAACATGACTGAGCTTTCTATCTTACACCCATCAGAATGGATAAAATACTCGCAAGGATGTGGAGCAAATGGAGCACTCTTCCAGTGCCTGTGGGAGTGAAAATTTGTACAACCACTTTGGAAATCAATCTGGTCATTTTTCAGAAAAATTGGAATAGTTCTAGGTCAAGACCCAGCAATAACCCTCCTGGGCATATACCCCAAAGATGGTCCACCATACAGCAAGAACATTTGCCCAACTATGTTTATAGCAGCCTTATTCATAATAGCCAGAAACTGGAAACAACCTAGATGTCCCTCAACTGAAGAATGGATAAAGAAAATGTGGTACATTTACACAATGGAATATTACTCAGCTGTTAAAAATAATGACATTATGCAAGTTTCAGGCAAATGAATGGAATTAGAAGATATCATCCTAAGTGACCTAACTCAGACCCATAAAGATAAACATGGCATGTACTCACTCATAAAGTACAGGATAACCATGCTATAATCCACAGACCCAAAGAAGCTAAGTGACAAGGAGGGCCCAAAGGGGTAACTATTAAATCTCACTAAGAAGGGGAAATATAATAGACACTGGGGGTAGATGGATGGAGGGAACTAGGTAGGGGGATGAGATCAGGTGGAATCAAGTTAGGGTAGGACCCAGGACAATGAAACTCCCAGGAATCTATGAGGGTGATGCTAGCCAAGACTCCTAGCAATGAAGGATATGGAACCTGAAATGGCCATCTCCTATAACCAGAAAAGACTTTTAATGGGCAGATTGGGACACCATCGCAGCCACAAAACCATTGGCCACAACTTGTCCTTGCTACAAGATGTGCAGAGGTAAAGATGAAGCAGAAATTGAGGGAATGGCAACTAATGACTGGTCCAGATTGAGACCCATGCCATGAGAGAGAGCCCATCCTTGACACTAGTAATGATATTCTGCTATATTTGCAGACAGATGCCTAGCATAAGTGTTATCTGAGAAGCTTCACTCAGCAACTTAAGGAAACAGATGCAGAGACCCACAGCCCAGCATTAGCACAGCTTGGGGAATCTTATGGAACAGGGAGAGGAAGGATTAAAGGAGACAGGGAGGTCAAGGACACCATGAGAGAAGAGTGAGAGGAAGGATAGAAGGACCCAGAGGGAACATGGTCTCCACTAGAAGACCAAAAGAGCCAACTAACCTGGGTCTAGTGGTGCTTGTGGCGACTGAAGCACCAACCAAGGTCCACGTATGGACTGGACCTAGGCAACCTACACATATGTACCAGATGGGCAGCTTGGTCTTCATGTGGATCCCCTAGTAAGGGGAGCAGGGGCTGTCTCTGACAAGGACTTTCTTGCATGTTTTTTTTATCACTTCCTTCTTGCAGGGATCCCTTTTCAGGCCACTGTGGTAGAGGATGCGGTCAGTTCTGATGCCCCTTGATGTGCTAGGATGGGTAGATAGGGGCAGAGCTCCCTTTTTCTGAGGGTAAGCAGAGGGGAGAAGAGGGAGGGAAGGTGGCACTGGGAGGAGAGGAAGGAGGGGGCTATGATTGGGATGTAAAGTAAATAAATTAATTAAACAATTATAAAAAGAAAACATAGAGAATCAACTAACCTGGGCCCACAGAGACTGAACTGCTAAACAGAGAGCATGCAGTGGATGGACCTAGGCTCCCTGCACATACATAACAGTTGTGCAGCTGCGTCTTCATATGGGACTCCTAACAGCAGGAGCAGGGGCTATCTCTGACTCTGTTGCCTGCTTTTTAATCCCTTTTCCCCAACTAGGCTGCTTTGTCTAGCTATAATAGAAGAAGACACAGCTAGTCCTACTGCAAGGTGATATGGGAGCTTGAGGAGAAAGGAAGGACAGAGGATGGGGGAGAGGGGAGTTGAGAGGAAGGAACTGGGAGCAGAGGAGGAAGAGGAAGCTGTGATTGGGATAGAAAATAAATAAATTAATTTTTAAAACGTCTTGATGAATAAGGTCCTTGAAATAACTCTGTGGTTGATAAGACCTAGTTTGGCAAATGCCATTGCTATTATTGACACAAGGAAGGTAAAAGGAGATGCTCTCGCCAGTAAATGCAATTTTGAAAAAATCCTATGCAGGTTGTGAAGTGACCCAAAGAAGAAAACTTTGTAGCAGTGATAAGTTGTAGAAGTGAGTTGTAGAAGTGATAAGTGAAATTGATATTTCTACAAGTTTATGAATTGTCAAGGGACTGCCGTTTTCCTCAGTTCAAGGAAAGTACTGTGTCATTGGTGATTTCAAAACATGTTCGTTTAATTCCAGGAAAATACACTGCTGACTCTGCCTGTCCATGAGCTGCAGACTACTGATTTCTGGCCTTATAGGAAGTACATCACGTGAACCCAGTGAGTTGCCTCAGATAAGGAGGCTTATTCTCTTGAACCCTGGCTCCTGCGGCTCTGATTCCACAGTCTTGTAAATGCTTAAGGTTTCTGATTTGCCAGGAAGTTCTTAGCATGGATTTGTCACCAAACCAAATGACTTGGTTCTTTTTAGTTTGCTAGATAAGAATTATGAAACACAAAGATGGCCTTCCAGTCCTGGCCCACAAGGGCTCATACCTCCAAGTCATAAACTCTAAGCCGTAAAAGCTAGGAGCTCAACAGTTTGGAAGCCAGATGCGCGTGGTCCTAGGCCCTGAGGTGAGAGCCTGTCTCTTTGTGCTTTATGCTCCAGCAGCACAGCATTTGGAAGTTAGTAATATTTCAGCTTCCATCAGTAGTGAGGAGTAGTGGCCACTGATAGCATCATGGCCCTCAGCTGGTGTGTTACCGCTCTCCTCTAGGCCTCAGATACTAGAATTATCATCCTTACAGTGATTGTCTACTCATTCTCTCTTCCCTTCTCCTTCTTTCCACACAGTCTTTCTTTCTCTCTTTCTATCATTCTTTCTTTTTTCCTGTCCTCATCTGCACCTCTCCTGCTACCTCCACTACTGCTGTGACTCTGCTGCTGCTATCAGCTCAGCCAGCTCTAATGATGGAGACCAAAAGTGAAAACAACAAGTTCCCAGAAAGAAAGGACTTGAAATCTCTTTAACATGGGCTACATCCGTTTCAGGCCAATGCAAACCATATACATATATATCAGGGCGTACATAAGCTTTAAAAGTGGGCAAGAAGAGACTTCTCCTGGAGAATCCTTGATTTGGCCCAATGTCGCAGCGCCAGAATGTAGCACGGATGTGTGTGTCATTGGGCTGATCCTCCCCCACCCCCAAGCTGAGCAGAACCACCTGGTCGTATTGTTAGGAGGTGACTGGGTCAGGGGCGTTTGCACAAATGATGGCAGTCCTTCATGGAAATGATTCTGTGCATCCACCAGAGGCCAGGTTACCAGGAGAGGTGTTCCCTGCTCTGACCTGGGCACATCTTCTCGGGCTCAAACTGTTTGGAAGTTGCGGGTGGTGTAGTGCACTCTGGAGTTGTGCTATGGTAGGAAGCAGCAAAGTTCCCTCCTAAGGAACTCATGGAATGTTCAAAGTAGTCAGGGAGGGAAGTTTTAATGGCTGTGTGGCTGGCTAGAAGTCCTTCGCTCAGGGTAGCCACAGCATCTAAGATGACCATGACAATATCAGTTTTGGAGTCAACTTGCCCTGGACCCTAATAGTATATTTTATTTAAAGGGAAAAAAATCATTCGATTTAAATTCTCAATGTAAACTGTTGCCCCAGTGACCTGAGAAATGGGTCTCTCCATCAGCTTCATATGCCCTAAGCTTGACTTCTGTCTAGACTATTTGTTAGCTCTGTGATCTTGTGCCAGTTGCTCCATAACCATCTGTTGTGACTTCTTCATTTGTCAGATGGAAATAACTCCTACCATGTGAGAGTGAAGACAATATTAGTCAATACAAGTAACATATACAAATGCTCACAGGACACACAGTACCTGGAACAGGTTTAATAAATGTCAGTCATTACTGTTCTAGTGCTTTCGCCTGAGGCGTTTAACATCTCACAAGGCCTCTTCTCTTGTGGCACATGTGTTGCTATTGTGTTCACTATAGCTTTTCTCTTTCAAAAGCTCATGTTTCTGGTTAGACTTCTATTGTTCTTGTTTTAAACTGAATTTTCAACAGGCAATTTCTGATGGTAAATTTACTTTTAAGAGGACAAAAAGCTCTGTTTAGGAGAGTATCTGGTATAATTCTCACCTTCAAAATCATGAATGATGGATGAATGAGAATTTCTTTCAGATGACAGGTGCTTTTCATTCTTAATAGAGAGAAGAGCTTCTGACTATATTTCCAGGGTTAGCCCAGTACAGAGTTCTGTACATAGAGTTCAATAATAAGCTGACATAGATCTTGGTATTGAAAATTTGACAGCAATGTTCAATCTCTGTCTCTCTTTCTCTCTCACTTTTAAATTTACCTGATGTTTTACTATCTTTACAGATGGCTTTTTGGTCATTTGAAAAACCATATGGAAACTGGCTACTGTAGGAGCTTCATATATATACACATACATATACATATACAAAAGGAATCTAAGTAAAGTCACCAAATAATGGGGGAGAGAATGCCCAAACGAAACATGTTATACTACCATGTAAAGCCTCCAGATCCAAGAATGGGTTACATCTTGTTGAATTGTTGGCCAGAGGGTCCCCACTGAAGCCTCTAAGCATCACAGCCTATTGCCTACTCTCTACAACTCAGTGGTAAGGCTCTCTTTCTGAGGACAACACTTACATAGGCCATCAAAGAGAGAAGTCAGGCTGCTGCCTAACTAGAAACTTCACTCCTACTGACTAGTGTACATGTTTCTGAAAGATACACTGCATGCTACTAGAGGGCAAAGGTTATCATAAATATCTCCTATCTACAAACCCTGCTCCCTACAATAGTCACCTGGCTACACAATACAGGTGCCATAATGGCACAAATGACATGGGAGTAACCAACCACTTTCTGGTTGGATTTAAAGCCCACTCCATGAGAGGGAACCCATACCTGACACTGCTAAAATAGCTAAGAACCTGAGATTAGATATGCCTTATCTTTCTAAATGAATATAGCAATGAAATGACTCCTAATGACATACTGCTATAGGCATAGATTTGTGCCTCACTCAGCCCTCATCTGAGAAGCTTTTGCCCTCAGCAGATGAGAAATCACACAGAGACCCACAAGTGGACTATGCACAGAAAGTGAAATTCCTTAGAGCACTCAGTCCCAAATGAAATATCCTATCAAAGCTCTCCCTTTGAGGCTCAAGGAAGAAGAGGTAAACAGGTTATGGAAGTCAGAAGTGTTAGGTGATTCCAAGCAAACAGTGTCTTTCAGACACTCACTTTTCTCCAATGACAGCTCATTGGGAATATTGACCACAGTTTAGGTTAGGCACTATGCCTAGAAGTAGTTGGCCAACACAAAATGAAACCAGTAGTATTTTCTTTAGACTTTCAATCTCATTTTGCTTTGTTTAGGCATCTTTTTGCTTTATTCGTCCTTTGTCCTTTGCTTGACTTGTTTTGATTTTTGGTTTTGTGGGATTTTTGTTTTGTTTTGTTTTTGTGTGTGTGTGTGTGTGTGTGTGTGTGTGTGTGTGTGTGTGTGTGTGTGTGTGTTTTGTGTGTCTTGTTAGTTTTTTGTTTTTAAAGAGTGATCAAGAGAGCAAAAGAACATAAAATTAGGTAGTTAGGGAGGTTGGGGGGATCTGGGAGGAGTTGAGGAAGAGGAAAACATGGTCAAAATATATTGTATAAAAATTGTTTTCAGATATGGTACATGAGTGATGCTTAGGAACTATGAAGATTATTTGTACTTTTTTTTTGCAACTTGAAGTCAAATTAGTTTGGAATAAAAAGTAAAAAAAATTGATCACCCCCAACTTCCATGTGCTGTTGATCTTATTTGATTGCATGTCTTGCGGTTTTAGGAGTTACATAATATTCCCCAACAGAATTAAAATGTTTAAATTTATCCTTTTTACTGGAAAATAATTGTTTATAGTTAAAAACAAACAAACAAAAACCAGGATGCCTTTATTTGATGTAGGACCCAGCCTTCTTATGTATTCTTTGTACCTTCTGAAATAGCTGTGGTTTTGGTTAGGATAAAGAATATTTTTAAGGTTGACTGCCAATTTCAAGATTGTTTGTTATTCAGATGTCATTATCTGTAATCTGCCCTCTGTCTATTACCACAGATGTCTCCTGATGAACAACAGGTAAAGTCAGAGCTATCTACCAAGTTGCCTGTTACAATATTTGGATGACAGTAGTGTACTTGGGCTTTGGGGAAGTAGTTATTTCATACTATCCACATGTGGAAATAAAATTTTAGTCCACACGTGGCATTTAACCAAGTGACAGTTCAGAGAAAGCTTTCTGCTTTTGGAACAGAGCAAGAAGGTGAAGAGAAGAAAGGAGAAAGACTGTGTGAGATCTTAGATTCAGGCAGACCTGACTTGCAGTTTCAAGCGCTGTTTTCTTTTCTCTTCTTTTTTTTTTCAAGGTGCAGACCTACCTTTATAGGGCAGTGTATAAACCTTTAAAAGATTGAAGGGCCAAGCATGCCATCCCATGCTAGCCTAGGCACTAATAGCAATCAATCAGGTTGGTGCAGCTAGAAGGGAATGTTGTGGGTGGAGGCAAAGTAAGCCCAGGAGATGTCTGTAAAGAGGGAAGCTGTCACCACCCTATCCTCCCATTTGAGACCATTTTGAGACTTCACTAGTGTGTTAGGAGCCCCTAGTCGATCAACACTGTGTGTAGTGGATCAGGATTTTTCTGAGGAGCCACGGACTCTGCACTCACCATTCTCTATGGGCTCACAGAGGCTCATCTCGACACTCCCTACATATTGCTCTGAACTGAGGATGCTTTTGTCATATGCCAGATGATGAGGTGAAAAGAGAACTGCAGGAATTAAAAACAATAACAAAATGGAGGCTCAGGGGATGGCTCAGTGGTTAAGAACACTTGCTATTCTTTCGGACCATAGTTTCCAGCACCTTCGAGCTCTGTTTTCATAAACTAGGGGCCTTAAGTCTACACCAGAGACATGGGCTGGTAAAAGCTACCCATACCATAGCATTGCTGTGAATACTGGGAGAGATTTTATAAAATTTAAAATAAAGCCCTTTATCTGAAGTAGATGTGTCAGATTGTTCTGCTCTGGTGTGGGAAAGTGTAGTGACTACAGTGAGACTGAACCACACAGAAGCACTTGAGAGCATCAAGATGGAGGTAAAACTAGCAGGGCACCTCTGACAGCCTGGAGGTGACGGGTTACTTAAATCATTACACTATTCATTCACAGAGCCTTTGGGGGTATGCTTCCAGGTCACTGTATAAATGAGACAATTGGGGCTCCGTAAGAAAAAAGAAGTTGCACGTTGTTGCATGATGGGTACACGAAAAAGTCTGAATGAATCTGAAGTGAAGTTCATGAGCCAAGACCGCGCTTTCAGGGAGAGAGGCTTGTGGCCTGTGGAGTGTTTAAGGAATTAGCCAATACTGGTTTGATTCTCATTATTTTCTGAGATTCTAGTTCATTTCTCAAAGAAGGCATGTAGGAAAAATTCCCACAGTTCTCCTAAGTGTTTTAAACACACAGGCTTTCTTAAATAATTCAACAGATCACTTTTTACTTGTTTTAGGCCTCCATAGTTTCTTTTCAGAAGTGCTGCAAAGGAAAATGTAAGTTTAAGATGTGCTCAGGAACCCAATCTTTGTAAACTACTGCTTGATGCCATCCATACCATTTACCAGAAGGTTTTCAGAGCCAAACAGCCCCTGCTGTGTTCTGTGTACCACAGCAGGGGTTAAAATCACGTTGGTGAATAGACAACACGGTTAGTCTTCACTTCCGCTGAACTTTCACTTTAGATGGGAAGGCAGACCTTAATCATTATTCAGATAACACTGTAATTTTAGCAAGAAGAAGCGCTAGAGAAGGAGAGGAAAGCTTTTAAAGGGGATTTTAATAGAGAGAATAGTCTACACAGTGGGGAGGGGATTGTCATAAAAACACCTCACAGCTGTGACATTTAGTTCAGAAAGAAGAGTAGAATTTGTCCAGCCCCAAAGGGAGGGGCACTCCAGGCAGGGAACAAGGTAGGCTGTCACCTGGCATATCAATTCTCGACCTTTGTTTTTTTTAATACCTACTCATGCTTTGATTTTGATACCAATCTCATTCTACTCTGGGCGTATTTCATTTCAGATAAGACGTTATTGTCTTGGACTTCAACCAGGGGCCCTGCCCCCTCTCTTTGCCTGTTGATATGGTTTGTAGCTTCTTCTGTGGCTTTTTATATGCCCTTTGGTTTCATTTTCCTCTGCTAGCCTTGTGCTCGCATGCTAAAACTCAAGATGAAGAGGCTTTAGAAAAAAACACATTTTCCATTTCAGAAAACTCCAGTTCTGTTAAGGAGGGGTTCTCTGAGATGCAGAGTAAATTTAAATTGCATCTTCTATTGGGTACAGCTGCTTGTGAACACAGGAAAATATCATCCGTTTATTAAAGGAACCATGTGAAAATGCAGGGCATGTTTGCAAAGTCTTATTATAGTACAAAGGCAATTGCTGCTTTGTTTACTCGGTCTGTGGCTAAGTCATTCTAATGATGCTGTTCCAGAAAATAAAAGTGTGCAGACTCAGATGTCTTTGGCAAAATAATTGCTTCCATTTCATTTAAGGATAATCCAAATTCTGAAAGCACCACTGCCATAGACATTGCTTATTTTGGGCTGCCCAGCACCCATTGGTCCTACTCTTAGACAATGCCCCTTATATTACTCTGTTGGTTAAGATAACAGTAAGGGAACTGCTACAATAAATAACTAAATTGGTAAATTTCCAATTCTGGGCCAGTGACATGGCTCAGTGGGTAAAGGCACTTGTCCAGTGACCTGAGTTTGATTCCTGAGTTGTCCTCCTGTCTCTTCACCTTTTCTCCAGATAAGTAAATAAATTAAAACGTAATACAATTACAAGAAATTTCCAACATCTGAGTATAGTAAGAGTTCTGTCTTGTTTATGAGAGATGGTCTCATTACAGATGGATCCTACTCATTCCGTAAGAGGTTGAGGTCTTTTCTATTTTCATAGTTCTCCCAGATTCTAAAGGTTTCGTCTCCAGTTAAGCTGGAAGATGGGAAAAATGCATTTAATCTATGTAAGATGTTGTTAGGATAAGCTTCTTATCCCATCTGTCAGGACTTTATGACATGACCATGCCTAGCTTCAAGAGAAATTTGGAAGTGCATTGCAGTCGCCCACTGAGAAGAAAGGGACTAGCAGGCTGTGCTATAGATACAGTTCAGGAGATGCTAAGTCCATGCCAAAAAGATCAAGGATGCACCTCAGTCCTCAAATAAAATTTCAGAAACGGTCTTAGGGCCTAGGCTAGTCCAGGCAAACTGGGAACCATGCCTGTCTTGGGTGGCTGTGTTGCATATTCTTACCTGTTGGAGACAAATGCTAGAATATGTGGTCCTTCTTCAGACTTCTTCAGAGCAAGGGGAGGTTGAGGAAGGATGCCTCAGAGGAGTCAACACTGAAAACTAAGCCCAAAAAATGCAAAGAGCAAAGCCAGGTTGTACTTGTTCTTTTGGCTGTTGGGTCAAGCTGTTCTCCAAGGTCATATCTTGCTTTCTAGTCAGAGGAACTGGTTTAATATTAAATTTTAATTAAACTTTCTTCGCTTAATTCATCTTGAAACAGATCTTCTGTTCTTGGAAAATATCTTGCAGTTAGCATCTTAAGTATACAATTTCCCAAAGACTTTGGGAATATGTATCATTTAAGCAACTTTATTTGGTGCATGATTTACTTGGGGGAAATAGATTGTATCTTAATTTAAAACATTATAGTTACATCTGCTTGCACTCTTGCTAGTTCAACCTTTATGTGTGCTTCTTCTGTTGTGCTCTTTAGGCTCCATCTGGGACAGATCCTATTATACACACTGAGTTCCCCAATGGCCACTTCCTTGACTTTATTCTTATTGTAAATATTGATCATTTCACTGTTTAGTCAGATCTTTAAATACATTGGGTTTCAAACATAGTCCAAGGTGGAGCAGCGATCAATCTTCTCCAACTGATTGAAACCATGTGAGAGATAACGGACTGCACTTTTATTTAACCTTTCTTGATAACGACTCACCTAAATCTGCTTGTCACTCTCTTGCTAGGACACACAGATCCAAAATGATCTGCTGTCACAGTAACAAAGGGCATATTCAGGATTTCCTTGGTACTGAAAAGTAAGCAAACAGCCGGAGGGGGTAGGGCTTGTCTTATAGTAAAGGATAGGTTCAGATTTATCCGAACAGGCCAAAACTAAAGTCCATTTCTCATGCCTGAAAATACCCAAGGTGTTATTGAGTATCTAATGCTAGAATTCTTCAGGGACTCGGCCTCTTTGGAGTCCATTGTTTCCACATTGTGGCTCACTCCGGGTCTGGAGTTCAAGTAGCATGAAGCTGGAGAAGGACCATAGAACAATCTAGTTGGAATAGGCTAGAGTAGGCCACAGTAGTTACAATTTTTCAGAGTATTGGTGGTTTCTGCTTTGCACATATCACGTGCTTTCCACAAGTGTCTGGAGTGATGCTTGAAGTTCCTCGTGCTCAGCACCACCGATGAATCATCCCACTTAGAATGTTTCTGGGACCTGTGGTGGGACGAGGATAGGCTGGAAAACTTTGCCCCATCAGTTAAATAAGTTTCCCTCCATTGTTGGACAGACTTGATCCTATGGCTACACACAACTCCAAGGAGTCAGTACAATTATACGGTGGAATGAGTAGAAGACGACGGCAGTTACCATACCTTCCAAGCAGTTGAAAAGTGTGACCTGGAAGCTGCACACAGCGGTTCTATTCACACACTGTACATCGGAATTTAGGCATATCAGGACTCCTAGCCAAAACGGAAGCTGGTACATTTGTTTGTGGCACAGTGACTAAGGTTCCTAGCATTTCCTTTGATTCTTAGAGTTTCCACCTGCTCACACTGCCCACTTCTTGCATAGCAGCTATTTTTTCTTTTGCTACAGAGCTTAGGATATTAACAAATTATAATTTTTCATATGTTATATTTTGATCACTTTCTTTCTCCTATCCAAACTTCTCCAAATTCTCCCCATCTCCCTAAGCACTCAATTTTATTTTCTTTCTCTCCAAAAGAAAAACAAAAACAAAACAAAGATCAAAACAAAACAAGACAAAAAAGAAAAAAAAACAACTCTAATAAGATTTTTTTAAAAATCCAAAACCAAATGAAAACAAAGCAAGACGCACACCATCCTGTGGTGTCCATTTTGTGTTGGCAACCACTCCTGGGCCTGCTCGGGAGTCTGGTTGATATATCCTGTGTCATGTCACTGGAGAAAACTGATTTTTCCTTTTTCAGCCTATATCAGTTGCAAATAACTTCTTAATAAGGGGAGGGATTTTGTGTCCACATCCTCTTCTCAGTGCTGAGGTTTAATGGGTTTGAATCTGTGCTGGTCTGTGTATGCAGTCACAATTCCTGTGAGTTTATATGGGTATCAGGACTATTGTGTCTATAAGACACTATTTCCTTGGAGTTATCCACCACCTCTGGCTCTTATAATCTTTCTACCTCCTCTTCCTCTAGGGGAGGGATTTGACAAAGACATCTCATTCAGGACTGAGTGTGCCAACGTCTTGCACTCCGCACACATTCTTCAATTGTGGGTTTCTGAATCACAGTTACTTTAACTAATCGGAAAACTCAAATCCATATATGAATCTAGCATTGTTTTTCTTCTTTGGATCATCAGACCATATTTCTTTCTTGCTTGGCTTTATCCCTTGTGTTTGTTCTATTTGTTGTTGTTGTTGAACATCAGGCATGATGTATTGGCTAATAGAAACTGATGTCAGAAGGTTTTAAGTATGAGATTTTTTTTTAATCCATTCAGAGATTATACTGTTTATCATTTATACTAGCTGTTATTGCTTCAGGCTGTCATTTCTTCTCTATGTTTGTTTTTCTTCTATCTCCTTCTTAAAGAGCGTCTTCATTATAGGGCTTAGCTGCGGTCTCCTCTTGTTATACAGGATGGTGAGGGGCAGACAAGGAAACCGTTTATGGTCCAGTGGTTCCTCCCTTCCAGTTAACACGTGCCCTGAGCTATGGCCTGATCAGAGTCTTCGGACAAGGGATGGCAGCTGGAGGAGAGAGTGTTGTTCTTTCCAGCAGACTAAAATTTTCACCCAGGAACGCTAGGTGCAACCTGAAACAGAAACAAAAACAAATGGATGAACAAAAACATATTTTATAGTGACTTTTTTTTTTGAAGCCTGCTGTGGCTACATATTAAATTTATAGGAAATGACAGGTTGTGAGCTGAAGCCTGAACTGTGTTTCTGGTAAATACCTGCAAGCCTTCCCTTCCCTTTTCCTTTCCTTTGTTCTGTTCCTCCCTGGCTGGGTCTCCTCTACCAATCTGGAGCATGAATACAGAGATTGATCGTACTTTGGGCCAGAAAGGCAATGAAGCAGGTAAAACCAAGCACCCAAATGAGCATGAAGATAAAATACCAATCTTCTACATTTTATTAAAGACTGATTTTATCGTTTATAGTTGTATGAAAAGGTTCCTGTTTTATTTATTCCACTCATTTTAAGGGTTTCTTTTTTTTTTTTCTAGTAAAACTTAATTAAAAATTGTATAGCGTCTATTCATGATTATATGTGGAGGATCGTGCTTAGTAGGTGTAGATTTGAAGGTCTGAAGTGGTAGGAAAGAGAAAACATGATATTTTCTGAGTTTAGCTTATTCAACAAACCAGTCGTAAAGGGAGAAGCTTGCAGGCAAGCTAGCTGTTCTGCACAAACTAGAGAGAAGGGCACTGTTTTAATGCAGACCTTTTAAGGAGCAGACGCCAACATGATATTAAATATGCAAGGCATTTTATTAGGAAAAAGTACCTGCATGAGAGAAAATACTGTGGGATCCAGGTAAGGCTGGATGTCTTTCATGCACGTGAGTCCAGACAAAGAGAGAGATGGCTAGGACATTGGCTAGAAGCATCGTGGAAGGTTGGCCCTCTGAAGGAAACTGGGAAAAGGCATCAGGGTTTCTTGGAGGTAATGGTGATGACTCTGCCTTGGTTTCGTAAGTCTACTTTGATGTCCTGTCACCCTGGGAGCCTGGGTGGGAAAACACATGCCAGGGCATGGCCTCGGCACACACGAATTTCAGAGCTCTGGTGTTAGAGTCCTTGAAATTATGACCTGAACTAGTTGCCTGGTGAAGCACATTCTCACAGCCACCGCCAAAGTGTGGAGTAAGTAGCTTCAAATATTAGGTACCCAAATGTGTATCATGGGCCACCGTGTAAGGAGGATGGAATCGTAACGCGTGGTTTCTTGCTCCGTTTCCTCCCTTGGGGGCATCCAGGTGCGAGGAGGGTAAAACAGGGCTGGAACAGGTGAATCCCCAAAATCCCGGTTCTGGGTGGGAGCGTGGGTGGAGTGGGGGCTTCTTTGAGGTTGTTAGTGTTTTAGCTCTTTGCGGCCAACAACAGCCTGGGACCTGTTTCTTCCCTTCAGAGTGTCCGGACCCTGGAGTGTGCAGGCACTGGACGAAGGAACTAAACCCTAGGCGAGCAGACAAGTCTGAGGCTCCCAGTCCTGTGGTGAATTGCTGGAGAGAGAAAGCCTTCTCTGAAATAGCCCTTCAAGTGTTACAACCTGTCACTATATTGATGTTTTTATTTTTTCACTTTACATCCTGATCCCAGCCTCTTTCCTCTCCTCTATTCTCCCAACCTCTTCCTGGTTCAAGTTCCCTCCTACCTTCTCTTCCAAAAAGTCCGCCCACCCACCCCCTGCCCAAATCTCATCTGGACCAAGTGAATCCTTGTGCATTTTATAGAACAAGGCTTATATGAACCTTGGGGAGTGGGACGGGGCTTTAAGGTGGGCGCATATCATTGGCTGGGGCTGAGATGGTGGGAATCCTCTATTTGCATGGAGAGGAATTCCAGGTGCTAGGCCAGGAGACTGCCCCAAGAATTGCTGAGGTTAGGGGTTCAGACACAGGCATCCAGACACAGAACAGAAGAGGGAGTGAGTGGTCCTGACTTCTGCCTGTCTCAAGATTGATATCCTTGGGGTCTGGATAGGTGTCAACCACACTCACCCTCGCTCCATGCGGATTTCCCTGGCAGCATGGTACATGTGCCCCACAATGGTAGAATAGTCAGATTAGGAGCATCCAATGGGAGAAGTGTGTGAGTAATGTCAACTCATGAACCACCTGAAAGGAGATGCTTAATGACTGCCATCTGCGGCCTGGGAAGATGGCTCGGTCAGTACAGTGCAACTGTGAGGACATGAGTTCAATCCTTGGAATGCACATTAGAAAAGCTATGTGTGGTGGTGTGTACTTGTTATTCTAGAACTTGAGAGAGGAAGATAGGCAGGTCCCTGGGGGCCACCACACCACGTCAGAGATTTTCAGGACAAGAGATAGACTCTTCCCCTCACATACGAGCATGAGCACTACCACACCACCACCACCACCACACCACCACCACCACCACACCATCACCACACCACCACCACCACCACCACCACTACCACCCCCCAAACAAGATGAGAAAACCTGAAGAATCATACCTGAAGCTGACCTCTGACATCTTCACACAGGTGTACACCCAGATGTACTCACACATACATACAGAAAGATCCTGATATAGATGAAAATATGGAGGATGAGGTCCAAAGAGCAGATTGAACCCTACATCAGCTGCAGTGCAACAGGCTCAGTGCAGCATCCGTTCCACATAAGTGACCCAACATCACTGATTTTAGGCACATTTTAAACATCAAAAGGAAGAGTTTCACAGTGATAGTGGTGTGTGCTTAACTGTGATAATGTATGGTGTGACATGCGAGGATTCATAAACAGTATTATTTTAATATTCCTACATTTTCTTAAGGTATCATAGACATTGATAATAGTTCCGATCACATGATCATTGAAAACACTTAAAATTAAAAACTAGACTTTATTTTGGGAGTAGAGTTAAGTCCATGGAGGCACTCAAGAATTACTACAGACAAGTAAGGGCCTGGTCAGTCCCTACCTACACCATCCCCACCCACACCTCTGCTTAGCTTCCAGTGACATTGGGTAAAGTGTCCTTTATCCTGACCTCTGCCCACAGCCCTACTGCAGCTCAAGACTTTACAGGAAAGTGGTCACTAGTCCAAGGCCCACACCACTGTTAAGAAGCTAGCTCCAAATGCATAAATCTCAGCACTAAAAGCAAAAGCATGAAAACTCAAGATAACATATTTCTTCTAAAACTTGTTCATCCTGTTAGTTTCAGTGGACCCCAAGGAGAACGACCTTAAAGATCTTCCAGACAAAAAATTAAAAGGGATGTTGTGGTGCGGGAGGTGGGGGATGGGGGGGTGGGAGAGCAGGGTGGGGGAGAGGGGGAGAGACCAAAGAGATGAATGCAATAAGGAAGTCAACGGAAGAGATTTTTCTACATATACCTTAAACACACACAGGCACACCTGCTCTCAGTGGCATTCAATTTTAATTCCAATATTTACATTTTATTCTAATTTAAAGATAAATTTTATTTATATTTATTAATATGACAAAAATGTCAAACAAAGAGACTCTCTTCTAGACTCACATAGCTGGGCAGTGGCAGGCCAGGGACCTTCTTTTATTTTCTCCCCAAGAATGCTTCCAGAAATCAAAACATGGTGCTGCAGACCTAGCTGACAAGCAACGGAAGCATGGGAGCTAAAAGGTATAATTTCCAGTTCTGAATTCACATTTCAGTGAGTCAAATGTTGAAGAAAAAATGAGATTCCAATAACATCCAGAGGAAGGCTAAGACTGGAATTTCTGCAGGCTGTGCAAAGAGCAGACAATACTATCCAGGAAGTAGGCTAGATTCTGGAGGTGTCAGGATGCAACTAGTAGGCCTGCCACAGACAGAGAGAAAGAATGGTGGCTAGAAATTTGTTAGGACTATTTTCCCTAGGTCACTGACTTGGAGGGGGCCTATTTTGGGGCTAGAGCCACTTCTAACAAGGACAATTACATTTATGGAAAGTTCTAAAGACTCCTTTGAGGTTTCTACTCAGAAGTTTGAGATGACAGAAAATGTTATCCATAGACCGAGCATGACCTTTATTAGTGGGTACAAGTCATATTTTCCTGAATGTACAATGGTAAGAGCGACACGTGGGAGATTTGTAGAGCAGAAGTGATTTTCTGTTTGATAGCATTCCTCATCCATAAGTGGAAAGACACACCATGCCTTTGCTTTATAAATATCTTCCCCCCCCTTAAACATTTATTTTCACTTTTAATTATGTGTAGATGTGTGTGACTGTGTGCGGGTTTGTGCACGCTTGTGTGCATAAGCTTGGTGGCCAGAGCCATCACATCTGGAGCTGGAGTTAAGGGGTTTGTGAGCCACCTCCTGTGGGTCCTGGGAACGAAACTCAGGTTCTTTGGGAAAAGCAGGTTGTGTTCTTAACCTCTCAGCATTTACCTCCCGGTCCTCCTTTCATTTTCTAAGCACTGCCATGAGACAGAGAAGATGATGACAAGCAAGTCACCGGTCTGGCCCGGTCTGGTATTCTCATTACTTAAGCTTGCCAAATAAATGAGAGCCTTCTCTTACAGAGTGCATGATGAGTCTCGCTCTTGTGAGGAATCTAGAGAGAGATGGCTATGGGTTGCATGATGCTCTTCTGATGGTTCTACTGGACAGGAAGCTTCGGTTTCAGGCAGCCTTTTCAGTAGGCAAAGGCTACAGGAGCCCAACAACTCCATAACTGAAATAGCCCAAGTACCACCCACCAAACCATGCTCACTGTTCTCTATGATCTCTGCTAAGAGGTACTTTGACCAGAGGTTTAATAAGCATCTGCCAAGTAAATGAGCGAGTAAATATTTATTATTTCAGTGATGAGAAGTCGATTTTTATGTATTTGATCAATTGTGATAATAATTCAATATCCACTGATATTTTACGCTGTCAGGTTTTTTGAAGTTAAACGCTATGTACACTTGGTGCAATAAATTCGAAGAAGTAATATGCTCTAAGAGTTAAGGAAGCTGCACGAGATGATCTGTCAAGGATTCTGAGTTTTACTTTGGATGCAAGGACGATTGCTATAGTTAACACTTATTGCACGCTTATGTTGTACTAGATACTCTATACAGACTCTCGCACATTTAGTTGTTATCATGAATCTATACAGAAGGTCCATCTGGGCTACCTGCCTCTCCAGAATGGTGTAGTCCTGGTTTTCTTCTTGGATATACTCATAGACCTGGTGTTTTAATCCCTCCCCATTTGAGGATTTGGATATATAATTAGTTCTCACCCTTGGATGGGAACACGAGTGTTGTGGGTCACTTCAGATCCACTGACAGATTGCAGCTCAAGCACATTCCGCACCCCTTCTCTTCCCCACCTCCACCTGAAAGCAGACACAAAGCCCTAGAAAACAATCAAGCTAAGTGATAAAGTCCTAAATACCTAACCCATTTTACAGGAAGGGACAACTGAGGCAGCCACATCAGGTACCCATCACAGAATTAGGTTGTGGGAAACCAGAATTCTGTTAAGTGATCCAGCTATCACATCTGCATAAGTGCGCAGCCAACCATATAAACTCAAGTTACTTGGCTCTCCGGGTCTGTTTCTGCCGAGCTATTAAATGGAGATATTAAAACTGTCTTTTAGGCAATAATGGGGAATAATGAGTTAACACATTTAGAAAAGCCTACAAGGAGCATAGCACAAAGTAAATCAAATGATAGCATGTGGGTGCATATGAGCACACAGTTAGACCATTGTCATGTCAAGACAGCTTTTAATTAATGGCCCGTGGTTGAAGCCTGAGCATTTCTTCATCATTCACACATTTCTGTTTCGGGTCATTTGTTGGATAGGACTGACCTGCCACGCAAGTTATGCGTTTCATTTAACAAGACTGCTCGGATGTGATTCGCTCTCCAGCTTCTGTGCAACGATGAGTAGGAAGAGGGTCAGAAAACTGGAGTTGTTTCATGGCAGCATCTGCTACTTGTCTTAAGGATATGGTGTTTGTTTCTCTAGAGGTTGCAAGGTGGATGGGGACCAAATGCAGAACACTGCTGGGATGCCCTGAGCTTCAGAACAGTACTGTCAAGATCCTACTTAAAGACAAGATTGATCAGGATTCAATGCATAATAAAACTATGTTTTACGAGCTATAGAGAGCCAGAGATAGTAGGGTTCAAGCCATCAATTTAGTTGCTCTTCGGGTTATGGTGTATATGGTAGCTTCTGAGTCTGTTCTCTCATCTGTAAAAATGGGGATAGCACTGACTCCAGCCACCTTGCTAAAACTGTGTTGAGGATAGAAAGCAGTTCCACCTGTAGACGCAGTCTGTATGTAGGTGCCGTACAATCAAACTACATTACAAGTTCTTCTTATTTCTGTGACATCCTTATGGTTCAGTTGCATCTGTGGCTGAAAGAAGCTCTCTGTGCCAAGAAGAAAAATAAAATAGCATCTCATTTCCAATAGGAGGAAGAAATGATGTGTGTGGTCATCTGTGCTGAGTGCCTGCTACTTCTGGGCTCTGTTCAATGTTTACTATTCTGTGCCCAGGACTGGTCCATGAGTGATACAGATGCTCCCCTGGAAACCTACCCAGAAAAGACCAGGAAAGATAGAAATGGCCATTAATTAATTAGTTGGATTGTTTGTTAATGCGACATTTTAGGAACCTAATAATGTGGTGGATCCTGCAGCTGTATCTGTGAGGTAAGATACAGACTTGACCCTACTCATACGGTGCTACGAACACAATGGGAAATAGAGAGACTCTGGTAAAATAGTTGAGGAAGAATGAGAAAGAGGGGTTAGAAGAAGCAAAGTCAAGAACCAGATGGGTCCCTGTCCTTAGGAGCTTGTGGCTTCAGTTCCATTCTCTGTCAGAACTCCCTGGGCTTGCATAGATGTATCAAAACACAGGAACACAGTCAGGAACAGGTTCATGGTAACCCAGTGGGGACTTCTCATTCTCTAGAACAGGCTCTCTGTGGCAGTTGAAATCAAGATTTAGTCTTCTCTCAATCTCTCTATCCTTAATTCTAGGCAGCTTTCCTCTGGCCCGCTTGGGTGACAAGTGAAAATGCAAATGTGGCATTTTTGCATCTTCTGGAGGGAAAGAACTCTTTACAGAGATGGGAGGATGGAGAAATAGAAGAAGTTTGGGGACCAGGGCTCAGAGACCCTACTCTGACTCTGATTGGGCAGGTTTGTTTACCCTTTAGGCCTCTCTGTTCTTATCCTTTCAAGGATGAATTGAGATTCATTTCCATCCAGATGTCATTCAAGCCTTGGGGTTCTAAGAACCATCTAGATTGTATTTCTGTTTCATGATGCTAACTTTGGACTCTGAAATTAGTATAATATGAAGCAATAGCATCTCTCTTTTAAAAAAAAAGCAAAGGTGCAAGATCTAAATGACTGAGTTCCTGGAAACTGGTCATAAATCTCTATGCAGTGCTCATTTGCAACCTGGATTTCCATTAACCCAGGTCTCTGTTAACCAACCCTGCACACACAGTGTAATCTCTGAGTGGGGCTGTAAGTTTATGCCCTTGGTGTGTTGATGATTGATATTCAGCATGGCTGCCTTGAAGCAATGTGGGAATCCAAAGTCATTAAAGGCAGAGGAAATTATGTCCAGCCCAGTTTCAAAGGTGAACTGTATTGCTTTCACATGATTTGGAAGTCATTAATCTATGTGGGGCATATATCAGGATTCTCTGACCTTTTTGTGGAGAGAATTTTTTAATTTCCGTGAGACAGATACTCTGATTAGGCAGAACTTCCTTTAAACCTGAATATAATAGATAAGAAGGTTTCATATTTACCTTCCAGATCCAGGGCTATATTCAGCTTAATTCCATTCTCACTGGATATTAAACAAAGGGAAGATGATTCAGATAGTTGAGGAACAGTAAAACCATATTTAGATTAAGAGTCAGCAGACCCAGTTAGGGTCATAGTTCATAGAAATAAACTATGTGAGCTTGCATAAACCACCATGTTCAAAATGAGAGGTTGCAGTAGATAATTGTTAAGGTCCATGTAGCCCTGAACTGGGGTACGAATCCTCCCAATGCCTTAGTTCAGCACAGCACGTGCTGACTATGTCCTAACTGTTTGCCATTTAAGCTCTTATCTAGGCAATATGATGTTAGCCTCATTTCATAAGAACTAAGATTTGGGGAGCATATGTTGTGAATGGCAGAGATCAAGCCTCAATACCAAGATGTGCTTTTTGAGCCCAGCGTGCTTTCCCACTTGTATTTTCCTGTGTCTCTTAAGAGCATGGCACAGGCTGGAGACATAGAGAATGAAGGCCTGTTCTTCCATTGTCTCTTGAGAGGATGATCTATGTGTCAGTGTCTTTTTTTTTTCTTTCTGGCGTTTGATTGTTGCTTTCAATCTTCTTCTGGATCTGATCATGTCACTTGGCACTTGCGAGTTTGTAATATGAGGCTCAGATCTGCCTGCCTCTCTCAATAGTTGACAATTTATCTCTGTTTATTTTTTTTTAGGTCCTTGGATAAAGGTAATATAAATATAATGAAAGAATGAATTTCCTTCTGACACTTGTAGAAAAGAATGAAAATCTCCTTTAAAATATGATTATTTTTAAAAAGCAGCCTGTCTCTACCTGTGCTTGATAGATGTAACTTGATGTTTTAAGATCAAAGAAATCTCAGTGGCCAAATGAATTTAGGAAATATTTATTAATATAGAGAAAACTCTTAGAACCTTTAATATGAGAAGGTCCATTGTGAACTTAAAGCAGAAAACTCTTTCCCCTGTCATAGTTACAAAATTTTGCCTACAGACTGACTCTGTTCCTAACCATGTTGCTAGGCTAGTTTTGAATAAAGTGGTTTTGTAAACAGTGTGCTAAATCAGAGTGACTATCTCTTACACTGTTATGTGCTAACTGATTTTACAAATGATATTTTTACTCAGCTCTATTTGATGGCCTCTTGGTCTGTATTTATATGATGAGGAAATTTCGATACAGGTAGGCTAAGAAATAGTTTGTAGAAGCACACCTGTTTCCAACCCAACGTTAAAATCACATTTCAGTTGTTCCCTGCCCTTCACAGCCATTCTGAAGACTTGGCTATGGGCACAATGGCTTCTTCTCTCAGACTCCTTGACTTTACTAAGACATGCATGGGGCAGATGGAGGAGACATGGTGGCTCACAGCCAGTGGCTCTCTCCACCCACACTCCTTCTTTTCCTTTGCCTTTTGGGCACTTCTGAGAGTTTTCTTCATCTTTTGGAAAGAAGGCTTATCTCTAGGTCTGTGAAGAAGGAAGCTATTGTAGGCCTGTTCTTAAGAAATCTGAGTTGTCCATGTTCTGATATTTGGAGTGATAAACCTTTCAGAAGCCAGGAGAGGCCTGAGTGGCAAGTGTAAGGGGAAACTGGTCCAGAGGTGCACATCTTGGATGTGTCTTCATGACATTGGGATTATGCAGAGTGTTTTATTTATGCTGTTTAGTATGTGAGAGTTAGCAGTGCCTTCTGGAATGAATGGGGCACTAAAGCCTATGGAAGTCTTTTATGCTGTCCAACTCCAGCACCCATTCATTGGGAGGGCCTGAACATACTATTTTAGGATCCATCCCTCATTGTGGTATTGATGGAAGATTAAATTCAATAATGCATGCATGATAGCTGGATATATGTTTGGTGGTCAATGAATGGTAGCAGTGTTGCTGCTCTTGGTATACATTGCTTACCTCTGCTCTTCTTTTTTATATCAAGGCACTAATTTGTGCCATCATTGGTGAAATGAAGATAAAAGGAATCTTACATTTTCTTAAACTATTTGTTCATAGTTGGAACATATCTCTGGTGATCTATAGTCTTCTCTGACTCCTTTCTTTGAAGATGGGCAAATTCTTAACCATGTGACAGCTGGAAACATTTCTTTTTTTTTATGTTTTCTTTTTTTCTTTTTTTTAATAATAACACATTTTTATTGAAAATTAAAAATAATTCCTATTACATCTCATTTTCTATCCCATCCCATGCATCCTCCCAATCCTCCCTCCCTCCCACTTTCACCCCAATCCTCCTT
This sequence comes from Acomys minous, assembly GCF_964271855.1. Taxonomy (NCBI): domain Eukaryota; kingdom Metazoa; phylum Chordata; class Mammalia; order Rodentia; family Muridae; genus Acomys; species Acomys minous. Next base: position 23,158,752 of record NC_140491.1, on the reverse strand, counting down.
ACCTATGACGGTGGCTGTGGGGGACCTCCTCCCCCTGAATATGGTGCTAAGGTATCAAGTCTTTTCTTGGTAGACTGCTATCCTTCCTACGAGTGCCATTGGGCCTCCCCAACAAAGGGACATGGCCAAATATTGGGCACCAGAGATCCTGTGAAAGTCAGTCCCCAGTCTCCACTTAGCTGTGGAGAATGTTCTGTCCCTTGGCTAGATCTGGGTAGGGGTTTGATGATGACTGCCCGTTTTGTCCATGGATGGTGCCTCAGATCAAGCAGAATCACTGGGCTCAGATCTAGCCATCATAATGTTCTTCTTGTAGGTTTCTAGGACCCTCTGGGTCCCCCTACTTGCCTATCCTCTATATTTTCCTCATCTAGAGTCTCAATAGGATGTCCTCACCTCTATCCCCATTTCCTGGTAGGTGCAGACTTTCATGGGACCTGTCCCTTGGGCTAGTGTCCGGTAATAAGTGAGTATATACCATTTGAGTCTTTCTGCTTCTGGGTTAGCTCACTCATTATGATCATTTCTAGTTCAATCCATTTGTCCACAAATTTTGGAAAATCCTTGTTTTTAATAGCTGAGTAGTATTCCATAGTGTATATGTACCACAGTTTCTAGATGGCTCAGCCGTTAAGGGCTAGGCTCACAACCATAAATATAAGAGCTGGAAACATTTCTAATCTGTATTTTTATAGGCTGATCTGGGGCTTCTTGGCCGCCAGCCTACCTCCAGGTTTGATGGGGACCCTGTCTCCCAGGAATAATATGGAGCACAATAGAGCAGGGCACCACGTTTTCCTCAGGCTTCTGCTTGCACATATCGCCCCTCTGTATCTTTCTCTGTCTCTCTGTCTCTCTCTCTCTGTCTCTTTCTGTCTCTGTCTCTGTCTCTCTCACTCCCCCTCCCCACACACAGAGGGGATATGTTAATATTTCTCAGATACACTTCCTCTTTTTGTTACTACAACTTCGTCCAGTATAGGTCTCTATTGTGCATTTAGTCATTTACCCAACAGACTGGTTATCCTGATGGCCTTATAGAGGACATGTTTGAAGGGCCAGGAGAGACAAGGGTGAACCTAGATGTTAGGCTGCCACAGAAGAGACAGAGTAGGAAGGAGGTCTAGCAATACATAGGAGGAGTTATATTTGGGATCCACTTGAGGAAAATATAAAGGCAACACTTAAAGGGTAATGGGGTGTGAACCTTGAGGGAGTTGTTTCACTACAGTGTGACTTCTGAGATTCTCACTTAGATGATTAGTAAATACTTTCCAGGCTTTTGCCTTACTGAAGAGAATAGATGCAACTAATGAAGTCTACTCTAGAGTCCTTTAACTAGGTTGATGTGAACCATTGACAGTCTTTGGTTGAAAGCACAAACATTAGCTTTAGTCCCTCAGAATGTAAAAATTTAAAATTAACGTCCATGTATATACCTTAAAAACATAGTGGTAAGGGTCACATCAGAAGAGCAATTTATAGGTGTGAGAAACTGACTGGCTACAATAACTAGAATTTTTAATATAACTGCTTGTTCCTTGCTTCAGATCGCAGCTTGTCACTCACCAGCTCTTCTTAACTTGTCCTTAGCTTAGCTGTGTGGCTAAAGCTGCACAGGGCTTGGGGAGTTAATGGTTAGGGTAAGTTTACAGTTTTGTGGCATGAAGTGTATTTTATGCTTATGCAACTGTCACCACATCTCTCTTTAGAAACTTTCATCATCTCCAGCTATAAATGGAGGATTTTTACTGTCTCTCTCCCTAAGGATTTGTATATGCATTTTTGGAATAATTGAAGACATTAAGAAGATAACATGTTCTAAGTTTGGGCAGCCACTCAACTGTGTTTTATGCCTTTCTTATTTTATAAGCCAAAGTTATTGTTTTCTACTTCTCAGTTCCTTTGATAATAATTGAGGTATTGAATAGCTTGGACCTGAGATAGGTTTATAATTCAGAAGATATTTCTCATACCTCATTCCCAGTACATAGTGTCATCAAGTCCTTGCTTTTCCCACAAACATATTTTCTCCTAAAGCAAATGCAGCTAGGGATGCTTTCTACTTATGAAAAAAGAGGGCAGGTCCAGATCTTGCAGTGTTTTTATTAAGCTTTTATGGAAAAATATTATAAAAATGTTTATGCTACTGTGTCATTTGCTTTGCATTATCTATCTCTAACCTTTTTAGTTTAATTATTCCCAACATGATAGTGTATCCCAAACAGGGTCCTTATACTTTCAACAAGTCTGCCTTTCCTCCAGAGATCCACATAAATGAGAAATCATTTATCTATTCCATTGTTGGTGCCAGCTCCGTGAGTTTAATGAGCAAAGGGCACTTCGCTCTCTTGTGGCAGTTATTGGTTTAAGAATTTGCACATGACCAATTTGGGTGACAGAAAGTCAACTAGGGGCTTTTAGAAGTCTTTGTTCTTATCTTGGGGCTTCTTTTTGAAAATGCTTCCTCTTTCTTCTGAATGTTGTTATAGATGGATGACCAGAATTTCTGTAGTCCTCTCATACCTGGTCTGATCAGGAGGCTGAAATAGACATGTGTGCTATTTACTGCTGAGTACTGAGATTAAAGTGATTTGTGCTGCATTTGCGATGGCTAACTAGATGTCCATTGGATTGGGTTATAGTATATGGTCAGACTTTCTGGATACTCCCATGAGAGCAGCTTTTGGATTAGCTTTGCATTGGAATCTGTGGGCTTCAAGTAAATTACACTGCTTGCAGTGATGTGGTGGATCTTAGAGAGAATTATGCAGCAGATATCCCCAGACTTGAACTATAGCTTCAGGTCTCTAGCCCACTGGCTTATCCTCCATAATTGCTCTATTAGTTAGTTTTACATCACTCACAAATATATAATATAAAACAGCTTAAAGAGGAGGATATATTTCAAGGGGCTTAGTCCCTGGTCTGCTGGCTTCATTGTTCTTGGCTTGTTATGGAAGAAGTATGGGGGTAACCTACTGTCCTTCCTCTCAGTGCCACCAGGTCTCCCCCTCCAGGGGACATGGTCAAATATGAGGCACCAGAGTATGTGTGAAAGTCAGACCCCACTCTCCACTCAACTGTGGAGAATGTCCTGTCCATTGGCTAGATCTGGGGAGGGGTTTGAAGTTTACGGTCTGTACTGTCCTTGGCTGGTGCCATAGTTTGAGCAGGACTCCTTGACACCCTATGAGCATATAAAGGAGGAGGAAGTCCCCCTCAGGCACAGTCATAGGGGAGGGGAGTAAGGGGAAAATGGGAGGGAGGGAAGATTGGGAGGATACAAGGGATGGGATAACAATTGAGATGTAACAAGAATAAATTAATTAAAAAAAAAAAGAAATATGGGGGAAGCAAAGTTTCTTCCTTTGTGGTAGCCAGGAATTAGAAGGAGATGGGAAGCATGAGGCACGAGGTGCAGCTTCCAAGAACATGTGTCCAGTGATTGGCTCTCTTCACTACCTAACTTTATTCCATCCTAAAACAGCACCACTAGCTAGAGACCAAGATTTTAATATTTGAGTCTGTCAGATTTCATGTCTGAGCCATAATGATATAGTTCCTCCCCCCCTCATCTAACTATCTATCTATCTATCTATCTATCTATCTATCTATCTATCTATCATCATCACTCTTATCTATCATCTATCTGTTATCTATCATATCTCTCTCTCTCTCTCTCTTTCTCTCTCTCTCTGTCTCTCTGTCTCTGTCTCTCTCTCTCTCTCTCTCTCTCTCTCTCTCTCTCTCTCTCTCTCTCTCTCTCTCTCTCTCTCTCTCTGTCTGTCTCTCTGCCTCTGATTTTGTTTCTATGGAAAACCATTGAATATATTTGAAAACAGACTTTATTTGTGCCTATAAGCATGTTGTGACAGTTGGTTGTGTTTTTTAAAAATAGTGTATATCTTCATTTTTAAGTTTAAAATGTGTTTTATTCATTTATTCCTTCACTTTGCATCCCGATCATGCCCCTTCCCTCCTCTCTTCCATGTGCCACCCTCTCTTTCTTTTCCCTAACCCTATTCCTCAGAAAACTGGATCTGCCCTCCTCCCACTCACTCCCTGCTCTGCCTCAGCTCATCAAGTCACACATCAGGACTGAATGTATCCTTTCCCCCTGTGGCCTGGCAAGTCAGCTTGGCAGGGGGAAGTGATCAAAAAGCAGGCAACAGAGTCCATGTCAGAGAAAGCCTCTGCTCCCCTTACAAGGGCCCCCACATGAAGCCTTAGCTGCCTATCTGCTACATCTGTGTAGGAGACCTGGGTCCAGTCTATGCTGCTTCCGTCCTTGGTTGCTGCTTCCGTCTCTGAAAGCCACTCTGGGCTCTGCTTAGTTGACTCTGTTGGTCTTCTTGTGGAGCTCTTGGCACCTCCAGGTCCTTCTATGCTTTCTTCCACTTTTCTACAAGACTCCCTACACGTTGCCCAATGTTTGGCTGTGATTCTCAGCATCTGGCCAAACAGAATTCATCCCTTCCCAGATCAGTTGTGTGGAATTTTATTAGCAATTCTTGGGCAAGTTATACAGTCTTTTCTGGTGTTAGAATTGGGTTCATGAAGTGAGTATAAAGTAATTTGAAGACTAGCAAGACAATACAAATAAATTACAAGAAAGCTGTCTGCACATATCGCCTGGTATAGGTCATTATTGTCCAGCTGAAGTAGTCAATCAGTAAAAATTGTGAATTCGGCTTCCTAAATCCATTCCACAAAGACCTCTTAGTCTAGAAAATCAACATTTTATTAGACTATTATAATAGTCTCGGTTTGTTGTGATACGTTGTTTACTGTTTTTAAGATATGTATAGTTGTGATGTATTAGGGGAAAGGGAAAGAGGAAGTACAAGAAGGAGGTGAAAAATGAAAGGTTCTTCCTATTGTAGAAAGTAGAAATGGGGGCACGTCCTACTCTAGAAGAATCTGCACTCCTGCTGGCTGGGGCCCGGGCATGGCCAGAACCTCCATAACAGGACTGGAAGTAAGCATGTGCTTGCTCGTGATGGCTCTGGGAGAAGCCTGTTTAAGGAGTGAGTCAGTGGCTTTTGGGGCACCCTGTGGTTTGTCTTCATTCTGTCCTGAAAGTCTTTGCCCTAGCACTGCCTCGGGAAGCTTTGTGCTTTAGTGCAATGAAGTCAGGACCAAGACCACACAAGTTCATCTGGTGACTAGGGCTATAGGGCCAAGCTCAAAATAAGATTCTCTCTATCTGTGTCTGTCCGTCTGTCTCCCGTCCTCTGTGTGTATATGTGCATAAGCTTATTTTTGTGTGTGAGTGCAGGTGCTCCCATGCTCTCATGTGTATTTGGAGGCTGGAAGATAACCATAGGTGTCAGTTCTAACCTTCCACCTTGCCTGGACTGTATCTTGTGTTGTTTGCGGCTGCATATGTTAGGCAAGAGGAACCAGGAGTTTCTAAGGAGTCTCCCATCTCCTCCTAACATCTCACTGTAGGAATGCTGGGATATCAGATGTGATCTACCACATTCAGCCTTACATAGGTTCTGTGGAATCAAAATCCACCTCCTCAGACTTGCATGGAAATAACTAACTCTCCACCCCAATCCCTCTGCCATTGTATTTTTGAACGAAAGCGATCTCCCTAGTGTCAATGTGCTTAATCATCATCATCATACATCCTCCGTATATTTCTACTAAATTTACATTGAAGCTTCCCAATGCACCTCTCTGCTCAAATTATAGCAAAATTATATTAAAATCCCTTTTGAGAGCAATCCCACAATTGGCTTACAATTCAGTGGGAGAAGATCCTGGAATTTGTCCTCATCCTCTGATGCCTACAATCTCTAGAGAAAATAGATACACTATAACACAATGAATAAATAATGATCACACCATCTAGGGACACCTTAACAGTGCACCATGTTATCCTTCTTAATAGCTGATAAGCATTTTGTTAGCAACGCATCTCTGTAGGAAAACACAGAGTACCATATTTTATGTTTTAAATTTCTTGCATATGACTTAAAATCCTCATGGTTAACTGAATAAAACTGCAGATAAAAATTCCATAGAATAAAATAATTTGTTCTCACAAAATTCTTAATATTCTCTCTCTCTATCTATCTATTGCATAGTTATTTTGTCTTTATATAGTACTCCTAATACCCATTTACCACTCATGTATATATTGTCAAGGCATCCTTTTCTGTTCTGTTATTTTATCTAATAATTGGCTTAGTTATTCCTCTGTGAGGATAGGTCACATGTAGTGAAACATTTCATTTGAATGTGAAAAATGTAAGCTTGTCTTTGTACATTAGTGACCTCGTTCTTCCCATCTGATGAGCCTCTGAATTTCTCATGTCCCCAGGAGGACAGAGAGCTAATACCATAACTCTCTGCTGCTACGACCGTCATCTCGTGGTAGTTTTAGGTAGGGGGCAGTCATCTGCCTATGTGCTTAGGGAATAAGAATATACTATTCTTCTAGACCTGAGATTCGTTCCTCTATCTCTTGGATTCTGTTAGACAGGCTCGCCTCTGTGTTGCTTGCCTTCCTCTCTGAGCTCTCAAATTCCCTCTTTTCTTCTGGCTGTGTTCACACAACAAGAACGTTTACTCAACCATGTTCATAGCAGCCTTATTCATAATAGTCAGAACATAGAAACAGCCTATGTGTCCCTCAGTAGAAGAATGGATAAAGAAACTGTGGTACATTTACACTAGGGGATACTATGCAGCTATTAAAAACAAGGAATTCTCAAAATTTGTGGACAAATGGATTGAACTAGAAATGATCATGAGTGAGTTAACCCAGAAACAGAAAGAGTCAAATGGTATATACTCACTTATATCTGGACACTAGCCCAGGGGGCATGTCCCACGAAAGTCCTCACTTACCAGGAAAGTGGGACAGAGGGGAAGACATCCTATTCGGGCTTTAGGTGAGAGAAGCATGGGAGAATGGGGAAATAGAAGGATCCAGAGGGTCCTAGAAACCTACAAGAAGAACATTATGACAAGCAAATTTGGGCCCAGGGGTCCTGCTCAAACTATGGCACTAGCCAAGGACAATACATGAAGTAAACTTTGAACACCTACCCAGATCTAGCCAATGGACAGGGCATTCTCCACAGTTGAGTGGAGAGTGGGGTATGACTTTCACAAGAACTCTGGTGCCCCATATTTGACCATGTCCCCTGGATGGGGAAACCTGGTGGCACCCAGAGGAAGGATAGCAGGCTACCAAGAAGAGACTTGATACCCTAGGAGCATATACAAGGGTAGGAGGTCCCCCTCAGTCACAGTCATAGGGGAGGGGAGTAAGGGGAAAATGGGAGGAGGGAGGAATGGGAGGATACAAGGGATGGGATAACAATTGAGATGTAATATGAATAAGTTAATAAAAGATATTTAAAAAGAATAACTATTCAAGATTCTATATTTATTACATTTCATAATATTTGAAATTCATGGCATACAACAATACACATTTTTTGTGCAACATGTATAGATTTGCCCATTAATTCTGTTTCCCCATCTAGGTGGTAAGCTCCTTGAGGGGAAACGTGTTATTTGTGTTCTCTGAAGCACACTCAAGAACATTCATAACATATAATGTGTTGATTTATTGATCTCTGTAAATAAGGAATGGATTGGCTACAAGACTTGGCTCATATTCCTGAAGGATTCAGTTTTGTTTTTATTGCTCTGAACATCTCACTTCATTAGTGTGTCCCAGGCTTCTTCAGCTGGATCGCTGCTCTCTGTCTGCTCCCTCTGCTCTTTGGACTCCTTGATGCTCTGCCAGCATCCAACCCTCCATCAGCCTTCTGTGCTCTGACACTCCAGAGGTGGGGTCCTTTGGAGAAAAGCTCCATCATTCTACAGACCCAGACCCCAGCAAATCTGTGCTGCATCTACAGCTTAGCTGGGCTTCAGTAGTGCTTCGTGGATACTACTTCTCACGAGTCCCATTGGTGCATGGTACCTGCAACATCCCTGTCCTTTTTCTATGATGACACAGTTTTGAATGATGAAAGAAGATAGATGTGAAATAAAAAAAAATGAGCTGTACTAGAGCTAAAAACCCAAAACAAAGCAAAGCAAAGCTGTCTTAGTGACTTTTTACTCACGTGTAAAGAAGGTTTCCACAGAAGCAAAGGGGGCCCTCTGTTTTTTGTTTCTGTTTTAAATTACATTTCCTATGTACATCACTTGATGGCCTGCTGTTGGTAGAATGGATTTCACACAACAGAAAGAATGAAAACTATATAATTTTAGTACTTAAGTTGATTATACATTTAAATGATAAACTTCAGATATATTGGGCTGAATAAACTATATCATTAAAAGCCATTTTCACCTATTTCTTTGTACTGTTTCAATGTGCATACTATAAAAATTTATGTCAGTCCCATAGTTCATGTTTGGGGCATGCCTTCTTGTCTGGACCATCACTCATCTGGAGCATGGAAAGGCAGCCTTGGAGAAGAAGGCCTACTGTGCTGGTGTCTTTTCGTTCTTCTGCAGGTTTTAGGCTTATATGCACAAGAGTGTTTCAGACATAAGCTGTAGAACATGGAGGATGAGCAAGGAGCTCCTATGACTTCTGTCCCAGAAGACCACCTAGATGGTCAAAGAAAGGACCCAAGGAGGCAGAGGCAGAGTGGGGTGGACTTCTGTCAAGGCGGGAGTGGCAGCAGCAACGGGAACGAGTCAGTGCTCACCCATTTTGTGGCACTGGTGGGCTGAAGGTTGTTGGCAATCCCACAAGCTCTGAGTATTTGAGGCCATGTGACCAATGTATCTGTCAATGGACATATTCCTGACCCCCTGCACCATATTCAGTGAGTAGAAATGGAGGCAAATATAATCAAACAAGCATGTTTTAATATCTAGTATTTAAAGACCTCTGAAGGCAAGACAATGTACGATCTAGTCTCAGAGCAATGGCTCTCTGAGATCTAAACAAGTTTGGTCTGCTTAGCCCAAACCCACTGAGCAGGTTGGTTTAGATATTTAACAAATTATACCTGAAGCATGACGTTGACATTATTTATTGATCTTGCTCCCAATTCTGGATCCCCCAAGAGGTTCTTCTGATTCTGTCCTTGGCAGGTCTTTATTGGACATGCTCACATGTGTGGAATTAACATGTATGATTAAAAATGTCTACGTGCATTTATAATCAGACAGGCCATTAGTAGGGTGGGGGTGACTGGGTCATATGTATTATTGTGCACAGACTGGTCTGGGTTTTTCTACTGGTAGTTTTAGGTTTACTGGGAGCATCCACCATTTAATAGTTGTAATATACAAGCCCCTTTCTAGTCTTTGATGCCTTTATGTCTGTCAAATGTCCACTGGTGAGGATTCGATGAGAGGCCACTCTAAGTGGCATGTGTGGGAGCACCAGTACTCACTGCTGAAGAATTCAGGTCCCTTGTCCAACAAAATACATTCCTTCCTGCCCTGCAGTGACGTCTCCTCGTGTTGCATTGCTTTTTAGACTTGGCTTTGGCTTCTAAATATCTACAAGAGATTGACTTGCTTCCACTTTTCATAAATCATTAATGAGTTAAGTTGTTTTCATTTGATTAGATACGGAAAGCTCTCGGCACTTTATTATTGTTAGGGGTAATTATTCCGAGATTCTTTACTCTTCAACCCCTCTCCCCCCTAAATTAGACCAGTAGTTCTCAAACATCGTTACCTCAGGATGATTTTCAGAATGTAAAGTAGTGCAGAGGCTTTCAAAGCTCTTTAGTGTCTGAGTTAACTGATGTCAGCTGAAGGCTAAGACCTGCCTCCATATTCAGTCTGGTTTTGGTTGCAGTGAAGGAAATCTGACTTTGCACAGAAAAGTTGTTGAGAGAGAAAGAGAATATTTCTATTTTCCTCTGATAGTACTTCAAAGCCCCATGAAAGAATTAAGAGTAACAGACAGTGTGCTTTTCTGATGTGCTTGTCAGTGTGGTCATAAGAGCAATTTTGGCCTTAGGGGCTGCATTCTCAGAACCACTAGGGTGAAGGTGCTCACCTGTGTTACTGGCTTGCCTGCCCCCTGGAGTGAAGATGGAGAGAGGCTTTTGGCCTGACTGCTCAGTTTGCCTTGACTGTAGTTTTCCTGAGAGCTACTGTGAGAAAAGGAGGAAACCTTGTACATTGACTTGAGGGGAGTGTGGAAATGCTGAGACCTGAACCTGAGCACCAGACCAAAGCCTGGAGCCTAGAGTTGAGCATATCCCATGCCCTTTGCTGCTGAACAGACAATCAGTGGCTATAAAGTACATATTAGTGGTTTGGGGGTGGTTTTTAAGACAGTATTATTGTGTCAACAGAATATGGCCAACGTATTCTGTTGCTTACAGAATAAAGAAACAAAAAAAAAAAATGTAGAGAAGAGAGTGGTTCCTCTTCCTCTAATCCCAGAGGTTATTCTGGGTGCAAGAATCTTAATGCATGAATGCATGTCATTCTTGTAGTTATTTTTCACCACTTTCCTCCCCTTTCTCTCACACAATTAATTGACTTCATTAATTTTTTAAATTTACACAAGTTAATTTAGTGGGTGTGTGTGTGTGTGTGTTAGGTGTGTGTATGTGTTTAGGTGCATGCATGCGTGCCACAGCACACATGTGGAAGTAAGAGAAAATCTTTCAGGAATTTTTTTGTTTTGTTTTGTTTTGTTTTTTCTTTTCCCTTTCACCATGGGTTCTAGGATTTGAACTTGGGTCATAAGTTTTCTTGTGGCAAGAGTTTTTACTTACCAGATCACCACACCCATCCTCTTTATTTATTGATTATTTTTGCTTTGTTTTGTTTTGCTTCACTATTGAATCAAATTCTGTTGGGCTCTAGGACTATATATGTAAGATCCATCTTCTAGCATGAAGCAGGAAATAGACTGTAAACAAATAATTCATGTGTAAAGTGCCCTGTAATGAAAGTTGTATCTAGAAAGACCATGCTAAGAAATGACCACAGTCATACCTGAGACTGTGCTTGGTGGTCACTGAGCTCATGCCAGGCCCTGTACAGGTCCCAAGTTGGCCAAAGACATATAACCCTTTCCCTTTCGTTTTCCCTTCCAGCTCATTGAGATTCAGTAGATTAGTCTATGAATCCATCACATTCTTCCTTAGCTAAACCTTCTTTCATGTGCTAGTCTCTCTAGTGGAAATCTTACCTTCTTCCTTTTTTAGCAATTGGCTTTGGGGACCTCACTAGGGAAAGAATTTATATACCAGGGAGTAGGCTAAATGCCACTTGTAACTGCATTCTTAATGTAATGTTTATACAACTTGAGTTTCTAAGGTTTGTTTGGTCTACTAGGCAGCTAGTCTAGTCTAAATATATTTGCATTATTGCCTTATGTCTAGAAACTTGCTTTGGGTATAAGGCTTTGAAGCATCTCTCAGTGAATGTTAAGTAAATAGAACAGGATTGGAGTAGGCCAGGGTTTGTTATGTGTGAGAAGTAATAAACAGGGATGGGAAATGTACACAAGAGCTCCAAAAAATACATAGAGGAACCATGCACATTCTATGCTCCTGAACAAAGTGCTCAAATGGCTACCTACAGTGACTTTTGAATATGGAGAAACAAAACAAGGCGAAACAAAAACAGTAATAATAATAACAACAACAACAAAATACCCTGAGCAAGCAAAGTCATAGATCTCAAAGGAGGACCTACTGTCGTCACGTCCTTAAGCCAGTATAATTCCTGACTGCATTCTAAAAATTTATTCTTATACCCACCTGTAAGTATGGCTCTCACTCACTATCTCAGGATCTTCTTTTTGCAGTAGACAGAAACTATTGCAGAAATTCACAATTTGTCAAAATTTAGAGAACAAGTGACCACGGTTTGCCCAGATTTATTTGGTACATTCACAACAAAATGCCTACACCAAGGGCTCCAGGAACACTGCAGGAGCAGGAGAGAACAAAAGATTGTAAGGACCAGAGGACATCAAAGTCTGTTGGGAGGTTGTGTCTTCTACATATGACAGGGAAACTACATGAAATCTCAACAGTATGGCTGCCGAAACAAACCTGAGCAATGACAGCCCCAGTTGATGTGTCAAGTAGATGAAAAATATCTCACAAGGCCCCACCCTTCAATGAAGAGGTATAGGCAATTATTTACTTCTGAGTGAGGGAGAATCAGTCTTCCTTGGGGATGAGCTCCTAAATTATCCAATACCAAGTGGTTAGCCCTAAAATCAACTACATATGAACAAAACTAAATGGACTTAACAGATTGGATTCATGTATGTGCTTTATTTTTACATATAATAATGATAATGATAATAATAATAATAATAATAATAATAATAATAATAATAATAATAATAATAGTAACAACAACAATAATAAAATTAAAGGTTGATGAAATAGAGGCCATGAATTTAAGAGGGAACATAGGGGGTGTGTAAAGATTCAAAGGGAAGGGGAAAATTATACATTTATATTTTAATTAAAAATGGAAAGAGAGTCACTGATTCACATCTAGTAACCCATTTTTTTTTTATTTCCAAGAAGTTGAGCATTACTTTGCACCCTTGAGAACTCTATAACAGATAGACAATTCCACTCCTGGGCAGCTGGCCCTGCGTAGGGCTCATGATGCAGGCAATATTTGGTGATAATTTTTTGGAACTGATGGATTGTCTGCATTGTGCAGGGCTCAAGAACAAGCTTTACTCAAAGGAACACAAAGCCCTTGGCAGCATGGCACTGCTTTTGAGATGTGGAGCGCAGAGCAAGGCCCAGTCTGCTCTAGGCCATCTTCCCTGTGCCCAGAGAACCACTGCTCCTGTACTCTGCTTTCATTACGTCAAATGATGCAATGTTTTCTATTGGTTGAAATAAAATAATAAAAATATTAAGTCTTTTACTTCTTGGCAAACCAAGTTTCTTCCTCAGAAGAACTCAAGAAATTACTCTATCAGTGACTTTGGCTATAGAGGAATACAAGTTCAACTTAGTTATAATCTTTACTGACAGATAAAGGAAGTTAATTTCATCTAATTTGGGATTATTCTCTAGGAATTTAACAAGGATCTTAGCAATGTGATGCTACAGTTTCAAGGTGGGTAGTGGCCTCCCTGGGCTCTATGGATAAAGGTTCCCTCCACAAGGGGCCATCCATTGGATACAGGACCTTATCTAAGACCACAGTACCATTGAAATCACATTCCTAAAGGTGATTTTTCAGAAACCATTGTTTCTCATTATTTTTCAAATCATGAAATATGTGGTTTGTTCAGTCACATGCTCCCTCCGTGAACTACCACTTTCATCAGACACTCAACTGGATCTTAGACCACAACCATAAAAAAATCAGCAAATCAAAATAAAGGTTTTTCTCTTTATAAATTGCCTCAGATGTTGCATTCTGGTGATTTTGCTAATACCTGTGACAAAAGACAAAAGGTGAAGTCGTGTTTAGCAGAGCATATGGTCTGAGGGGTGATCCTAGTTGGCGTTGTCTTTGCTTCTAGCTGCTTTTCAGTGGTTTTTGCCCAGCAGCTCATTCCTCTAGGCTCGGTCCTTCAGTTAGGTACCTTGCTCCTTCCTACCTCTGTCCACATTCACTAGACTGCTAAAACAGATTGGGAACACTCTAGCTGTTCCTTGTTTCTCTTTTAGCCTGGGAAGCAGTTCAGATCACACAACATCTGCAACACTTTTGCATAAAATTCCATGTTGCCCTTGGTTGCTAAACTGTTTAGCTCTGCCCCTGAAGAAAAGAGGATCTGCCATTTTCATGGTAGGTAGAAGTAGGGAAGAGAGGGTATCCTGCATTCATTTTGTTTTGTTGAGTGAGTGGGTACCAGGGTGTAGACCATCACGAGCAGTAAGCAGCAGCCGACAGCCCGTCACAGCCACATGCCTACGGCACTGTGTAACGGTGGCTCCTTTGGCTGTGCTCACTAAATGCTCACTGAGTGCGGCTGATTTCTTTGGAAAAGGAGATCAAAACCAAGCATGACAGTTGGAATCATGTGTTTTCATGGGGGGGAAAGTAAACAGCCAAATTGGGCAGGCATCATCATGGTAAAGGCAAAGAGGGGAATGCCCAGGAACTGCCAACCTTGAAATGAGATCTCCTGAGATGAACTGTGAAGGGTTAGACGGGCAGGAATTTGTGTTATACACAGACCAAATGCCACATTTGATTGTTTCTGCTTTGTATTTGAGGATTGAAGATTGTCTGTTTTTTTTTTTTTAAATAGGGACCCTGCTTGACAGCAACAGCTCAGATAATCTGTATCTCCTGTCATTCCCTTCCCCAAATCTGTCAGAACCAACTAGTCATGTGCGTTTCTAGGTGCTTCTGTAAAGAACCCAGCAAAAGAAAGCTTTCTGTCATGGGGGAAATGTTTGATGTTTCAGTTGCCGAATGTACTGGCCCTCTGCCTCACGTGGGTTTTGAGCACTTGAAATATAGCTAGGAACCAGTCCAGCCAATCTAAATTTAAATAGTCATGGGTGACTACTTGTTATGATTTTTTGGACAGGGTGGTTTTAGGCTCTTGCAATATCATGGTGTGAAGCACAGTAACTACACCATCTGCTAGTGTGAGCCTGTTAGAAACATAATGTCTTGGACCACTCACTAGACCTGAGGAACCACACTCTACATTTTAACATCTGCAAGTATAACGTGCACATCAAAGTTTGTGAATCTGTGTTTGAAATGACTGAGGGAAACATATGGTAGCGGCTAGAGATGATATCTGGGTTATACTGCCATAACAGCAAGCCCTGCATCCAATTGACTTAAATGTTTTATTTTTCACTAATGTTTCTTGCCCATCCTGGGTCAGAGTGAGCTCCATTCAGCATCATTCTGCCTCTGGGGTTCAGCTTAGCAGACTGGCATTCAGGTCATTCTCTGTTGCCACTACAGAAGGGAAAACAGACAGTGTGGGGAGCCTTGTCGGTTTTACTTATGTTTCAGTGGGTAAATGAGGTCTGATGACCATAGCTAAATCTAAGAGGGTGAGGGAGTGCATTTTTTTTATCATGCACCCAGGAGATGGAGAAAACAGAATATTTGACGAATTTATTTGATGAGAAGAACTAATGACTGCCACAGAAAACAATCATAATTAGACCTGCTTTCCTAAATAGCCAGTTCTCAGAGCATCATTTCAAGTTTGGACTTGTAATAGTTCTCTAATTGGTCCCTTGGCCATCCCTTTTCTCTTTACATCACCACATGAGTACATTAATCTTAAGACACAGCCTAGAGTATGCTATTTCTCTGCTTAAAACTCTTCAATGTCACCTCATTGCCCACCAAATTAAGTCAACTGTATTCAGCATGATGTAGCGGAAAGAATGCTGTCAACATATTTGTGTGACCTCAGACAGCATTAGTTAAATTATCTGTATCTTAGCATTCTCATCATTGAACATGGATATAAGGCCTGAAATAAAAATATTCTCTAGATCTTAAATGAGATAGTGCCTTTATTTAAAAGAATTACCATGCTCACAAAATAATCGAGCTGATAATATATGTCTAGATGGTAATATTTGCCAAAAGTGTATTGAAATAACCTATCATATCCATTTGAATTCTTTCAAAAGCCCATCTTTGATTTTACCTTACCAGGGCTAGTACAAGGTTCTATACATAGGGCATTATTACATGTTCTTCCAACTGCACAGTCTTGATTAAACATTTAGACATGTTCATAACAGGGTTGTCTTATTGTGCATCCTGTGTTTATAATCAGGCTGTGTTTCTAATGCACAGCAGCGCTCTTGTCTGTCTTTGCTCATGGCATTTCTGTATCTGGTGTATACATTTGTTGGCCACTAGCTAAGCTTTTACCTATTACTCATCACTTAAGCCCAGCCAAGGTTGTATCTTTGTAATCTCCAATTAACTTCCCAATTTTAAAGCAGCATTGCCATTCCTTGGACATCTATAGCATGCAGGGAAAGAGATGCACCCAAGGTGATGGGAAAATGATGGACAGAGGATTTCTTCCAGGCAAACAAGGCTGAGGACAGGGGACAAAGAGGACATTTCAGAATGGTCAAAAGGACATTCCAGAAGGTAGACAAAATACAGGGCATGAGGGGAAGAAGGCAGAGACAAGATCAGGAGATGAACAGGAGGACCTTGGCCTTGACAGTTGTGCTAAGGAATTTCAGTTATACCTTGAGTCAGAGGCAATAGCTGTAGGTGGAGAAATGATGTGATCATTTTCATGATTGAGAAGACTAATTGACAGAGAGTAAGGGTCTCATATAAAAAGACATAGGTAGCTACGATGATGCATGCTTGTAGACTCAGTTCAAGGATTGTGAGTTCAGGAAAATCTGGGATGCATATCAAGACCTTGTCTAAAAAATTAACCAAATCTAGGAGGTTGGAGCTTAATATTGATCTCCAATTGTCTATGTCAAATCAGTTAACATTCTCTCTGTTTTATGGTCCTACTTTGGCCTTCCAATGGCCTTTTGTATATTTATTTTATTTACTTATTTAAATTTTTACGTATCTCCTGAAGATGGGTGTATTTTAAGGTCACTTTTTGGATCTGATTTTCAAACAAGTACTATCTCCTGACGTCTTCTGTCACCTATCAGTTATAAATTACGTTTAGACACTGACAACACAGACCTTTCCTTCAATAGTGGATTCACATACTAAAGGATTATTTGCCACATCCATATGGAAGCAGTTTTATGGTTTTACCATTTTTATCAGGTACTAGACCTTCTGTGAACTCCTTCTGACATCATGGGCCTTGACACCTATTCTCAGTGTCACCTGATACACAGCGACTGCTGTGGCTCTTGTCTTCATATTTTCATTCCAGGTAGTAGAAAAGAAAAATGGGAAAGGATGCATGCTTTCATGGAGTTCAAATATTATGGGCCTCCAAGGAAGATGAGGGGAAAGTAGACTATTATTCTGAAGGGCACTGTGTCCTGATAAAAAGGAAGAAGTTTTTGTTTGATTTTGTTTTTAAGTTAGAAAAAAAAAATAACTTGTGAGTGTATGAACTTGGCAGCCTGTGCTATATATATATTATGGGGCCATGGATTTTGTGCAATAGATGAGATCTTTTGAAGAAGCTGTCTGCACTAGTATATATTTGTCAATATATGCTTCTATTCTACCAAGTCTTATTAATATTTTGTTTTCTTCTTGTACTTAAATGTCAATTTCAGTTGAAATATTGCCTATCATTTGTGTCTGGATGGAATGCATATATAGTTTTAAACCTGAAGATTTCTTGTCATCTCCATTTTTTCTAAACGTTTATCTCAGTAAAGGAGTAAAGAACCAAGTGCTGTGAAAACTGAGTACAGAGTCTATAAACATACTTGAACAGACATGTCTAAGTTTCTACCTAGACTGTGACTTAATTATTTGCTTTGCACAAACTTACTTAGGGATCTGATCAGATCTGTCCACTTGGAAAAAAAAAACCTCAGAAATATAAAGAAATTAGGGAGAAGGAGAGAGAAGTATGTTCAATATTGAAAATAGTTTAACTATTAAAAGACTACACAGAATATATTTGCTCATGGTTGGACTTCCTTGTATGACCCAGAATCTTATTATTTTTAATGGGTACTAGAAGCTACTGTTCTTGGATCCTGCCTATTCCTTTGTTTTGGGAAATCATTTTCTCTTTTAACCCCTTTGGACCTATTACACTTCCACATCTCAGAGATTTGACTTACATAGGGATAAATCAGGTTCTGGACAGCAGAGGATGTAGATTGTCATTCTTTTAAAGAATGCTTGCACTGCTTACTGGGTCTGATGTTGCCTAGAGATACTAAGGTGTTAGAACTGAGCTGTAAGAGAAGAGAACAAGGGCCAAAAACAGATGAGCAGAGAAGAGAGAAATCAGAGACCCAGCAGTACTGAGTACTGAGTACTGTGTACCTATGGCTGTGCTATTAGTACTCTGAGCAATTATAAATATCCCTCAGCAGTCAGGGCCAGTAAGTTCTCATTCTCCTTTTGGTTGTTTATGCTAATTTGAGTGCTTTGCTTCAATAACACTTATCTAGAGGACTATAATGATAAGTGGAGGTAGTCATAGAAGTAGACATAAACCTAGATCATTCACTAAGAATTTTAGAAATATGATAACTAACATATTTGGTTTTTAATAAAGCTGTCCTTCAATTTCAGCTCACTGCAAAGAGCTAGACTTAAGAACTGTGCTAAGAAGTTTGGCATTTGTCATCGTATGAAGGCAAACACAAAATGAGACTTCTCACCCCTGACAGATATCAACCCTTCATATCTTTCTTTTAGCTCAACATATCTTCATAGTTTTCTTTAAAAATGTCCACGGTGTGAACAATTCAATGGATATTTATTTTCCTAGAACAGAAACCGAAAGCACAGGTCTAAGGGGAAAGATTCAGCAGGTTCACTTCCATTATCTGTCTGGATAAGTACCAATTTGGTGCGAAATGAAAAATAATGCCACAGAGAGAGCACTTTGTAAGAGGCAGCATGTGAACATGTGAGACTAAATAGGTATATTTGCCTTTGCTAAATATAGCTTAATAACACTGCAAGCCAAACTAAAAAGGGGAAATGGAAAGATATATAATACGTACAGGTTTTAGCAGTAAAAT
The DNA here is from genome assembly GCF_964271855.1 of Acomys minous. Classification (NCBI taxonomy): domain Eukaryota; kingdom Metazoa; phylum Chordata; class Mammalia; order Rodentia; family Muridae; genus Acomys; species Acomys minous. The sequence goes on along the minus strand of NC_140491.1, from coordinate 23,140,144 downwards.
AATATATAGGCAAAACATTTAGTGTTGAAAGGCCTCACATTTTGGTATAAGAGGGGGTTATGTAGACGTGATTGGTTAAAGAGATAATTCTGGTTCATGAAAAAAATTATAGTGACTTTTGGACATCAGAAAGAGAAGTAATTTCTGACTGTGCCCAATTATTCTACTTTAAATTATTATTATAATAATTAGAAATATAAGATGTAACAGAGGAAAACATCTTTCTTGACATAGCCAAGCAGAGCTATGTCCCTTGAGATGGTAAAAATTTGTGCTGGCCACATTGTGCATCTTTTGAGATGCCTCCAGCTCCTTCTTAGTTCATATCCACAGATTTTTCATTCCTGAGTCCTTTGGAAAGGAAATCTTGGATGTCACAAGAAAGCTGCAACTATAAATTCTGTGGGTACTTGAGTAAAAAACCCCAACAACCTTTCAAGACTTAGCTCCCTAATTGGGATTGATTCTGTGAAGTGAGTCACTGTGATCCCTGTCTAAGTTAATTATGCAAAAACATTTACATGCCTGGAGGCAAATTTATTTTTCCTGCTCAGACTTTTCCTGAAAATATGTTATGATGCTCTGAAAACAGTGCCAAGATATTAATTATAATCTAATTTTGTGGAGGTATAGAATCTGCCCTAAATTGATTGTGTATTAACATAAGGGGATTGATTCCTTACATTATGCCATCCCATAATGCAACACAGAATTCTTTGATGGAATTTCAAATCCTACTTGGCTATGCCACATCTGCAAAAGCTCATTCCCTCTGCCTTGCAATACTAAAACCTAAGTTCTCAGTCTGACATCAGATGCTCTAGTTTCACTAGCTAAGACATTACCCCATGCTGTGCCTGAGTGTATCCTTAATGCTAGCATATGAGAAGGCTTGCAGGAGGCAACCTGTTTGAGCTATGGAAGTCAAGTGCGGTCCTCATGTATACAAGCTACAGTATGGTCAGGTGTTGAGCTAAGGATGTTTATCCATCCTGAAGACTTGCTTGCAGAGAATTTGTGATACTGACTGATGCTGTGACAGAGTAGCTGTAGTGGATGGAAACATGTTTCCGTTTTGATCCCAAGTGTGGGATGTGAAACAGACTTGTGAGAGGGTACGTGATATTTGTCTGCTAGAAAGGGAACTGCCTCCTGTCAGGGGGCATGGTCTTTGCCAGTTGCAAAACAAACATCCTATATGGACTATGGGAGAGGATAAATAGCCCAAATAACAAAGCTCAATCACTTTGCATCGCTTTGCATCTCTTGGCTGTTCATTGCTCTGCTTTGAGACGTTCCTGGAGAGAAACACTCCAGAGAACTCTTTGAGGTTTCAGCTGCTGAGATTCTGCTCACTTTTGCTGTTTGCTGTTTCACAGTCTTCTGGAATCCTAACAACAAAGAGTGGAATCGCCCCCGAGGAACTGAGTCTAAAAAAGGCCTACTTCTCCTTTCCTATTAACTTTCCTCCTCTCCTAAGGTAGGTGGGTTGGAAGGGAGGTAGAGGCATTAAAGAACCCCAAATAAAGTAGGTTTTTAAAAAGATCAAAGCCTGAAAGTAGCTATGACACTGAGGTGTGTTCTAAGCTTCCCCACAGATCAAGAAAGACCATGCCTAAAATATTCCCAAAAGGTTGATGGGCATGCTGTTTATTATTTTCTATAAGGTAAATTCTGTGAATTTTATGATGATATATTTTTATTTCTTATAACCTTGAACACATTTTGCTTCTTATCTCATCTGTTCACATTATCTTTTCTTGCCTGGTGAGTACTTTTTAAATTTGCACCACAGTTTGTCAAAGACCAGACACACAGGGCTGGTGCTGGTCACCAGGGGTTACAGTGTCATAGCAACGGTGTGGTATGCTTTTAAGAATACTTCCTTGTAGATAAGGATCAGTGATCTAGTCGAAATTACAGCAGAATTAAATTTAAATTAAAGCAGTCTAGTAGAATTAAGTATTCTAGTAGAATATTAAAGCAATTCTAGACATGGAAAGATTAGGTTTAGCAGATAAAGCAAAAAAAAAAAAAGCGTATGGGAGGAAGCGACTTTTCAGCTAAGACATAAAGAATTGTAGTAGGACTTGAGGTGGAAAGGAGAATGAAGGAAAGCTCGAGTGGAGGGGTGATCTGAGAGTGAAGGAAGGAGCCATGACTCCAGCAGTGGATGCCACTAAAGCTGTAAGTGGTTGGAGGTGGGGTTACAGGAGCCCCTGTGGAGAAATAAGTAGCTGCTACGTCTCTGAGCCCTTTAAAGCGCCAAAATGTGCCATGTGCCGGTTATACAGTAAGTGAGGATTCACTTGTTGCGTTCAACCAAGGAAATAGCATGATCGAATTGTCCTAACGGGCGAGTATGAAGTCTCTGTGTCATTTACATTCATGAGCAGAGAGAATGAGCCATTCTGAAGGCTGTCCCCTGCTTCACATAGAAGGCCACTAGTGTCCGAATTGGTTTAACTACCACAGTATCTCTGAGAAAGTAATTAGTTATCAGTGGTGAGATTTCCTAATTGTGGAGGGCAGAATAAAGTAAGAGGTAGACACTTTAGCAATTTTTACCCAAGTGGCTGGGAAGGTATTGATGCTAGTGAGGAAGAGGAGGTCTGGAGCATTTGGAATAAGCTGGAGACATGACTCAGTGGTCAATCACACTGGCTGCTCTTCTAAGAGACTCAGGTCCAATTTCCGGCACCCACATGACAGCTCACAACTACATATAACTCCACTTCCAGGCGTTCTGAAGCCCCCTTTAGCCTCCGCAGTCACCAGGCATGCATGTGGCACACACACTTGCATGCAGCCAAAACACTCACGCATGTAAAACTAATTAAATTACTTTTAAAAGAGGTTGAAAAGATACCCAGATGGAGTTGTCCAAAAGTGCATGGGGTGATTTTGAATATGATCCTAGAAAGGGAAATCCACAATTGCAATGATTTTGGGTCACTCATGCAGAAAAAAAACCCTCAATATCATAGAAGGACATGAGGGGCAGATACAGAGAGGAACAAAGGAGGGAGAAAGCCAGATTTATCTGGAGAGATGCATACATTTAGAGTATTATTATATAAGGACTAGCTGCAGAGGAAAGGAGTCACAGTGATGCAGCTGACAGGAGGCAGAAATGCAGGGGCTTCAGAATTACATGCCTTAGGAAGACTGGTAAGGATACAGGCTGAGAGAAGTCCAGCATCCCTTTAATGAAAGTAGACGGGTGGTCATTCAAGAGGTCTCATTTTGGAGAACTAACCCTAGTTAGTGTCATAAGATTTCAAGCCTGAAACCAGAATGGGAAATTCCGATAAAGACGAGGTAAGTTGTTCACTGAGTGAAGAGACACGTGGAGGGACAATACATGTTGACTTTGAGAAGTTGGAACAGTCACAGTTCAAGAAAGCTATCAGGTTGTACTCTATTATATATATATTTTAAATAATGAGAGGTATATATTAGAGATGGAGAGACTGAAGATGTGCTAGCAAGGCTTTCTATCCTTTATATCATCACTTAGATACCACTCTTTTATAGCTCAGTTGCCATGGTCTTCAGATAGACTCCTCTACCGTCCCCATCATCCTTGTCCTTTTGTGGGTGTTCTTATAACAACCCGAATATAAAACTTCAGGTGAGAATAATGATATTTGAAATTTGCTCATATATATATATTTTTTTAGCACTAATGGTGGAAGCTGAAATATATATGCAGGTATTTATTAAACAGTTAACTTAACAAAATAATCTCATTTTAAATGCCTGTCTTTTATGAAGGTGGCCCTCAACAAATAATACTGATTGGCCTTCAGATGGGTAGGCATCTAAATAAAAATGCTTATCAGGATGTCTAAGGCTTTTTAAGGTGTTCAGCATAGAGATGTAGGAATGGAGAGTGTGAAAGGGAGTGATAAAGGAAAGGAGGGAGCACGAGAGACGGTACGGTACAGAGAGCGCGCGAGAGACGGTACAGAGAGAGACAGAGAGGATATCTTGAACTTGAGGTTATGCTCAGAATTAAAGAGAAGAAGAATTAACACAAATTGTGAGAAAACAAGGCCACTTTGCTTCATTTTAGCTCTTAAAGCATAAACGCTGATTCTCTCATCAGACGGTGGAAATCTAAACTAACACATCAACTGCTTGGAAACTTGTTACTGGACTGTGTTAACCTTCTGTCTCTGCAACAAGAGATCTGACAAAAACAATTTAAATAGAAGAAAGATTTATTTTGGCCCATGGTGTTTAGAGGTTTCAGCCTATCATCTCTTAGTTCAGTATTTTCAGGTCCTTGCTAAGACAGACATCATGGCAGGGAGCAAAGATACGGAGCAGGGAAGGCTCTAGGGATAAAAATACATCCTTTTACCACAACCACCAAATTGTCAACCCAGGAGCAGCTACACTCTCTAACTAGATTTATCTTCATGACTCATTTCTTCGCTTTCTTTCTTTTTTAAAAATTGTAATTTATTTACATTACATCTCTATTGTAATCCTCTTACTTTTATCTTCCTCTTCCCACCCTCCCTCCCTTTTCCACCCTCCCTCCCTCTCCCACCCTATTCCCCTCTCCTAGACCTCTGACCTTTGGGGCACTCCTCCCCCACAGTCTGACCACAGCCTATCAGGTCTCATCTGGATATCCTGCATCCTCTTCCTCTGTGTTCCCACTGGGCCTCTCTGCCAAGGGGCAACAATCAAATTGTGGGCACCAGAGTTCACATCAGAGGCAGTCCCATGCTCTGCCCTCCCCTTCTCCATGTGGAGAATGAGCTGTCCATGACCCATTTCTTAAAAGCATACATGCGGCCAGGCATGGTGGCACACGTCTTTAATTTCAGTATGGGGGAGGCAGAAGCAGGTGGATCTTCACGTGTTTGAGGCCAGCCTGGTATACAAAGCAAGTCCAGCCAGGGATACACAAAGGAAACCCTGCCTTTAAAAAACATTTTTAAAAAAGTGTACATGTTAACATGCTATTCTTCTAATCTGTGAACATTTGTAAGTAATTTTTATCTAAATCCCAACACCCATGAATGTTTCCTATTTTTACCTTCTTCTTTGCCTTTTCCAGGTGAAACTCTGTCTTTTTATGACTAGGTTTGATGTTGAATCTCTCTATTAATTTTCAAATCTTTCCTTTTATTCTTCAGTTTTTTGATTTCTGGTTCTTTAAAACAGTTCTTTTTAAACTTCTTTCTCATATATTGTTTTTTTTAGGTGTTTATCTGTGTCTTCTCACATTTCACTGAGCTTATATAAATTGATTATTTTAAATTATTCTTATAGGCATGAATAATCTACCTTTTTATATGAGGTTCACTTCTTTTTATGGTGTCATGTGTCCCTGAGTCTTTGCTATCTGTTCTTTCTTGGGTTTGTGCTTGTATTATTGAAGAAATATATATATGCAGATTTATATATTTGTAGATTATGTATACAGAATTCTCTATGTGATGTATATAGAAGTGTATATATATATACAATAAATATATTTATATGTGCATACACACACTTTTTGGCACAGACCTCTTCTTTACCTACCTTTCCAGTAATGATAAAAGTATCTTTCTATATAGGTGACTATAAAATCATTATTTGTGTTTAGGGATATGAATAGAGCACTTCTCAACTATTTTGCTCTCAAAGTACATTGAAAAACAGATTAAATTATAGTTAGCCTCCACCTAATTTGTGTTCTACTTGTAGTGACCCAAGATGGCACTTACTCCCTGAAAAGCTGTCATTTTCTTACAGGGTCCCTCTTCATGTTGTTGAGGTGAGGCTGTGGCTTACTCCGAGAGACTCCATTCTAAAATAGCATTTGACTCCATCTTGACTTCAAACACAGAGGCTTGATGATGCGTTACTTGTTAATGTGGACATCACCATTTGTCCAGCATCCCCATCTATTATGAGACACTAGCTAGTAGGTTACTTATGCCTAAAATTAAGGGTATGTCACTCTAAACACTAGCAAAGTCAATTATAATTGTATAAGCACATGGGTATATTAAAGCCATAACAGGAAAACCAGGCCCAAGAACTTAGCAAACACAGCAGGCTGAGGAAAGTGTGCAGCCCTCTCTCCTGAACCCATAAAGAGGGCACCTGACATTGCATCTACCAGCTGCTGTGTGTGTCAAAGGTTTGGCAAGCAGATAAATCCCTAATATCCCAGGTGCCTCAGCTTGGCACAGTCCCCAGCACTGACATGGCCTACTTAAATTGCTGCCTGTCGATCTGCCCATTTGTCCTTCTGGACCTGCTTTTGCAGTTCCCCTCATGGCCTCTGTACCTCCTTCCTCTGGCAGTTGGACTCCACTCCAAGGACAGTATCAGCTCTGACTCTGTTGCTATATTCCATAGTGTTTTCAACAAGGCTGGTTTGTGTGTGTGTGTGTGTGTGTGTGTGTGTGTGTGTGTGTGTGTGTGCGCGTGTGCGTGTGTGCGTGCGCGTGTGCGTGTGTTTGATATTTCAAGACAGGGTTTCTCTGTGTAGCCCTTTTCTCTGTGTAGCCTTGGCTGTCCTGGAACTCACTCTGTAGAACCAGGCTGACCTTGAACTCAGAGATCTGCCTACCTCTGTCTCCCAAGTGCTGGGATTAAAGGAGTGTACCACCACACCCAGCAACAAGGCTCATTTTCTAACTCCTGCAGAGATTCTGTTTGCACCTCTACTAGCCTTTTGCCTGCCACCAGAAGGGCTTTTTTGAACTACTTCAACTAGATTATAACCTCTTTAATTCTTCTGTAGCCATTTTGTAAGCCACACGCATAACACTATAAATTTATATTTATTGTACAATATTAATATATGATTTAAGGGTTAATATTAGTAATTAAGATAAAAATAAAAGAACATGTCACAAGTGAAAAATACAAGCAAACAAATAAACAATGTTCTTTACCATTTTATGCACTAGAGGAAAAACTGGTTCTGCCAGATTTCATAAAAAATGTAATTATAGGCAGAAGGTGGTAGTGCATGCCTTTAATCCTAGCACTTGGGAGGCAGAAGCATGTGGATCTCTGTGAGTTTGGGGACAGCTTGGACTACAGAGTGAGTTCCAGGACAGCTAAGGCTACAAAGAGAAAATGCATATCATCATTTTTTTAAACATATATTTGTACATGACTCTATAGTAGCACTTTCACAAGTTAAAAAAAATTGTCTTGGATTTTGTCCTATGGTCTAGTACAATGTTCAATGTACAAACGAATGGTCTCTCTCTCTCTCTCCCTCTCTCGCTCTTCCCCCCTCCTCCCTCTCTCTCTCTCTCTCTCTCTCTCTCTCTCTCTCTCTCTCTCTCTCTCTCTCATTTTTTATGTATGTATATGGTGTATGTGTGGACCATAGTGCACATGTAGAGGTCAAAAGGCAATTTGTGAGAGTTGGGTTTTTTTTTGTTTTTACCTTTTACCAAGTGGGTCCTGGGTATTGAACTCAGCCTCTCAGGCTTGATGGTAAACACCTCTGTACCCTAAGCCATTTCTCTAGCTGGACCCTTAAAAAACAAAACAAAATTCCCCAAATGTTGAAACTGATCCCCAGAAAGGGCCATCCATCTACTTTGCTGAGATCACGCAAGAGGCTGAGATAACTGCAGAGTTGGGTTGCGTTGGATTTTATCTGCTTTCTGACTTCCAATGCCGCGTCCATGTCTTCTGGCTTTCCTATTCAGATTACAGAGCAGAGGTTGGTAGGTTTGCTGGTGTACGTGCCTGGAGTCTGATGGCTGGCAGTAGCTATAATGACTTAACAGTGCTGGATAAGAAAACAGTGCTGGACTTGCTGTGTGTAAAACTCTAAGCTTTAACTTCTACAAAACAATCTGCTCCCTTGGATAGCATGGTCTCCCTGACAGAGAAGCATCCTAGGGCTGGTTTCCATTCCTTTAAGGGAGGACACTGAATTCTTTTGATATAAAATAGGAGAGCCACTTAAATGACCCAGTGACTGGGAATAGCTGTGTTTATTTCTGCAGTTTGTCTTTCCCTTGTGTTCACTATGGTCATCTGGGTTTAATATCCCAGGTGGTGGGAAATGAAAGGCAGTGTGTATTTTTCCTTGAGATTTTCACATTTGAATTTCCTGCTATGCATGTTCTTGCTGCTCATCCAAAATCGGAGCAAAGTGAACTTGCACTATCTGTCACCAGCCTGGCCAAAAGCTGACTTCAAGACCTGCAGAGAAAGTTCCCCAAGAGGCAGCATGAAATGCCTCTGCAGGAGAGATGAAATGGTTTAATAATGTCCTATTAAACTGTAGCTTCCAAACAAAAATGAGCTTTTCAGTAACACTTACTGCCACACAGATCTTATTCAAGTGATTTTAATCTCAGATGAAGATTTTACTATTAGAAGACAAGGTGTTGGCTACAGTATCACTTCTCTGCCTTTTTGGGGTGAGGGATGAAAAGTTTTGACTAGATTCTCATAAAACAAGTTAAAATGGCTGCTCATGGGAGTAGGCAAAAACGAATACATTTTGTGGGTACATAGAAATAAATAATAAAGTAAATAATGATAAAATACAAGAAAGGCACGTGCCCAAAATAGCCAATATGCTATGAACTGTGATATATGACTTTTTCAATTCTTTCAATAAATGAAAGACACAAGGAAATGTGACAAAACTGAGAGCAGGGAGACCAGGTCTGATACTTATATAATTATGCTGTTTTGTTTTCTGGTGAAGAAACTTTAACTACAAGTAAACAGTTCGTACCCAGTATCCATAGAGAGACTCCAAAAAGATTTTAGTTCAGTTTCAATGTTTTATTTCAGAGCTATTTGAATAATACTCACATCACTCTCCTTTATTAGAGGGATTAAATATCAGATTTTTAAAAACATGGTCTGCTGGATCTATCACAGTTAAGTGACTTTAAAAGCAAACTAATTTTGGAACTGTTCTTAGGTTGATAGGAAAATAACATGAATAGTGCATAATTCCTTTAAACGTATACCCTGGCCCTTCTATTCTGGGCAGTTTATCAGTGTCATGTTGTCACAATTAATGAACCAATATTGAATAGTCTTTTTCCATTTTAGGATTCCATTCACACTGCTTTCAGATGTGATCTTTCCTTAGGTTTCTTGATACCAAGACAGCTCTCACCTCAAAAAGAACAAGAGATAGTGTCACAGTTAGCTTAAGCCAGATACAACCCAGAGTCACCTAACATGAAGGAACCTCAACTGAGAAATTTTGATCAGTCCATAGCAGGTTTTGCGGGGATTTTTCTTGATTTCTTGTTGATATTGGAGGCTTCATCCCACTGTGGGTGGTACTATCCTTGCTAAGATGGGCATGCAGGCAGGCTGTATAAGAAATTTTGTTTAATGTAAGACTGGAAATAAGTGTTTGTCTTGGTCTCTGCTTTGGTTCCTGGCTTGAGCTCCTGGTCCAGGTTTCCTTGATGATAGAAGATAGTGTTCAATGACCATGGACCAGGAACCTGTGTTATCCTACACATCACATTGCAGTGTGGTAACAGTTTCATAAGTTTTTATAGTAAGAGAGAAGAAAAAAAAAAAAGAAAACCATAATCAAGAAAGTCATAAAGCAAGACAGTTTTTAATTATAGTGGTGAAAAGATCAAGTGGGTGGGTTACAGTAAAGCAGGAGAATTTCTGCTGAAGGCATCAGATGTAATTATCTTTCTCCTCTCTGGGTTGGTGGAAGCTAGTGGTCTGTCGGAACATTCCAAAAGTATTTACCTGGTAGTTACAGATGGCTGTTAGGTCAGGCATACACACGAACAAGGGATGGCGGTTAAGAAGGCTGACAACAACCCAAGAGAATTTACTCAGCACATGTCACATTCTAAACTCCCTCCACTCATGTTACTTCTCATCAGTCGGTCAGTCCTGTAGAATCTTTAGCACAGTTAATGACTTCTTCTTTGGAAACTTCAGTTCCTAGGTTCCCTTTGGATTTGATTTTCATATATTGAGAGTTTTGAGGAATCTTGTTAGTTTGTTAAATGTTCCCTCAATTAAGACTTGACATGTATCTATGTTCAGGGCAAGGAAATAATTTTGGAGGTAGGTTGGCCACATAGATGAAAGGGCATTTCTACCACATTATCCCAAAGACATATTCTGTCAGTGTGACATTACTTTTTGATATTAGCTTTTATCACCTAGATGGGGGTGATTGTTCATCATGGTTTCTTCACTATAAAATTCTTTTCTTCCCCCCTTTTTCATTCTGTAGTCTCCAAATATTATGTGAAAATCATACGTAAGGACTCTGGGTAAAGCACTGGGAGTTGGATACAAGAGGTGGAGGATGGAAAGACCCAGAGGTTCAGGAGCCCCACAAGGAGACATTCAAGGACAGCAGATCTGGACCCGGGGTGGCCTGCACACACTGTTGCACCAACCAAGGACAATGCATGCAGTAAACCCAGACCCCCTGTTCAGATCTAGCCAATGGACAGCTCATTCTCCATGGTTGTGGGGGGATCAGGGGTTGCCTCTGACATGAACTCTGGTGCTCACCTTCCCATGGCCGGCAACCATATGGGCACAGAGAGGAAGAGGATGCAGGCTATCCTGATGAGACCTGATAGGCTATGGTCAGATGGTGGGGGAGGAGGCCCCCACCCCATCAGAGGTCTAGAGGAAGGGAATAGGGCAGTAGAGGAAGGGAGGGTAGGTACGGGAAGATACAAGTGAGGGGATAACATTCAGGATGTAAAATGAATAAATTATAATAAAGAAAGCAAGGAAAAAAATAAGTGAAAAGAATTCTGTCTGAGAGATTTGTGCCTTCTTTGTTATTTACTCAGACAACTGTATCACTGCAGACTCACAAATAATTACTGCACTGTGTGTTCTAGTTTCTTTCTCTTGCTGTAACAGAATTCCGTGGACTAAGACGTTTGTAACAGACAAAGGTTTACTGTATGGCAGTTCTGGAAGCTGTTAAGTCCGGTACCATTGTACCAGCACCTGGCCAGGCCTTCTTGCTGTGCTCCAGCATGGTGAGTGTGGGATAACGGGAGATGCAAACATCACTGTTTTTTATAATGGCATCAATTCATCCAGAAGGTAGCTGTCCTCATGTCTCACCACCCTGCCTTTAATAACTATTACAAGAACAAACTTTAACCCATGTCCTAAAGGAAAAATCATGCAAATAGCAACAGGCTGTATTCACTGTTATTATCTGTTACTGATCAAATTGGCTCAGCTTTGCTTATTACAAGCTCTTTCCTCAGACTCCTGCGTCCCCTTGGCATACCCTTATTATTAATTAAAGTTACTTAATTTCAGCAGTTTCTCTCTTTCTGACACTGCAGCATATTTAAAGCTCATTTTGTTTATTTCCTTCCTTAGTAATAAAATTAGGAATTAGTATAAAGAAATATGCTGAACAATGATATTAGAACTTACGATCTGGACCCTAGATTTTTCTCATGCTACAGAGATGTTGTTGTAAGCCCACGTCTGACAATGCAAAGACATTTTTGTGTATGTATGTATGTATGTATGTATGTATGTATGTATGTATATGTGTGTATGTGTATAGATACATATCTGTATACATATATTTTATATACACATTTCTATATGTATTTATATGTGGATCAGCTCACATCGAGTTAGACGTGTGTTTTGACTGATGGCTTCCACGCTATATGGAATCTTTATTTTTCTAGACTCTTTCCTCTGGTTGTTGCCTCCATATCTAACACTAAGAATGTTAGTTCAGGCTGAAGAGATGGCTCAGCAGTTAAGAGCCAGTGCTGCTCTTGCAGAGGACCTGAGCTCAGTTCCCAACACCCCCACCTGGTGGTTCTCAACCACCTATAATTCCAGTTACATGATCTGACACCTCTGGCCTATACAGGCACTGCACTCGCCACACATACCTGCAATAGACCTGTATTCATACATATAATAAAAATAAAATAAAAATCTAAAAACAAGAATGTTCTCGCTTTTCATCTTACTTAGTACCTGGTTGATCGATTCCAATATCCATGCACTAGAAATATAAAGGCTATTGCTGATGGATGCAGCTTTATGGTTTTGACCAACTTACTTGGTGTATTTTTTCCATTAATCTTTGGGATTTTTCTTATTTCCAAAATTATTCTGATGCCCTCTTTTACTTTTACCTCTTTCATAGGGGTTGTTGCACACACTTGTAATACAATTAGTCTTTCATTACATTCTAAATATCATCCTTGGATCCTATAATTTTCATTCTTTGTTTTAAAATGCATACTTTATTTTATGTGCTAATGATTTATGGATTTTTTTCAACTCTATAATACATCCACCATCATAGTTCCAGAAAGAATAATTCCTCTGCCTTAAGAGGCACTGTGCTTCATACGTCAGCTTGTCAACTCTCCCTTTTCTCATCTCCTTCCTGAAAACCCATGAGCTTTTTACAAAACTTACTACTTTGCTTTTATCCACAATGTAATATACTTGGACATAAATAGCATATGTCTGTTTCCCACTGGCTTCCTTCATTTAATATACATTTAAAGCTCATACATGTCTTTTTATGAGTTGAAAGCTCATTTTCCAGCACTGATTAATATTTGATTAAATGGTTATGTCAACTTGTTTATTCATTCATCATCTAAGTACATTTTGGTGCAGACTTTTGAGGGGAAAAATGCCTTCAACTCATTTGAGTGATCTGTGTCCTTAGCTGGTTATACTACAGGACGTGGCAAGAAGCTTATGTTGTGAAAACACATCAGACTGTCTTCCAAAGTGTCTGTACTTAGGAAACTCTCCTACAACTCCTTACGTGTCTTAAGAAAGCATTGTCAAAGCCAAGTGCACCAAATATTCCTTATATTGTCTTAAAATTTTTTTATAATTTCATTCACATTTAAATGTATTATCAACTTCATGCCATGTATAATGCCATGAAACATGTATAATTCATATCTAGGATTCAAAAAAGACATGAGTATGTCCAATTTAACCATCATGATTTGAAGAAGAGTTTCCTGCAATTTCTCCAAGGAACTGCTGAGGCTCTGCTGTCCCCGACTATGTGTTAGGTCTGTGCCTGTGTGCAGTTCCCGTCCATTGATCTGTGGATCCATTCTGACACCAGTGCCTCAACTTCTTAATCACTGTAGTTTTGTGTTAAGATGCATAAATGTGAGTCTTCCCACTCTGTATTTCATCACTGTGTTGGCTAGTCTGGATCTCCCCCTTTCTGTGTTAGCTTTAGAATTAACTTGTTAATACTTATGAAGTTTTATTAGGATTACAGTGGGTTAATAGGTCAAGATGAGAAGAGCTGATCTCTTATTTTTATCATTACATGCATATATACATATTATGTATGTATACCAAAGCATTTCAATTTTTGATGATGTAACAAATGATATTATATACACACATATATGTATATGTACATACATTAGCATGTATATGTATATACATAGTAAGTGTTCAAAACTATTTAAACTATAAAAATTTTTAACATACAGTGAACTGGCTTTTCATGTGAATTTTTCACACACATAGTTTGTTATTATTCATATACCCCCACCCACTGCTCCCTCCATTTCTGCAGCCCCTTATTAGTTTGTCTCATTTTTCCAAAATTCTTCTTCTTTCATGACATATATATAGTGCGCTTCTGTCACTTGTTGCTCCTGTTCACTTTAGATGCTGTTATGTATTAACTCCAAATTCTTTTAAAAATCAAATTACTTTTATTTTATGTTCATGGGTAATTTACCTGAGGGTATTTATGTTTTTTTTATTTCAGTTCCTTGAGAAAGTTTCACATGAATGATTGTGTCATTTGTATAGGTAATTTTTCATGTTCATTTATAATAAAAATACTTTCTACTGTTTGGGGTGGGGTGAGGTAAGTGGGTGGGTAGGCTCTTTTAGTGCTATATAATGTGGAATAGACACAGTAATTAAGAACACATTCTTGTTTTAGTCTTGATTTTACGGGATGAGAAACCTAATATCTTACTATAAAACATAATGTAATCAGTAGAATTTTTAAAATGTTCTTTGTTGAACTCTTAGCTTCTGAGAGAGTTATTTCTTCAGTTCTTAATTGGGCATTGAATTTTGTCAAATGCTTTTCTAAAATCAGCTGATATGATCAGACGAGCTTTCTTCTGTACCCTTCTGGCATGGCTACTTTAGTTTGTGAGACTAGATTTGCTTGATAGAGTAAATGCACGTGGTTTGTAGGAAACAATGGTTTTCAGGACTGCTGGATTCTGTTTGGCAATGATGTGCCACCGGGGACTTTTAATTCGTGCTCAGTGTGCTCAGTTTGAGATATTAGCCTACAGGGTTCCTTCCTTCCTTTCTTTTTTAAAAAAAGATTTTCTTTTATTTTTTTTTGGCATATACATTTATATTATTACACTTAAATTAAAAAAAAAAGCCACATACAGTAAGAAGAACCACAAAACATTCAGGAATTATATAAATGTTACATCCATATTATCTTGGCAATTTGTATTTGGCAACTTTGGAGAAAACATCTTTCCCATCTTGGTGACTCTGAAATTCTGAATGTAAATCAGTATCTATCATATCTCGTCTCTATCAACTTAAAACACCTATCTAGACCTAAAAACTTCGTTTAGTCTTTCATCTAGTTGTAGTGTTACAGCAAACGCAATGTTCTTTGTTTTTATTTCTTTTTAAAAGTGTGGTTTTACACTAATACGTACCTTTCTTTGCGTAGTTTTGGTAGTATTTGACATCAAAGGAGTTGGCCATTTCTTCTAAGATGTCACTTTTGTGGACACAGATTGTTCATAGGCTTCCTGTACTGCCCTTTAGATGCCCATGGGCTTCACAGTTACGGTCTTTCATTTCCGATATCGGTCAGATGGGTTTTCTCTCTCTCTTTTTCTTGTTTAGTTTACTTAAATATTTTCATCAGTTTTATTTGAACATCCTGAAAACAGCTTTTGGCTTTAGAGTTTATTGTCTTTATTGCTTTCTATTTGGAATTCATTGTTCTAATATTTTTTTCTTTTCTGCTTTCTCTTAGGCTTAAATTATTCTTCCTTCTCTTGATTTTTAAGATAAAGACTTTGGGACAGATTTTGTTTCTCTCTTCCCTAAAGTGTATACTCAACACTCTAAAATTCCTCCCTAATGATGGTGATGCATTTACTTTTAATGGATTTGGATATGACATGTTTTTAATTTTATTCATTTGAAAATATTTTATCTCATTGTAATTTATTCTTTTGCCTTTAATTCTTTTAGAAGCATCTTATTAAGTTTTCAAATATTTTGGGGGAACTTCCAGCTCTCCTTCTGTTACATGTTCCTAATTTAATTTAGTTTTTTGGGCTGGGAATATATTTTATATGATTTATAGTCTTTTTAATTTGGAGAATTTTTATAAGATGATGAAACATTTCATAGCTTTATAATGAAGTATTCTCTCTATAGAAGCAAAAATTAGATCAAGCTGATTGATAGTGTTATTCAGTCTAACTAATTCCTTACTGGATTTGTGCCTATTGGTTCATCCATCAATTATTATGAGATGTTTTTAAAAGTCTGAGTAAATTTATTTCTTTTTTCAATTCAATCCATTTTGTGTGTATTGACACTTTTTCCTGTTTGTCCGTCCCCCCCCCCCCACCTCTCCAAAACATGTTGGGTGTTGGGCTTTAGTCCATTATGGAACACTTTGTTTTGAGTTCATATGTTTACATTTAAGAGTTGTTATCACTAATGGAAATTTGAATAATCCATACTGTGTTTTTTATTGGTTGCATTTGTTCTTTGTTCATTCTTCCATTTCTGTTTCCTCATATTTACCTTACCAGTTTAGAGTATTCTCATTTATCTCCCACATTAGGAAATTTTATGCTTCTTTTAAATCAGCTAAATGCACCTTGAAATGTCACTGACATACCTTATAGTACATTGCACTGCCAGCTTCGTCCTCCCAAGCCCAGTGATGTCGCTGTTGTTAGCATCATGTATACTTATGCTGGATATAACTGACTGATTGCAGTTAAAATCACTTCCCCAGATACAAATGTTGGCTCAACTAAGAATAAGGAAAGTGAAAGATACTCTTTTTACTGATTGTGTAATAAGTGATTTACTTAATGATTTCTGACAGAAACACCTTTTTTTTTTTTCCTTCACTGGATACAAGCTTTATGTTATTGCACCTTCTCTGTCTTCTAAGACATTTTTGTCTTTATATTCCTGATGTCTAAGTATTAGACACCTCAATATAAACTTTGATTTTAATCCTGCTTGGTGTTCTCTGGGCTTTCAAAGTATGTGGTTTGATATCTGCCATTAATTTCAGAAGCCTTTTGACCATTATTACTTTATGCGCTCTCTTGTTCTGCTTGCTCTTTTCCTTCATGGTATCTTACCGTGATCTGTCTTCTGAAAAATTTCCACAGCTCATCTTTGTTTTTGTCCCCTCCTCCCTACCTTCTTCTCTTTTTGTGTTTCTGCCTTCTGTTGACCCATGTTCGACTTCACTGGTTTTCTTCCGTGGGAGTTTCTGGTCTAGTGTGAAACTCAAGACATTCTTTATTTGCACTACAGTGCTTTGTATTTTTTAATTAAAAAAATTTGGAACCATATCCTCTGTGATTTATATTGGATCTTTACTGTTATATGTTATCTACTTTTCCCACTCTCATTCTTACAATACCAGTCATAGTCATTAGAAATATGTAAGTCATTTAATGAGTATTTTATTTAGCTTGTTCACACAGTTATAACAAATTATTGATGACTAGATCACTTAAAAAACATTTCTCGTATTTCTGACATTTAGGAAGTCTAATTCAAGGTACTCCTAAAAAGGGAAGATATCAACACCTAGATCTTCCAGTACTCCCATGTAAGGGCTTCCAGCCCCTAGAATTGTGGAAAACAAATGTTCTTTATTTACACCACATTGTTTCTAGTGTTTGCTATTTATGCCTGAGCTGATTAAGATACAGCTGAACCTAGAAGTATAGTCAGGATCTTACCTTTAGAAACAAATCCTGTCTGTTTATTTCAGGTGTGAGATAGCGCAAATCTAAAAAGGACCAGCTCAGCCTTCACATTTTCAGGAAATCTTTCTGGTCAACACAACCCAATGTGCTGTGTCACATCACAGCTTCTGTGGTGATATTATCAAAGTACTAACATGAAAAAGTTAATAGAAAATATATTGACAACTGATGGTGCTGGGAGCCGTGTTACATCTACTTCCGTTGTTTAAGCTAACCTTCCTCACAGTGCTTCCAGGCTTTTGATTTTTCATTGTGCATTAGTAAGCCCATTTAACAGATGAGAAATTAAGGAATACAGTGTTACATATTAAGAACGGCATTGTTGGCAAGTGCTGATCCCCATATCAGCCTCTACTCTTGACCCATATGTCACTCCGGACTCTAGACATGTAGAAATAAAGCCACCAAGTACAAACTGTTGGCACCTGTCAAGGAATGCTTCTTGAGTACCACTCTTTTTAATTCCCTTTGGATACATGGAAGAACTACCACTTTAACTAGGTTGTGCACTTCCTTATAGCTTGGAGCACATGATTAGGAATGATTTTATGCAAGTAGGCAGGATTCCACAAATATTTGTGGGATTTGTACACAGAATGATCAAATGATAGGGCAGTAAATCTGGAGGGCACTGTCTTTGCCTTCTCTTAAATGTTTTGGTGCTGTTTGCTCCATCGGATAGAATTTCTATAAGTGCTGAGACATATATTTGGATCTTTTGGCTTTAGTAGTACATACATTATTTGGTATTATTAAAAAATCATGACCTAGGGTGCGTGTGTGTGGGGGGGGGTGGGAGGGAGGGAGAGGGAGAGGGAGAGGGAAGGAGGGGAGGGAGGGGATGGGAGGGAAGGGAGAGAAAGAGAGAGAGAGAGAGAGAGAGAGAGAGAGAGAGAGAGAGAGAGAGAGAAAGAGGGAGGGGGAGAGAGAACATTTTTAAGTATCTATGGCCCAGAGAAGTCAACACACATACATGCAAAAAAATTTACAGAGATCCTATTCCATAACACCTATCACTCTACTAGCCTTGTGTTCCCAAGGCCCAGGGGGAGTATAGTAGTTGGTCATTTGAGGGATGAGAGATGGATGAAAAGCTGAAAGGTTTTCATGCTCAGTAGAAGCATATTGGATTCCTTCTTGACACTTGAAGACATAGCAGGGCCTTTAAAGAGTCAGGGTCTGGCCCATTCTCTGGAGCTCTGGGTGGTGATCAGGCATGATGAGGGCTGCAAATAGGGTGTCCATCTTGAAATATTTGGAATAAATTGCAAAGAATAGACAGCCTTTTCTAGGAGATCCCAGGAGAGTGTGTCCTCAGCATGTGAACCGCAACCAGTATGGACTGGAAACCAGTTGGTCCGTCCCCATTTCTTAGGGGTTGCTCAAAGTCCTTGATCATTTGTTGGACCTCTGAAAGGAAAAGGAAATGTCATGGGGACTGTGACTGTAATTGATTTTCTTGGTTCTCTAGAGAGTGGAACCTTATATTAAGCAGATTAACTACAATTTAGAAAGAAGGAAAGAGTTGAGCGTTGCTTCTCTGTGTGTGGAGCAAACTATGCTGCTGCAAGAGCTTTGATCTTTATCATTATTTCTTGGGTCTTTTAGGTAGTTAATTTCTTTCCAAATAGCTGTAATTTGGAAAAATCTAAGAAATCCAGTGGAAATGTCTGTTTTCAGTGTTGAGGAAGGGACATTGTTCAGCTTCTCACAGTGAAGAACAAAGATAAGAAAACTCCCGTTCTTCACATGCTTTCCCTTTATCTGTCACACAAACCTGGTGCTTCCAATTATGTAGCACAGCTATTTATTTTTTGTATAAATTAGAATTTTCATATGTAGGAACTGCTATAGACTAAATTGTGTTTCTCAAAGTTCTTATGTTACAGACTTAACCCCTACAGTGACCACGCGTGAGGACAGAGGCTTTAAATAGAGAGGAAAGACTATTGAGATTGTATGTGTGAAGTCCTGATTTAATATGACAGTTGTTTTTAAAGGAAGGGGAAGAGACACCAGAAGGACATGCATCAGCCTGAGACCATGTAAAGACACTGTGAGATGGTCTCTCATTTGTAGGATAGGACGTTTCACGAGAAACCAAACCTGTAGGTTACTTGATTTTGGGCTTCCAGCCCCCAGAAGTGTAAGATATATGTGTGGTTTATGAGCACCACTGTGATTTCTTGCTGCTTAGCACACTAAAAGAAACTATTTTCCATGCCACATCATTAAGAGTAGAAGTTGCAATTAATGAGCAAATCACCTTTATGTCCACTATATGTTATAATTTCCTCTTTGCACCAGTCAAAGTGGTACTTTGCATGAATACATGTTTTACATACACCCTCACTTCTAAAGCTGTTTATTCATGCTGGTGCCAGCACATCTCTGCTCCGGCTTCACCTTCTGTTCAGTCTGTGGAGCTCCTTGCCTGTCCTTTGGGACTGAGAACAGCTGTTGAACATCATGATGTGGCTGAAGCCCCATACTCTTCCAAGCTGTAAGCTCTAGGGCCACTGTTGATAGCTCAGCATACAAATTTTGTGTCTCAGTTCTTTATGGGAAAGATCATTATGTCTCAACCAGCTCCATGGCAGACAGGACCATCGTGCAGGGATCAGCAAATCACCCTGGTCCATGGTAAACTTATGTGGGTATGCTTAGCTGCTCTGCCTATGGATTTCTGGGTTTCGTAGGTAGGTAGGTAGCCTTACCTTTCTGCCTGTGGATCTCTGGATTTCCATGGCCAAGCTTTTTCAAGAAGTTATCTCTTGTGTCCCAAGGGTCAACTTAGAATTCAAAGTTTAAATAAATGCTCTTTTGTTTGTATTTTACAAACTATTTTACATGTAGCACAGGTGTGGTTTGTTTAGGATTTGAACAACCTGGAGAACTTCTGTACACGCTGTTTCTTTTTTTTTTCTTTTATTAATTTATTCTTGTTACATCTCAATGGTTATCCCATCCCTTGTATCCTCCCATTCTTCCTTCCCTCCCATTTTTCCCTTATTCCCCTCCCCTATGACTGTTCCTGATGGGGATTTCCTCCCCCTTTATATGCTCATAGGGTATCAAGTCTCTTCTTGGTAACCTGCTGTCCTTCAAGTGGAACATTATGATAGGCAGATTTGGGCCCAGGGGTCCTGCTCAAACTAAGGCACCAGCCAAGGACAATACAGGTGGTAAACCTTAAACCCCTACCCAGATCTAGCCAATGGACAGAACATTCTCCACAGTAGAGTGGAGAGTGGGATATTACTTTCTCACATACTCTGGTGCCTCACCTTTGACCATGTCCCCTGGAGGGGGAGACCTGGTGGCACACGCTGTTTCTTATCAGATGCACAGATATATAGGCACTTAACAAAATCAACTATAGGTCAGAACCGTGCAGTTAGTTGGTACACCACTCATTGCTGGGAAGCATCCAGAAGGTTGTGATTCAGTGACCCCGGGTGGAATCTGAGAATTCACTCTATCCAAGCATCTACAAGAGACACAAGTGCTATTACTGGGAAGAACATTGAAAGAGCTGCTGGCTTATAAGATCCATTGTGCAAGCGAGACGACATGATGGAGCACACAGGAGTCTCCCTTTCTTTCTTACCCTCTACCTCATCCCTTGCTCTTCCCTCTATTTTCTTCCCTTTTCTCTTTCTGTTTCACCTCCTCTTCCTTTGTACCTCTTTCTTCTTGGAGTGTGTAGCATCTATTTAAGCCTTAACCTGGATTAACCAGTTGAAGGTAATTTGATGTGGTGATACCTACCTGTTCTGGTGGTTCTTGTCAGTGAGGAAAGAATTATATGGCCTATTTTCATTCCTTGTTTGCCTTTTGTCTCTCTTTGTTTCATTGCTTCCCCCGCCTTTGGACTCTTCTCTACCCAGGTGCCCATTACTATATGGAAATTAATCATGTCTCAATTTTTCTAGTGATTCGTGAGTTTCTTTTGGCAGAGTAGGATTTTTATTCTCAGATCTCTTCAAAAGGAAGCAATACTTGTATGATTATCATATTCTATCTTCCTCACATGACTGAACAGAATGGATAATTAAAAGAGAAACTTACCCACTATGAGAAGTAATTTCAACCGCATTTTTTGTTAGCTATCAGGTTTAGATCAGTAAAGAACTTTGCTGAAGCCCACAGACATTTGATAACTTTTGAGTGGCCTCAGCTTCGGGTGAGCTGAGCTTTGTCTCCTATTCTCATAAACATTTTTTTGTGGTTGAATAATGACATTATCAACAAACAAACAAAAATCCAATATAAATGGGAACATTTATATGGCAGCAACAGGTTCTGGGCTTCTGATGCACAATAGAATGACTTGGTGGTGATATTATTGTAAATTTTTACAGTACCTAGAAAAGAGGATTTTTTAGTGTTCTTACTGCATAGTAATCTTAAATACCTAAGCTAGTGGATATGCTAAATGCTCTGATTTAATCAGAGCAGTTATGTGAGTTAGGTGTGTGTGTGTGTGTGTGTGTGTGTGTGTGTGTGTGTGTGTGTGTGTGTATCTCAAGAATATTTCTTATTCCATAAATATGTAGCATTCATTACATGTCAACTGAAGAAAAATTATAAATCTAAAATTTGCAAATAAAAATTCCCCAAACAAAGAAGATAATTGTCCGGTGCCTTCTTTGTACATAAAACAATCATGCTTTGAATCTTCTCTTCTCCACCCCTCCCATCTGTGTGCATGTCTTCTTGTATGTGGGCACACACATATACTTGTGTGGACACATATACGGATATTGGTACCCATGTGCAAGCTAGAAGTCAGTGCCAGCTGTCTCTCTCTATCACGCGTTACCTTAGTTTTGAGATAGACTTTCTTATTGAACATGAAGCTTAAGTCTCTGAGAGCCTTTGTCTCCAACTCCCAGTGTTGGGGTTGCAGCTGTGTACTGCCGTGCCTGGTTTTTATGTGGGTTGTTGGTTCCAGGTATCTGAACTTAGGTCCCCGCGCTTGGTCAGAAAGCACCTTACCTACCAACCTATCTAGTAGGGCTCTCATCCTGTGAAATTTCAAAG
Source organism: Acomys minous (assembly GCF_964271855.1). Classification (NCBI taxonomy): domain Eukaryota; kingdom Metazoa; phylum Chordata; class Mammalia; order Rodentia; family Muridae; genus Acomys; species Acomys minous. Next base: position 23,118,068 of record NC_140491.1, on the reverse strand, counting down.
AATAAGTGGTAAAATGAAACAAACCCCAAATTCTTTTTTATATACTTTTATTTTATTACACATGTATAAAACAAACTACATACAGCAGGGAGAACCATGTGACAATCATGAGAATAATGAGTTCTATACATGTTACATTCATAGTGACTTGGCCATCTGCATTCATCTTCTTTGAAGTAAGTGTTTTTCCTGTCTTGTTGGGTCTAGATTTCTGAATGAGATTCAATATCTATCTTATCTCAACTCTAATAGCTTAACTTCTTTATCTTGATCTAAAGCGATCTTGTCTCCTAACCAGCTAAACTTGGTTATAGAACTACATTATCTTGTCTTCAATGCCCCTCAGAGACTTGAGAAGGAATAAAACTTAAATTCCTGAGTGAATCAGCAGTGTGGGTTAGCAGTTTCCAAAATGTACAAATTGACTTAAGACAGTTTACTGCCTGAGCAGTCACCCAATACACTTTATAATGTTGGAGCCTCATCTTCAGCTTTCTGGCCTAATATTTCTGCCAGACTTGTTCGCAGGGCAGGAACTATGGAGGACTTGCTTGCCCTGACTTGGCAGAGTGCGGCCGTCTTCTCTGCCTGCATCTAAGTTGCTCATTTTTAGGCAGATTCTGTTAGTAGTGGAACGAGGACATTTTGCCCAGTGGTTATTTTGCCACCTTTGAAACCATGTCCATAAGGAGGCTCTTTGACGCTCATCATCTTCTTTGAGGTGGGCTGGGTGTTGTCACTCCCAAATTCTTTTCAAAATTCTTTCTTAAAGACCTCAGGCAGTTCTATTCAAAAGGACACTTAACTAAGCTAGAAGCTCTATTACTGTAGAAAATTCCAAAAATTCTTCCAAAATTTATAGTGTAATCTTGATTCGGTCTCTTGCTGTCTGTACCATTTAGGGTAGCTTTGGCCTGGTCACTGTGGAGTCTCTGCCAATGCTAATAGGGAAGGGTAGCAGTGTCCTGTGGGCTCACAGTAAGGCAGAGTTTACTCATCTAGAGGGCCAGTTCCGTCTGTTCCTTAAGTTGCAAGCCTTGTTAATTACTGGTGTTCCAAGGCCATTTCTGTTGGTAGGAGGGGAAGAGACACTTCTTTGGCTACCAACTTCTCATGTCTGGCTTCTCGTGGCACAGTACTTCCCAAGACTTGCAGGCCAGATGGCAGTCCTTCTAAAGATGCACTAAGGATTTGAATTCTGGTTCATAGTAAATATCACATGTAAATTATTAATCTATAGCAGATGAAAATGTATATTATGACATTGCATTAAACTTTAATGTTGCAAAGACCAGCCTCTGCATCACATAGACTTTATTTATTTATTTATTTATTTATTTATTTATTTATTACTCTGTATACAGTGTTCTGTCTGCATGTAGCCCCTGCAGGCCAGAAGAAGGCACAAGATTTCATTGTAGATAGTTGGCATCACATAGACTTGATGGTGGTAGGGGACCTATTCTGATCCTTGGACTAACATCCAGATTTAGAGTCTAGGTAGCTTAAGCTTTAGAAGTCTTTAGAAGGAATATTTATTAGTAGGATTATGCAGAAAGACAATGAGTACTTCCCCAAAGTAAATGATAATAACTACCATTACTAAGGTCCCATTATATACCAAGTGCTCTTCTAAGAGGCTAAGCATACCAGCGAGCTTCCACACAACACTGTAAGGAAAGGCATTTCCAGCTACTCAGTTAAGGATCTACCTTTTTAAAGTACCAGTTACATGTTTGAAATTGCTTCAAGGGAGGCAAAATGGGTTCAAATATTCTTGTTATTTGTAGAGAATTCACTTTTGCTGAGATGAGACAGATACCGTCCCCCAAAATCAACAAATGAACACATAACTTCTGAGAGAGGTGAGAACTATGAAGTTAACCCAACAGAGTGGTGTAGTCACTCAAGACTGGAGGGGAATTATTGTACTGTGCCGGCCGGGAAAGGAGACATTTGGGATAAGGGTTCTAGGTCAACTATTTAATAGCAGTTTTACAAAAAAAAAAAAAAAAAAAAAAAAAAAAAAGGAAAAAAAAAAGCCTAGATAAATTTAATTCTTTGGATGACTAGTGTGTTGGTATATCCACTTATTAGAAGTTTATTTTAATCAGCTCCTCATGAGTTTTAGAGTCCTTTGTGTTTCTCCAAGCACATTTTATATACAGCATGATTTTATTGTAGTAACTTTTCTGAATGGTATAAATCATAGCTGTTATGAATAGCCGATGTCAAGAATATTATACACAGCTGAATGGAATTTTGTTTCCCCAAGCCTTTTCTATCCAGTCTACCATCTTTGACTTCTCCCGGTTACGTCTCTGTTTGTGCTATTCCATTTTCCTATTTGGTCTTAGCTTGTCTGTGAATGGCTTGGAATAATATATAGAAAGACCAGCTGAGCAGCTGTAGCACGAACATGAATATCATTAAACAGAATAGATGCACTGCTTGGAAATAGCTCCTGCCACACATGCTATTCTTTCCTCAGATTGGTTTGTCCCCTCCTTTCCGAGACCACCACCGGAGAATAATTTTTTTTATTCTTTTTATATAAAAATTAATTTTTTTAGCAGATTAGAAAACAAAAAGTTGTAATTATTTGTGAGGTAGCACATGATACCTGATGCATATGTTCATTGTGTGATGTTTAGATCGCAATGAGCGTACCCCAACTCAGTCTTAACCAGCACCACCTTTTAATCTTTCCCTGCTCGTCTTGGGAACCCTTGTCACTCATCCACCTCTGCTTGCCTCAGGAGCCAGCCAAGGCCCCAGCAATAGGAATTTTCAGCATTTATCTCCACTTGCTTAATAACTACTAAAAAGGGAAAGCCAAACTGTTACACCAGGACCTATACCAGCCCACATGGCCAGTAGAAACGTTGCTGTCACCTGTCACTACTTTTTAGTTAAGGTACAGGCTTGTGTACCTAGCACCTACCAATGAAAAGACCCACTTATATGGAAATAAAAATAAGTGGCAGTGTGTGTATAGGCCAACGTTTTAACTTGTGTGGTGGGGGCAGCAGGCATCTAGAGCAGCTATTCTAGCACCAAGGCCTAAGTGTATGCATCCACTAGCCACCACAGTGGTGTTCCAGGAGAGTTTGTGCTGTACAGTACCTGACTTCTTTTTTATGTGCTTTACCCAGTTCCATCTTCCTTGGCTTTGGCAGCCTAAGATCCACAATTTGGATCTCCTAGAAACTGTGTAAGCCACACACTTGCTAACCTTATGTGTAAGCTAATGTGTGCACTCAGCTGTCTGTCTCAGAACTCTGATCAAGAAACCTTATGTATTACATTTTATTGTGACAGTCAAGGATGGAAAAGCATTTAGGGAAGAGGGCTGTGATGATGGAATAATCTGAAGCTTGCTTGAGAATGGGCAATTTAAACCAGGGGGTGGTCTTCCATGTCTTCCTCACTTATCTAGTTGCTCACCCTTCCTTCCTTCCTTCCCTCCTTCCTTCCTCTTTTCATTCTTTGTCTTTCAGTACAGGTTTCTTTGCCTATAGCCTGAAAATTCTAAGCATACCCACATTGCAGCCTTCCTTAAAGTTAAATGAAATTCTTAAGATATCACATGCTCCACAGAAAAGTTTTTTAGTATTAGGAGAGAGTAATAAATGCTCTTGGATGGCTTAGAGGAGTCGATTTGTTCAGTCTAGGACCAGCAGGGGTGGAGAAATATGACAAGGATCTTCTAGAGGATCAGGCATGCAGAACATGACCCCAGCTTCTGCATGGCTGAATGTTGCTTAGGTTAAGGTGGGGACTCTCGGAAGCATTATATAACTAGGATAGAGTGTGGGCAGGTAAAACTGGGACTGCACTACAGCAACGTCACAGAAGTCTTTTATGAGGAGATGTTTCTGATTTCAGTCTCGTCATTCCTGGCAGTTGGAAGGCTTTGCTCTCTCCTTTACTAACACGGGCTCATCTAGTCACCTGGGATTTTCTCATGTGTGCACAACCTTCTGTTACCTAACTGGGGTCATAATTCTATCTAATGGTTCAATTTCACTAATTAATATTTCAAGTATTGATTAGATACATGGTAAGGCTGGGTCAGAAATGAGAAGAATTGTTTAAAACTATTAAAAAATATGTTGAAAAATTCTAGGTGTTGGGCAAATTTCCCCATGCTTTTTTTTCTTAGTAAAAATAGTCAATGTCTTGGAACAAGCTATGAAGCCAATGATCATACTCTGCTTTCCCACTCAATAATGCATTGAAGGAGAGCGTAATTCTGGAATTCTTTCTTTCTTTTCTGCTTTTTGTCTTGGCTTCCAGCTCTGCCTTCATCTTTTATACTAAAGTCAAATGTAAAAATAATTTTAAAAGGAGTTACCACCTTGCTGTTTAATCCACAGTTATCTCTTCAATTCCTGGAAATGGTCTTTAATTTAGATGATTTACCTGGAACTGTTGATTTAATGGATTTGGGGAAGACTGACTGCTTTGCCTTATTGAAGCTGCCATCTACTTCAGCTACTCAAGTACTAATATAAAAATGATGATGTCTTATAAAATAATAAAAATATTTAGCATTCCTATGCCACTGGTAAGAAAATGACAAATAATATAGGCTAGGACAAACCAACCATATATTTTTTATTTATATATTTCAGTGTTAAAATTGAAAACATACTTGGCAACTACCTAATTCTTTACTTTTTGAAAGTCCATATATTCTTTAGGGAAATTTGAAATTCAGCCTTACTTGAGTGTTTGCAATAATTTAAAGGAGATATTTGATAAGCATGACTTATATGTCTCCAGAAATTAGATCTGAATCCAATTTCTTGAATAAAGTTCAAACTACATTTCTCTAATACCTTGAATAAATTATTTTGATCAGATTCATGAGATCAATCCCATTTTAAAGATGGTGTGGGGGAGATTCGTGCACTGCTATTACATGTCTATAAATCACTTTGTTTCCAGAAATCACTAGGGGCCCATGCGTTTTGTCAATTTTAAGTATTCAATAATCATATTTTGTTTGAATTAACATAGAAATGATGTGATTCCCCTCCTCACACCTGGAGTTGATTCATTTTCCTGATAGCAGAATAGTAGGCACTAGCATGTAGGCAACTTGAGAAACAAAACAAAACAAAACATTGGTAAAAGTCAAGAAGGGACAGGAGTCTTCTGAAGTTTTACAACTGCTCGGATTTGGACAGTAATTTGAGTATCTCACTGTTGGATCTGGTTTTACAAAGAGGCAAGTTTGCTAAAGTGGAAGTTAGAAAGACTTGGGTTCTCATTTTTCTGCCTTCTTAATACCTGGCTATGTGACTTCATAAAGGGCATTTTTTCCTATTGCAGGTTAGAATGTACCCATCTGAAACATTGTAGTGTTTTCCTGCATTTTAATTATTTAATCACTGTACAGTTTGATACCAGCCCCTCTCCCTCTTCACCCAGTCCCGTCCTCATGGCCCCTTCCTCAGTCACCCCTCTACTTCTTTTCACAGACCACAGCTGGGAGTGAGGTGGGCAGTGCTAAGGGGTACCAACCCACCCTGGCACCTCAAGTCACAGCAGAAATTAAACTTAAGCTTTCTTCTTAAGCTAAGAAATTAAACTTAGCACTGAAGCTAGACAAGACAGCCCAGCTAGGAGGAAGAGATCCAAAGGCAGGCAACAGAGTCAGAGACATCCCCTATTCCCATTATTAGGGGACCCACATGATGACCATGGGGTACATCTGATTCATCTTTGTAGGGGGTTCTAAGTCTGGCCCATGCAAACTCTTTGGTTGGTGGTTCAGTCTCTGTGAGTCCCCATGGGCCCATTACCCCAATTTAACCCTACTCCCAGCACCACCAGTCCCCACCCCCATCCACTCACAAAATCTATTCTATTAAAATTTGAACTTACAGAATAATTATTCTGTAGTATCATTGGTTTCAAATACCCTAGAAGAAACATAACTGGATACCAGCTCTGGAAATAGAAATTGATTTTATTTGTTGACAAATGACCTGTTCCATCTCAGAGATGCCGGTCAACAATTGCCCCTTTGCTATTATAACCAGACCACAGGGTTTTAACTATGACTTTCATTACAAGAACACTGGAAAACTGCTTGGCAATGCCTCTCACAGCTGGATATGTGCATAACCCAAGAACAACACTTGGGTAAGTGTCCAACAGAAACATACGTTCTCTCTCTCTCTCTCTCTCTCTCTCTCTCTCTCTCTCTCTCTCTCTCTTATCAAAAGACAGGCACAAGAATAATCACAGGAGGATCCAAGATGGCGGTGAGCAGTGTGGACCATGTTTGGAAGCTCCAGTGAGCAATTCAGGGAATTGCACAGATTTCTGAGCCAGGAACACCAAGGTCCCCACACCACGGCAGCAAGAGTGCTCCACAGTTCAGAAGGACCAGGGTGCGGAGGACCTGCATGCCCCTGTACAGGGGAGGAGCACAGATTTTCTCGGATCAGAGCAGCAGTGGCACCATCAGCACCAGCGGCAGTGGCTGAGGTTTGCAGCTCAGAGCCTTCCAGTGGAGGCAATTGGTGTGGTGGCCGGTAGGAGTTGCTGCGGGAGAGGGGACTCTGGACAGGATTTGGGTCTCGTGGTGCCTTAAGACCCAAACTGGACTCGGCAGACAGTTCAGCCCCAGAGTCCTGGGTTCAGCTCAGTGCGCTGTGCTGTGGAGATGCTGGCTCAGCGCAGCAAGCAATTCTGCCCAAGGCACTTGCTCAGTGCAGCTGCAGTTCTCCGGGTGTGATACAGGCTGGGCGGAGGGCTCAGTTCCACCCTAGACGCTAGCTCAGCGCAGCCGCAGTTCTCCTGCTGTGACGCAGGCTGGGCAGAGCGCTCAGTTCCACCCTAGGCACCAACTCAGCGCAGCCACAGCTCCCCTGCTGTGACACAGGCTGGGTGGAGCGCTCAGTTCCACCCTAGGCACTAGCTCAGCACAGCTGCAGTTCTCTGGGTATGACAAACAATATAAAATATTTAGGAGTTACTCTAACTAAGCAAGTGAAGGACTTGTTTGAAAAAAATTTCAAAACTCTGAAGAAAGAAATTGAAGATGACATGAGAAGATGGAATGATCTTCCTTGCTCATGGATCAGGAGAATTAACATAGTAAAAATAACCGTCCTACCAAAAGCAATCTACAAATTCAATGCAATCCCTATCAAAATACCTACACAATTTTTTAAAGGCATTGAAAGTTCAATTCTGAACTTCATATGGAAAAACAAAAAACCCAGACTAACTAAAACAATCTTGTACAATAAAAGGTGCTCCGGAGGAATCTCCATACCTGATCTCAAACTGTACTATAAAGCAATAGTAATTAAAACAGCATGGTACTGGCACAGCAACAGGATGGTTGATCAGTGGAATCGAATCGAAGACCCAGATATGAATCCACACACATATGGTCACTTGATTTTTGACAAAGAAGCCAAATCCATTTGATGGAAAAAGGATAGCATCTTCAACAAATGGTGCTGGTCCAACTGGATGTCTATGTGTAAAAAAATGCAACTGGACCCATATTTGTCACCTTGCACAAAACTCAAATCCAAGTGGATTAAAGATCTCAACAGAAAACCAGAGACACTAAGTCACTTAGAAGAAAAAGTGGGGAAGAGCCTGGAATATATTGGCACAAGAGACAACTTCCTGAACAGAACACCAACAGCCCAGTCCTTAATGTCAACAATTAATAAATGGGACCTCATGAGGCTGAGAAGCTTCTGTAAGGCAGGAGACACTGTCAAGAGAACAAAGCGACAGCCTACAGACTGGGAAAAGATCTTCACCAACCCTACATCTGACAAAGGTCTAACATCCAAAATATATAAAGAACTCAAAAAATTAAACACCACCAAACCAAATAACCCAATTGAGAAATAGGGCTTGGAAGTAAACAGAGAATTCTCAACAGAGGAATATTAAATGGCTGAGAAACATGTAAAGAAATGCTTAACCTCCTTAGTCATCAGGGAAATGCAAATCAAAACAACTCTGAGATTCCATCTTACACCCATCAGAATGGCTAAGATCAAAAATTCAAGTGACACCACATACTGGCAAGGATGTGGGGAGAGAGGAACACTCCTTCATTGCTGGTGGGAATGCAAACTAGTACAGCCACTTTGGAAATCTATCTGGTGCTATCTCAGAAAAAAGGGAATAGGGCTTCCTCAAGACTCAGCTGTCCCACTCCTTGGAATATACCCAGAAGATCCTCCAGCACACAAGAAAATTTGCTCAACCATGTTCATAGCAGCCTTATTCATAATAGCTAGAACATGGAAACAGCCTAAGTGTCCATCAGTAGAAGAATGGATAAAGAAACTGTGGTACATATACACTATGGAATACTACTCAGCTATAAAAAAACAAGGAATTCCTGAAATTTGTGGATAAATGGACTGAGCTAGAAATGATCATAATGAGTGAGTTAACCCAGAAGCAGAAAGACTCAAATAGTATATACTCACTTATATCTGCATACTAGCCCAAGGGGCATGTCCCACGAAAGCCTTCACTTACCAGGAAGCTGGGACAGAGGGGAGGACATCCTATTGGGACTCTAGATGAGAGAAGCATGGGAGAATGGCAAAGTAGGATCAAGAGGGTCCTAGAAATCTACAAGTACAACAGTATGATAGGCAAATTTGGGCCTTAGTGTTTTCTGTTTCTCCTTATGGAGGAGTGAGTACTATAGGAATCTTCCTCCTAACATAGACTATTGTAATTGGAAATTCTTAGAAACTAGTGTCTTCCAGGCATCACTTCCAGAGATACAAGCCCATGAAATTTAAGAAATAGTAAATTACGTGGTAAGCCCTATGGTTATCTTGGGTTTCAACTTAGTTCCTGTGCTGCTCTGTGAATCTTGTGACTATCTGTGCAACACAACAGAGTCATCAAGGCCTGGGATATCTGAGTAGCTAAGGGGAAAAAAAGCTTTTGTCTTTTATCATTCAGTTTTGCCCAGATGCAAGGTTGGCACACTGCTTTGAGTCTTACAGGCTCATATCGGGTTGCAAAAACAGAAGATGTGGTACCTTAATGAAGAGCAGATCCAAGTAGCATATCTGAATAAGAACACAAGAACCACAGATGACGGAGAAGAGTTTATTCAGAGAAAAGGTTCAAAATGGACATTACATGTCAAGTGTGTGTTTGTCAATGTTTGAAAGACAGTGGTGACTGGAGTTGAACTTTAAATACAGCTTCTTGTTTGTTAATTGTATCTTGGAGCTGCTGTTTTTGCTTTCATAAGGCAAAGCTTGTTCTTTTGTGGTGTGTGTGTGTGTGTGTGTGTGTGTGTGTGTGTGTGTGTGTGTTTATGCTTGGCATTATAATGAAGTGCAAAGGTAGTTTAATGGACCATAAAAATCATATTAATAGTTCAATTAAGGAGTAAGAGAGTCCCAACACTTGGGGGGTTTTTGGTTTCAGATGCTTCTGTGGGGAAATGCAGCTCTTCTACTTTTCTACTCCAATCCCCACACAAGACTCTTCGGGTGGCCATGTTTGCAGGTTTTCCATCATCTAGCCAGCTAGGTTTCCCATCCTAGTATTTACCCTTTGTTAGCCTAGAATGAATGAATGCAAATTACATGCAAATGTGGAATATTCTTACATTTAATTATTTTCCCATGACAAATAGAGCTATTTAATTTTAACTAAGCTATTGTGCTGATACATATTTCCAGAGTTGATGGTAAAATTTGACCATGCTCCAGTGAATGGGCAACCCCTAAGAGTAAATGTGCAGTAGAAATTGAAGTCCATGGGTTATTAAAAAGAAAAAATAGACATGAAGTTATGGTATGTTTAGGGGGAGTTAGGGGAAAGATTAGGGGAAGAAAAGTACGTTGTATGAAATTCTCAATGAATTAATTAAAAAAATAGAAAAAAATGTTATTTGCCGGAAGATATAATCATGGGAACTGTGATTCAAACAAGAAATAGATTTTTCTCCTTCAATTAATTTTAACTTGGTTCCTTCAGATTGTGAAGCATCAGGAAATCTATAATGGTGGATGAGTTGTTTATATTTTCTTCAATGATGCTTCTTTAGGTGTTAAATGGAGGTGATAATAGCTGTCTTACAGTATTTCTTATTTTTTCATCTCATGCTGAGGATTAGAGATAGTACGTATAAAGGGCCCAGTATAAAAACCAATTGCACCTCAGTGAACAGTAGTTGATTGTTAGACCGTAAATACAAGCTGACTCCATGACTTTTCTGAGATCATCTATGATAAAATTAGAATGGAGGAATCTGACTCCTGTTCCATCTTCTGCTGTCCTCAATCTTATATTTGTACCTATTACAGCCTCCTGAGTTCTTTGTCATTCAATAAGTGAGACATTAATTTTAGCTCTCCTGGAGTTTGTCCTTTTGGGGGAATTCTTTCCCATCCCCCTCCTGCACCCAGGTCACATTTTCCTTTGTTTCCAAGCCAAGACAAAAATGTTGAGTATGGGAAATATTTATTGGGTGCCATTTAGACAAATACGAGAATCTGATTGAATATTCTCCATGACTGCCGGTTGAAACTAAACACGAAGTTGCCATGGATACCGGTTGCTTGGCCTCTGCTCCAATACATTAGAGCCTTTTTAGTTCAACAGTGTGCAAACCACAGATGTTGCCATGCATTGTATTAATAATCAGCTTGGCTCTCTTAGTAAAAGAAAAGCTCAGGTTTGTTTTAGTGGAGAGGGGTGGAAATTCTCAGATGAAAAAGCAAAATGCCCCGGACTTGAAGAGTTGCTTCTTTATCCTGTTACCTTTTTAGACACAGCTTTACTCTTTACTCTGTTGCATTTATCTGAATCCTCTACTCTTTGTTTGATATTTATTTAGAGTAAAAATCTCTACTGTATTATTTTTGTGAAAACCCGACAGGGGTATCTGCTATGAAAATTGCACACACTTGGTTACAGGACTTAAAAGCAGGCATTAAACACAGTAAGGGAGAGGGATACAAGAAATCCCAGGTCACAGCAGAGGGATCTCAGACTTATATAAAATCTCTGGATTTTCCACACATCCCTTGCGTGTTCAGGGGGCAAATGAAGCAACACAACCCATAGTTTCCTCATTTCTGTGGTTGTTTCACTTGTAAAAACCTTGTTATTACACTGGGTTCCCCTCACCCATCTACATTAAAATCAGTCAACCAGAACTTTAATTGTACCTACAACTCAACTTGTTGCCATCTGGGTGCATTCATGTGTTTGGGAGATGCATGCGATATCCTTGGGAGGGAAGTAGTTTCCATAGTTCAATGATGTAAAATGGATTGGATTTCTTTCTCCCCACAAAGGTGAATTCACCCTCCACTGCTAGCCGAAGGAGCTCTAGTTCTCTGCCTTAGATTTTCTCAACTTTTTTTTTTTGGTCTTTTTCATATGTTCAGTTGATCTCCTATCTAGAGACTGAGTTCCCATCCTCCGTAGATTAATTCCTTTGTCCCTCTCAAGCTGATATATGGACATGTAGAAACTTAGGTCACTTCATGATGTCATAGGCTCAGAACTGCACTGCATCGCGTAGAGAGGCAGCTAGAGGAGACCGCCTAATCTGCTCTTCCACACTCTTTGTCTACAAACACTCATCCCAATTATCTTTGCTCTCCAAAGGCTGCATATACATATTAAAACTGGGAAGTGCTCCTTTCTCTTATAATGCATATGGTGTGTTAAAACAACTTTAGATTATTGAGCAACTTGTAAAGGATTGCTTCCAAAAATAAATGCTCTTATTAGCAAGACTTTGAACCTTGAAATGTTTTGAGCTCAGAATAGATTTCTTTTTCACTGTTATTCTGCTTGAGTATGTGTGATGCCTCGAGGTCATTGCTGTGGTCCTACTGTTCCATGCCTTTTCTAAACTACTTAGTTCATGGGTAAAACCATGGCACAAGTTTTGCCTTGTTTCTACAGAGAGAGGTAAATAGAATCCCACAGCAAATACTTACAGGAAAAAAAAAAGTGCGTTCTTCTAAAAACATTTGTGGTTACAATAAAGGGAAGGGAGTTCTAATTTCCTCACTGAAGTCAGGTGATCACAAACTTACTGGAAACAACTCAATACAAAATCATTGTCTATATATTTCTATCAGGAATATTACAAGTAAGCCTGTTGCCTCAGTAGCACAGTGAATTGCTCTCATTTGATTAATTTTTCATGCTGAGCTGCCTCATTTTGACCAGGTTAATCAGTTACTGTTAGCCATAGGCAGAGGAGAGGAGGGTATGGATTGAATTAGGATGTTAGTCCAGGGAAAGACATGTGGACCACTTTTTTTTTCTGGCTAGTGACTTACATTATTGTACTTTAGCTCCACCATCCTTAACAATGAGACATAATTGAATTTGAAAAAGAAAATATAGTTGTTGGTTTCAACATGACTGCAGCATGATGGCACTAATGGCGCAGGCAGTAGGACAGAGTTAAACCCTGCTGAACGCTAGTAACAGGGTGTAGTACATTCCTTCACCAATAAGCCTTGCTTAACTTCTGTACAACATCTGCCTATCTACATACACATTCACACACACACACACACACACACACACACACACACACACACACACACACAATTACTTGGAGGCAATTGCAAGATAAGCAATACCTTGTAGGAAAATATAAATTCACACTAGTACTTGCATTAAATATTAGCACATAAATAAATAATGGAGGGGAGGCAATATATGCACAAAGATGGAAGACACCAAGAGAAAAAAAAGGCTTTCTAGGCATAATAGGACTGATGCACCTATGGATTTAAAGAAACTGCCAGCATGCACAAGGCCTGGATAGGTAAGCCAGATGGAATCACAGTGCTGAGATGAAGAAGTGGACACACCCTCTGTTCCTAACCCAGAAGCTATCTCCATTTGATGATTGCTCACAAAAGAAAAATTAGTTTTTTCTCTGCCAAATCCCACTGGGTATACAAAGCACACATAAGGGCAGGCTTATGCCAGCAATAGATGACCAATACAAGATGAACTCAATGGTATTTTTAGAAGTTTTTTGTCTCAGAATGCTTTGGTTTTTTTGTTTGTTTGTTTTTTAATTTAGAATCGTTCACTTATATATTATGGTTTCTGGTTTTATAAATAAAATACACTGGGATTTTAGTGTGTGTGAATATGTGTGTCTCAGCATCTGTATGTATCTCTTGTGCTTTTTCATTGGCTTTTCTCCCCTGTTTTTTTAAATTTAATTTTGTTGTTTTTATTATCATTATTTTAAATTATTGTATTCTAATGAGAGACAAAGAAAGGAAGAAAGAAAGGAAGAAGGAAAGAAAAAAAGAGTGTGGATTTTGGTGAGTGGGAAGGATTTAGGAGTAGTTGGGGGGAGGGAAAATCAAAATCAGAATATATATATTGGTTTTTCGAGACAGGATATATTTTATGGGAAAATTATTCTCAATAAAAAAGTCATTAAAATTAGTGAGTCATCATCATTTGTGTTATGTAAGTAGTAATAATGGCCAGTAATAGTTTTTTTTTTTAGCCCCCACATACCCGATAGGCCAAAATAGACTAATTTAACGTCTTGAAAATGGAATTGCTAACACAACAAATATGAGAAAAATCATAACAATGCTGTATTGATCTTCATGCTAAATTTTCCCTTTACAAGGTGATTGATCAATAATCTTTATTATGAAACTGTTGTCAGTGTCTATACTCACCTGCCAGATGTTTTATGCTCATGACTTTTACATTTTCAATCATCATGATGTTCCAGTCTCCAACTTTAGACTAGCTTCTTGCATTTCCTTTTGTTCCTTTGACCTTCTGGCAGATCCCCTGGACAAGACTTTCCAGAAATCTTGACTCCAATTTCTTATGACAGGCCACTTCTTGTTTGGAGACCTTATTTTTCCAGTGTTATCTCTGCTCTGAGGTCTTCACCATGTGTGTGTAGGATTGGTGGTCTCCTGGCCTCTCCTCTCCCTGCCACATCATCCAGTATAGAATATTGATATCATTTTATTTATTTTAGATATGTTTTAGTTGAAATAACATCATATCTCTTTCCTCCCTCCAATCAATTCTCCAACCCTTCTCATGCCCCCTCCCAAGTTAATAGTCTCCTTTTCTTTGGTTATTACTGTTACATATGTGTACTTATATGCACAAATACAATCTGCTGAGTCTGTTCTTTGTGAGTATATGGTTTTATGGAGGAACACTCTTCATTTAGCAATAAGGAGTTCATGCTTGGGAAAGGCTAATTTTCCATTTTTCATTAGTCATTAGTGGCCTGTAGTTCCATATCTAAGGGTCGGACCCCATAAAAATGTTCCCCATCATATTAACATGTTCATTGACGTTGCCCTTGTTCTGGTCTTGCTAATCCAGTCATTTCTAGGAGGGAGTGCCTCACTGCAGACTTCCTGGTATTCTGGCTCTGTCTTAGTCATTGTTCTATTGCTGTGAAGAGACACCATGACCGTGGCAACTCTTAAAAAGGAAAGCATTTAATTGGGGACTGGCTTACTGTTCAGAGTCTTAGTCCATTGTCATCATGGTGGGGAGCACGGCAACAGGGAGCATGGATGCAGACAGGCATGGTACTGGAGAAGTAGCTAAGAGCTACATCCTAATCAACACACACACACACACACACACACACACACACACACACACGTGCGTACGCACGCACACACACACAGAGAGACAGATAGACAGACAGACAGACAGACAGAGACAGAGACACACACAGAGAGAGACAGAGACAAACAGAGACAGAGACACAGAGAGACAGACAGACACAGAGACAGAGAGAGACAGAGACACAGAGACAGAGAGAGGTACAGAGACAGACACAGAGCCCCTGGACCTGGTTTGGCCTTTTGAAACCTCAAAGCCCATCCCCAGCGACAGCTTTCCTCTGACAAGGCCACAATATCCTAGTCTTCTAATCCTCATATAGTACCACCCCCCTGAAGGAGAGAGAAACCTGTTTTTAGGATAACAAGCGTGGGATGGTGAATGGTCTTGTGAGAACAGGTGAGGTTAATCAACAACCTCATGCGGGAGCTTGATTGTTGCCAGCTGAAAAGATCCCATGAGCAGACTCTGGGAGGAGCTACAAATGAGCCCAGCACTGGAGACGAGGCTTTTTGGAGACTTCGGATAGTTTTGGCTGTTCATCGCTGCACTTTGAGATGCTCCTAGAGAGAACCACTCGAGGGAAGGCTTCAGGGCTCTGACTCCTGCTGAGGTTCCAGGTTCTGGTTGCTTCAGGTTCCAGCAGAAGAAATCCTGCTGATTACGCCAGGGAATTGCTCCTCGGAACTGATATCTTTATGGTTTTGTTATTCTTTTTTTTTTTTTCGAGACAGGGTTTCTCTGTGTAGCCTTCGCTGTCCTGGACTCGCTTTGTAGACCAGGCTGGCCTCGAACTCACATCGATCTGCCTGCCTCTGCCTCCCGAGTGCTGGGATTAAAGGCGTGCGCCACCACGCCCTCTTTTCCTATTGTTTTGGTTAGTCGGGTTATAAGTGATGTACGCTCGGTTAATAAGTTGTAATAAAATATATTGGTTAAGAAAATTGAGCTTACATCCCCCCCCCATGACTAAGCATACAAATATATGAGATTATGGGGTTCATTCTTATCTAAGCTACCACATCCTCTTACTATCTTACACCGCTCTTCCTCCATGTTTGCTGAGCCATAGATACAGGAGCTGTGCTGTAGATGTGTATTTCTAGTTGGTTTCCACTGATGGTCTTCATTTCTCGTAAGGAGAGGCTTCTTTGATGAGAGCTGAGAGCTGAGAGCTTTACTTATCTGTGGGTATAAGAATAAGATTTTGAGTGTAGAAAGGAATTATACTGGACTAGCAAAGTGGGAGTAGGAGATGGTTTTCTAATATCCATGACCTCACTAGCCCTGGGAAACTTGAGGTTAATAGTACCAGGCATGGCTTCCCTCGGGTTGAGTGGGGCTTAAGTACATTTAGAGAACTGTTGGTTGCACTGATATGTTAGTGTCACTTACATATGTAGTAACACCTTTATGGATAGCTTTCCATGCTGGGTATTGCTGAGGTTTTCAGCTGGGTAGAACTGTTTAGTTGCTTCCCTCCCTGGGCATAGTATTTTCTGGTCCAATGGAGACGACCCTACAGGAAAGAGGCTTTCAGGTCAGAACCTGTATCATCTCAGTGTGTTGTGTACATGAATGTGTGTGTGTGCATGGATATGTGCATGTTCATGTGTGGGCAGGTGGAGGCCAGAGGAGAACCTCAGCTGTCACTTTTCAGGTGTTTTTGTAGCAGAATCTCTTGCTGGTATGGAACTTGCCTAGCAGGAGACAGGCTTGGCCAGGGAGACCCATGGATCTCTCTGTGTCTGCCCACTCCCCAGAATGGGATTACAATTATATACCACTTTTTAAATGTGGGCACTGGGGATCAAACTTAGCTCCTTGCACTTCTAAGGCCTCCACCACTGTCTCCAAAGAAGATGTCTGGGACCTGAAGAATGACACTGAGATTGTCCTCTGACTTCTACATGTATACATACATATATGAACAACCTTCAACATCCATCTATCTATATACACATGAACATTCACACACACACACACACACACACACACACACACACACACACACACACACACACTTACTTCCTTGGAGGGAATTGCAAGATAAACAATATTTTTGTAGAAAAATATAAATCCACATTAGTACTTAATTGTATTAAACATTAACACATAAATAAATAATGGAGGGGAAGCAATATATGCACAAAAATGAAAAACATTATTGTGAATGAATAGAAGAAAGGGCAAAAATATGTGTAATCTGAATACTGGTGCCAGGGAGGTCCATCAAGTTAGAACAGCACACTCAAGTGCAATGTCACTCAGACCAGGAAAATGCTAAGGCTGAGTCATGTGGGTATCAGAGAACTGAAACCTAGCTGAGTCACCAATGGGCTGTAGCCTAAGAAAGGCCCAACTTAAACTTCTGCTCCTCTGCTTTTCCTATGTATTAATGCAACAATAGGGTCTTATTATCAAGTTCTGGAGTATAACCAATACATGTAATATTTTGGGGTCTATGGGATATAATTGGCTGACAATTCTAAAAGAGGTAACTTATTCCTAGCATTGACTCCTTTTATTTCTTAGCTTGGGGGGTGTGTCTAGTAGGAACATTGTCACCCCATTATATGACATGCCCATTTTAACTCTCTTTCTCTGTGCTTATGGTTATAGATGGCAGGAAATTAGTAATGGCTGTGATGGGAGACAAAGGAGGGTAGATAGAACCTAGTGGTCCAAAGGCTTAAAGAAAAAGAATGGAACAGGAGTTGTCAGGGTGGGGGATGGGAGGGCAGAGAAGAGGAGGGAATGACATGGAGGAATGATAAATAACATTAAACACCTTTCAAAACAGCCATGTGGAAGGAATTGCAGCAGGACCCTTCCTTGGGAAGGGCATCCTGGACTGTATAAAGATGGAGAAAGTGAGGTGATCACTAGCGGGTGTCCATCATCCTGTTTCCTCATTGTGGATAGGATGTGGCAGCTATTTGAGGCTCCACGTGTCTTAATTGCCCTCCTGTGATGGAATTTATATTTCATCTGTGAGGCAGAACAAACTCTTTTTCCCTCAGATTGCTTTTTTTCAGAGTATCTTGTTCCAGAAAAAGTAAAAGAAACCAAGACAATGGGGCTAGTTCATCTGTCTAACGGAGATAATATACTTTTCATCATTTAATGCCTACTGCATGCCAGGCGCCCTGTGAAGTACTCATAGTCACTCTGTGAAGCTAGCGTTATCACTTCCAGCTTACATATGGGGAGACTGGGAATCAGGTTGCTGTTCCCTAATGTAATCAGCCAACAGGCAGCCATAGCAGGAGTCTAGTTTTCAGTTTGAATCTTTACACTCTATTATTCTATCCTGCCTGGATAAATGAAGAAAAATATTTATGAACTCAACATTCTTATTATTCAGTCTGTTCACTCAATCCTATATGCACAACAATTTAGCTATCAGAGAACAAACACTCAGCCAGTCACTTTCTGTTGTAGCTTTCGGTGTCAACAGTTCACTGGAAGAGGAAGAAAACCTTGCAGGATGGAACCTTTTATGATCCTCACGAGCTCTGAATAAATGAGTCTTCATAGGTGGCTGGCACAGAGACACATACATATTCATGGTACCGAGCAGTCTTGTGCATCTCCAAGGCAGGGCGTTACACCAAGTACAGTGTAGATAACACATAGCTCCTTAACTGAAAGGCAGGGTGCTGTTCCTGCCACACGGACCAGGAGCCAGCAGAGTGCGAAAGGCCATGTTCAACACAGCCCCTGGCTATCCACATTCTTCCCCGTGTGAGGCTGACAGAAGTAGGAGAGGGACAAGACCTTGCACCCCAGAGAGCAAAGGAGATTCTTGTTGTCTTTCTCATTACTGTTTTTTTTTCTATTATGTTTGTTTGCAGAATTTTGTAAATTCACACCAACTTATAAACCAAGTGAGAGATACAGCCTTCAGGGTCACTTCAGACTCAGCAGATGTCGCTTGAAAAGCTGCGCTGAGTTTTCCTGAGGCTTAGTTTCCTCATCTGCCACTTGAGCATGTTAGGAAATCTTTCTGTTTGGCTGCCAAACATAGGTGAAATGAGAAAAGCAGACTATATGGTATATTGGTCATCAGCTCGCCAGAGTAGAGAGATGCCATTTTCCTTGCCCAGTATCTATCCTTTGGGAAGCCACCTACCTACTCCTCATTCCTTTGTAAGAACCCAGAGAGAAATTTGTCTACCTTTCTACTACCAGAGAGAATCTTGTCCACTCTTCCACTGTGCAAAAGTTGTGCACAGATAACTTTGTGGGAGCCAATCAGTTGCTTACATCCAAGACTCTGAATTAGAAGTGAATACTACAAAGGCCAGTAGAGTTCCACAGATGTCAGAGGGGGATTTTAGTACCCATAATTGGTAAATGATAACTTTTGTTAAAAAATAGACTGCTGACATTTGTGTTCTTAGTCCTGAGGAGCCTGTTTTTTTTTTCCCCTGCCATCATTCATGTCTGTTTTATTTGAGCATCTTTTGATCATATGTTCCCTTGATAAAAATCCAGATACAGCTAGGTCTTTTGAAGATTTATAGTCACTTTCTGAAGTTTGCTTCAGAGAATACTGATAGATATAATCAATTCTCAGAGGTGTTAATGTTGTAGTCCAGCTAATAGAGAAAGAGCCGACGAATCTACTCTATAGTCTGGTCTACTCCTGGAAAATATTATTCCATTTCATATTCTTATTTAATTATTAGCATTCCTGTTCAATGAGTCTCCATCAGAGTAGTCTTGGTTTGGGTATCCACCTGCCCAGATTTCCTTTTCTTGCCTGGTGTTTTCCAGTGCATTTTAAGATACACAGTTTAGGCTGGCACTTATCTTAATAATGTAAGGTAGATAATCTCCCAATCACCCAGGTTTGGACGTAAGGATTGTGTGCTCTGGTGACTGGCCTGGGCTCCTGCGGTTTGTGCTGAACCTTCAACTAAATTCCAGGTTTCCGATGCCAGCACACAACTTACCTCTTGTTATTTGTAACAATAGACATGGGACTCTGCAGAATCGAACCTGTGAGACTTATTTAATATATTTGAGAGCATCTATTCTCAACAAGTCGGTTCATAGAGAACTCTGTTTCATCAATGCCATTAAACTGGAGTGTTGTATAAAAGGCCTCGCAGAGATTGCTCCCAGACTGACAGAAGGACCACCTGAGATGAAAGTTTGAAGGCTACTCCATACTGGATGACTCCGTCACACTAGACAAACTGAATCACTGGGGAAATGCTTGCTGCAACTAATAAGGGACTGATAGCTCCCCCTCCTTCAACCATTAACCCTGCCTAAGGGGATTTGTTCTCTGAGCTACAAATGAGTGAGTGACAATCAGGGGAATAAAATGGAGACATTCATAGCACTAGGCATTGCTGGATAATTTTTCTCAACATGACATGACTTTGTGACAGGTGCAGTGTGGATGTGTTTTTAATCTCAATAATTTCCTCGTGACATTCTGTTCTGCAGAGGGAAAAAAAAATGCCAGCGGGACACACCCGTGTGGCATGCACGCTGGGTTGCCAAACCAGGTTAACTGGATCTTAAGATTTCTGTGTCAGGGTAACTTCTTTGAGTTGATCTGGGAAGAAATCCCTAGCGATGCTCTTGTTAATTCTGGCTAATCATTCTCTAGCAGGAGAAACGAAGGCAGGCATGTTCCCATGGTGGGGCTTAGATCCTTAAATGCTTTTGACTTTAAGTACTAATGAGCTAACGGAAATCTTCACTCCACAGTTTAACCTACTGCTTCTTAGATGACAATCCTGGGGGGGAGGGGGGGGTCCGGAATCTTTCTCTCACAGTCAATCTCTGATAAGCTATTTTATAATTTCCGGATGACAGATAAATTGAGTCTCCTTGTTAGCGCAGTTACCCAATTTGCTTCCAACAATCCTGCCTTAAGAAATCTCTGATGTTGTGGTTGGGTGGGTGACACCTCCAGCATTCCCACTGGGGGAGTCAAGGAAATGAGATGGTTGATTTTCCAAAGCAAAAAGGAGAGATGTGCCGGGAATCACTATTGTTCTAAATGCGTATCTTTAAATATAGGGACTATTTTCCAGGCTGTTATATGGTTAATGAAAAGTCAGACAGCAGGTGACATTTACCCTGCTAAATGGTGATGATTAAGAAGGAAAAGGTTATACTCTGCCTCCTCCCCCCCGCCCCCCTCCCCACTGAGGCTTTTTGAATGAGGGGTCAACACAAATGTCTGCACAAAAAGAATTGCCTGTTTGTGAACAAGCGTGCCCAACTCTGGTATTGTTGCGATTGCTCTTGATGACGGTAATTACTTTGTGTTCCCCTGAGTATTCAGCCTTCTAGCCTGCAGACCCAGCTCCCTCCTGGACACTCGCCAGCAGCCCATAATTAAAGTGTTTTCTGGAGGGAGCATCTCCGTGTTCTACCCATTGTAGATGATGTCCTTGGAGTCTGGCTGTAGTAATTGAAAAGTAATGAGACCTTTCCAATTTGTCTTTCGTTTTGCAGCCCCCACCCTACCCTTTGCCCAGAACAAAACCATTGTGAAATGACACAGAAAAATAAAAAGGATGTGTTTCTGCAAATTAGACAGCTCAAGCATCAAGCACAATACATGCCCTCCCATCCCCAGGAGTAGATATTTCAAGTGTAACCTTCCTATTACAATTATCTTGCATGATTAAATAGAAGCTGTCCACAGTTACATTCTTTGTCGGTATATTAAACATTCCAGTGAGATATTAGTTTCTACTGAAGCATTTTTTTGAGAGTCAAATTTTGAACTGGGTATGTTTTTAAGGCTTGCCTTCATTGAGATTTAAACGTACGCTATTGATTTTAAATAAATATTATCAACATTTATTATATGTATTATTTCATTTGACATTAGTGATAATTTTGCTACAACATTTTATGAATCTATTTTGTTAAAATTATTGTTCTATTAATATATACAATTAATATATAGTTACTGATTAGTTCTCAATTAGTTCAGCTCAGAGAAGTTCAAGAGCTTCCCCTAAGGCTCTCCAGCTCTATGTAGAACTGAGCAACAAATTCAGATTTTCTATATCCAAAATGTAGTCATTCCATAAGACTCTGTATAAAGTAAATGTACTGCATGTGCATCTTGTGTTTCATAAATTTTCTGTTAGTGTACTTCCAGCTGAGAAAAGAATGGAAGCAAAAAATCATGGTGCCCCCTTTCTAAAGGCAGAGTTTTCATTGAATTGTACTCTCCTCTTCCAAATACCTCAGTTACACAGAGGGGGAATAATTATGACGCTGAAACCCATTCTCGACAATGTAACTCATACACTCAGCTTGCAAGAGAATTAGAGAGGTTTGTTGGCTTGTGTTCCACAGCAAACGCGGGAAAAGAGACCAGTGTTTACTTAATGGAAACCCTAATTCGAATTTCTAATTGGGGATAACGAACAGAGGAGAATGCCCCAAATGCTTGAAATCTGTAAACAGTGCTGTGTTCTCTTAATGACCAAGCACTGATTATGGTAGTGCTAAGTGACAGGCATCCAAACACTGCTACACTGAGGCGAGGTGGCTTAGCCCTCTGGGTAGAGGATTGGGGGAATCGGGGAGGGAGGGCAAAGAGGGGAAAGGGTGGGGCGGGGGCTGGGGGTGGGGTGCGGGGGATGTGTGTGTGTGTGTATGGGGGGGGGGGAAGCAGCAGGCAGGGCGCAGGGTTCTCACTAATGAGTGTCAGAGTTTCAGCCATTTGAAAGACCACTTTTCAAAGAATTACAATAAAGGAAAATTGAACTCTGAGCTATTTTATTCAAAGGCTTAGCTTTAAAACGTCATTATGGGGGGAAAGTGTGATTCATGTTTAAAATACTAGCTTCCAGGGCCTTAGCCAGCTAGTCCTATGGATGACGACGACAATTATGCTTATTATTGGAACCTGCATGGGATTGATCTTAGAATTTTTCACTTAATGCATTTGCAAAGTCTTTGTCCATAGAATACAACTTGGTTTGGGGAAAATTAATATTACTTAGAATCAGCGCATGTTTGGTGAATCATATTAGGAGACTATGGGCGTCGATATCATTTGAGTCTGTGGGAAAATGTGTGCGTCTCTCTCTCTCTCTCTCTCTCTCTCTCTCTCTCTCTCTCTCTCTGTGTGTGTGTGTGTGTGTGTGTGTGTGTGTGTGTGTGTATATATATACTCTGTGCATTCTCTGTCAGAGCAGTTCTAGGGAGGACATGACCTATTTGGGATATGTGTGTAAGGATTAAAGTATGATAATTAACTCATTTAAAATTTATCTTTTCATTAGAAAACATATATATATATATGTACACATGCACACACATACACACACACATCTTTTATACCAAATTTGAGATATACTGAAAAAAGGAAATTACCAAGTAGCCTACACCCACCTTTTGGTACAGGTGTTTTGATTACTGTCCTAGACCCATGGCTATACTAGTGCCAAAGTAGAGCAGTGGCTAAAAGTTTA
This sequence comes from Acomys minous, assembly GCF_964271855.1. Classification (NCBI taxonomy): domain Eukaryota; kingdom Metazoa; phylum Chordata; class Mammalia; order Rodentia; family Muridae; genus Acomys; species Acomys minous. The sequence goes on along the minus strand of NC_140491.1, from coordinate 23,094,957 downwards.
GGGTGGGAGAGTCAGCATACTTAGTGCTAGCCATCAGCTTTATATCATCTTAGTAGCTCTCTAACGTTTTGCCAAGTTACCCAAACTCTAAAAGCTTATGTTTACTCATCAATAAAATGGAATTAAGATTTACATAAACCTTAGCATGTTGTTCATTTACTCTTAATGCCTTTCATTTGTTCCACGAATGTTTGCTGTGCACTTGTTCTGTGCCTGGCTCCTAAGCCTGGGTGAGCACGAGAGGCCTGAAAACAAGGCATGTCCTGGGAGGGGAAAGCAACCAACGCCCCATCAGTACATGAGCATATAATATCTGCGATCCTTGCACCAGTCCCTACGCTGTCTTTACCACGAGGCAATGCCAGGAGAGGCAGAGAGCGGATGCACGTGTTAGGGCTTGCATTATAGGGGGAGAATTGTGAACTCGGGGGGAGTCTAGTCCTTTATAAAGGTTAGTAAACCTGCTTGACCTTCGTCCTGGATGAAGACATAACTGCAGCATGTCGGACAATAAATAAACCCGACTTTTACTTTCTCCTGATGTTATTTGCTATACAGCCATCCTTGAATGGCGGTCCTCACTCCAGGGAGGATGACTGCCGTGCTTATCAGGTGTGCAGAGATGCAGGAGACCCTGGAGAGCCATCTCTCAACAGCTGCCTGAAATAGAAATGATTAAGTTCTGAATAGCTTTGCTGGATCTGACACTTTTGGGCAGAGCTGAGGGGTGCGTGTTTCAGCAGGTGTATATCCTGTGTATACAGATCCTGCTGTAGGTAAACACTGTGGTTCTACTGCCTAGAGAATAGACCGACTCTGAAGACTGACCAGGGAACCCGGGGAGAAAAAGACAGAAGTCAGAGGTATTAGGGAAGTGCCTGGCCAGATGAGGCTGTGCCTAGCCCTCCCTGTAGAGGAGAAAGATGAGGGTGACTGAGAGGTGATTTCAACGAAAGTGAACATCTAGAAATCAGACCGCCTGGCTTTAGCTGATGCCTCTGTGATGTGAACTTGAGCAAATAACCTCGTTTCTGGGATTTTGTAAAAATCTGGAAAAGTTTTTGTAGTACCTTATACTCAGATTCAAAATAGGAATTTTCTTTCGTGACAACTCTCATCCTTGGATACACAAGCTTTAGAGGGATTTGCAGGTGTCTGCTGTGGGTGAAAAAAAAAAAGATGCAGTGATGCCCTAAGGCTGACATCTCAAATCCTTCCAAATGCTTTATTTTTCTTCTGAACAGAAGGGTGGTTGTGGATAGCTTGACATTCCTTAGCTTTCTGTTCTTTGTGTTCTGAGCAGGGACCACCTCAGCACTAACTTTAGTTTACCACCTTAATATGTTACAATGGTGCTCTGTCTGGGTGATTTGTTTGGACCCTTAGGCTGTGAATTTGCACTAAAAGCAGATCAACAACTCCTGTGGCTCAGTGAGTTGGTTGCTTACTTTCTTTGAAGCTTTGTTTGTTCTGAAACCAAATGGATTTCTTAGTCCACCTGGGATCAGTAGCAACTAGGGAAAATAAGAAAAATAGTGAATCTTGAAGCACTCCCTTGGAAATCAGTTCAAAGCTTTTTATCAAGTTGGACTTGTTTTTAACTACTGCATGAGCTCTTCAAAACAGCATTGGAGCTTTTAAAATTTTGAGTATTTTTTATATATTAAAAAAAAACTAAACAGTTTAATCAATTAAGGATGTCACCAAAGGAAAAAAAATAACATGTTTTGAATTGCAGTGACTTCTTTAGGGTGAATCTTTAATTTTGAGTGGGGCTAATACTTCAAAATAGAATTAAATGATATTAGCAGATAATGATTTTGATCTGTTTCCAAGAAAAACTAATTTATAGCAACAGATTTATTACAGTACTAATTAGTTATTGCACCAGTGAGCACAGTATTCAGGAAGACAGAAAAAAAAAAAAGCAAGCAGCACTACCAGGGATGAAGGGAGAAGAAAAGAGGAGACAGAGGGTGAAGAAAAGATGTAAGATAAAAGAAATATAAAGGGAGGGAGGAAAGTGAAGTGAAAGTTCAATTCATCGCTTGAACCTTCCTGAATGTGACCTCTTGGAACACGTGGATTGAGCTGCTACTCTTGCCTGAGTGAGAAATGGCAGGAGTGTGGACAATGGGAGCCCAGGACAGTGCTGGGACCTCTGCAGCTCTCATTCCTGCCTGGCTTCCGGAGAGTGGGGCTGCTGATTGTAAAAGGGCTCTAGCAGTCATGGCAAACGTGGCCCCATTAATCATCAGGGAAATGCAGATCCATCTTACACCCATCAGAATAGCTAAGATCAAAAACTCAAGTTTTGCTGACAAGGATGTGGAGCAAGGGAAACACTCCTCCGTTACTGGGGGGAGTGCCAACTTGTACAACCACTTTGGAAATCAATCTGGCACTTTCTTGGAGAATTTAGGAATAGTTCTATCTCAAGACCCAGCTATATCACTCCTGAACATATACCCGAAAGATGCCCCACCATACAACAAGGACATTTGCTTAACTATGTTCATTGCACCTTTATTCGTAATAGCCACAATCTGGAAACAACCTAGATTTCCCTCCACTATGGATAAAGAAACTGTGGTACATTTACACAATGGAATACTACTCAGCTATTAAAAACAAAGAAATCATGAAATTTGCAGGCAAATGGATGGAACTAGAAAACATCAGCCTGAGAGAACTAATCCAGGCCCCGAAAGACAAACATAATATGTACTCACTTATAAGTGGGTATTAATCATGAGGTACAGGATAGCCATCCTACAATCCCCAGGCACAAAGAAGCTAAGTCACAAGGAGGGCCCAAGGGAGGATGCTTGAATCTCACTCAGAAGGAGAAATAAAATAGACATCTGAAGAAGATGGAGAGAGGGATCTGTGTGGGAGAGGGGGTGGGAAGGGAAACGGGGTTGAGGATTAGGTGTGGGAAAGGGGGTGGAGGGCTGGGAGAGCGAATGAAAATGGGGAGGCATCTCTGGGATGGGCTGAGGCTTCCAGGTGACGCTAGCAGAGACTCCTAGCAGCCTAGCAGTGAGGGATATGGAGCCTGAAGTGGCCACCTCCCGTAGCCAAGGTGGGACTTCCAGTGGAGGGAGCTAGACAGCAACCTACACACATAACCTTCGTCCCAGCCAATCAATGACTGGCCCAACTTGAGTCTCATGTCATGAGAGAGAAAGCCTGCCACTGATACTGCTACTAATACTCTGCTATACTTGCTGACAGGAGCCTAGCAAAACTGTCACCTGAGAGGCTTCACCCAGCAGCTGATGAAAACAGATACAGAGATCCACAGCCAAACGTTAGGCAGAGTGTGGGGAATCTTATGGAAGAGGGGGAGGACGGATTGAAAGAGCCAGAGAGGTCAAAGACACCACAAAGAAACCTAAAAAATCAACCAACCTGGACCCGTAGTGGCTTACAGAGACTGACCACCAACCAGAGAGCATCCATGAGGCAAATCTAGCCCCCTCCCCACCCCATCCCACATATGTAATAGATGTACAGCTTAGTCCTCATGTGGGATCTCTAACAGCAGCAGCAGGAGCTGTCTCTGCCGCTGTTGCCTGCCTTTGGGTCCATTTCTCCCAAGTGGACCGCTTTGTCTAGCCTTAATAGAGGAAGATTGCAGCCAGTCCTACTTGATATGCCAAGGTGGGTTGTTACCCATGGGAGGTCTCCCCTTCTCTGAGAAGAAAGGGAGGGGGCACAGGGGGAGAAGGTGAGAAGGAGAGAAGGGAGGGGAGGGGGAGAGGAGGGAAGAGGAGGAGAGAGAGAGAAAGGAGAGAAGGGAGGGGATGTTCTGACAAGGATGTGAAGTAAATAAAAATTTAAAAATTTACTGATTCTTTGTCAATTTCATATCATGCAACCCAATCCCATTCATCCACTCATCTCCCACTCCCTCTATATTTGCACTTGCTCTTGCAGCGCCTCGCCCCAGAGAGAGAGAGAGAGAGAGAGAGAGAGAGAGAGAGAGAGAGAGAGAGAGAGAGAGAGAGACAGAGACAGAGACAGAGAAACAGACAGACAGACAGACAGACAGACAGACAGACAGACACACACACACACACACATACACACACACACACACATACACACACACACACACACACACACACACACAGAGAGAGAGAGAGAGAGAGAGAGAGAGAGAGAGAGAGAGAGAGAGAGAGAGAGAGAGAGAACAAAAATCCAAAGAGCAGCAACAACAACAAAAATCCCATCTCGATGTGGAAGTTGAAGTGTGTCACACGGCGCACCCTCTGCCCAAACAGCTTTACTTGCAAGTGTTGATGGTAATGAGTCATTGTTCTGGCCTCTGACTTCTGCTAACCCACCAGTACTAGATCCTCACTCGGACTCCTCTGGGATAGCCTGCTGTTGCCTTGTGTCATGGAGAGAGATCCTCCAGCTTTGGACTTGCCCCTTCATGAGAGCTCCAGCAGCTCACAGATGGGGTAGATGTTGGGGTGGGACAACTCAAAGCCCTGGATCCAGATCCTGGGTGGTAGCTGAATTTGGTGTGCTGTGTTTCGCCTTGACCTTCTCCGCATTCCCTCTTCCTTGCTAAAAAACCATTAGATGACACTTCTAAAACTAACCACCAAGGTCTATTGCCTTATTTGGACACTTCTTTCTCCTCCTGAGGCTGACCACCAAGGTCCAGCTATCAAATTATTGCAGCCCAGCAATCAACACCCCCCACCCCTTGAATACTAATTAGCATGCCCAATCAGAACAAACCAGCTCATCCTAACACAGAGTTTCCCTTTCCCTTTATAAACTGCCATTTGCATATGGGCTTGACTGTGTCTGTCTCCTGTCTCTATCCAGCTGCTCCTCAGGGCAAATATTTCTTCTCCCTCTCCTGTGGTCCTTCCCTCCTTTCCCTTGTCCTTTATTGCCTGTCTTTGTCTTCTATTCCTTGCCCTTTGTTCCCTGGAGCAAATACATCTCCTTTGTGCTGCTGAGAATTTGGTCTTGGGTATCTTGTAACCAGCAGGTCCTTTCAGATCGGAGGAGAGGGCTTCTATAGAGTCTCCTCCTTGGATGAAGTTGTTAATGGAGCTGGGCATGGCAGCTCATACTTTTAATTTTAGCACCTAGGAAGTAGGAGTTCTGTGAGTTCAAGGTCAGCCTGGTCTGAATAGGAAGTTCCACGCCAGCTAGGAATATGTAGGGAGACCCTATCTCAATGATTAATTAATTAACTAATTGAAATATGTTTCTAGACTGTGTGTATAGGCTCAATGCCTACTCCCAAGCTCACCTATCACCCTGACTTCTGAGGAACTGGTGTTCCAGAAGATAAGGAGAAGAAGAAGCCGGACCCCATCCAGGCTTGAGGATGTTCTGCCAAGTCGTGAGGTGAAACGATGAAGCTTTGATGGCATTCTGACCATGAAAGCTTGGGTTTGAGTCCTTTCTCTCCCTCAAATGGCAGTGGTCTTGGGAAAGGCAATCATTGTTTCTGCTTTTTAAATGTTGGCAATGATAAAATAGTGTGGCGGTCTGTGGAGAAATAATATAATGTAAATACAGTGCGTAACTGAACACCTGCAAAGCACTGTGGTAAGTTTAACTGCCTTTGTTTGGAAAGGAAGCCTGGGAACCAGTGATGATCACCAGGGGCTCAATTTGCCAGGGCTTGGGAACAAAGATAGGCAGACACCGGATTTCTCTAACATTGAGCTAGCATCACATCAATCCTAATACCTACCTTGTATCTATTGTCATTTCCCCAATGCTTACATTCATCCTTCAAAAACAGGATATAATCTTCCACTTTTAGCCCACAAGGGAATAAATACTCAGAACACTTATATCACAATTACAAAGCTAGGTTCATACTCTAAGCCTTGTGATGTTTCCATCCTGTCTACACGTCAAGTGAGCAATCTCTGAGCCACTGTAAATATCGCTTGATTCTGGCTGCTTTCTTATTCTTATTCTTTTTTTTTTTAATTTACAAAAACTAGGATTTTGGGCCCTTTTCTCTAGGATCCTTTTTTATTTTCTTATCACAGTTTTAATGTGTGTTATTGGTGAGTCTTAATGGATTTATGGACAGTATATCCATTAGCTACTGTGAGTAGCAAGTGAATCCCCAAACAACAACCATTTATTACTTATTTAGTTTATATTTATTATTATTATTATGGGCCAGCTGGAGGATGATTAGCCTAGACTGGGTTTAAGTGCAAGTGATTTTGCTAACTGTGTCTCTTATCTTCCTGGTCGAACTATCAGGCAATCTCAAGCATGCTGATGGGAAGGCAATAGCAGAGGTACAGAAAGTAAATGGAAGCACCAGTTTCATTTCTACCCAGTTTTGTTGATTGAAGAAAATCAAGTGGTAGAGTTCAAGAAGAAGGAGTGAAGGTGCTGTCATTGCTTCCACTGAAATGACACTAATACTGTAATGGCAAAAACCATGGAAATACCACGGGATGGGGTATGGGCATTGAGCAGTTTATCTCGGAGATGTATCATGTAATCATTTTGAGACCTACTATTGGCTAGTGGTTTCTCTTCCTCTCTCAGACTTTGACTTGAGGGAGAGCTAGCTTTCTTTTGATTTCTAAAAATGGGAACCAGATATCTCTCCTGGGGATGTTGACACTGAGTACTGAGTTTTTGTGTATCTCATTCTGGTCTCTCTCCCACGTGAGTTTGTCCCAGGGAAAGAACAGCCTACTGAAGCTTATGTCACCAGGTGGCACACAATTATGAAGTAGATGAGAACTTTTGTTATTGTTCTGTTTTTCAGTGAACATCCCCAAGTCTCCCTTACAACATTTCATCTAGTTTGTAATTTCAGAAACGGCCTGAGTGGTTGCACTCATGGCAGAACCTAGTGTGCTTGTGTTGTGACTTGCATTATACTTATAAAACCTATGCAGTACTACTGTATGGTTGCTGAAACTTCAAGATACACTATTTTTGCCTGTTAATAGGAGACTCCTCAGCAAGAAATAATCTGGGTAATTGAAGCCTTTGGAACTGAACTTATCTCCTTTCCCTGGTCATGGAAACTGATTATTACACAAAATGAGTACATATACATGCAACAGATTGAACACAGGAATGGAATTTTATATTTGCTCAGTAACATTTCACTCTTCCAAGGACAGAATATGAAATTATGTCATGTATCTAGTTCTTGGGAGAGGCCAATGCCATGGAGTCTATATTATATGCTCTCCAAAGCCATGTGTAACCTCACATTTTTAATCTTTGCATTATTTCACACCTTTCTCCCTTTCTGAAACAGTGTTACATTAGAAGCCTCCTCTTCTCCCCTTCTTGAATAAATATTGCACTACTTAATTCTTTGGATCTTTGGGTATTATGTCTTTCTATAGTCCATTGATAAATGACTACTGACAGGAGCAAAGGTTATGTCAGGTGGTTATAAGAAATACTTAGGGGAATGCAGAGGAAGGATTGATAAATATTTTTGCATTAGTTACTTTCCTTATTTCTGCAAGAGGATGCCTAACAAGAATAACTGCAATGAGAATTTATTTTGCCTCTTAGTTTCAAAGGGTTCATTTCATGCTTGTTTTGATCCATGCCTTTGAACATTACATTGTAACATTGTAACCATGGATATACATTTACATCACAGTAGACAGGAAGGAGAGAGAGGGGGGGAGGGAGGGAGGGAGAGAGGGAGGGAGGGAGGGAGACAGAGACAGAGACAGAGACAGAGACAGAGACAGAGACAGACACAGAGACAGAGACACAGAGACAGAGACAGAGAGAAAGGGAAAGAGAGCGAGAATATGAACTTGTACCAGGACAAGATAATCTTAAAGTGATCTTCTTCTGGCTTGCTCTTACCTTCAGAAGTTTCCAGAACCTGCCAAATGAGCACTGGTTTCATGGACCAAATACTCAGTCTATGAGCTTGTAAAAGACATATACTCAAACCACAATGTTTTAAATCAGATTAGCTTTTCCTGGCATGAGCTTTAAATAGCCATCAATATATTCCTTAGGAGTTAGACATCTCTTATAAATTGTGTGGCCTAGTCTAAATTCTTAATGATGTTATTTTCACTTATCTTTTTCATCTCACTTGTGAAATTTTACCATGAACTTTTGCCTCAGATACATTTTTTTTGTTTGGTTTTTTGTTTGTTTGTTTGTTTGTTTTCAAGACAGAGTTTCTCTGTGTAGCCTTGGCTATCCTGGATTCACTTTGTAGACCAGGCTGCCTTGAACTCACAGTGACCCACCTGTCTCTGACTCACAGAGTGCTGGGACTACAGATATGTACAGGCTAAATATTAAATTTTAAATCTCAGTTAACTTAATCTTTTATTTTTATCTATTCTAATCACTGTATATGTTTTTCAGGGGTGGCTGAGTAGTCTGTTAAACAAATAATTATTGTATAACTAGTATGTGAAAGGTTGCCCTTTGTGCTGTACACAACCAAAGAATCAGGTATTATGTGGTTGACTTGAACTGAAATTCTAAGATCAAGTCTCCAAAGCCAACAGATTCCACAAGACAAAAGGAGGAAACCGAACTGTCACAGAATGCTCACTCTGATTGTACACACAGTATGCTGGGCTCTGTAGTAATACTTTCTCCCTGATCTTGTATTAACAAAACTGGACATCATCATCCTAAGGTAAAAGAGATTGAACTTAAGTGCAGTGATGCCAGTGTGTTGCTACATGTATGTAGTAAGTGTCCAAGCATGATGTAACCTCCATGCCTTTGGCATTCCAGAGTTGGCTAGGACTGGTGAATGGGGAAGTCCTCCTGGCGCGTACCACTACCACTTTTATGATCTTTCTTATAAATTACTCCATGAGAAACTTGCTTTTCACAGTCAATGAATAACTGGGTGGTTATTTGCATAATTTGTTAATTAATATGGCAATGTTAAAATGCAAATAAAGCTTCATGATAAGATGAAGAGGCCCACTGATTGTAGGTTGATCATTAAAGCTGCAGACACTTGATTTCAGGCCAGTCGTAGTGGAAAATAAATTCTTATCACAGTCTGAGTTAACCATTGACTGGCTTGCACCTGCACTGGTGCCTTTCTCTCAGGGAAGGCGAACATCCTGGATGTTTGGAACAGTCATAGTATTTCCATTTCAGAGTCCACCTTTCTCTTTTCCTTTGCAGAGATTTCCCTCAAGGCTGCAGAAAGTCCTCTGCGCCTGTGAGCTCTTAATCCCCTGTGGAACATGTCGACTTCCTCTTTCTAGTGAGTTTTCACTTATGAGAGATGATTAAGAGGAGACACAGTGTGGTGTGGTGATGGGAAATCACCGAGCCCGACCGACTTGGGCTCGAATCTTGGCTCACCATCTTAACAATTGGGTAGAGATAGCTTGGTTATTTCACCTCCCTTGGGAGAAGAGTTTCCAGATTTGTATGGCTACCAACAATGAAAGGTAACAAAATCTACCTTATAGACTTCTTGCAGGGATCAAGTGAGGTAAAATATGGAGAAAAAAAAAGTTCAGTGCAGTCATATAGTCAATATATGTGCATAGGCTTGCAGTGATGTCTACCAAGTCTGGATGCTAAAGGACTCTAGAGGATTCTTTGCACATCCTGGTCAGTGTTGTGCAGTGACTATCCTTCCCAACAACAGCCACCCCACTAAATGTCTTAGCACCACTGTGTGGTGCAAAGAAAATGGAATATAAGCTGTAGCCATTATTATGGAATTTTATTCTGGGTGTTCATGCTCCGCCCCTCCCTTTAAAAATAGTTAACCTTATTTGGCAATCTGCTTCACTTCAGTTTGTTTTCACCTGGTTGGATTATTCTTCTCCAATCTTTCTTTGATCCATCTCCATTTTTAACCCAGTAGCCTGTAAGATCAGATATGGATTCTTGGGACACTTTTCCAGATTTCATGTGCTTGTGACAGGGAAGTAGGGGGCACTGAAGGAAAGTGTGAACTCTGTATGGGAGACAGGGCCTGCTGCTGGATGTGACATGGTTTCAGAAAGCTGCCAGTGGACTAGGAAAACTCTGTTGATTTCCATGGATGTGTGACTCACAGTAGGAGGAGCACACAAAGGCCTTTGAAAACTTGCCCAAGAGTCAGTAAAACTAAGCGCTCAGGAGCTTTGCTGCTTACTTAGAAAATATCTATGAAAGCCATAATATATAATTAGATTGGCAACCATTAACCCAAGTTAATGCTGATGTTCAGGCGCAGCCAGATTCCATTGTTACTTGTAGTAGGATAAGTTGTGGGCCTTAAGCCACATTTTATCTTATTTTTTTTAAGTACTTGGAATTGTAACCGCCGTAACCTGTGCAGGGCTGGTGAAGGAATGAAGAAAGGCCAGACACATAAACACATGTACAGAAAAGCTGGGCTCAGGTGGCCTGTGTACACTCTGATGGAGGAGCACTTACTACTACAGCGACTCAGAACCACAGCACGGAGGAAAGTTAGCTAGTCTTGGTAGGGGGTCTTGATAGATAGCTGAGAAGTCTCAGGCTCTAGGCTTCCAGGAGGACACTTCAGGTGCTAGTTCCTGCATACATTTCTCAATCGTTTGTAAACACTTGCCCTGCCAACAGTCACACTCAGAGCAGAGGAAGGTTTTGGCCATCCTTCTGAATGTGATGTGTGGGAAAGGCCTTTCCACTTTCCCATGTGTCTGAGGCATTGGTTCCTGACATGGCTGTGCCATGTCACTCAGGATGTCACTCACTACACATTCACTCAAGGCTTTTTTAGCTTCCCCACACTTACTTAGCTGCACTGTAGTGATTTGCATGTACATTAAAAGGCAATGTCTTACCCAAGCTTGTACACGTTCTATTCATCCCTTTCTTTCATGAGGAGATGGGGAAGGGAAGGGAAAGGAAGAGGAAATTATATCCATGGGAAGAACTGTAGATGGGCTGAGTTTTTCCTTTGCTAGTGGTGAATTTTTTTCAAGTGGTTTTGAGGTAGGTTGGAATTATGTAGCTCAAGAAAAGAGGCATGGATGAAATGGAAAGATGGAATGATGACTCTCTGTGAGGCTCACTCAATGGTGAGTGCTAGGCATGTTACTTTAATCTTCATGATACTGCACAAAGCCAAGGTTATTTTTTTTATGCAGTAAGAATCAAAGTTGGATTTGGAGAAGAACAACAATTAGTTGTTCAATATTATCTTTAATACCTGAAAAATTTAGATTCTAAACCATGTTTTGCTGACCTCAAATAATTTTAGGTAAGGGCCAAAGTACATATATTAGGCTTTGTAAGGAATATGGTATCTCTTGTAACTATATAGTATACCAACACAGAACAAAACCAGCCACTAACATCATGTGGACAGTTGTGTTCCAATAGGCCTTCACTGTAAACACAGGTATCCATTGGGGTTTGGCTTGTCAGTCTACTTTCCAACCTCTGCTTTAAATGCCTATTCTTGTAATAAGCATTCCTCTCCACAAAGAGAAAAGAGTCAGATACAGGCTAAGTTTAGAGCTGAAAAGTCAGCTTTGTAAAGAGTGTCATTGAACACAGTGCAGTTGTCTTCATATATCATGGGAAAGGCTGTTTGCTATGCACTTGTACAACTGTAGTATTGATACAGTATAGTATATTAAAGATCATTATAAGTGATTGATGATGATGATGATTTAACAGAAATTGCTTAAAGAAATGAAAAATAATCCTCCTGTACTCTTTTTCAGCCTATTGGCTTTCAATTTATGAAGATTAGTTCTGTAAATCATCTCAACTTAAAGTTTCTTTGTATCCAAATCCTTTGTATTATAACTCTACAGGCTCTCACACTTTTCAATACCATTGTGCATTCTGCTAGTCATGAAAATGATGAGTTTTTCATTAGAAAGTTTATCTACAATGTGGCTAAGAATGGAGACTGGAGATCAAGTTTCAAATCTGTTTCTCCAAGCCTAGAATTTATGAATAGTTATGGGTTTAGGAAAGCTGTGTGTGTGTGTGTGTGTGTGTGTGCGCGCGCGCGCGCGTGTGTGTATGTGTGTGTGTGCACATGTACACTCACGCGCACACAGTCAGAAAACTTCATGCTCTACACAGGAGGCATATTTCAAAAATGGTGACATTAGCATGATCCATGGGTGAATTTTTGGCTCTTTGATACTAAAATATCACTCATTTGATAATTGTATAGACCAAACTGAAAGGGTAGGGGACATTAAGCTGTTCGTGAGAGGAGACTTTCTCCAATTTTGAAACAAGCAAACAAACAAACAAACCTCATGAGCCAGTTGGTACTGTGACCATATGTCAAAATCATTATGGCAATTTTGATTATTATATCTGGTCGGTGATATCTAAGCTCAACCATGAAGCAAGTGACTAGAAGAAAGTCATGCTGAAGAATTGGTTTTCTGTTTCTCCTCCCATTCCAAGTCTGGACTTAATCAAGAAATGGCCATCAAGATGAAAGTAGAAACTTAGGTAAGCGTGTACAGAGCACCACTTCCTCTCTTGCCTCCTCTTTCTGCCATGGGATATGACAGAGGTGACCTGCAGGATAGTGTGACATGGGGGCTAGGGGTGTAGAGCTGAGTTATCCAAGTTGCCTTAGCTGAGTTTACAAATATGAGAGACCTTTCATTTGAGAAATTCCTGTGCAGCCTGCAGTTGGCTGCTGATATATGAGTGACCCCTGTTACCAGTAGAACTGTCTGCTTGGCTGATGAGCTCATGAGACATTTACTATTGTTCCTATAAGCTAGTCTCTAGAAGTACTTGCATAGCAATGGATGTTTTGATTCTAATAGATTATTTAAAATATTTAATATTAATAAATGTAAGTATTACATTGTCATGTGGTGATATATCCACAACTGGCAGAGCAGGACCCTCTCCTTTTCAGTATCAAGAGTTAATGTATTAATTTTACAAATTCTTTTGATTCTTTTCCCCTCCCTAACAGAAGCACAAGTTTCATTCAGATCTCAGAAGGAAACTAAAGTTATTGAGAAGTCATAGTTTTTATTGTGCCAGATATTAACATGAACTATTATCAGTATTATTTTATTATTTTAACTAAGGTATTCCTGAACTATCTCAGGGACCACCTGGTAATCATCAGTTGGAAAGCAAGGTGGTCTGTGGGCTGTGGTATTTGATGCTTATTTATTGTGTGATAGCACCTCTGGTTTGGTTTCTGGCATTATTAAATTATTTGTTTATAATGTTTAATAAATGTAGGCATTGTCTAGTCTGCAGCCAGCAAGAGGCCGTCCCAGCAGTTCCATTTTCTAGGGTGTGGTTTTCATCTGGGCCTGTCCCATGTGGCAATGAGGGCAGTTGGTGGTTCCTGGGTACCATCTATTTCACAAAGTGGTCTGCAGTCTGCAGGAGTCTAAGAGTGCTTTTCCCCATGAGGATCTGGGCTGCTGAGCTGAGAGCCTTTGCCCAGTTGCTATTGCCTCATAATGGGCTGAAATTTCTCTCCATCAGACAAACACAAATAGTGCTTGTGGTAAGTGAGAAAGGACAGCAGGAGGTAACTTCTGCAAGAGTAAAGCAGCTGCGAGTGTGAATGTCAAATACTACTTTGTTGAAGAGAGAATACCATAGCAATGAAAGGAGGGAAGCTGAAGTTGCCATTATAAACTGAATATGAAACTCCCAAGTTAAACCTGAACATAGTCTAAAAGGGCTTCATGTTTATTTAGTTCAGCATAAATCTGTAAACATCAATTCTTTAAAACTAAATTCGGTAAATATTTCTGTGACTATTTTCAGTAGTATAGAGATATGCTTAAACTCATAGATGGATCTGATCTAAACCCTTCCCTTAAGAGAGGGGGTGGGGAGGGTACTGATGTCAAGGGTCATGTGTGGGAAGGGGATAGGGAACAGTAGGGGTGGGATGGGGAGGACCTGGAGAGAGAACGGAAATAGTGGGGAGCATCTCTGGGATACGGGAGGTCCCTGGGTGTCTATAGGGTGGTGACCCTAGCTGAAAACCTTAACAGCAGGGGACATGGAGTCTGAACTCACCTGTAGCCAGGTAGGACTTCCAGTGGAGGGAGGGTGACACCAACCCACCCATAAGACCTTTGACCCAAAATTTGTCTTGCCTACAAGAAGTGTAGGGTTAAAGATGGAGAAGACATGGAGAGAAGGCCAAACCAGTGACTGGCTCAACTTGAGATCCACCTCATGGGAAAGAGCCAACTTCTGACACTATTAATGACACTCTGTTATTCTTTCAGACAGGAGCCTAGCATAACTGTCTTCTAATAGGCTTCATCCAGCAGCTGATGGAAACAGATGCAGAGTCCCACAGTCAAACAATATCCTGAGCTCAAGGAGTTTTGTGGAAGAAAGAGAGGACAGATTGAGGGATTCTGAGGGGTCATGGACACCACAAGAAGACCTACAGAATAAACTAACCTGGGCCCATGGCGGGGTCACAGAGACTGAGCCAGCAACCAAAGACCTTGGAGAGATTGGACCTAGACTCCCTACACATGTAGTAGATACACAGCATGGTCAACATACAGTTCCTCTAACAATGGGAATAGGGGTTGTCTCTGACTCTGTTGCCTGCCTCTGATCCCTTTCCCCTAGCTGGGCTGCCTCATCTGGCCTCAGTGAGAGAAGATGCACATAGTCTTGCAGTGGTTGAGGTACCAAGGTGAGTTGGTACTCCGTAGGAATCTCTCCTCCTCTTAGAATGAGAGGGGGGAGTAGGGGTAAGGGGGCTGTGAGGGTGGGACTGGACAGAGAAGAGGGGGCGGGATGAGGCTGTAAAGTGATTAAATAAATAAAATTATTTTCAGAAGCTCCATCTAGGTGCTGAAAAGATGAGTCCACTGTTGAGAGTGCTTACTGCTCTTGCAGCAATGCAAGTTAAGTTCCCATCACCCACATTGGTCAGCTCACAAGTGTGTGCATGCAACTCTGGCTCCAGGGGACCTGATGTGTTCCTCTGTATTCTACAGATACTTGCACTCACACAATAACGTATGTGTGCACACACAGACACTCATATCTGCCCATAATCCAAAGTCAATAAACCATAAAAAGAAAGGAACCTCAGCTCATAGGGAATAATCTCATATAAAGTCAATACAGAGACGCATAACTGGTAATGTTCTGAGAACAAGTGACTGTTGAATGTTCAGCCCTAAGTGAAACACCATCCCTCGAAGGCTCAGTAGAAATCTATGAAGAGGAAGTGGAAAAATGTAAGGGCAGGAGTACAGGAAGAAATGCTGTAAGACACCAGCTTCAGGGCACGAAATGATCTTGTATATGAACCCAGCGCCAGTGGCCACCTGCACAAGACCTGTACAATACATGGTCTGTCATTATAAATATTCCATCATGGATGGGGTAGGTCGCGATTATAATACCCCTCCCTGCCAGAAGACTAGACAGTTAAAAGTTACAGGGAGAATAAAGTCGTATTCTTCAATGATATGGTGACTGTAAATTGTCCCAGGTCAAGCAAAGAACACATATTCATACTTACATAACCAATCCTAATTAACTTCAGTGGATCACAAAAGCATTAAGGAAAGATGGAGCTTAGGGAAAAAAAAAAGAGATTTGATGGAGGAAATAAGAGAACACGGCAAAGGGGACTCTAATCAAAGAACAGTGTGTGTGTGTGTGTGTGTGTGTGTGTGTGTGTGTGTGTGTGTGTGTGTGTGTACATTTTCTGTAACACATATCAAAAAATAAAAACTTAGACTTGAGGTATGGAGATACGTCACTGAGTTTTCTTCTCTGTAAAAAGATAATCTCGTGCATCTTAGCGCTTATTTGGTTGCAATTAGCTTATTTAAAGCTTTTAATTAGTTTTATGTCTAATGAGATGATATGGCAGCCTTAAGTAGCCCATGGACCTGCAGGAGAGTAAGACATAAACAAATAATACAAACCAATGATTTCTAATACTTTTGAAAACATCCACCAACACTAAACTCAGGGCATGTGGGAGGGATGTAGGGTAGTGGAGGAGCATAGAATACAATGTGTAGGGTGTTAGGAGGACTGACCTTAGGCTGCTTTTTCTAAACAGAAAGATGCTTGACACTCTGTAGACATGCACACAAGGGTATGCAAATATGTACACATCTCATGTGCTGGGTTGGCAGAAGTGGAATGTTTCTGGGAAAGAAGATGAGATAATTTATTGACTCTTTGGTGGAGGTGGAGGATGAATTGTAGGACACACCAGGACAGTGTAGCAGGAGTAGAGTAAAAAGTCTTAAGAGATGTAATATATGTGCGTTAAATTTGCACAATCAAAATTTGGATTTTTTTTTCTGAGACTATTTTGAAATGCTACAGCGTTTTAATTGGGCTGTTGTGGCTAGAGGTCATTCGTTGTGCTACAGGGCGGAGAGTCACTAAGAAGAAAACAAAGAGAGAAATTGCAGAAGTCAGGAGTAAATTAAATGGTGATCTTCCAGGAGAAAGGTGGTACTGGACCCCTAAATATTGTGAATAGAGATGGGAAGAGAGAGAGAGTCTAGAAACAGTTGTGGGTGGTCACTAACATCAGGGCCATTTGTCACCTCCATACTGTCAAAGTCATCAGTTCTTTTGTGTCTCACTTAGCTCTAGGTTTTTCCCAGACTGACCGTTCTGATCATGTGTTTCTCACACCGTTTTCTTCCCCTTATTTCTGAGGAGATGCTATCTCTTAGATTCCCCCTAAGGCGCTGGCCGTACCTTAGTCTTTCGTGTTGCTTCAAGACTTACTGATTATTCTCTGTACCTTAAGTCATTACCTTCCAAATGGTCATTGCCAACCTAGCTTCCCCTGACTTGTATATCCAGTTGACACAGTCACTTAGATATCTAACAGTCTTGTAATACAAATACAAATACAAATACAAATACAAATACAAATACAAATACAAAAAGAAACAACTAATTCTACTTTGCGTCTTCCATGTAGTACAACTTCATTTGTGTTTCTTAGGGCAAGTTCTTGAAACCATCCTGCCCTGTTCTTACTGTAATTTGTGCCTGATTTCTTAGCACATCCTGGGAGCTTACTGCAGGTGGGTTGCCTTAGTGAACTTAACAAAGAATGACCTGACAGCCACATTCTTTCCATGTGGCTTTTCAGCTCTGTTGCCCATTAAAATGCAGAGCTTATGTCTCCATTTTGAATAGAGGTTTATTTTTTTTTTGACTTTCTTTGACAAAAGAATGAAAAACTGACTATATAAGTGGACAGTGTCCAGGCAACTACATAAAAATAGAACTCAAACCTACAGCTTGTAGCAGCCATCCAGGGAGGCAAATAATAGAAGTTGTCACAATCAGCCCCCAAGTGGTCAAGGTTTGATTAATAAGTAACAATTTTCCTAATTTTCCCAACTCTTCCCAAAATAGAACCAAGTAAGGAAAACTAACTATATGGCTCTAAGCAATCATGGCGGTTCACTGCTTCTTGGTGGCCCTCTTAGCTTCCCCAGGAGAGCAGCCTCCAATAATGGGAGGGCACTTGAGTGTTTTTTCATTTTTGTACCATAAACTTTCCCACTCCTGGGTCTCTTTTGAATCTTTGCCAACCACAACTAACTATGGTTGACTTCTGCACTCTATCAAACACTTGAGTGATTATCTGCCTTGCCTTCTTTTGGTGGTCCTCACTTATTTCCCTGAGTCAAGGGTAGAAGTGACTCATGCTATGCATTGTCCTTTGACGATGAGCAGTTTCACTGTCCTGGTCTGCTTTTCTGCAGAATGAATCTGCATTAGCCTCCTGGGGATCCCAGGGTATGATCGAGTTCTAAAGACTGTATGGACCAGAACTGGGGTTTTAATGCTAAAATACAGCGTATGTTGCAATGGAGGTCTCTGAAAATGAGAAGCTCAAATAAAGAGGTAGAGGAATTTGAAAAGGGATTTAGGAGGCACCTGAGTGAAAGGGGGGCAAAGCAAAGGACTTAACTTTCTTGCCAAGTCTACGCACTTACATGTAAGTTGTGTTAGTAGACTGAAGGTAGCACTTAGTCTTATAATAAAGTACCTGGTGAATAAATTAAGAGGTTTATTTAGCTCAAAGTTGTGAACATAGAGAGTCTAATACGGAGTGGTCCCATCTATTTGTACAGTGGGAAAGATCTTTTGGCTGCCTCATGATATCGCAGAAATCAGGTAGAAAATAATACAGGGTAGGAAAAAGAGAAGATAAGAGAGGCAGGGGAACCAGGCTTTCGCCTTTGCCATGTCTTGGTAATGGGGGAAACATATACTTCTATTAGAACAGCATTAAATTTCTTATGGTATTTGTCATGTCCTTGTCACTCTATACGTGGTGGTCTCTTGGTGTTTGGAACCAAGGTGTAGGCACAGGAACCTTTTGGAGGACAGGAAAGCCTTTTCTAATTTGCAGCAAGTGCTAATATACATTGCTATTTAATGAGAGGTTATTTGAACGAGGCACATACAGTTCCTGGTAATCAGTTGCCTAGAAGTTCCAGGCCAGCAAAGTTATGCTTAGCTTATCCTAAATTTTGAGGGTAGGAACCATTAAAGAAGTTCATGTACAAAGGCATTATATCTATTCTGGCATTTTAAAATATGGCTACCATTAAAATATTGATAACATACATACATACATACATACATACATACATACATATATACATATTTTTTACAGAGTATGAGTGAAGATTTGCTTGTTAATGCTTAACATGTTTTTAAAAGAAAAGCTGGTGTGCGTGTAGCTGAAGAATCTAATAGATAATTAGCACAGCACAGTTGCTAGGTTGAGCTTTCTGCTTTAGAGAGTTTATGTGAATGAAACATCATGAGCACTCAAGAAAGTTTTGTAGCTTCTGGTGGCAACAGGTCACTATATGTATCAACTAGACTGCCAAGCCTTGCGACTGAAAACATCAAACCAAGGAGATGTATATAAACGGAATATAGACCCTGAGGCTTAGGTTCCCATCTATCAGCATTCCTTTCTTCTCCATGCCATTGTGCGAATGATAGTCTAATTTTTCCCCGTGAACTTGCATCAGAAATGGGTTTCCCGCATGTGTACTTACTTACCTTCTTTGTGTCTGTGGATTGTAGCATGGTTTTCCTGTAGTTTATGGACAAGATTCACTTATAAGTGAGTACATACCATGGGTGTCCTGCTGGGTCTGGGTTACTTCACATGGGATTGATCTTTTCCAGCTCCATCCATTAGCCTGCAAATTTCATGATGTCTTTGTTTTTGGTAGCTGAATAGTATTCCATTGTGTAGATCTATCACCATTTCTTTACACATTCCTTAGCTGAGGGATTATCTGGATTGTTTCCATTTTCTGGGTGGAAACTAACCCTAAATTTGACAGAGGGCTAATATCCAATATATATAAAGAAATTAAGAAATTAAATACCAACAAACCGAATAATCCAATTAAAAATGAGGTACAGAGATAAACCAATTTCTCAACAGAAGAAAATTGAATATCTGAGAATCACCTAAAGAAATGCTCAGCATCCTTAGCCATCAGGGAAATGCAAATAAAAATGACGCTGAGATTCTACCTTACCCCTATAAGAATGGTAAAGATAAAAAACTCAAGTGACAGCACATGCTGTCGATGATACGGAGAAAAGTGAACACTCCTCCATTGCTGGTGGGAGAGCAAACTTGTACAACTACTTCGGAAATCAATCTGGCTCTTTCTCAGAAAATTGGGATCAGGCCTACCTCAAGACCCAGCTAGATCAATCCTGGGCATATACCCGAAAGATATTCTACCACACAACAAGGTCATTTGCTCAACTATGTTCATAGCGGCACTATTTGTAATAGCCAGAAGCTGGAACTTCCTTTCTTACTGGTACAGTTTAATTCAGAGACATAAGCAATGAGTACATGAGACTATGCATGAAGCCTGGCTTAATATGACAAATTCAGTGCTTTTGTTACCATACAGAGGACAAACCGGGAAGGCTTCCTCAGCTTGTGGCCACAAGTGGGAGTCTGATTGCATGAGACAGCTGAGCCCTTGCAAATCTGACTTGCTCTCTGTTCCCTCTCTCCCCTTTGGTTCAGAGGCTTCCTCTCTAGTATGTGCCTGCCACTGTCTGAGTCCAGTTGCTTCCCTGAGGTTGTCATGACAGCTGTAGCTACAAGCTCACTTCACCATCCACAGACTGCCTTTAACTTTCTGACCTCCCTCTGGATTTAAGCATGGATTACCTGCTGTCCAGACAGTCTGTTTATAGAAGGAAGACCTCCTCCCATTGTTTGTGCCTTGAACTGCTGGGCATGTTCCATCTTCTTTCACTTCTCATCAGTCATTCCGACTCATGTCAGAGGCAGGGTCAATTAACTTCCTACAGAGATGTTAACTTGGCAGACATAAATTGATTGATATGTTTTAATCTGACTGCTTGAAAAAAAAAAAAAGAAGATTCTAGGTAAGAGGGATAGCCAGCCCAAGAGACTTGGGTGTATGACAAGATTGATTGCCTTTTATTTCTGAAGGAACACAAAGTAAGCAGCAAATGCGGGAAGATGACAGATTTATTTCATAGATTGGTGTCATCCGAAGTGTGAATGGATTGCTTCATATTTACAGAATTTTTACTTTGTAATGTCAACTTCTTCCTCCCCATATTCTTGCTGTTGTCTTTAAGGCAGTGCCTACCCTGTGTAGTTACTGCTTCACTTAATGTTCATCTGTTGTTTCTACCTTGAAACTAATTGTCTTTCTTACCAATCATTCTTCTCAGCACCCTTATCTAATTTAAATGCTTACTATATCAGATTGGCAATGTTGACATATTCTCAGTCTTATGCTACCTCTTTCTCCAGTTAATTCTATTTCACGCAGCCATTTTTTCCTCTCCAGTGGTCACTCCCATTGCTTTCTACTGGTTCTCCAATCTTCTTCAACTATCCTCTAACTAGTCTTTGTTGGGGTTAATTTAATTATGCTAGTTCCCTACTTAAAATTATCAGTGATTCAACCTTCTAAAAATAAAGTTTATATATATATATATATATATATATATATATTCATTTTTAAAAGTTTCTCATTGCATGAGCCCTCTGTTTCTTGTTAACATTTTGTTCAGCCATTCCCTCTTTGGAGGAATGCCTACAGGTTGTAATATTTTGCTTACTATAAGAGTAGTTTGTATACTTTTGTTTTTGCAAATGCTATCTTTGTCTGAAAGAATATATGACTTATAGAAAACTATTAACCATCACGCAACCTGCAGTTCAGAAATCATACCACGTGATTAATTGCATTAATTTTTTACTTAAATGTAGTTACTTTTCTACTTCTGTGGAAAAAAACACCATGATCAAGACCTCTTATAATAGGAAGAGCTTATTTTGGGCTTATGTTTGCAGAAGTATGATAAGAGAATGTTACCATAGCATCAGGGAGCATGGCAGCAGGCAGGCAGACAGGGTGCTGAAACAGCAGCAGAGAGCTCATGACTGGATCCAGACACAAGCAGCAGAGATAACACATTCAAAATGGTATAAGTCTTCTGAAATCTCTAAGTCGGCCCTGAGTGACACACTTTCTCCAGCAAGGCCATACCCAAGTCTCAACCAAGAAACACAAACTAGGAGCCAAATGTTCAAATGCCCAACACTTATAAGGGGCATCTTGTTTAAACCATCGTAATAATCTTTCTTTATTCTAGATTGAACTGACTAGTATAATTAACTTGATAATCTACTTCTGACATTGATTTAACCATGTGGTTGTTTTCTATTAGATTTAAATTATTTAGAAAGTAGAGCTGTGTCTTATGTATCATTATACTTTTTATCAGTGTGTAAGGTATTGGTCATAGCAAATTCATAAATGTTAGATTTCTTTGCAATAATTGGCTCTCCAAACCTAGCATATGTAGTTCTTCACTTTCTACTCAAATGCCATTGCCTTCTTGAAGATATTTTCCCTCTCCAGGCAAAATTAATCATCTGTTTCTCAAAAAATTTCACAACTAGACATAAATATTTACATAGTTATTCTTGTATTAGAGTTAACAGAATATTTTCCTAAATTAGTGTTTGAAAATTTATTAGTGAGCAAATAATTCCCCCTTCCATTAATTGTGCTTTCATTTGTTCCTTCACAGCATTTGATATTTATCTTGAAGTTCAATCGTTATTTATATAGTTGCAGAATTTTAAACTTCCTAGTGGAGGGCTTAAGCTTTATTAATTTTTATTTTCCTGTTGCTTAGCAGAAAACCTGGCATATATATTTGTGCTAAAAATTACCTGTGAAATTGAATTGAAGTGAAATAAAGGATAAAGTTTTTGGTAATATGGCTTATCTCATTTCTTGATTTTTATCAAAGTAGACACTGGCAGGAACGATGCAATAGAACAAAGCTTTTTGGTTGAGCTTCTATGAGAATACAATTAAAGTTTTGGAATTAAATGAGTCTATTTAATTGTTGATTTGTGACTAGGAAGTCACTCATGTTTCACTAGGAAGTGATTTTTCCCACTTATGTGGCTCCAGTGCTTAGCCTGTGTAATCCCTGTGGCAGGCACTTACAGAGAGGTTGTACTCCTAAGTCCTTACAACATGAGTAGACAGCTTTGGAAGTATAGTATTGGTTTAAATATCCCAAGGTGCTTCCTTGGACTGTAGTGTATATCAGAGATAATATTAGGGTATAAAATGAACCCTCCACATAAATTCTCATCATAGCTACTAGTTATGGTAGTGTGGGCCTTTTTTTTTTCAAATTAGGAAACAATAAGTCTAGTGGATGGAGAATACACATGTCGATAGTTGGTCCTATCTTTTAAACTGCAGTAGAGTAAAAGCTAATCATTCACTAGCCTATCAAGAATGAATGCAATTTAAAGTTAAGGTTCACTTGTAATGGAGCAGCATAGCATGCTTGGTTAAGAGTGTGCATCCTGGAAGTAGAGACTGTGTGTTCAAATCTCTGTTCATCTGCTCTCCCACAGAATAAACTTTCCAAGTCATATGACCACGTTTCCTCCTCTACAAAACTTGGTCTGGCGTAGTGGGCTGTGTATGAATACCAGGTGTTCTATAACTGTCCGAAAGTCTTATATCTGAAGCACCTTTTATCCTCTTTCTCTCACTTAAGATCCCCTCCTCCACCGTTGTTCCTTTCTCCTTCAATCTTGAGGTCTTTGGTGACCAATCTTACTCTGACATGGTTTTTACATTCATATTTACCACATTTGTATACATAATCTCTTTAAACTCTTCACTGCTCGTTGGCCATTGAGTGTCAAACAATGGCTTTAGATGCATAGTTGTGCATCAATCAAGTACATGGGATTTTCTAATGATGAATCTTATGAGGAAACATTCTGTATGCAGATTTTAAAATCTTGGGTCAGAATTTGAAAAGTGTGTGTGTGTGTGTGTGTGTGTGTGTGTGTGTGTGTGTGTGTATGTGTATATCTGGCAAGTAGTGGGGGGTCAACAATATTATAGGTAAGTCCATTAATGTTCCTTTGAGGTATAAGGAGATTTGCTCATCTGCCCCATGTAGACTGTCTAAAGTTCAATAAAGAGCTAAAGTACTGCTGCCAAGGGTCTGCCAAGAGTGTGTCATCCTTCTCTGGCCAGGGTCCATGTTGATGTCCATGGGCCATGTTACCATGAAAGGCCATGTGGATATCCATGGTCTTTGCTGCCCCTTGGAGCCATATTGATGTCCATGAGCTGTGTTGCTGTCCATGGCCTATGCTGCCATTGAGGGCTATGATGGAGTCTGTAGTCCGTGCTGTAGCTGAGGACTATGTTGATGTTCATGGTCTGTACTGCTGCTGTAGACCATGCTGAGGTATGTGTTCTGTGCTGTCTGTCTCTATAAACCACGTGGAAGTCCATGGTCCATGCTGCCACTGACTGTAAAGGATGAGAAAGCTTTTTTTGCAGTGTTGTCAATGACTGCAGACTCACAGTTAAGAATGAGACACATAGAAGGCCTCTGTGACAACCTTTCCCCTTTCATCTCTCTCCTCCCCCAAAAGGAACAGCCTAAACAGGAATCCATGGAAAAGAACTCTTTAAAATTGTCATAAGGATCCTGAACTGTAGCTCTTCACAGCTGATGGCTTCTGGCTGGGGTGAGGGTCTGGAAGGACTCAGTTTTCTTTAAGGGACTGGCCATTGGGAGTTTGGCCATGCTCCAATGAATATATGGGCAATGCAGAATCAACTTATTATTTTTCCATATTTCTCTTGGAGGAGATCAGAAGCAGGGGTAGGGGTGAACCTGGAAGGACTGGGAAGGGAGTGTGATGAGAGTGCATTATGTGGATTTCCTAAATTTGTGTGTGTGCGTGCACGCATGCTCGCGCACATGTGTGTGTAATGTTGGAAAAAAGAACTGCATCCCAAATGATTGTGAAAAGGCCCCAGTGATCTAACATGAGGAAGAGAGATGCTAGCTATGTGAACTTAGCAGAGGGACTTGCTGCTGTCAGATCAGTATGGACTGTGTTCTTTAAGGCTTGTTTCTCAAGGGGGTAGTACAGGGAGGTGCTGTGGACCTTTAGGAGGTAGGGCCTAGTGTGAGGTCCTTAGGTCATTGGAGAAGTCTACCAGTATCCCTCTCCTTCTTAGCTCACAAGAATGTTCCTTTGACAAGTTCTATGACTGTGCTCTGACGTCCTCACTAGATGCACAAGCCAAGGAATCTTATACTTGAGGTTTTGAGTTAGTGGGCCCATCTTAAATATCCTGTGTTACAGATATCAATATAGAGACATAAAGATAATTAATACATTCTACAAGATGGAGAATATGTTTTGTCTACATAGACTATTAAAGTCAACCAGTGTAGATATAGAGGATGCAATTCCCTCTGAGATTCATTCCCTCAGTGTAGGTTACTTCAATTTTCACCATCCAATACCCAGGCATTGGTTATATGTCATTACTGAACACATAAAAAGATACATAAGATTTTAAAGACCAAATATAAGGAAAAGAAGAAATATATCTCATTAACTTTTAAAAAATATTGGTTACATGTCAGAATGATAAGTGTATCATTATAATCACCGTGCTATTGTAACTATAATACAAATTAGCTTTATTTGTTTACCCCTATCATGTTTTAAGGTGCTACTAAATATGGAAATATAGCTTGCACTATAATTCTTTTGAATATCTCACCCTCAGAGTATGGTTTTGAAAGACTTTATAAGCATTTGTTGAGTGCTGATGGTTTAGTGGACCTCCTTGTAACTTGCTGATAATGAATAAGAGGAATCCCATAGTCGAGAGAGAGAGAGAAACAGGTACACAAAGATCTGTATATGATGCTGTGGCTGAGAGACTACACTGTGTAGAGTAAAGGTGTGTGAACCTGAATCAGAGTGGGCTGAATGTGATCTCTTATTCTGTAGCTTGATTATTGCATAAAGGCAGTAGTCATTTGCTTTCCTGATTCTTAAGCATCTTATATGTGTAATGGCTTTCATTCTATAACCCTTATTTATATTGATGGCTACACTTTTCAGCACTTATAAAGGTTCAGTAGTCCAGTTAACATGGATTGATTATGTAATTAGAGGTCTTTTGTTCATGGCAGTCCTATCCATAGGACTTGGTGATAGGAATTCCACTATGTAGGACATTGTAACAATTCATTATTTACTTCTCCCCAGTTATCTGTGATTCTTTCAGCTGGATTATTTTCCTTCCTGGTCTAGATTGAGCTTTTTCTTCCTCTCTTTTAGATTGTCTGTATGCTGTTATTTATATTATGGAGACTATAATATACAGTAGTTACTATGCCTCCAGGTTATGGCTCCATGCAAAATACAATGTGATTATTGTTCATCTGTGTTTTTTTCCTTAATACTTAATGGTATAGTTTTACTGGGCACTAATAATTACCTAATTGCTTTGTAGTTATTGAAACAAGATATAATGCTCTGTTAAATATTACCTTAATTATGAGTCAAGGTAATTAACATGGAAAGCTCAATGCCATCCTGTACTTAGGACCTCTCTCATTGGTGGTGAGGGCAGCCTTTGTACAAAAATGGGACAACTCTGGTCACACTTGGTACTTTGATGAGACCAGGCAGCATCTGAGGCATTCTGGGAAAAATCACTCTTGCTTAAAATGAGGTCTGTCTGATATGGCATAAGGCACTCTGTTTTGTTTTATTTCTAGTTATATTTTGAATGAAAATCCTTTCCCTCCTCCATTTACTATTTCCATATTCATGCTCAAATGTGTACTGCCTAGGTTTCCTTTGTAAAAAGAATAATTTCCTCAAATTGAATTTTTGCTAATGTTTTTGCCACTAGAAACGATAGCCACAGTTTAACCTTCCATTTATTGAGTGGGAATTGGAATGTAAATACACCCATGGAAAATGTAGCTGTCCGGAAAAGTGAATATGAAAATATGGAATTATAAAACAGTTTCTGTGGATGGAGTAAACTATATTCAGAACTCACATTACATTATACAGTTTACCCATGCTGGCTCACTCACAAGGTCATTGTCATGCACTGTGAAGTTTCAGAACATACACAGCTGGAAATAAGGAATCCACTCAGTCAGAATACAGATGCGCAAAATTTTGACAAGCAGAAATGATAGATTCAAACTACAATGTTGGTTTTTAAGATACTGTTACTTGGTTCCAACAGGACCAATCAGACATGTGCACATTTGCAGATAAGAGTCTTAAGTCCCACATATGAGAGCGGCCATGATGCGGGACATAATCCAATGGGGAAGGCAACTTCAGGCTGATGTTTAAGAGAAAAATAATGACCAAATGTTGAGAATTGTGGACAACAAGCCTTGTTGGCTAATCTAGGATTCTGAAGAATACACGTGGAATTAAGCTGGTACCTGTTTATATGCTTTTTCTTTATGGTTTGGATGCTATTTTATTTTAGTTTGGTGTTCTGAAGAATATTCATTCACTGTGTCCATGTCTAGCACTTTTCATTGCATGTACGATGACCAAACAGTTATCTATGCATGACCACCGTGGCTTTGCAGTGCACAAATCTAGGCAAGAAATCTAGGCATGCTTCTGTAATTGTCCACTAACCAGGTTTCCCTGGATATCACCCAAACCTCAAACTCCGCTTGTCCTGAATAAAATAAATTGCTTTGTAGGAAAACCCAATTGTTTCTCTTGAGCTACTTGGGCTCCCTGACAACTTTATCAGATATAGGTCAGTGTTGCAAAACCTACCCATCTTTCCACTGCTGCCTTTCTTGAATCTACTCAAATGGAAGCCTGAAAGGAATTTTCTCTGGACTACAAAGCTGATCATGTTTTCTGACATGTAATGCAAGACTTACACAATCTGTTCCTAGGATATCCACTAATATCTTTTCCTATTTTGCTGGTCGTGGAAGGACACACTGGATTTCCCTAGAGCCTATCAAAAGGGCACCTTACCCTAATGGAGAGGGCCAGGAGAATCTTCTCTAAGACCACACCTGATGACTTAGGCAGATACATACAATGCATCATAAATATTTACATTAGCAACTAGCAGCACCAGTTGTAGAAAAGTAGAGATTTTTCTAATATCTTCTAAGTCTTACAAGGATTTAATCGTTGCCTTTACTCTCTCACTTTGAACTAGTCTCCCATGGTCTGGTTTAGTGGCTTTTTCTAGCCTAGTGTAAACTTCCCTGAGTTGAATAGATTGCTCGTGATGAAACAAAACAAAGCTATTTATTCATTTAATATATATTTAATATGGACATGATGATATAATCTTATAACTCCAGTATTCCAGAGATGGAAGCAGGAAGCTAAGAAATTTAAGGTCATTTTTGACTACAGAGCAAGTTGGAGACAAGCCTGGGATATATTAGACCCTATCTCAAAAACAAAATGAAACAAAATAAACAAACCAACCACAGTGGATGAAGATCTTCAAGTGCCGAGCACTGTGCTATTTGCTTGGCTTATAACAGAGATTAACAGCTACACCATCCCTGAACTCATAGAATTTGTATTCTATTTGTAAGCCTATCATTGAACAAGCAAATAACAAATAAAACTATTTTGAATTTTGATGGAGAGTATAGAAATAATCTAAATCTTGCTCAAACTATGGCACCAGCTAAGGACAATATGTGCATTAAACTTCGAACCCTTACCCAGATCTAGCCAATGGACAGGACATTCTCCACAGTTGAGTGGAGAGTGGGGTATGACTTTCACATGAACTCTGGTGCCCCATATTTGACCACGTCCCCTGGATGGGGAGACCTGGTGGCACTCAGAGGAAGGATAGCAGGCTACCAAGAAGAGACTTTATACCCTATGAGCATATACAGGGGGAGGAGGTCTCTCTCTCTGTCACAGTCATAAGGGAGGGGAGTAAGGGGAAAATGGGAGGGAGGGAGGAATGGGAGGATGCAAGGGATGGGATAACAATTGAGATTTAATATGAATAAATTAATAAAATATCTTTGAAAAAATAAAAAGAAAGAACCTAAAGGACCAAGATAAAGATGTGTAGGAGGTGACATTTGACACTGGGGATTTATCTGAAGAAGTGGCAGTGAACTTGGGATGTGAAGAGAAGGAAATGCAAGCCAACTACAGGCGTTCAAATTGGCAAAGCCCAGAGCTGGGAGAGATGGTGCTGTACCTGACGAGGAAGGGAAGGAACCACAGTTTGTAGGATAGTAAGTATGAAGAGAAATGGATTTTAAGGAAGACTCCAGGGCTGTATAGGCCATGTATGGTAAGGAGTTCTCAGGGCACTGGAAAACCAGTGGCAGTTTTAAAGCAAGTTTGGAGTGAAGGTGTGATGGGAGAACAACAGGAAATGGGAAAGTATTGATCTCCCAGTTTTCCAGCCTCTTAGAAGGAACGAATGAGGGACAATTGTGATCACAAAGAAGGCCCTAGAAGGTGGTTGTAATTATCTAGGTCGGAGTTGAAAGTGGACTAGGCTTTCTGCCATTGAGAAAATGCTCAGTGCATAGTCTGTTAGTATCTTCTCTTAGGATGCAAACTGTGACAAAGTGCCACCTGTACACATCAAGAGAGATCCGCCAATAAAGGGGGAAAAAGTGCAGACTTCTCCCGTAGGACTGACACGTACATCAGCAGCATGAAACATGAACTAAAGCAGCTCCGAAAAGGAAGCCCTCATTCCTGATATAGTGCCAGTCAAAGCCAGTCAAAAGGCTTTCCCAGTGGAGACAGCAATTGAGGGGAGTTGACAGGTGGCCAGGGGTACAAAGAACTTTGCCCGCTGTTGTCTAGGTGGCATACGTTAGGACTGAGAGTCAGTCGTCAGATCTCCAGTCTCCCTGAAATGTGGGGAGCAGGGAGAGAAAGCCTGTCTCACTCTGAGTCTAGTTAGTGTCAGCTTCGAGAGTAACACTTTCGCCTGCCTTTTGATCTTTTCCATTTTCCCTACCCGACATAGGCATTGGCAAAGAGACTAACGCTAATGAAGTTGAGCTGACTTCATAACCCCTGATGATTTAGCGTGCTGTTCTATGGCTGAAGTTTCCACTTTGATTGGATGAAGCCCAAAACAGAGTTGACTACTTCTGGTGATTAAAAGCTCCCTTGATGATTTTTTTTTTTAAAGGGACGGTTCAAAGCTTTTAGTGCTGGTGTGTAGGAAATTACACTCTCCTTCTCTAAGCCTCCCATAGCAAATGCACGCGGACACATTAGACTTTCTTTCCTGCTGTACAACACAGCAGAGAATTTCTTTTAAGAGTAGCAGCCTTTTAGTGAGAGGTTAAGTGATGCCTGTGTATATAATTTATAAGGCCCTCAGAACTTTTTGTATCCAAGTATATTGGAAAAGTAAAATTATTCTTACTTTCACTATTACTAGATCTCACTATTCTCATAAGTGATATTTGTTTCTGAGCTAAAGGTACAAAGCAAGATTGTAGGTCATAAATGAAAGACAGAGTGGATGCAAATTAAGGGTGAATAGCCAAAGCAGATAAGGACGAGTAGTGTATGACATTTAGTTTTCCTTGCAATGGTAAGCATTGCACAGATTATTTTACCTACCTTTCTGGAAGCACTGTTGAGCATGACTAGCTGCTTTGCATGTGTGCATAGATGTGCACACCCTGCCAAAACCTATAACTTATTTGGAAATACCTGTTTTGCCTCTGCATAGACACATCCTATAGGCGAATGGTCAGATTTCATAATTAGCATCAGGATGCTTGCAAATTGAGATACAGAAAAGGAGACAATGTACTTTTGTCTATCTGCTTCTCATTAAAGGTTTGCTCTGCACACTGGCACCTTATCAGGAGTTAGAGATTATTATACCCAGGGGGTAGGAACGGGAATGGAATATAATGTTAAGTTTGATTAATGTTTCAGTCCCTTTAGGATAAAAAAACACAGGTTAAATCAATCTTTTTCTCTTATTATCAAATTAATGAAAGTATTGCAGGATGCTTTAGATTATATAGCTCAAGAATATTTGTTAGAATTGTCTATAACCACATATAATAAGAAAACATGCAAAAAGAGAATTAGGCAAAAAGAAGTTGGCTGCTTTCTTGGTTAAAGAGGACTGGAGTTAGGGAGAGCCAGGATGGGTGCGCCTTGTTACTAGGGACATCAGCTCCTTTTATCTTATCATTTTGCCATTCCTTGCAGGTTGCCTTTATCCTGAATGGCTAGTCTGATTCTATGCAACCTATTAATATTCCTTGCAGCTGGAGGAAACAAGCTTTCCTCCTCCTCTTCCTCCTCCCCCTCTTCCACCTCTTCTCTTCTTCTTGACTAGCAAGATGCAAAATCAGATTTTATTACTAGACTCAAACTCATAAAGTTATATTGGAACACATAATCAGAAGAAATATAACATAGAAAGAATATAATTATCAAAACTATGCATGTTACTCAGTGAAGAAAATGCACATGATAATAACTGTGGGGAACAATTTTTTTAAGTATATGTTTTCTTTTTCAGAAGACTGCCTAGGAATTTTAATAACAATTGTATATATATATATATATATATATATATATATATATATATATATATATATATCACTAGCAGAAATTAGGTAACCTGCACCTAGCTGAAAGAGAGGCTGAAAATATTTTTTGTCATATTGGGCCCAACTAAAAGCCTGGCTTTTAATAATAATAATAATAATAATAATAATAATAATAATAATAATAATAATAATAAACAAATAGCAAGCTGGTTAGTAACTTGTGTTATAATGAGATAGATTTGAAGTTCTTGTTTTGAGATAAGAAGAACTTAGTTTAGTTTAAATGCAGTTCCCTTTACTGCATGCAATTGGATTTTATGGGGCATGGTGTAGTGGAGTGACTGGGGTACCTTATTCTAATTCTAACTTAATATTTCTAGCTTCAGTAGCCTCATCTTTAAATAAGTTTGGATCATAGGCCCTCTAGGAATTCTCTCAATCCTTAGTACCATCTCTAGTTTGTGAGGGCCTATAATTAAGCTAGACATACATACATACATATATATATATATGTATATATGTATATTCACATATGATGATATATGTAACTTACAAACCTTTTCTAGGGAAACAGATGTGTATAACCAACGACAAGATGAAGAATGTCTACTCACACTTTTCGATTTTCACATTTTTTGTTCTTTATGAAAGTGATTGTACCTTGTGTGCAAGATGGGATGCTGAGAGACTCAGCTGGGCTGGGATGCTGGGATGCTGGGAGACTCAGCTGGGCTGGGATGCTGAGAGACTCAGCTGGGCATCATTCTCAAGTCAGAAGCCAACTTTCTATCTCAAAGAAGAGCTCTATGTGTTTTGTTTTTGTTTGTTTGCTTGCTTGCTTGCTTTCAGTGTTGTAGCTTACTTACTGCCCTCTGTGGGAATCCTTCATCTAGAAATGTTGGAACTGTGTTCGTAAATATGTGCTGTGGGAAAGTCTGTGGTGCTTTGAGATGCCTGGGCATATAGATGCCAGTGTTGTTGAAAGACCAGCTGAGAGAGTTGTGCTCTCTGCTCAGTTCCCACCTCTTTCTCTTCTGAGGACTTGTTTTGTGCAGCATGGTTGCTGTTCCAAAGATCATGCCAGCTGCTGCCTTATAAGGCCCTGGGGTTCTGGGCCCTTCTAAACCATCTTAGTAAGTCTAAGAATAGTTCTGAAATGGCACCACCATTCCCAGAACCTATGATCTAAGGTGGGAGTATAAACAAATACTGTGTTTTTATAGTTTTGAAGAAGAAGAAGAAGAAGGAAAAAAAAAGAGGTATTCACTAGTTAAATGTTTTAGGCCTAATAAGAAATTTCTCTACAATAGATCAAAAAAGCCCAAGGATTGGCAATTTTTAATGGTTCAATTTTATAGCGGCAGTTTCAACTCAGGGTAAAAAAAATATATACCTTTGATCTTAAAGCTAACACCATTTGCAATTTCTGCTTAGCATCATGGGTCCGATTTTAAAAGTGTTCAGTGGGTGAACATGGGATATACACATGTGAAGTCCCGAGTTTGATGTCTCAGAACCCATGTAAAGAAAGATGTGGTAGCATGTATCTATAAAGCCAGCAGTCCTACAGTGAGATGGAAAATGGAGACTGGACTATCTCTGGAACTTCATGGTCCAGCCAACCTTGCATATGCAACACTGAACAAAGAGAACCATCTCAAACAAGGAGGTAAGTGAGGACCAACTCCTAAGATTGTCCTTTGACCTCCATACATGTGTCATGGCAAGCACTCACTCATACAAACACATATACACATGCAGCCATACACATAGAGAAGCAACACACACACACACACACACACACACACACACACACACACACACAGAGTGATTATTCTAAAACCTTAGATTTCTGTGTTATCTTTAAATTCAAGGAAATAGATAGATCACTGATATTCAAACAGTGCCACTCAAAAATCTACCCTATCTGAGGTACAAACAAAAACAAAAACAAAAACAAACAAACAAACAAAACAACAAAACATGGTTAAGACATACTTTAAACATGAAACCTACTAAAATTGTATTTTCTGTTTGGGGAAGTTTGCTAAAAGTAAAACTATTGTTTAGTCTTTTGTCCCCAAAGCATCCATCTAGCTGTCTGAAAACAAACAGTTTAAAGAAAGCTTTCTCAGTCCTTGAATTCAAAATCCCTAAATGAGGGAAGAATGGGAGGATACAAGGGATGGGATAACCATTGAGATGTAACAAGAACAAATTAATAAAAAAATAATAAAAAAAGAAAAGAAAAACAACTTTCTACCAAAAATAAAAAATAAACATTAAAATATATATATAAAAAAATCCGTAAATGAACACAATACAAGCTGCCTCAAAACGAAAGAGGAACTTCCTTGTGAAATATGACATGCTTTGGTAGCTCCCGCTGCTTTCCAAAGTGAAGATGCACATTTGTAAATTTCCTTAATGATCTGAGGGGCACTCATTGCCATCAGGAGTGAGTCAACATCCACACACACAAGTAGAGAGGAAACTGAATCCTTTCACTGCTCGCTGCATGCTAAATCTCACCTCAGTGCCCTAGTCCACTGTCAGGAGCCCCTGGCCACTTCAGTGTGGGGCTGCTCTCCTAAGTGTCATGGAAGATAAGGAGCACAGCAGAAGAAGTGATAGGTGGGGTTAATTCTGGCTATCACTGGGTCTTGTTTTTGGATACTCCCGGGAGAAGGGCTGTGCCTTCTTTTGGGTGGTTCTGATTTCTTTGGCTGTAAGACCATTATGTAACCAATAGTCCAAGGAGATGGAACATGTAAATACTGAGTATCCCAGGTAGCCTATGCCTGGCCTGCCTGGTTACTAAGGAACCACTCGCCCAGCTGGTTACTGAGAGGAGGGAAGGCAGGAAGAAAGCCGGGGAAGGATACATAGTCCCTCCTCTTTCATCCTGGCTTCATTATGCTTTCAAAATTTAGACTTAGATTCCCAACCTGAGAGAGGAACTGATTTCCCCCCAAACCAGAAATCCTCTGGATGTAAATCAAAGGTCCTCAATGGCATTTTGGTTTTCTTCCCCTAAATTGATATGCAAATTTCTAATTTACTTAAAGCACACTGTCATGCATTATAATAAAGTCTAATACATGCTTCCATGTAATTATGCATAATAACCAGTGATCAGTGGGAGGAGGAAGGAGAGAAGGGAATTGTGTTTCCAGCTGGCCCTGCACACCTGCAAATCATATACAACTCCTTTCAGCATGGAGGAAACAAGATAATGACAGCATGATATTAAATACAAACATTAATTCTTGGGAACAAAACATAAGGAAGAGGTCTATCAATTAAGGCATGTGATAGTGAGGAACTTAAATCATATTGTGCACCAGCTTAATGAAAAATAAGGACCAAGCAGAATGAAAACTTTAATTGTTGTATTTACTGCAACAACCCTAATGTTGTTAGTCTTACTTTTTTTTTCCTAAGAAGGAAGATTCTTTCAGACCACTTGAACCTCATAGTGAGACCATTTCTTTATTTTATTATTATGTTTTTTACATATACATTTTATAGTATTACACATATATACAAAAAAACTACATATGGCAAGAAGAACCACAAAACAATAAGGAATTATAGAAACATTACATTCATAGTGTTTTGGCTATTTGCATTTGCCAACCTTGAAGAAAATATCTTTCCTATCTTGGTGAGTCTAAAATTCTGAATTTAAATCAATGTATATCATCTCTCATCTCTATCAACTTAAAACATCTATCTAGACCTAATTCATATTTGACTTATGACCTGGCTTTTGAAGAAGCCAAACCCTAGAGAGAAGAATGTCAGGAGCCAATGGAACTTCAAGTTGTTAGGAAAGAAAACAATATAAGGAAATGCTTTGTTAGCAGAAATGATCAATCTTAGTGTAAATTTGTTTTGTTTGTGGTCATTGCAAGCCTTGTGGTAGATCTCGCTTGAAGCATTAACACATGTTATTCTCTGCATAAGACAATAGTTCTGGCATGGTTTTGTTTCCAATCTCCATCACGTAGGACCTATGTGATCTTGGAAAAGTTACTTAAGCTTTGCCAAGACTCAATTTCTTTAAGTATTCAATGGGAATTAAAACACTATTATAAAATGCTTTGCTAATACATTAATGAGGATAATACAAAGTGGCACATCAAATGGTATTTGTAAATAAATTATCTTATTGTACCAATCATTTATAACAGAATACCATTGATACAATGCCATATATATATATATATAATCTTCAATTTCTTTTGTATATATACAAAAGATTATAAAATTCATAATGACCTTTTTATATTTAA
The DNA here is from genome assembly GCF_964271855.1 of Acomys minous. Classification (NCBI taxonomy): domain Eukaryota; kingdom Metazoa; phylum Chordata; class Mammalia; order Rodentia; family Muridae; genus Acomys; species Acomys minous. The sequence goes on along the minus strand of NC_140491.1, from coordinate 23,059,696 downwards.
TGTAGTGTACAGTAGTCAAGAATGTTTGTCAATGGAGGATGGGAAAAGAAGCAATAAAAGGTTCACTCTGTGCCTTACTAACTTTGTAGGGTGACCTCCGTGTTACTCAGAGGAGATTGTCCTTTTAGAGTATGTTCTTCACAGGATAGATCCACAAAATACCTTTTACTTCTCTTACACAGTAGAGACAGGAACATATAGCCACTTTCCAGACCTTCTTTGCTAAGACAGATATCTCCCCAGACTCCAACTTCTTTAGTTTTACAGGGAGCAACAGTATTTTCCTGTGATAGTAGATGGTCTATTGAAGATGACTTAGGAGTTAAGGGAAATTGTTGTTCCTTCTGAGCACCATGGCTTGGTTCCCAGGACGAATTCTAACCCCAGTGCCAGATGATCAGATGCCATCTTCTGGCCTCTTGGGTACCAGGAATGCATGTGCTATACATACATACATACATATACACACATACATACATATACACACACATACACACACACATACACACACACATACACACACACATACATACATATGTACGTACATACATACATGCAAACATTTATAAACATAAAAATCTTAAAAAGCAGAATGTGCAGAGTCTGGAATGTCCAGTAAATTGTACAAATATAAATGACTTATACTCCTAAAATCCAGACTTCCAAATTATGTAAAATGGCAGCATCAACAGAGCAGGCATAAATCTACTAAGTAGGTGATTTAGGCCATCCCAGAAGGGCTACATTTCTGGATTTATCCCAGAACAGTAGTCCAAGAAAAAGGTCACGGAATGGGACTCCCTTCAAGAGTAGGATCTTTGGTTTCTTTATTTTAGAACTTTGCCATCAACGCTTTGACCTCTGTGAAATTTAGTTTGTTCTGTAGTTGTGTTCTAAATCCTATTATGGAAGGATAATGGATCCATTATCCTTTGGGTGACGAAATGAGGAAACACCTCAGCATCAGGGACACTGGACAGATCTTGGGCATGGGTGTCGGAAAGGTTAACTGAAGCTTGTGGGTACATTCTGTGAAGGGCGTGGACACCTGGCTGTACAACAAAGAGATTAATGCTTGCTGTAGGTTTGAATATTATTTTCAGCAAGAGCCACAAGACCTATACTGGGTGATTAGTATGCTTTTAGCTCGGTCTCAGAACCTTGTGATATTGACGCAAACATAGCTCCACCCCTAGCCATAGGGAGCTCAGTGTTCAAGAAGGAAACTGGAATACCGTCAGATACCTTTCTGCACAATGTTGCAAATTTTGTGGGGAAAGATGGTGCAGAGAGGAGTCTTGGACTCATCTTTGTGCAGCAGAGAAGACTGATAGAGTGGAATGAAGTAGATTAGGAAGTGGAACATGAGCTAAGGTTATGATATTGGGCACGGAAGTGATCGTGGAAGAAGGCTGTGGAAGCGATTACGAAATGACAACTGTCCTAATCTGTACCAGGAAGGGACATAGTTTTGAGGTAGTAAATAATTTCCATGTTGGAAGGTACCGAGGTCTGTCTTACTGTCCCAACTCTACCACGAGAGTGTGAAAATTTCCATAGATAATATGAACTAACCAGGCTCAAAAGGGTTAGGTCTGGCTGTGCTACACCATAACTGTAATAATATCAATAAGTTCATTACTTAGGCACACAGAATTTACTTAGAATCCACGTAATATTCATTCATGTTATTTTCTAGTTTTTTCTTTTTTTCTTTTCTTTTCTTTCTTTTTTTTTTTTTTTTTTTTTTTTTTTTTTTTTTTTTTTTTTTAAGAAAAACAGTTTACAGTCCAGGCCCTTTATTTCCTTTGCACATTAGGCCATGAATTCATAGGGAGTAGGGTCCAGCAGCTCAGGCTCCTTCCCATTAGTCTTCAAGAAATGTGCTTTTCTGGGTGGCGCAGGCTGGCGCTTTAGCTGGACCCGGGTGCCCTTCTCCTTGTCCTCCTTCTTCTTCTGGTCGTTCTCCTTCACGCACTTCAGGAAGATATCCCTGCTCGTAGACTGCTTGATGTGCCCAATGTGCATGTTGATTCTCTTGCCGAGAATCTTGCCCTTAACCTGCTTGTTCACAATGATGCCCACAGCGTGCTGGATGACGTTGTAGACTCTTCCGGTTTTGCCCTGGTAACACTTATGGGGCATTCTGTTTTGAACAGTGCCATTCCCTTGATGTCTACAATATCACCCTTCTTGTAGATTCACATGTATGTGGCCAAAGGAACGACTCCATGCTTCCTAAAAGGCCTGGAGAATGTAAAGCACGTGCCCCTCCTTTTTCCCTTTGTGTTCGTCATTTTGGCAAGTTACTGCAAGATGGCTACTGCAGCCAAAAGGCTTCTAGTTTTTTCTTAATCCTCTCCCCTTTTTGTTTTTCTTTTAGCAAATTTATGGGCATGGTGTAAAATAGAAAGAAAAGTAAAATATATTGGTTCATTCTTTTTTCTTTTGTCTCCATGGCATGAAGCTGCTGATGGGATTTTGTTTTACTTGAGACAAAACAGATGAACATCCATGTCGCTAAGCCCACAGTTAGTCGTAGCCAGCACTGAATTAACACATACTGAGTGGAGACTTTACAGTAGGCTATAGGTGATGTTGCCTACCTTCTCAGGGACTGTTTCATCCAAGCATGGTGATACTGGGGGGGGGGGGTGCTGTAGACCTTTATTATACCAGGCCTTGTGGGAGCCCCTTATTCCCTTAGAGGAGAGACTTTTTTCCCTTTTCCCTTTGCTTTCTGCCTATGAGATGAGCAATTTAATCTGTCATACACACCACATTGTGTCCACCAAGCATCTTACCAGAAGCTGAAAGTCCTATGTTCACTAGACCATGGAGAAAAAAATAAAATAAGCCTTCTTTTTTTTATAAGTTAATTAACTCAAGTGTTTTATTATAGCAATGGAAAGCTGGGTACCACACTATACTAGATATGTTTATGCACGCTCTTTTACTTCATAAGCTCCCTCATCAGAGCTGTGCTTTAAGCCTCCAATTTTTTTCTTTAAAAAAATTTAGGTGACATTTTATTCGTTAATCTCATTTACAGCCAATTTGTTACTATCTTAGTTACTTTTATATTTCTGTGACAAAACACCATAACTATGGCAACTTACATAAGAAATCATTTAATTTGTCTTATGGTTTCAGAGGAGTAGAGTCCATGATGGTAGAGTAAAGGCATGATGGCAGGAACAGCTGAGAGCTCACATCTTGATCAACAAGTAGGAGGCACAGAGACACACTGGGAATGGTGTGATTCTTTTGCTGACAATGACATGCCTCCTCCAACAAGGCCACAGTTCCACCAACTGGGAACCAAGTATTCAAATATATGATCCGGTAGGTCCGTTCTCCCTCAAACCACCTCAGTTATTTTCTGCTTTCAGACAAGGTGGAGGAAGGAGTCAAACTATGTCTTTCCAACTATAACCAATTAAAAGTTGTTGAAAAATGTACAAGTTAAAGGCTTCCAGACATCGACAAACAGGCAATTCAGGAAGAGAAAGAGAAGGAGCAATGTAAGTCCTAAATGCTTTTACTGGAGAGAGTTTCTTGACTAGAGTACAGGAAGAGAAAAGCATGGGATGCAAATTGATTATAAGATAGAGTACACGGATCACAGAATAAATGATGGGTTGTCAAAAGGAAGAATTCTGGGTAAGAGAGGGCTATATAGAGCAAAGTACAGAAACCTGCAGATGGTAACCCATCCACCAAGTGTTCAGACGAATATTAATCTGTGCATGCATGTCATAACACTATTCAAAAGAGAATTACATGAAAGGGAAAAAAAGACAATCCTGGAAGTAATACAAGGCCAGGGACAGTTTTTCCACAAGCGAGAGTTGAAAGGGCTTTGTATTGTGCTCAATTGTTAGAAAAAGTTTTAAATCTACATTGAGGAAAATTGGTCTCATATTAAAGAATTCTCTGGAGTGTTGAAATAAAACTTGAACCAAAGCTTGAACAGACTGAAAAATCACATTGTGACTTAACTGTGGTCTGGGAGAAACAAAGAATTTGAAGGAGAACACCACAAGACCTACAGAGTAAACTAACCTGGACCATGTGGCTTACAGAGACTGAACCACCAACCAAAGAGCATGCATGGATTGGACCTAGACCCCTACACATATGTAGCAGATGTAAAGCCTGGTCAACATGTGGGTCCTCTGACAACCGAGTAGGAGCTGTTTCTGATTCTGTTGCTTGCTTTTGGATCCTTTCCTCCTGGCTGAGCTGCCTTGTCAGGCCTCAGTGTGAGAAGATGTGCTTAGTTCTGCTGTGATTTGAGGTACAAGAGTGGGTTGGTACCCCTTGGGAGCCTTCCATTTTCTAAGAAGAAGAGAGGGAAATGGATGGACCGGGGACTGGGATCAGGCTGTAAAGTGATTCAATAAATAAATAAAGAGAAAAAAAAAAAGAATGAAGAATTTGAAGGAGAAAAGAATGTCCATTACATAATAATGCAGAATTCACAAATTATGGTAAAAATTATGCAACGTTCAGGGAAGTAGTAAATAAGACATTCACAATGAGAAACAATGATGAATCAAAACTAAGACTCAGATTACCTAGGTATGGTGGTACACACTAGTAATCTAAGTGTAGAGTAAGGAAGAGAGTGAGCTTGAGGCTATATAGTCTGGCTATATAGTCAGATTTGTCTCCAAAGCCAAAACCCAAACCCCTGTCATTACTACCACCACTAAAAACAAAACAAAAAAACAGGAAAATACCACCACCAATGAAACACCCACAAAAAAGTAACTCACCTCCCCAAGTTATATGGAAGACAAGATTAGTAAATTAGAGTATTAAAGCAGAGTTGTATCTTTCTTTTTCAGAAGGAAGAAAATTAGCATGTATATGAAATACGGAGAGATTTTAAAGCCTATATCAAAACTTCTAGAAGTGATAAAATAATAACTAAGATGAAAATCCCACTAGATTATATAGATGACATATTATAAGCAACAAAAGAAATGTTTAATTAAACTTTGAGGTATATTGTGGAAACTACCTGGGGGTAAAACAGAAGAGAAACAGGTTGATTAAAATTAATAGTGTATATATGAGCTATTACAAATTTCAAGCAGCTCAATATATAAGAACTTGATTACCCCAAAAAAGAGAGGAAAGAGAAAGGGGGAGACAGACATAAATGTGATGAAATTCACAAACTTGAAACTTTTAATGAATCTCAAGCAAACACCACCATCACACATATAGCCAAATTAAAAAAAAAAAACAGTGAGGAGAATGATCTTGAATCAATCTTGATGGGTGCAGGGAGACATAGCTGTGTAGAACAGTATTTGCGAATGACAGTTGAGTGCACAACAGAAACAGTACAGCCAAACAAACAAACAAAACAAAACAGAAAGCAAAAAATAACAGAACAACAACAACAACAAAAAAAACCAAACCGAACCAAACCAAACCAAAAACATGGAACATCATTATACACTGAAAGAAGGCAACTATTCACAGAATTCTTACCCAGAGAATATGTCCTTTAAGAGTGATGCACTAAGCCAGGTGTGGTGGCACATGCCTTTAGTCCCAGCATTCGGGAAGCAGAAACAGGAGGTGCTATGGGTTTGAGGCCAGCCTGTTCTACAAAGTGAGTCCAGGATACCCAAGGCTACACAGAGAAACCCTGTCTCAAAAAAAAAAAAAAGCAAGAAAACAAAACAAAGAGTGATGCCCTGTATAATCCAAAGGGCTGGAACAGAGCATTTGGAATACTTACCATAAAGAAAGATTGAAAAATGATAAAAGGAGAAGGATGCCATGTTTGCCTTGGATTAAACATTCAAGTGTTCATGGACTCAGATCACACAGTACTCCATTTTTTTTAAAGACAGGGTTTCTTTGTGTAACATCCTTGACTGTCCTAGACCAGGCTGGCCTTGAAGTCACAGAGATCCACCTGCCTCTGCCTCCAGAGTTCTGGGATTAAGTGTGCCACCATGCCTCCATACAATTTTTATTCTTAATGTATTATTAAAAATATTGATTAGAAAGTAAGTAAAATAATGAAGATAAAGACAGGAAATATACAAAAATAAAAGATCTATGAATAGTGTTTTTACATTACAATACATATTTTAAAAACCCTTTCTGAAGAAAAAGGATGGTAACAATGGAAACCTGAATTTATACAGCATCACTTTGGGGGCCCAAGAATGTTCAATCTCTGAGCAAATATAAATTACTTGTTTTTTATGTTTAAAATGACTCTCTGATTGACTGTTTGAGAAGGATTTCATTACAAAACTTCATTAGTTTTATAGCAAGAATAAAAGTAAAACTTGTTATAAATTTACAAAAACTGAACAGAAATAGAAGTGTGGTATTGCAAAGTTCTCATCTCTGTGTGAAGCAGCATAAATAATCTCAAAGCATTATGCTGAGTTAGCTTATTCAACAAAATCTCTAAAATGTATAGTGTATATGAAAAAAGAAAAATCATTATTTTTCTTTTTCAACAGAATAAGAAATACAAGGAAAGAGAGAGAGAAAATGTTGATGGATGAATTAAATAAAAACAAATTTCATCTGTATTAGATACTTTTCTATTACTGTGATAAAATATCATGACCGAAAGCACCATGTGCAAGCAAAGGTCTTATTTTAGCTTAAAGTTCCAGAGGGAAAGAACATCATGGCAAGGGAAGCATGGCAGGAAGCAGGTAGAACAGGAAGCCTAGAAATCATTTCTCATTAACGAACAGGATGCAGGGATAACCAGCACAAGTGGGGCCAGGCTAGGAGCCTTAAAAACTCATCCTCAGTGACATACTTCACCCAGTAGGACTCCATCTCTTAAAGGCTCCACAACCTCCCCAGACAGTACCAAACAACCAATGACCAAGTGTTTACATGTGAGTCTATAGAGAGTATTTTTTTCATTTAAACCACTAAACAAACACTGTAGATTTAAATGCATTTTACATCAATGACAACATCAAATTCAAGTGAATGATTAAGCACTCCAAATAAAAGGAAAATAGTCCAGATTGCATAAAAATCAATATCCAACTATATTCCTGTTACAAGACATGCACCATACGTACAAATGCACATATTAGATCCTAAATAGGATGTCTTCATCCAACTCCTCCTCTGAGGGCTCATGGTGCTAAGTGGAAGAGGAGGTAGAAAGTGTGTAAGGGCCAGAGGGGATGGAAGGCACCAAGGAAACAGTACCTTAAAGACACAACAGATATAAGGGGCAATATCAATGCTTCTCTTCTCGCGCCTGACATAGAGATCTATGTCATATAGATGTCTATATGTCTATGTCATATAACTAGGCATTTGGAGCACTTCATCAGTAACAACAACTATTTTATCATTTTTATGTTTATAAAGTGTTAGATTCAATAAGTGTAGGATATAAATTCCTTTCAAGTATATGTAATACTAACAAAGAACATAGGATTTCATCTAATTCTCAATTAATCAAATGTCATCAAGTCATATAAAGTACATTATCTGACCAAAGGAATATTTTCCTTTTGTTGTTGTTGTTGTTGTTGTTGTTAGAAATTGAACTCTTAGGCCATGAACATAATATTCTTACCACTGAAATATACTCCAAGCTACTTCCTGAACTCCTTAAAACTAAATAATCTACATTATAAAGAATTCACAAGCAAAGACAAAGAAATTAAATTTTCAAAAATCTGTGGAACACAGATGAAGCAATGCCTACACCTATATTAGTAAATCATTTATATCATTAAGCACCTATATTACAAATAATTTCAGGTCAATGACTTAAGCTTCCAAATTAAGACAACACTGAACAAGAACACACAAAAGCCAATTATCTACACGAAACCATACAGAGCAGAAATCAATAAAAATGGAAGCAAAATAGGGAAGAATCAGTGAAGCCAAAGTGGAGATCAGTAAAATTAAACTCTAGAGAACCTAATCAGAGGAAAAACACGGAAAACCCAAGTCAACATCAGAGATTTTTCAGAAGCATCACTACAGGTACCGTGGATATTAGAAAATAATTAAAGATTGTTTTTCATTTCATCTCAGTAAATCCAATAATTTAGACAAAAAAGATCAAACTCCTTGGAAGACCCTGTATGAGCTTTCTATCACTGTGTCCAAATATCTGGGACATGAGATTTAAAAGAAAGGATGAATTCTCTCTTGTCTTTGATGATGATTATGCTAGGTCCTGATCCCAGCACCCTCTGCAAGCAGGACAAATGTTAGGTTGAAGATTTCGTGGCTGGGTTGGTGCTCTCTGGTTACAGAAGATGGCTGGTTCAGGCTCTGTATCTCCCATTACTGGGTATCTTTGCTCAGGTTACTCTTTAGATTTCATGGAGTTTGCATTGCATTTCACTAGATTTCCACTTTGCCTCCAAAGTGCCCCCCCCCAAATTTCAGTTGTTTCTCCCAGTATTACACCCCCCCACCGAGATCTCTTCTGTTTTCAACCCACCCACCTCCATTTGATCTGCAAAACTGAAGATCTTTGTGTTCCATCTTGAGCCCTCCTTGTTACTTAGCCTCTCTCAGTCTGTGGATTGTAGCATGGTTATTTATTTATTTATTTTTATATATTTTTTTACTTTACAGCTAATATCCACTCGCCAGTGAGTATGTGCCATGATTGTCTTTCTGAGTCTAGGTTACCTGACTCAGGATGATTTTCTAGTTCCACCCAGTTGCCTGCAAATTTCATGATGACCTTGCTTTTAACAGCTGAGTAACACTCCATTGTGTAAATAAATGTACCACATTAAAAAGAAATCTATTTTTTAGTTGAGGGGCATCTATGGTTTTTTTCTAGTTTCTGGCTATTATAAATAAAGATGCTATGAACATAGTTGAACAAGTGTCCTTGTGATAAGATGGAGCAACTTTGTATATATTCCCAGGAGTGGTATAGCTGGGTCTTGAGGTAGATCTGTTTCCTATTTTCTGAGAAAGTGCTATAGTGATTTCCAAAGTGGTTTTACAAGTTTGCAGATGCAGAGTACCACAGCCAAATATTGGATGTAGATCAGGGATCCTGTGGAGGAGGAGGAGGAGGAGGAGGAGGAGGAGGAGGAGGAGGAGGAGGAGGAGGAAGGATCACAGGAACCAGAGGAGTCAGAAATACACCAGGAGAACATGGCCTACCCAATCAACTGTCCAGGACTCATAGGGACTTGCATAGATCTGGAAGACTGTAGGGTCTGAGCTAGATCCTCTGCATATATGTTATGGGTGAATTCTTGTGGGAATCCTAACAGTGGGAGCAAGGGATGTCCCTGACTCTTTGGCCTACTTGTGAGACCCTTTTCCCTACTGGGTTGCTATGTCTAGACTTGATGTGATGGTATGTGCCTGGCATTATTGTAGCTTGTTATGAAATGTTTGGTTGATGTTCCTGCGGGGAGGGGGACTTCTTTTTTGAGAGGAGGTGAGGCTGGAATGGATCCGAGGAAGAGGAGAGGCCGAGTGGAGGGGAGAGAGGGAAAACTGAGGTGAGATGTAATCTATTACAGAATAAAGCAATAAAAACAAAAATAAATAGCACTTATCCAAGTTAGAGAGATAAAGAGTCAGCAATAAGAAGGAGAATAACTTCAATGTCTATATTAGAAATAAGTTTTAAATCACTGAAAATACTATATTGTACGAAGCTTCAAAAAAAAGCACAGTGAAGAGTAGACATCCAAATATACAAGACCACAAGAGAAAAATAAACATTGCAGATTAATAAACTGTTATCCTGCTTCATCCCCACAACCTAATAAAACATGGAAAAACTTTTTTAAAAAAGAAAGTTTCTTTTGGCTTATGATTATAGTTTCATGTTCATGTTCATATGGTTATATCACTTTGGAGTGTGGCAAGCCATAGCATCAAGCCAGGGAGAATGCATTGGAACCAAGCTGCTCACTTCATGATAGTCAGGTAGCAAAGGAAAAAAGAGGCGAGACATCAGCTATGCCAGACACACAAGGGCATGATCTATGGTGGGACCACTCCCTTGCTCTAAGCTCTGCATCTCAAAGATTCTACCATTTCCCCAAAGCATCAAACCGTCAATACTTGGCTTCTAGGAGGGAACTTTTAAGTTCTCCTCCATGATAACTACAAACTGGTAACATAATTTCAAGATGAATTAGATAATTTACGTATCCATCTAGCAGAAAATTTGTAAGGACACAAAATAGTCAAATGTTGCCCATCTAAGGAAATTTAAAAGTTGTTTCATGTTCCAAATTAATGTAGTTCACATAAATAAAGAGATTAAAAATCCATATGAATGATGTCAAGAGATACAGACAAATCATTTAGCATAATTTGACATCCATTTTTGAAAGAAATCCTCCACAAAATTGAGAATAGAAAGGAAGTTAAAAAACAAACAAACAAAGTTGAGAATACTAACAAAGGCCCAGGGGTAATAATGCATTTAATGTGCAAAGTCTGATTGCCTTTTACCTCCAAAACAAAGAAAATGATGATGTCTGCTTTCCAGGTCCTTGTTCCACCCTGTACTGAAGGTTTTAGTGTAGCGAGACACACATAAATCCATTTGTCAATAAGATGATTTCAATAGATATTGTATAGACTGTATATTTGTATCCCTTCTAAATTCATGTTAAATGTGATGGAAGATGCCTAGCATTGTTGCAGGGTATTTGATCCCATTGTGATCCCTGAGATGGTGAACTGTAAAAACCTGTCTTTTGTTTGATGCTGTTGAGCCCTAGCATGCAAGAGCTTTAATCCAAGAGCTTTCTGTACACGTGATTTGATAGTTAGGCCTAGGTCAAGAGGTGGAGCAAGAAACCATCTGACAGGGATTAAAGAGTAGGAGGGACTTTGGGTTGAGGGGTATTTAAGACAGCATGTAGAAGTAGGAGCTCTTGGGCTCTTTAGCTTTTAGCTCTTTGGCTTTTAGCTTTTTAACTCTTGAGATCCTCAGCTCCTTGGCCTTTGGCTTTTTGGCCTTTGAGCTACCAAGCCTCTGGCCTTGAGTGTTTTGCCTTTTCCTCCTGGGCTGTCAGCGGAGCTAGTGAGCCTTTTGGGCCTTTTCCATTGGGAAGTGAGCTGAGTAGGAAGATCAGCTGGGTGCATTCTCTGCCTCTCTGAACTAGCAGGGTTTTCACCCCAGCAACTGGCTCTTGAATCTTTATTGGTAAAATAGAATGATCTGGGATTTTCTTTTAAAACAACATTGTATGATGGTGTTTGGAAGCAAAGCCTGGTGGCTGTGTTATGAAGATGGAAAATTCATGAATAAGATTGCTTTTTTTCCAACATGTCCAAGAAAGACTTTTGTCCACTTTTTTTTTTTTGTGGTAAGGTCTATACATAGAGTGTCACAAAATATAGGAAACTATTCTACCCTAGTGACATCTTTAACTTCTTTGCCTCTTCTATGTGACATTATAGTGAGAAGATGGCTATTTTTGAATAATTGCCTTGGGGTACACAGAGAGGCCAAAACCAAAGAGACCCTGACTTAAACAAGGTAGAATGTGAAGACCTACATCCAGTGTTGTCTTCTCACCCCCGCACGAATGTTCTTCATTCAGACACACCATATACACACATTATATATATATATATATATATATATATATATATACACATACATATACATACAAAGTACTCAATGAAATATTTCTGTATATGGAATACATAAAGCTTTTAACAGGAAACTAAACATAGCTTTCTATATCAACCAATATCAATGAGAACCACTTTTGGGGTGGGGAAACAAAAAGCTAAAGCTATCTGAAAAACAATTCATCAATTTTACTTCCAGATATCATATGGCCCAGTAGTCTATCCTGAAATAATAGAACATATGTCTGTATAGAATGCTCTTTACTTGTAATCACCTCAAACAGGAAATAATGGAGAAATAATAAATTATGCTATTCTCATCCAGTAGAATATCACATAACAATAGCACCAGAGATGTTACATGCAGGATTATGAGTGAAAATCAGGTGTGCTATGCTCAGTGAAAAAAAGTCAAGGTCAGTGGCTACATAGCATAGTCAATGCACATGATATTTTAAAGAGCAAAGTGGAATAAAATAAAATATCAGGGTAGATCAAGGGTAGCAAGGCGGGGATAGAGGTGAGTTGCAAAGAGACATGGGAAAAATGCTTTGGCAAAATAGAACTACATTATAGCTTTCTTGTGGTGGTTACATAGCGGTAGGTGTCTGTGGAAATTTACGAACAATGTTAAATAAAGATGATTTTTATCATATCAAATTTATACTCTAATTTTATTTAAATAATGAAAACATTACTGCATCTGGAAATGAGCACTGGATAGATCACTCTTTATTAAAAGGGAGGAATCAAAGAACACGATTAAATCGTTTAACAAATGGCATAAGGCTGGGACAAAGGGAGTGGGAGATTAAAAGCAAGTCTTGACAGGCTTTCTGGAGGAACAAAAGGTAATGGCATGACCTGCACTTATTACAGACCCTTCCATAATCTTCCAGTTCTTTCTAATGCCGTGGATTATGCCTCCTTATTAGCTAGAATGGAAATACACCCACATTACTACTTTACAGACAAAGAAAACTGACTTCTTTGTCCTTCCCTGAAAGGTTCTGTTTTTACTCTATCCAGTCTGCTTCCGTATTTTCATAAAGGAAGCTGCCAAAAGCAGCTGAAGGATCGTGAAACAGTATGTTGAAATTGGTAAAGAGTGATTTTGACATTTTCCTCTGACAACCTTTTGATTAATTTTCTGCTTCATTAAAACCCTTAATTAAATTAACGCCGGGTGTAGTAATAGCCTTGACATATTTTGTGTATCAGCAAACAAGGCCTCAGTCTTCAAAGGCAGTGGCCGTGGTTAAAAGGAAAGGGCTTCTTTAGCCATGCCATTAGCGGGATGTGGCAACAGTGACCAGGGCTGGGCTGGGATTCGGGCAGTGGTGTATATTAAGAACATGGTGGTGACTCGTGCGGATGATTTCATCATGGCCAGATTCAAGCCTCCCAGCCTAGTCTACCGCCTGCTCTCCTGTCCCCTAATCTGCACCACTAGGGACAAGACAGAGCAGTTAGTTTGACACCTCTGAACCAGAGCTCCTACCCACACAGTAAATCTCTCTTTGACCACCATCCCCTGAGCACTTACACATATAGCTTTGCAGGCTTGCTTTTTATGTGTGTTGAAAACAAGGTGCCAGGACTCATCTTGAAATTTTCTAAAAATGATAAATTGATCATTTTTAAAAGTTCCTCTTTCACCTCTTCCCATATGTTGGATTTAGCAGCACATATGCTCCGGTTGGCAGGATATCTATCCCGGCATTGTATGGAACTTCAAACGTCGAGATGGGGGGAGGCGATAAAAACCAAAGGTCTCCAATGTACAAAAATTGTTAAAACACAGATCCGTATGTATATTGATTAGTGTCAATTAAAAATTAAATTATTGACACTCAAATTTTCACAAACAACATAATTTTTATCAAGCATTTTGAGGTAAGTTGATAGGTACAGCTTGTAGGTTGCTTATAGTCTTCCGAATTATTAGCTGTGAATGGGACTAACACTCTTTTCTCCACATGAGTCACGGGCATGTGCCAAGTATAGACAAGAGTTTACACATTACACAATAAATAATAGAGGCTTATCACCTTTTTCTCATTTGTTAGTATCAGGTAGAGTGCCATTCTTCCTAACTTCCAGAGGAAGGCCAGGTGGATTAACTTTTATATCTTTCTGTAAGCTTATCTGTATGAAGTTACTTCAGTTGCTATCTATTCTTTGGTCCACTCAAGCCAAGATACTGAAGTACATATATGTCAAGTATGCCTTGGAAATAGACAAAGACGTTTCTGTCTTCAAAGATGTCACTACCAGAAATAGTGATCAAGGCTAACAAACGGGAACGTAGACTTGCACAGAAACCTAAATTCAACAAAGTTGGACAGATGGTCTAAGTGTTGCTGGAGTCACCAGTGCTGATGCCAATTTTTATTTTATTTTATTTTTTTCTTTTTGACACAGGGTTTTGCCTCTATAGCCCAGGCTGCCCCTAAACTTGGTATCCTGTTTCTGGTCACTGGAGGTGCTGATTGTGCCACCACACCCTGGCATCTGATATTTAATCTTGGTATTGGGATGATATTTAAGTTGAAGGACCACGGTGACGTTCTGGGTGAGCTTCAAGGAAAAAAGGGCATCACTTGAAGACAGAGATGTAGACTTAAGCACAGAAAGGAGAGTAGCATTGGAGGTGAGAGAGAAGGAGAGGGCTACATGCTGCAGTGGAGACCAGGAGAACATTCTGGGTGGTGCCGTGGAGGAACGTAAGAAAGAACTGATGGAGGTGTGTATGTGTTCAGTGAATAAAGAAATGTGAAATGATCCTGGAATGTGCAGGATGCTGCTGGTAGGGTTCTTACCTACACACAGGTCTTTGTAGTAGCAGCACAGAAAAGTGAGATGAAGTTTAAAATGTGGCAGTCAAACAAGAAGGAGGCTAAAAAAAAAAGAATCCAATGTGGAAACAAGGAAAGTTTGGATTAGAAGGGAAGGGGGCTGGTACGTAGTAAAAAGCAGCTGCATTTCATTAGATAAACGAAAGGAGAGCTACTGTCCGCCCTAGTCAAGGATACAGACCTCATGGGAAGGCTTTTTAAAAACTACATCTCTTAAAGACAAAATATAAAACAATCTCCATGGTTACGGCACATTGCTTTGTATTGGGTGATTCGGATCACAGCACACATTGTTTTATCTGGAACACTTTATTTTTACAAACACTAGACTACTTTGATAGGAGAGATGTAGGCTTTGACCTTTTCCAACCCTGCTTTACTTGAGGTTCTTTAATTCGTACACCTCCTTTCCAACCCACCTACCCTGGATGGGGAGAAAGGAGGTTTATGGGAACAGGAGAATAGACCTGTTTTATTCTCAGTTTCCTGGAGCAATTCCCCTGGCATAGTCGGCAGGATTTCAGCGGACCAGCGACTCCACCGAAGTTGCTGCTGGAACCTGGAGCAGCAGCTGGAACCTGGAGCCCTGAAACCTTCTCTGGAGCGTTCTGTCTAGGAGCTTCTTGAAGTGGAGTAATGAACAGCCAAACAATACCAAGACCCAAAAAGCCCCACCTCCTGTTTTGGGTTCATATATGTATCTTCTCTCAGAGTCTGCACTGAGATGTGTTTCAGCTGGCAAAAACCAAGCCCCTGCACGTGGTGCTTCATCTTCTAGCGGATAAACATCACCTGATCTCTCACAAGTCTGTTCCCAATCCCACATTTGGGATCAAAACAAAAACATGCTTATATCCACTATCGCAAGACAGCAACAGCAAGAGACCTAAAGACTGTTTGGCCCCAGTGTGGAATGTAGGGCTGTGCTAGGTTTGCAAGTGGTGTACTGGGCATTAACCCTTTTTATCCCTTGAAATAGGATTCTGGCAGGTCATGTTTGAGAAGGTGAAGAAAAGCACAGAATGATTAAATCACTGCAGAGGTCATATGCCTGGTAACAGAAAGCGGGAGGCTTGTGTAATAATTCCTAGCACAAATTAGGCGTTGGTTCAGTATTAGCAATCACTATTATGTCATTTTTTAACTCAGCTATTGTTTATTACAGATGGTTTGTGAGTTTGTATCAAATAGGGTAACTGTGTCCTGAGAAAGCTCCTTGGAAGGCAGTGAAGCTGGTATTGTGCAGTGAGGAGACTGGGCTTTCAGAGTGAACATTACATGGATAATTTCATCAGCAGCAGAGTTTGTTTGGGCAAGGAACTAAGTTGTTCTAAGCGTAGGTTTCTTTACCCTTAAAAAGTACATTTGAGGCCTGGGGTTAGTAGAATGATTGTCTAGCAGGTAAAAAGCACGGTTTAATGGCCAAGCCTTCATAGAACTGGCAAGGTGATGCATGCATGATTGTAATTCTGGAATGTGGGAGCTGGCCACATGAAGGGAGTCAAAGGAAACCAAAGTCACCACTGCTGATATAGTGAATTCAAGGCCAGACAGGTGTGTTAATTTCCTTCATATTCATATTTGAATTTCTCTTCCGTAGAAATTATGAAAATTAAGAACTAGCAAATGATATTTTCTATAGATGCTTAGTGGCAAAAGAGATTACAAATTTCCTACGGTAGAAAAAAATTTTTTTAAATTGAAGCACGAGAGGATAGAGCTTGAGAAAGGATTTGAGAAGTTTTTCGAAGATTCTTCTTTTTAATAACCAAAGGGTTTTTTCTTCTCCCTTATTTTTCCCTCTACTTCTTGTGAAATTCAGCTATCACCATGAGCTCCAGCTTCTGGTAAGAGCATGCATACATATTGGGGATGTGGGATTTGCTATTTCATCTTGTAGGCAGTTGAGGAGAGACACAGAGAGTGCCCCTGCCCCATCCAAGGCAACGAAGCAGATCACTACAGAGCTGGGTTTGCTTCTGTGCAACTTTTGAAACCTTGTCATCTTTCTCAAAGTTCCAATCTCCCATAGTTCCCAAGCACAAATGAGTTGCTTTATAAGATGTAAGTAAGGATAAATAGTGATTTGACCGAGACAGTTGGCAGAGAAGAAAGTATTCGAGCCCAATTAAAACCCTTAGAAAATCCAATGTCTTAACAGATTATACTGCTACACGTTTTCATAGATATTCTTCCACAATCACTATTAAACCATAACGCAAGCAAGGGGCTCAACAAGTCCATCATTTCCAGTGTTGATCTCTTTAGTGCCCCTTTTTGAAGTATCTATTCGTACTTGCAATACCCTTTAAAAAATGTTGGAATGTCTCTGTGCAATGCTCTGCTTGTCTCTGTATCTTCAGGCCAGGTCGTTTGTCTGTCAGGGAGCAGAGTTCCTCTTCCTATGCTCTTCTGACTGTTTCCTCATTACAGCTTGAAACTCATGTGCTCAAAAGCACAGACTCCAAACTCAAATTTTACACTTCCAATCATTTGGGAATCTAACGCAAACCAGCAAATCTTCAGCCATTTAGAGCCCAACTCTTTTCATGCCCTGTGACATTGTCTCTACTAGCTTCTGTTGTGAAATTCCTCATGACCCTTAGGGTCCTGGCTGTGTCTTCCCTTCCATGGGGATGCTTCCTGGCATGGACTTCCTGCTGTGCTGGTGAACCTGCCTACTTAGCACCCACCCTTACTTCATCTCCCAGAGGAAGTTCCCTCACCCTCCCACTTACTGTGGCCCCTGACCATACCAACTGTCTCAGGCTGTGCGACTCTTTCCCAATTCACACACCACAAGGTTCCCTCTAAAGGAAAGAAGTTCTGACCACCCAGAGTTTAGGACACTGCCTGAGCGTTGTCTAGCAATGAAGCATATCTATTTTACTTGGTTCAGTGTCATTCTAAAAAAAAAACAAAAAACAAAAACTGCATACCAGAAAACTACTCAGAGCCTACGTTTTAACTGTAGTTTGCCACATGATATCTGAAGAGATTTCTCAGCTGCATTTTTGGAGAACAAAGGGCCACACTTACATGGTTCTTTATCAGAGTGACGATGCGATTAAAAGAGTATGACGCAACAGCCAAGGGACACGTTAAAAATTTTTGAAGACCATTTGTTTTTGCGTGCAGTCTTAAATAATGTCACGACGTAGATTGGAACAACTCTTGCTGCTGTTTTTCCTTTGGTCCTCTTTCATCTATTTCACTCTACGTGTGTGTTGCCTTGCCCCTCTATATCTCCGACACTTCCTTGTGGAATTACCTTGATTTTTTTTTCCCACCGATATCCCTGCCCACACAATCCCATTCCTAACTTCTCATGGCTGTGAACAATCCCAGGCGTGCCTGTCAGCAACAATGATTTTTCTCAAAAGTCAGAAAGAGAAAGAATTGGCAGATGGAAACGCTTGAGTTGGAAGGCAAGCCCAGACAACCCTCACACACTGATAATGATTAGCCATGTCAGTGCTGCCTTCTGTGTCCTTAGGAGCTTGACCATGGGTTGGACTGATTTTCACATTAATCTTTGTGTTCCCCTCAAGAGCTAGTGCCAGATTCAGCTTCTAGGGATCTCTCAGTAGGTGTTCTTGCCATGTGAGCAAAAGAGCCCTTGAAAGACCCTGTCAGTCCTATAGCTGTTTGTCTCTGATTTTGATACCCAAAATTTCCAAGTTGTCTTTAGAATTTTTTTCTGCATAGGCTGATGAGAAAGTTAGCAACACTCAGAACGTAGGTACTGAAATGAAATACTACACTCTTGTTTTTGGAAATGGCATAAGCCAGTACCTTTACGAGTAGAATATTCTTCAGCTTTCACACATACATGCATTTGCTGGTAAGTTTTAATACAAAGGAATTTCCTTTGTGATTGGAAGTCAGCAACCTTGACTAAAAATAATCTCATTGACTGTCAGGTTGCATCTCTCAGGGTCAGACTTGCAGAAAGCTGAAAGTAGAAGCATTAAGATCAAGGAGATTTTACTTCAAGGTTTGCATCTAAGAAAACCAACCTACAATCCTGAGCCAAAGCAGGTGCCTGTGTTTTCAACTTTGCTAAACATTAAAATGTAGTGTTTGTGAGGAGTTATGGCCTGATTTCTCTGCCCTATCTTTGTAAAGTAAGAAAACATTTTGTGGACAGTCCAAAATTTAATAGCACATGCTCATTATCAAGTGAATTACATTGTTTAAAATGGAGACATACAGATTGCAAGAAAATTAATGGTGTGCGGTGTGGGAATGCCTTACAATGTAAGGAAATCTTGTGACCAAGGCATGGATGACGTGGCAGCATCTTCTCAGTTTTAAGTATTTACCTTTTGTTAGAGTTTTGAGTACTGAGATAGAAGACCTTTGACCTGAGCAATCACATAATACTGGGTAGGTCGTTAACAGTTTTATCTCATAAAATCCTCAGAGATGGCTCTACGACAAACACGCTGAACACGCCTTAGAACTCGGATCAGAATAAGGAATCGGGATGTTGTGCAAAGTGATTACTGAAAGAAGGCTGTTGGGAGAGAGTGAGGGGAGCAGAAAAGTATGGAAAGAATAAAGTAGATGTGCTTTCAAAGCTCATGTCACATACAGACTAAACGGACTCAAACTTGGTTAATTCACTTAACCTCCCAACTTAATCTTCAGACTCTGTAATGAAGAGCTCATGATACTTTCCCTCTTCGGATTACTGGGTGCTAGAGATGAAACAAGTGGAAAATGCTTGGCCAGGCATGGCTTCCCTTCTCTCTGCTCCTAGTGAAACTTGGCTTGGGCAAGATCTGCCTCCTTTTCTATTTTCCAAGACACTATTCTACTCTCTGCCTATCTGCCTTTCTTTCCCGAGTCTTCTTAGCTGGAGCATGTCCCTTTCCCCAACTGGATTCAGATATTTGAGGATCAGGTTTCATCCCGTTCTCCTGCTGAATGAAAGGCTTCAGTTTCAGTCATGGCCCACAGGTCTCTCTTTAAAGCACCTGTGACAGATGCCTACAATTCACGCTCTTCGAGTGTCTACCACGTTGGAGATGTTCCATATATATTATCTCAGAAAATGGTGTCAAATATCTGTTACCTAATACACAGCTTAAGATGTGAGGCTCAGAGAAATCACAGGTAGCACACAGGAAATTTAGCTCCAGGTCCGGTGACCGCAAGGTAAAGGTCTTTCTTGACAATGTTATTTGAATGAAATAAGAATAATCCCTGTTTATCAACATTTTCCAATAGGAAGAAAAAAAAACCAAGCCTCCTACCTACGTGGGGTCATCTTGCTATGGTAACACGAGCCTCTGAGTCACCCACTCAGAGCTCGGGGTCATCATGACCTGCACAGAATGTCAACGGTTGATGAGGTCACACCTGTGGGAGCCAGCTTCCCTTCTTCATGTTCGAGGTTTTGAGCCTTGGGAAAGATGGTTTCTATTTGTGTTTTAAGTAGGTGCTGGCTCTTTGAGAAAAGATAAAAAGACAAGCTATCAATCAAACAGGGAAGATCCCACTATTTTTAATCTGGATTCTCATTTCCTCCATGGTAAGCTCGTTGAGTCCTATTATAGCTCCTCGGGATTCTGATATTTTAAATTACAGTTTTGTCAAGCACAAAACACAATATCCTCGTTCCTTGGCACCAAGCAGAGCCGTGCAATACCGACTGAGATTTTTACCTTTCTTATGAGAACATTGAAGTTCAGAGACCTTAAGGGAACCACTGTAGTTTTTATGCACAATTACTTATACTTGCGAATGCTTTGACTTGTAGCCTGGTCCTTTTATCCGGTATCCCGTTCCCACCATCAGTTGACGTAGGACTCGAGGACAGACATGGCACCCTGAGCTTTGTTTTATTCCCTTTTCTGGATTCACAGCGGATATTTAATATGAAGACATGGACTAGATTTGAACACAAGCACCAGTAGCGCTTCAGGTGCTTTCCCTGGATGACAAGGAAGAAAAGGAAAATTAAATGCTGCTAAATAGGGAAACATGCTACCTGCCAGAGCATGCCACGTGTGCTTATGTTTGGGATTAGAAACAACTAACTAACTTGCTGTGGGACACTGCCCTAATAAACCACACAGGCCTGACTAAGTAGAACTACCTTGACTAGGTCGTTTTAACAGCCTGCTCAGTAAGGGCCTTATTTCTGTCCTGCCTGGTCTGTGACTTTAGGGAGATCCCACATTGATTATGAATTTTCTCATTATCTACCAAACAGAATTTTGTCCTCTCCCTTTGGATATTCAAAAAATCTTTCCCAAATTTTCCTTCTTCCTAGTGTTTCCTTACCGCTCCCATTTCACTCTATTCTATTGCACCTGGCTTCTGTCTGGTTTCTGTTTCGAGTTGCACTTGAGGAGCATTGCTTCACAGACAAGCCACAGAATGGCCGTGGCTCTCCACTGAGAATGTTGATAAGGCTGCATTTTTAAAGGAGTTAACCCTTCTATTAAAATGAGGAAAATTTCCCAATACTTAAAAAAAAAACACAACACAACACAAAACAAAGCAAAACAAAACCCAAACCAACAACCAAACAACCAAACAAAAAAACAGCCCAAGAAGTAGACTTATCATAATGTCAGGGATATGGGTCATTAATTTATTAAAGTATATTTACATACAACTACAGTTATTGGCAGCATGTTGGGGGAGTGATAAGGTTGTCCTAGTTGCCAGGAACTGAAAGTCAAGTGAGTAAAAATATTGCAGAGACTGTGGTGTTGCTAAGCAATTTCACCTGCCCCCAGATCTCCTGGGAAACCACAATTCTCATCCTCTTCACTGTTGGGTGAAGAACTTACTGCTATTTCATGTCAATGGAATATTGGCAGGGTGAATTTCTGTACCCGGCCTTAAAACAAACCTCGCTTTATATTTATAGTTCATGTGGCCGGCCATGTTATGATGCACTCACACGAAGTGCCTGGATCCCTGAGTCACTGTCTAGAGGTGAGCTTGATGCTTTATGGTCTGATGGATTTTTCTTTAAGAATGGTTAAGCACAGGACACAGTCTTAAGCATCATGGCCACTGGATTAGTTCAGAAGAGCTGCTATAACAGTTGGACAGTAGAATCTAGGTCAAGTTAGGATTATTCACTTTTTTTTTTAGTTATGTATGTTTAGAACTTATCAATGAAGAATTATAATAAAATATAAAACTGTTTTCATTTATATTTATTATATATAACATGATGTTTTAAAGTATATATACATCATTAAAGTATGGTTTATTAATGAAGGCATTATCTCACATGTTTGTTCATTTTTGAGGTGAGTCACAGCATCCACTCTTAGCACTCTTCAAGAATTGTATACATTATTATTAGCTCAGTACCACATTACACAAGAGATCTCTTGAGCATATTCTTCATAACTTGAAGTATGAATTATTTGATCAATATTCTTCTATAGACCTCGCCTTCAAACCACTCCAGCTGTTGGAAATTACCTTTCTACTTTCTTCTGCTATGGGATCAATATTTTTATATTCTCCTTCTGAATATACTTAATACTTTTCTGTGACTTGCTTATTTTATTTAATGTAATGTCCCCTGGCTCCATCTGTGTCATTGCAAGTGAAAAAGTTTCCTTCAGTTTTCATCTAAATAGTGTTCCACTGTGTATGTGATGTGCTGTGGGATGGAATCTGGGTGGAAGGAGAGGTGCTTTCCAAGCCTGTTGGTTTTAAACATTATATAACATTATATCAATGGGATCCTCTCAGTCTTGATGAACAGGGAGGGAAGGGCCTTTAAACTCATTATTCCATAGATACTTTAATAACACACGAAGTAGTTCAAAGTAATTGGTTTGCCTTAAAGTGGGCTATATGATTGTATACATCATTACATTATCATGTGTATGAATAATATAGACTTCTATGCATTCAACCTTTAGTAACCTATGCAGCCGTGTAGTAGTAATATTCAACATGGCTGTCTTTCCTTATCAAAGAATCATCAGCTCACTCATCTTGTCTCTAGAAAGTGATGGGATTTTGAGTATACTGTAGTCAGGAAGCCTAGAAGGGAGAAACAATTCAATTGTACCTTAGAGAATATACATCCTAAATGGATCCAATAAGAAAGAGAAGCTTTCTGAAGTAAGATTGCCGGCTGTGTGGTCCTCGCTTTTTAATAGGCCCCTTGGTTTTGCCTTCTGTGTTACTCACCTCTCAGACTTCTCAGCTTGTAACTTTATTTTTTTTGTGACTTTTCATAGTAGCGTCTGGGGCTAAGGGTCACAGTTGTTCTGGATTATTCCATACAACAACACAACAATCATAGGAAGAGACATTATTATGCCAGCTCTTCAAAGAATAAGCCTTGGGGTATTATGACCTTGTCCAGATTCATTCCCAGGCCAAATGCAATGCTCTGGTTAGCGTTAGCATGAATTGCATTGGGAGTTAGTATAGGTCATTGGAAGTTAGCCAATATAGGCCCTCTGTGTTTGTCACATAGGAGAAAAATAAATGGTTTTGTGTATAGAGGCAAAATCAAGTGGACGATACCATTCAGTGGATGTTTTCGGTGCTTCTAAATTCAAGTATTTTGCTTGGATTGGTCAAATAAGAAGGCACAGTGACTGGTCACATTTCTGACTACCTGATGGCTCTCCTCGTTTGTAACATGCCCCCTTGTCCCTGTTTCCTTTACACCACCCACAGCATCAAACATATTTATAGTAAATGCCTTTCCACATGATGAGTTTCTAAATAATATTCATATGAGGCAAGAGCTGGACTGTAAGGAACTTGAATTTTTTTTTTAGGTCATTGCTAAGAGCCTTTCATGACCCTTGTCATTTTAACCAACTGGATGCTTACTATAAAATTGAGGAATGTCATGGGTTTGCTAGGTTTTTTCATTTTTAAAGTCTGCCCACTGCCTTTTCTTCTGTGTTACTTTCTATTGTGGCTTATTTATTAGCTGACATTTGTGTGAATCAGAACGCTAAAATGGGGCTCATTTGGCTAAAACCGAGGTGTTGCTGGGACTGTATTTCTCTCCAGATGTTCTGGGGGAGATTTTGAATGCCGAGATTCTAGTAACTATGGTTCTGTTTTCTTTGTGGCTGTGCACTGAGGGTGGGCCTGGCTTTCAAGGGCTGCTACATGCCCTGACTTTGGCTTTCTGCCTTCATGTTCAAAGCCAGCTACAGCAAATTTTCCTGAAGTTGCATGCTTATGCACCTTAATAGGAGTCCCCTTCCTCGAACCGAAGCAAAGCAAAGCAAAATGCAGAGTAATCTTGCCCTCTTAGTGGCCACCTAATTATCAACAGTAATTCTATCCATAAAACAAAATTTTCATTGGTTTATAGTTCAGGATATGAGTAATTCGGCGAACCATTATTCTTCTTCACGTGTGTGCATGCACACACACACTCATGCACACACATGCATGTATGCACACACACACACACACACACACACACACACACACACACACACACCTGGCTCATATAGTTTTACTCCCTTTTCAGAATTCTTTTTTTAAAAAAATGCTCCCTTTCTGTTCAGTTTCATACAGAAGAATTCTGATATTGACTGCAGGGTTTTTGTTTGTTTTGTTTTTTGTTTTTTAAATAACAAGTACTCTCTATTTCTCTGTGGGTATGGATTAAGAGTTCTGCAATTCAATTCAGTTTGAAACTGTCAGGCTGACCTTAGTACCAGATTCTACAAGAGAAATCCAACAAGATGGCTTTTTCTTCAGATGTCAGCATCCTTCACTCCCTTCCGATGTCTGGCTGACCAGGGCTGCTCTGATGTCTTCCTTATATTTGACTATATTCTAGAAAGGCTCACAAAACTCAAGAAAATGTTTTCTTATGTTTACAAGTTTACTATGAAAGATTAAACCCTGAAATCACCAGATAGGAGAGATTCACAGTGCAAAGCAGGGTGGAGAGGCATAAAACCTCCTTGCCTTTTCTTTGCACATGTATTCCCAATACCTTGATTTACTTTTGGTTTTTTAGAGAGTCTTACATCGACCTAACTGATTAAATCATTGATCACTGGTGTATTAATGATTTAAAATATATTTGCTTTCTGAGAACCAGTTTCCCATCAGACCCGTTTTCTAGGTCTTTTCAAGGCACCTCACTAACATGAACTCAGAGGTGGTTGAAAAGGGCTTGTTAAAAACAACAAAAGATGAAAGTTGCTCTACTAACCTTTGTAGTTTGGATACTAAGGAAAGACCCAAATGTCACAAAATATTTTCCTTTTGTTTTTATCATACAGGAAATGACTGGGCTTTAGAGGTTCTTCCCAAGAAGTAGAGACAAAGACTAAAGTATATATTTCTTCTATTCCATTATCTCAATGATTAAATTTTATAAATTAAAATTTTCATTTAAAATATGGATGAAGATCTTATCCAGATGAACTCTGTTTCTGGTACAACCTCGTTTTCTTTGATTATTATTTAGTGTTGATACTGTTGTGGTTTACATTAGCTGAACTGCCACTTGTTTTCAGGATTATGTTCTATTATAATGTAGCATGAAAAGAATCCTCCCTATGCACTGTCACAGTTCTAAGGTTTAAGAGTCAATTTTAGGTCATATATTATCTTAAACTAAACTTAAAAAAGAAAGTCTAACGATGCTTTCTGGCTCATGTTATCAACTGTTTCCCTAAGATTATAGTGGTTGAGGTTTTTCCAAACTATTTTATGCCTATTTGTGAGCATTCACTTCAGCTATATCACTTTTCTGCTCAGGGCTCTAAATCGACTGTAAATTGCATAGCATCTGAGTTAAAATGCTTTATTCGGTTGCTCAGAGGAATGAAAATGTTTCTTTGAGCTGCTTGAATCCTCAATAATCTCTGAGTGGTAGCCACAGTATTATACAAAAAAAAATCAATATATATCTGGATATTTTGCTTGCTAGAGATAATAATCACCAGTGTTTTGGGGATGGTACAGTGTGTCATGTATTTTACACAGCTTTCTGATTGAATTCCCACAGCACTGCTGTGGTGAGGGACATACACTATATTCAATTCTGTTTTATAGGAAACAAAAGTAAGGAAGCTAAAGTCACTTGCCCCAGGCTATGTGGCTATGAAGTTTCAGTATAGATACTTAAATTTGCTATTTCTGTACCCTTACCATTAGGCTCTAAATGCCCCATAAAATGTGTTCCTGTTTAAAGTGGTTATTTTACCATAGCTACAGAGGCATTTGTGGATCAAACATTATCATTACTTTACTGGCAGGAAATTGGGTTCTGTAGTTGTTCTGTATGATTTCTAATATTCATAATGATGCAGCTATCCTTCCATTTTCCCCTTCTATTAAAGCAATATCATGGCAGGTAACCAATTTTAATAAACCACTACAGGGCATGTAGTTTGCTTCAGTTAATAGGCTCGCCACATCCACCCATTAGATAAACACTCATTGCTTATTAGGGGATCCTTTTCTGTTTCCTCCCCCAATTTTGGAATGGTTCTGGGAGTCATCTAGGAAACTATATAAATGGATTCTTCAGCATGTTCTATTGTCTTATGCTAGCACGCAGAGGACACAATTGTTTGGAACCAATATGGAAGCCAAACCCATCAAAGGACGTAAGAACAACAGAAAAATGAGTTCATTATATTCCATAAGATTGTTTGGGTATAAAGCATTCTTTTTTCTAGTCTCTAGTTATTTTGTCATGTCATTTTAGGCATAAACAGTTACATGAAGCAACACCATGTATGCAGTCAATCCCACGTTCTCATAAAGCAGATGCCAAACTTCATAAGCAGTGTTGAAGAAGAGCAGGCAGGAGACTGGAGGGCGGTGGCTCTGATACAGTCTCCACCCGAGTTTCATTTAATTGCCTAGGACCACATCCCATCTCCAAGCCACATTTCAGAATAGAGGACTAAGAAGATAAAAAGGTACTACAGTAAAATCACAGAACATGTCAGGAGAATAAGGAAGAAAGGGCACGTATAGAACATAAATAAAAGGAAGAGGGTATGACCTTAAAAGAACAGAAAAAGGAAGTCTCACATAAACACTATCTATGTTATTACAAAGATAAACTAGAATATTCAAAATATGAAGTGACCAGCCCTTAAATCCTTTTACTTGCAATCGTACCAGTAATCTTTATTCAATCCCTTATATAGTTATGTGAAATAGACACACAAATCAAACCTTTGCTGATAATTTATAAAAGAGAAATATATTTTGAAATGACTTTTGGAGTATGTATATAAGTTACCATTTACTACAGGCAAAAGAAAATTTTTGTATTAAGAAATAGATGTGCTTGTTTCTTTTTACATAAAGAAATTGTTGTGGGACATTGTACACTGCACGATGCAACTCACAGTAAGTGTTTTGAGGCGTTGTTACACATTTTGAGCTCATGGTCATTGGTGCTGAAACTGGTGCTTCAGCCAATATGTAGTACATAGTAGCAGAAGTTTGTTTAGAACTGTTTCAAAAGTTGTTGGATATTCTGTATTTATCCTGAGTCAAATTCATTTAATGAACTTTATGATATGTAAATCATCAGTTGCCCATGCATATGCTAAATGGAGAACCTTTCTGCTGGCAAACCAGGATCTGTCTATTTCATAGAATAAACTGTTGAATCAATAACAGCAGTGAGAAAAACTTTTATGTACATTAATAACATGAAATATGTGCATAATGTAAGAAAGTTAGGAATGAAGACAATCAAAACAATTTAAATACCTAATTAACAAAAGGATGGCAAATAAAATAATGAAAAGAAAAACAATAGAGAAAACTATAAAATATTTATGGCAAAAACCAGTGAAAGCTGTGTCAACACCTGTGGAGACACATGGTTTGTGGGTCTGAGTTGTTTTATCTGAAGGTATAAATTATTGAAGACTGAGAAATGTTCTCATGAAAAAGTGAAAAGAATCAAGAAACAAAGAAAAAGAATGCCAAAAGCAGAAAAATGATACGAGGTTAGATAGAGCAGTGTCTATTCTCTGAAATGACAAACGTCAAAAACAAACGTCAAAAACAAACGACAATCCCACCCCATCCCCACCCCCACCCAAAATCCCAAACAGTTGTATGGCATGACTTAAACCAAAGAATGACAACATTTTAAAATCAAATACACATAGACTATATATTTGCGAATCATAAAGTTATTACGTACTAACTACATGAATCTGAAAACAAAACAAAACACACCAACTGGAGTGTAAGGCAAATTCTTCTCAAATGGTCACAAGGAAAGCTCAGGTTAGAGTAGGGTGGGCCAATAGCCACTAAGTAGTTTAAATATGTTCAAAAGATGTCCTTGCCTCATAGCTCAGGTAATTTTACAAATGAAATCAATGCAATTATCAAGGGTCAGGCAACTTCATTCTTAAACACGATATTACAAAAAGAAATAGAAAAACAGGAACTATGAAGAATTAAATTTATGAGATAGTCTCATTTGTGATCATACAAAGGTTTAAATATTTTAGGAAAATGCTGCAATCTATTGTTACTGCAGGATAAAATTATGACACTGGCCGAAAAATGTCCAGCTGATCTGACATTGAATAAAATCTATGCAGTAATAAGTGCAGCCAAAAATATAAAAACAAAGCAAAACAAAACCACAACAATTCTGCCTAAACATTGACAAATAATAGGAAACTCCTTACTGAAGTCCTGTAGTGAACAGTCTCAATGACAAAGCATTAAGCACATTACATTTGATCCAGGGACCAGGCAAACAGTTCATTTTCCCTGCTACCATCCAACTGATTCCTACAGACTGAATAATCAACTCAGGTTTGCTTGGGTACTTCCTGGGTTTAATTTTGAGAGTACCATACCTTGGAAAACTCTTTAAAAGCTGACTTACCTGTGTGGTTTGGGTAGTAAACAATAATTTTAACCCAGAAATCTCCTCTTTTAGAAACACTTTGAGTCTTGGGCAAAATAGTGTGGTTGGCCAACTTACTCAAGGTCCTGGGCAAAGCAATAACAAACAAAACCTACATGAAGTGTAGAAAACCTTGAAAGGAAGAAGTAAAAGTTTTTTTTCAATAAGATAAACTATGAAACATACTAAATTGTTAATTGACTAATTATAATAATAATATATTACAACAAACCCACCAGCAACAGAAGCCAATTGGAGTCTCAAGACAATAGTCCCCCACTCTCTGTGATTCCAGTTTTAATGGCTTCCATTAACCCAGAGTCAAAAACAGTGTGAAAATACTCGTTGGGAACTGGCATAAGTTTTTAAAGTATATTTTAAATTGTATGATGTTCTGATCAGTGTGATAAAATCTTTTACTTCCGACAGAAAGCATCCCTTTGTAAATGGTATCTATGGCGTAGAGGTTGCCCTCCTATTTTTTTCTTAGTGGTTATCTCAGTTATCAGATTGATTGCAACAATATCACAGTATGTACACACACACATACACACACACACACACACTACACACTGTTGTGAGTATTTGATCATTGAGTTCAAAAGCCAGGTATCCATTATGTGTACAAGCTAAAACAGGAAGCATTATTCTGCACCTAAAGATTTTGAAGAAATTAGAAAACTAGAAAAATCTAAAGTCTATCAAAATGTGAAGGAAATGAGCTCCCTCACATTATTGGAAGTACAATTAGAATCATTCCAAAAGGCCTAATAAAGTCCAGTAGGGCCTAATGGACTAAACATGCAAATGATGCTCAATTGACAAAAATAAAAACTGCAGTGTTCGTTGTCTCAATGGTACCCTGAGCCCTGGTGACTTGCTAGCTGGGTTACTGCAGTATTAATCTGAGGTCTGCTACCCAGGACTTTCCCTGCAAATATCAGGCATATGATATTTATTATAAGTCTCAGGGCACAGGTGAACTGCAGACAAATTCTTTGACATAAAGTAACAAAAGACGGCTTCTATTCTATTTTCCAGTAAGGTCCTAATCCCTCTGCGAGACCTCATTAGCACAAACTTTACTGTCTGCTTTCTTACTGACATTCTTGTTTTCTGAGCCCTTACCAGACTATTCTGTTGAATGTTGACTTGACAACATTCTAAGGCTTTTACATCCCACAGGATTCAAACTTTTCTAAATTATAACCATAATCAGTTCCGAAACCTTTTGAACCAAATGGTCAGGTAGTTACAACGGTGGCCTCACTCTTGGTATCACCTTTCCGACTTGTCTTGTCAGACTTCCTGGAGTTATGAAAAGTTCACAAGAGAAACAGCTGAGCAAGGGGAAGACTCACTTTGACGCACCATTTCCAAGATGTCCCACTGTCCTTCTGGGGTACAATATTGTGCAGCACAGCACTCCACACCATGGTAATCCAGAGCAGGAGGAAGGAAAACATCTCATTGCTGATTGTCTCTCCTTTTCTCATATTATTTCACATAGACCCCCATGCTGTAGCTAGATGTCACCCACATTGAGGCAGACATTTCTCCATCAGTCTTTTCGTAAGTCACCCTTGCATACATACCTAGAGGTGAGAGCCACTAACTCGTGGGCACATCCGGTAAAGCTGACATATGAATCACACTGAATTAAAAAGGTAGGAACAGACTTTCTCTGGAATGAGCTCCTACTCTGATGTGTGGGTCCTTCCTGAAGAAGGAATTTTGTTTACTCAACCCAGGCTCAATTTTAGTTTACTCATTTTTTAATATAACAAATATTTTGTGACTCATAATGATAGGAATGAATTTTTTTCACAAGTCCTAGATATATGACATTGAGCAAACAGAAATTATCCCAGTCTCAAACTCACTAAGTAAAGTCTACTTCTATGAGACAGACCCAAGACTGTGGAAAGACTATTTCTTCAGGCAGTTTCAGAAACTGCTGTTGGTCTTTTTAGAATAGAATCACCCAGAAAGTATGTAATCCTGATAAGAAGCCATGATTATAGACAAGTTGTAGAGACTTTTTGAACATATGCTTGGCTCTTATTAACATGCTCACAGGAGACAGGTGCAACAGGCTTTGTTAGGATGTATCACTCTTGCCTTGGCCCTAGGTCATCATTATACCCCCCCCCCAAGAGAGAGAAGAAATAAGAACTACTAGGCTTTGAGAGCAAAAAGGTATAGAACTGAAAAGAAGTGGGTCATTTAAAACTCTTAGCTTTCTTATGCCTATAAAGTATTGTATAATTGAGGGGAAATCACTGCTTTTAGCTCTGTTTAAAGCCTGATAATCTTCCTTTGCACATAACCGCAGATGTTCATAAATGAAGGTGTTATGTGAATTTGCTTCAACATTCAATTCATCACAGTCAGGGTCCAAATGAAGTCATCACAGCTCAAGAAGAGAACTATCATTTTACCTAATCTGTCTCCAATAAAATCTCAATTTATGATTTCATTTACTGCATACAACTTAGGGTCTCAATAAGTTTAACTAATTAAGATTTATTCTGGCCACTTATAGTTAGTAAATGGGGAACCAGATAGATAACACGTCCCAGTTAAATACTAAGTTGTTATTAACTGTAGACTTACTAGAACTTTTAAAGGTCTCCTGAGCCTTGTGAGAGAGGTTCATTTATTTTCCTATAGATATTTTATTTTTTAAAAAAAATCCATTGTGTTCCTAGTATCATGCTTGATGATGAAGATATATTCCAAAACAGAGTAGTCATGGTTCCTACACAGGTGGATCCTAGATAGAGTCAAATCTTACAGAGAGAGTGGGGGAATTTTCTTAAAACTATGTATTGATAAATAAAATCAGCAGGATGCTCTGTTGCAATCAAACAAGTATGGAACCTATCTAAATAAATAGGTTAAGGTCTCTGGAGGCAATAGAATTTAAACACAAGCAGTGTCTATTGGGAAGAGGATACTTGAGGAATGTTTGAAGCTACAGAGGTCTTTGATAGCCATTTCTATAATTTGATTTTGGTGTAAGGTACAATAAGACTTAAGTTGAGGCTTATTGCTTGATCTTAGAGGTGTCTAGAGTTGCTTGTTGTTTTAAAAGCCTACCCTTCTTTCACTAAATTGCTATTTCTTCTACATCAAGCTACCTGAGAGGATATCTGGGCTCTGCTGTCTGTTTCACTGGTCCGTGTGTCTAGTCTCCCAACACTACCCGGGCACACCATAAGCCTTGACATTTAGCAGACTGATTTCCCCCTATTCTTTATCAAAACTATAGGTATTCAGTTCTTTAGCCTTTATACATGGTTTTAGAATAATAGTGATTGTACATAAAAATCTGCTGTAATTGTAATACAATTCTTATTGTACCAAATTTAGACATCATTATGATGACAGTTGGCACAGTTATGATACCGGATCATCTAGCTGGTGAATCTGGTGTCCCTATTTCTGTTTTACTTTATTTGCTTCTCAGCAGTTGGTACTATTTATCAAAGAAATAAAACAGATATTTACTAGATTTACTATTAAAGACTAGTTTTATCGATTACAATGAAAATTACATTTATTTTGGAGAATATACAGAAATATAGTTAATAATATACTTTCCTTTTATTCTGTGAACTTGGAAAGCCTATTTATTAGCTATGGGAATTCCTTTTTTTGTAGACTTAGTTCTTCCATCTAGACAACAACGCCATCTTTAAATGTGGACAATTTTACTATTTCCCTCTACTCTGCGTGCATTTGTTGTCCTAGCTAAAAGTCATTCTTTAGAGCAAGGGAGAGGAGACTAGGCATCACTTACTTCTCCACTCTCAAAATGATCTAGCCACTTGAAATTAATTTTGATGGTAGCCAAGTTTTGGCAGAAGGTGGTTTTGCCATTTTAAGAAGTGTACACCCTTTCTATTTTTTTTTCTGAGAGCTTTTTGAAATAAATGTGTGTTGACTTATACCAAACTATTGTACTGAGTTCAGGATTGCATTTTCCATATAACTAACTTTGTATCTCTTGAACAAATCCCCTGTGACCATTGCTTTCTTGCTTTATAATGGGCATATATTTTCAAAATCTCAGTACATTCAAAATATTGTTATATCAGAAACATAGGCGGGCATGGTGGCGCATGCCATTAATCCCCACACTTAGGAAAGCAAAGGCAGGTAAATTTCTGTGAGTTCAAGGCCAATATGAACTACAAAGCAAGTCTAGGACAACCAAGGCTACACAGAGAAACCTTGTATCAAACAACAACAACAACAACACAAAACCATACATTTAGTATGTTTAGCTTACAGTTTAGCCTAACATGCCTTAAACACATGTGAAATATTTACATTAACATATGGGTAGGTAAAGTTGTCTAAAACACTGCCTGCTTTGTAATGAATTTTGTATAAGTTACTGGATACTAGTATCCAAAGAGTATTGGCAGCACAACTCTGTACATAATTAATTGTTGACCTTTTGAGTGTGTGCCTGCCTAGAAGATGAGGCATGTTGCTATTGCCCAGCACTACAAATAGTATACATACTATTCCCACTCTGGGAAAAGTTTTAAATTAGAAATGAAGTTGCTAATGATTCTGTGTCATTTTTCACCTTAATAAGGTAAAAAAGCAGGTTAATTCACCACTAACCAATATAACAGTGTGAACTGTTATATATTGTTTGATTTCATTTGCAACCATTTTTAAGGATTTGTGTATCTATTTTCCTAAGACATATTGATCTATATATATATATATATATTCTGTTTTTTAATAAAATCAAATAAGACAAGATAAAAAACAATATATTACAATATGATAAAAGAAAGAAGCAGAAGGAAAAGAGCCAAAGAAAATGCACAAGAAAGAGATATAGTTTAGAGATCCACACTTGTTTTCACACTCAGGAATCCTATAAAAACATTAAGCTGGAAGCCAAAGTATATATGCAAAGGGCCTGTAAGGTGGAAAAATGATAGACAATTTTCCATAAATAAAATAAAGTAATGTAGAATAAAAATTAAGAATAAGATTTTTAAAAAGAAAGAAAGAAAACCTGCTGTGACATTATGAGTCAAAGAGTTGTGGAGTTTGTTTTCTGTTGGCCATCTACTGCTGGGCATGCAGCCTACCCTTAAGAGCAGTTATATAAAAACATAGATATTATATAACCCTAATAAAGTATATAAATATAACATAAACATATAAATAATATAAATAATAACTATATATATTTACAAAGCTTATACTGTGTTAGGTTTTCACACTACTTCTCAGTGGCCCTTAATTTTAGCTGACTCTCTCCATATTCCCTCCCTTGTCCCCCTTCTCCCCTACTTCCCGTTTGAGCCTCTCATTCTGTTCGCCCTATCCATGAATATCTATTTATTCTATTTCCCTTTCCTGATGAGAGCTATCTGTTTCCTTTATGTCCTTACTCTATACCTACCTTCTGTGGTTCTGTAGATTTTTAGCTTGGTTATCACTGATTTACTAGCTGTGATGGCTATATTTGCTTGTCAACTTGACTACATCTGGAATTAACTAAAATCCAAAAATGAAGGACATGCCTGTGAGAGATTTCAGGTTAATTTGAAGTGGAAAGGTCTATTTCTAATACGAATCTTTGAGCTAGGAAGACACAGCTCTAATCCAGATCTAATCCAGGCCACACCTTCTGCTGAGCCTATATAAGACCATGGGCTGAGCCTATATAAGACCATGGGCTGAGCCTATATAAGAACATGGGCTGAGCCTATATAAGAACATGGAAGAAAGAAGCATTTGCTCTTTGCCTACTTACTTTTGCCTTACTAGCAAGTTCATTACTTCCCTGGCACCGGAACCTACTTCTCTGGGATTCCAGGGTATATTGAAGGCCAGCTGAAACATCCAGCCTCATGTATTGAGCAATTATTGAATTCTTGAACTTTTCATTTATAGGTAGCTGTTACTGAATTAGCTGGACCACAACCTGTAAATCATTCTAATAAAATATGTATATATATATATATATATATGACCATATACATATATATTCATTCTACAGATTGTTATTCTAGAGAACCCTGACTACTGTAACACCTAATATCCACATATAAGTGAATAATACTGTTTTTTCTTTTCTGGGTCTGGGGTAACTCACTCTGGGTGTTTTTTCCTAATTCCATTGATTTACCTGTGCATTTAATGATTTCTGACAATTTCTGTTATTCTGACTTCTGACGCATATTATAATTATAAGAATCATCTTTAATGCTTACATGCTATATATTTTTACCATT
This sequence comes from Acomys minous, assembly GCF_964271855.1. Taxonomy (NCBI): domain Eukaryota; kingdom Metazoa; phylum Chordata; class Mammalia; order Rodentia; family Muridae; genus Acomys; species Acomys minous. The sequence goes on along the minus strand of NC_140491.1, from coordinate 23,025,062 downwards.
ATTTTTTTTTTTAAGATAGGTTCTTTCTACATAGTCCTGGCAGTTCTGGAAGTTACTATGTAGACCAGTCTGGCCTGATAAAAACCCACCTACCTCTGTCTCCCGAGTGCTGTGGTTAAAGGTGTGTGCCATCGTCCCTCACCCACGATTATACCTTCAACCCTCTCTATATTTAGTTTTGGAGTTAGTTTCTTTTACATGTTGCTAAGGTTGATCTTTACTGTCAACTTTATTGGATTTAGAATCACCATGGAAACACTGAATATGTCTCTCAGAATGTTTCCAGAAAGAAACTGAAGAGGAAAGGCATAACTTAACATGGGTAGTAGCATTCCTTGGGCTCCTGCTCTTGTTTGAGAAAAGAAGAGAAAGCGAGCTAAGTAGTTGCACTCCTCTTTATGTACTTCCTGCCTGGGGATGCGATGTGTGCAGTCTCTTTTGTGTTCTGGCTGCAATAGCATCGCTGCCATGATGGGCTGGGCCCCTTGAACTATAAGCTCAAATAAACAGGTTCTCTTTTAGGTTGCCTATTGTCAGGCATTTGCTCATAATAATGAGAAAATTAAAACCAATACACATGATATATGATTTAGTCATTTAAAGATATATCTTGTTAGAGTGAAAAGGGTGCCCATGTGTTAGAGTGTGTGTATGATATGAGCAAGGCCAAGTATTCAATTCCTAGCATCAGAAAAATAAAGAAGAGAGAAATATTGCAACCCTAACTTATTCCAGTAATGTCTGTAGTTATGCTTGTGCTGATTAGGGTTTTGTCAACTTGACATAAATTAGGGCCGAAAGAGAGAAACGCAGAGAGAGGTGCTTCAACAGATTGGCCTGTAGTGTGGGGGGACATCTTCTTGGTTAATTATTGACAAGGAAAGGCATAGCTCACTGTGGGCAGTGCCATCTCTGGGCAGGTCCTGGGCTATAGAAGAAAGCAGGCTAAGCAAGCCATAAGGAGCAAGCCCCTACTCGGCACTTCTCTGAGACCTCTGTTTCAGTTTCTACGTTGAGTTCTCACAATGATGACCTCTGCTCTATAACTGAGCTTGCCTTCCTCAGGTGTGGTTGTGGTTTGTCATAGTGACAGAAAGAAGCTAAACCATTAGTAAACTGCTTATATATTTTTGTGACTACTGATACATTAGGAACAACATATTCATGTGATTCTATCTTCTGCGTGTTCTGGGTATTTTGTTTGGCTGGTTGCTTCTCCTTTCTTCTTGTAACTGATGTGGAACAACTTCAGAATTTCCTTTCTCTTTGTTGATAGTGCGTCTCAGTGCTGTACTTAGGTACACGCTTTTGGTGGTCACTCTATAGTTCACAGTCCACCAGTGTTATCATCAGCTTGAGTGAGGTTCAGAACTCTTATACCACTTTGTGCCGTGTTCCTTTTGATTTTAGTACATTAAATTGGTTCTCTGTATATATTTAGAATCACATATCTGTTACAATTTTTACTTCAAATATCAAGCATAGAAAAAAAATCTCCCTTCCTCACTTGCACGTTCCCTTCTCTCCCTCCTCCCTCTCCCTCCTCCCTCTCCCTCCTGCCATCATTTTCTTACTTCATTTTCCTACTTTCATCAATTCCATTCTATTTAAAGAAATCTCTGGATATGTTTACTTGGATAGGTTTGCTGATAACACCGACTCGTAATTTTCCTTTATCTTTGATCACCTTTATTTTCTATTCTTTCCTAAATACAGGATTCTGGTTTGGTAGTGTTTAGTATTCAGCCTTTGGAACATGCTGTGACCCCTCTTCTGGCCTCTGTGATTCTGATGAGAGATCTGTTGGCATGTAAATTGTTTTTTCTCCACAGGTAAGGCGCCACTGATTCCTTGCTGCTTTCACTATTCTTTTCTTTATCATTATTTCTTGAGGCTTTTGATAATAACATGTCCTCGTGTGTATTTCTTTGCGTTTGTATTTCCTAGGCATTTGCTTAGGTATTTTGAAAGTTTATCTTTATATAACTTTCCAAATTTGTGAAATTTCAGCTATTATTTCTGAGTGATTTTTTTTAAGCTTTGTATTTTTTTTTCTCCTAGAACTCTTGTCACGGAGTTCTCTTTCTATATTTTGCTATTATCACTGAGTTTTTCTTTATTACCTCTCCCACCAGCTATTCAGATAGGTCAGCTTATATTCTCCTGGCTTTAATTCCACCAATTCTTTCCTCTCCCTGTGCATCCTACACACACACACACACACACACACACACACACACACACACACATATTTGCATTGGTCATTTTACTATTTTTCTTCCTAAAACTTCTAGTAGTTCTGCTATTTCATTTTTCTTAGCTGGTTTTTCTTAGCTGGGATCAGTTTTTATTTGTTTGTTTGTTTGTTTTTGCCTTTGTTGTTGAAGAATATTCACGGAACTCTCAAAGCATCTGTCCATGGATATTGTAAAATATTTACCATATGAGCATCTCACCTTTGTTATCAACGGGTTGGCAACTCTCACAGCGTATACTAAAACTTACTGAAAATGCATCACAAGCCTAGATGTGAAGTTGGAGACTGTAATGTTCCTAGATGAAGGCAGGTGTGGTTTCCTTATTACAGCCACCACTACCTAAACCCTCTAGTCATTTCTTTGCCGTTTTGTGTCTATGAATTCTTTACTCATTATAGTCTTCTCTTTAGTACAATGCGTAAGCTAACTATAAAGATACAAAACTACACAGGAAACCAAGAAGCAGTTTCCCTACTAATGAAGGGGCCAAAGCACTCTTCCTCAGAAGCCATGAAATACGGAGAGGAAGCAACCTGAAGAAACGCCGTTGGGGTTTTAAAAAATCCCAGACTTTTCACGAAACATGTAGATTTAAAATTATGTAGCGGGCGTGCAGCTTGGTCATCCTGTGGGTCCTCTAAGAAGGAGAGTAGGGGATGTGTCTGACTCGGTTGCCTTCCTTTGGATCCCTTTGCCTTGCTGGGACTTGGGGTGCCATGGTGGGTTGGTACTCTTTGGGGGCCTCCCCTTCTTGCAGAAGAAGGAAAGGGGAGAATGGAGTGAAGGGGGTCATGAGGGTAGGACTGGGAGGAGAAGAGAGAGGGGCTTGGACGAAAATGTAGTGACTACCAGCACACCTGGCGGCGCAGGCTGCAGCACAGAGAGCTGTGGGCTACAAAAACACCAGCACCTGGGCCTTTTAGCCCCAAGGAGACCCCGCAGTCTAGAACACAAGTGGATCTGACCTCAGGTCATCCGGCCAATCCACAGAAAATTCCTGATTCCACGCAGGCACAGGCGTGGCCTCCAAGGAACTTCACACTCTTAATCATTGTATTACTTTTTCAATCTAGATTTTCATCTAAATCTATGAGAAAACAAGGCATACAGGTAGAGATAGAGTTATTCATGTTTCTGTTCATTATAATTTACTTTTTTCTTTAATAAAGGTTAAATATCATACTATTTGTAAAGATAATATGTTAAGTACTGAAATTTATGTAGATAAAGATAAATAAATGATAATATTGTTATCCTTATATTAACTCTAACCTGATTTTTTTTTTAGTGGGAGGAGAATTTATAAAAATTATAAATAAATAAAGTAGGAGGGTACGGAAATTCTTGGTGTGGGTTAAATGTGACATGGACCAAATTTCAAAATAAGGAAAGTAGGTCATTGTCGATTTCAGAGCTTAATCCCAATTATAACGTGTCGCTGTGGCAATCTTAGACATTACCCCAAATTGGAGTCAGCTTAGCTCTCTCCAGATTAGGGGTCTGGTCTTTTATCAGTATCTTGAATGGCTACAAAGAGTTAAATAAAATAGGCAGTGTCAAGGTTGCTTTTCAAATCCAGGCTGCTGGCAACAATCTGAAAGTTCTGGAAGTGAGTGTTCGTACTATAATAAGCAAGACCCAAGACATCATATTAGTTAGCAAGCAACTTTGACCTGCATAAGAGCTTGAGGAGACCTGGGAATTATCTTTCACATACACAAAGGGAACTTAAGTGATTCATCAGTAATTTTTAAAGCTTCAGAGCAATACTTTTGTAGACAGGAAAAATAATGAAAAACAAGTTACCCTGGAGGTTTAGAGTTGACAAAATCAATCTGTGCTAACACCCGCTTGCTTCCCTAAACTGTTTTATCTGTCAGGTTTCAAACTGTCCAAGTTGGAACAACAAAACTTTGCCTATCACAGCAAAGCAAAGTAGGGATACAGCTACTGAGATAAAAAAGAAGAGTGAATCGATTCTCCCCATCAGACCCATTTTCTTAAGCTTTATATGTTTTGCTATCCCTTCATTTTGTGTAGCCGGAGCCAATCATATACAAGCGCCGAAGCAGTTCTGATTCTAATTTTTCTACGAGCCAAGTCTTATGACTTTCAGAGTGGGCTCTACACACTTTCTACATTGTGTCATGCCTCAAGTGAGTAGGAGTCTGCCTGCGTGGTGCATTCCATCTTTGTGGGGCCACTGAGGGCAACAGGACTTTGGTCAGGGTGCAGCCCCAGCCCAGCTTTTTTTTTTGTCCTATTACTTTGACAGCCAAAAGGCAGCTTTTCTATTTAAAAAAAAAATCAATTAGGGGGTGTTCGAAAAGGCAATCTCATGAATAATTCCATTTCTGTGTGTGCTGACAAGACTCTGGTATTTCTGTGCAGGGTCAATGGACGACCTTACCTCCATTTCCTGAAAATTTATCTTATCTATAGTATTCTGCTCTCTTTAGCCTGGCTTTAAAAAAAAATCTTCTTAGCAAAACCATCCCCACAATAGAGGCTTCTTTGACTTTGTTCTTCTGAGGAGAGTGTTTAAATCCCTGCTTTGAGAGATGTTGCTAGAGTTCCCTAAGCTGCATTGGCATTCATGGGCTATTTTATAAACCATAGAACATGAGCAGTAGGTGACCTAGAGATAAAGTAAAAAAAAAAACCAAAAAACAAAAACATGTTTTGAAGTTAATGGTCTAATAACTTTTTAGAATTCATAAACTAAAAGAATACTTAGAGATGTTTAAACAGGAGGGAATCATAGAAAGGTTTTGTTGCATCTTTCTATTACATTACTTATTTAGCATATGTGTGTATGTACGTGTGTGTGCGTGTGCGTGCATGTGTGTGTGTGTGCGTGTGTGTGTGTACTGATGTGCAAACTACAGGGCTTATGTAGAGGTCAGAGGACAACTTGTGAGTGTTGGTTTTCTCCCCACAGCCCCAACCATATGAGTCCCAGGAACTGAACTCAGGTTGTGAGGCCTGGCAGCAAGCATGCCTGCCAGCTAGACAACCTTGCCTGGATACCCTCAGAGAACTTTGCATCCCAGGTCTGCCTATCATTAACTATGTGACTTTGGGCAAATGATTTCAATTCTCAGAAACCTCTGGAAAATTGAGATAGACATATTTACTTGACCAAACTTGGACAGTACTGAGAGAATCAGTTAAGATAACGAATGCAGGGATGTTAATTAAATGTAGATATTTTGGGATACAAAAGGCATCATACTAATATGAAATTTAAACATTAACTACATCTGGTACATCAGTGTAGAACCTAAGTAGAATAATTTGGGTGTATTAATAGTGACAGTAACTCCATCAACATAATAGTATTGAGATGAAATACTATGAGGGGGAAAGCGTCTCCTTTCTATTTCGTTATTGTCTATCATCAAATGGATCCTTAAAAGAATGACATTTTCCTTTGTGTGTGAGTGACTCTGTTTATCTGCTTATTAAAATGCTGATTGTTCATGGAGAGCTGGCAGAACAAAGACAGACCTGATGTTGAGGTCTAGGCAGAAGCAGGAAAAATGCAGGAGCCAGTGGCGGGGTCAAGAAATAATGGGCCTGGCTGTAGTGTTCTCACTAAAAACAAACACACAAACAGTGTGTTTCAAATGACTTCATACGCTAGCAGAAAAAGGCACGCGTTTTAATGTGCTGAGCAAAGAAATATAGCTTAATTATTAGCCTGAGGATGACTTTTCGTATTTGAATCATCCTAGCCTCCAACAGCTAAGTTATAAACAATCTAGCAGAAATCATATTAAAGCAATATGACCATTATCATTGTTGAAGGACTTCACCTGCCCATTTAAGTTGGTTTTTTTTTTTTCCTCTCAACTCTGTGAGGTGAGAAAAGAGCAATGAAGCTGAGCAGCTATTTACTCAGGTTCACCCCGAAGACAGACATTCTATGAGTAAATCATGCACTGGGTTCTTCATCAAAGAAAGGCATAATGACGGCGTGTAGTGGAGTCTTTACTGGCTTTCAGAGCCATAAAGGTCCCAAGTCATAAGAAGAAGATCATGTGAACAGTAAGAAAATTCCACAGAAACAGTAACTTGAGCGTGTAGGATGAAAGTAACCGTCAACGCAAGGGTCAGGATCTTAGTTATAAATAGATTTCAGTTTCAGAGGCAGACATTTGCTGCCCACAAACACCTTGCTCTTGTCTTTTCTACTCATTTTGAATCCAAGTTAACTGAGTGGTTAGTGGCTCTTTGCTCAGCACCTACTATATATGAAGGGCCATGCTATGTTTTAAGAACTAAAGTTTCACACTGTACTGGAGTGTGTGGCAAGTCTACTTGAGGACAGTAGATAGAACTGTTGGCAGTGCTGGGCATCTGGCTGCCTCTGAACTCTGTTCTTCGTCGTAGGACTCACAGGACATAGGTGGCTTCGAATCTCGAGGACTGAAGCAATTTCAGCTAATAATTCATTTCGTTGTAATTAATTTAAATTTAAATAGCTGTGTGTGCCGCTAAAGTACCGTATTTGACACTTGTCCTCTAGATAGAGCTCATAAAGTCTGTCCGGTGAGGTTTTGGATGAGGGCCTTGGAAAAATTCTGTTTTTATATGTTTCTTATATAGAAATGAGGGTGTTAAGTCTTTTCTCCCACCTCTCTCTCTCTCTCCAGCACACTCATTCCTATTTTTACTATGTTACTGCAGTGCCTTTTTTTTTTTTTCTTTAATGAGTTTTGAATATCTCCTGTTAGGGCTGGTACTCGAATGACTGTGTTCTCTGATGAACATTTTGGTTTCTCCCATTATTTCTTTAGGTTACCAGCTTCCAAAAGATAGCTTGCTTTCACTGCTTGGGTGTAAATGTGCACATATATATCTAAATTTTCTCTTTTACTTTTGCCCCTTCTTCTTTTTTTATTATTTATTTTATTTATTATTTATTTTATTTATTATTTATTTTATTTTATTTTTATTGAAGAGTAAAATCATTCATATTACATCTCAATTGCTATCCCATCCCGTGCATCTCCCATTCCTCCCTCCCTCCCGCTTTCACCCCATTCCCCTTCCCTATGACTGTGACTGATGGGGACCTCCTCCCCTTGAATATGATGCTAGGGTATCAAGTTTCTTCTTGGTAGTCTGCTATCCTTCCTCCGAGTGCCATTGGGCCTCCCCATCAAGGGGACATGGCCAAATAAGGGGCACCTTCTTTCATCATGTATTACTAATCTGATCTTACAAGTCTTTTTTATGATTGCCCTGTGAATACGTGGTTATTATAAGAAGATCTGTAACTTCATCATGAGGTAGGTTGGTGTGAGTGTGACAAACTTCCGACCCTTTTCCAACACTGTGCACTAGCTTTCCAGATTTTAATAATTTCTACAGTGCGTGAATACCCTGCCTGTCAAAGACTGCTCTTTTGCTCTTGTTTTCCTGATGCTCCAGTTTCATTACCATCTGATTAGAGACACCATCTTCCTTTCTTTCTCCTAAAGAATTCCTTCTTTTCCCTTCATTTTTAAATCACCAGTTACATTAATTTTTATTTGCGCTTTATCCCTTAGTGCTGCCTACAGTGAAATCTCAAGAGGAGAGGGTGTTACCTTTCTTCTTATTTTCAGTACAATGAGTGTATTCTCATTGTCTTGAGCAGGTAATAGAAAGGCATGCAACTGTTCAGCAAATTTCTCAGAGTTAACAAATGATGGCAGTTTGCCTAAGGACATCCCCCTCCCCCACCGCCAAATAAATCTGAGCTCACCTGAGTTTCTGAGTACAGCCTTTTTTTTTGATAGCCACTCCTAATCTTCTTGATTTATAGTCTTAATTACTCCATATGTTCCATGTCAGACAAATAATTTTGCAACTTATTTCTTTGTGCGCCTTGTGCAAGACAAATTGGATATATGAATAATTTGACAATGTTTTAAACATGAGAAATGTACAGATTTTTGGTGATAGTAAGTAGGTAAATAATTACAATATCCTATGGTGAGCTCAATCATAGCAAGGGACTTGGCCTCCGACTGAGGGGCAGGTCTGCACAGAGGTGAGCAGGAAGTGGGGGTCTCAGCTATGGTGTCATGTACACTGTACTTTGAGATTTTGATAAAGTGTTATATGAAGTAGTCAAACTTGCATGGATTCTAATGTCTAAGAAGCCCAGCTTTGAAGCCTCATTTTGATTTCCTTATCTAGTTGATCTGGAGCTGACTGAAATAAATTGATGGGATTCAATTTCCGTTCTGCGTGTTTATTGATGGGATCAAGGGGCAGGCAAGGCTAGTAGCACTCATGATGAGTGTGTATTTTTCTTCTCTTCCTTTCCTAGGCCTTCACCTGTGAAGTGTGGAGGTCTCCTCTGTGCGACTTTCCTGTAACGTGATCTTGTCAGAGAAAACTGAGGAACTCCATCATTTTACATGTAGGTAGCTGTCTCTGAAATGAAAGGTATTTTAGCTTGTCTATGCCAGCTCCTACAGCGTGGTAATGATTACTCATCAGACACAGGGGCTTCTCAGAGCTGAATGATACCCCATTCCTAGATGCTGCCAATATTTAGAGAGGGTAAAGTTCCTTCATCGTGACTCCCTCTGCTGTGATCTTGAGCTTGCTGGGAAGTGGAGCACACACAGTGGCTTTTTCTCTAGATTTTTGGACTGATGCCTCATGAAGAAAGAAGACATTATTTATTTGAACACGCAGTTCCCTCCTTGGAGACATGGGCATCTCAGAAGACCATCGTGAAAGGAATAATGGGTTTTACAGTAAATATAAAGAGAATGTAATAATTATTAGGGTTTTGTGGGAAAATATGGATCAGAAGAGAGAAATTGCTTAACATTGATTCCTGTCAGGAACTCGCTCTGCCATTGTGAGAGCTGTGTGTGTGGGTCACTGATCCTCTCTCAGATCCTGTTTAATGGCTTAACAGACATATTTAGGTTTAAGCAAGTCTTTTGATGCTCTGTTTCCATGTACACCGATTTAGTACTCTTTAATTTAAAGACTTCCTATGTACAGCTTCTCTGCCAAGAGGGTACTTAAGTTAGGTGTCTGCAGAGACACTCTACTGCCTTTGGAAACTGCAGGTCGACTGTTTCCCTCATTCATCACGTCTTTTCTCTGTATATACCTGTCCTGCTGTACACTTCATCATTCACTTAATTGTGTTTATGATCTGTCTCTGCAGACTGGAGTATTGCCTTCGACTGGTCCTTTGATTTACATATAAAGTAAGACCCGATATATCCACCAGGTCTAAGCATACCCACAATCAGTTGTTCTCTGCATTCTCAGCTGTTGGTTTTTAATAATCTGCTGTAAAGAGAAGCTTCATTGATGAGCATTGAGAGCTACACCCATCTATGGGATAAGGCTAAGTAGTTAGAATATAGTTAGAAACTATTCTGGTCTAGTCAGATGGTAGTAGAAGGTTCTTCTCTAGAATCTGTGATTTCACTAGTCTCTGGAAGTGGGGTAGATTTTCAGTACGAGGCATGATTTCTCTCCTGTGGAGCAGACCTTAGGTCCGGTTAGATTGTTACTGGTTACAACCAAGATATGGGTACCATGGTTGCACCTTTAGGAATATCTTATAATGCTGGCTGTTGCCATGTTTCCTGGGTAACACAGCTGGGTAGGGCTATGGGTTGCCTCTCGCACTGACACTCATATGCTGTCACCTGGAATTGTGAGAGCTAAATTTTCAGGAAGGAGATTTCAGATCAGACCCAGCTTAAATTCTCTGAGTCACATGTCCAAACTGCATGGTGACTCACCTTCAACATCCAAGTGCTTACCTGCTACCAAGAAATAAATCAGCAGCCTATATTGTTTTGAGTATATTTGGGACACCCCTGACTGGCAACTTAAAAGGTTGTTTCTCATGCCTTCTACTGGGAGTTTTGTTAAATAACTTTTTGGCTTTTCAGAGGACCATTGTCAGCTCAACTTCATGTATATATATATACATATATATATATATATATATATATATATATATATATATATATACACACATGTGTATTATATGTAATTTTAGGTGAATAAAAAATAATATGCCAAATAGTGATATATTTGGGACATGTGTTATATTTACCTCTATTGTTTTATAAAAACTTCCAGCATTATTTCCAGAGGAGCTGTACCAGTTTGCAATATAGGTCAGGAATGGAGGCTTCAGGAAACCTTATGGAGGAGATGGCAGAGAGGTCATAAAAGCCCAAGGACAAGAAAGTCTTCTCTGAGACTATGTCTCTTGGAAATGACAGTGACGCAGCATCCATGACAGCTCAACAACAGGGCTGCCTGAACATGACTTGAACAATGACAACACCTACAGTCATGTTATCATGCAAGGGGAACCTCATGGGACCCTACCACTAGATTTAAAAAAAAACAAACAAACAGGCAACTAAGGATGGCTCAGAGAGGGAGAAACGGTCATTCCAGGAGACAAGCACCACAACTTGTTATTCAGTGGGGTGGTGACTTGAAATCATGCGTATACGAGCAACATTAAGCAAAGTCAGCAGGTTGTGTTTATATACTTGTGCATTTATACAAAAGCATAACAAACAGTTCAAGGAAAAGAGGCCATAAATCTGAGAGGGAGTGGGGGGATATAAGAGGGTTGGAAATAAAAAGGGGAAAATCTAATTATATTTTATCAATATATATATATATATATATATATATATATTTAAAAATAAAGACAACTTAAACAATGGAGATTTATAAAGTATTTATTGAGTGGATGGATGAATGTGCACTCTCTTTGTGTCTTCAGATACTTCTGCGAAATACTTTGAATAGTTACTGTTTAGAAATGAGGTAGCATAGAAAAAATAAAAATAACTTGCATTTGATTTCCGATATTTATTCCGTTGCTGAATCTTAAGTTTTCATGTGTGAGAAACAGCTAGAACTTGTCACTGGTAAAGCTTCTAACTAGAGCTGTAGGATCATACCGTCAGAGAACCAAGTCTGTCTGTCTGTCTGTCTGTCTGTCTGTCTGTCTGTCTGTCTCTCTCTCACACACACACACACACACACATACACACACACACACTCACACACACACACAACTGGTTCTATACATTCTGTTTCTCTAGAAAATCCTGACATATACATTTACTATTTATGTTCATAATGTTGAATTTCATGTGTAGGAAGCTCAAAACATTATTCTTTTAAAAGCACATTTATGTATATAGAATCTTATGTATAGAATTAGTTATACCTTATGAAATTGATGATCCCTTATTTCAGTTTAAGAGATGAATAATTTATATGGTGAATTAATCACCCACATTTGCTAAAAAAATTTTTGGAGGTGTTTTAATGTTTCCCCCCCCCCCAGAATTATACATTTCTATAATTTTTCAAGGTGTTTTGAATTCTTTCCTTCGTGAAATCCCCGTGGGCAGTGAGCTTGTTTCATTTGTTCATTTTCTCGAGGGAAGCAGCTATTGAGGTATTATTTGACAAATGAGAAGATACAGAGAAGCTGTGTAAGTCTCCAGTAGACATAGAGTTGAAAGTGTCTAAACTGAGCAGTAAACTTAATACAACAGCCAAGCATCATCAGCTACACCCATGTCACATGGCAGAATGGAAAACAGTTTCTTTCAAACTCTCTAGTCACTGATTTCTAATATTATTTACAGCACTATTTCAATATGGCAAAGAGCTTGGGGGGAGAGAAAGGATTGTGTTTTGTGTACACGGAACACCCCCAGCAAAGCCAGGCATAGAGTGCGTAGGCTCGGTCAGCAATGGGGTACTTGTGTGGGGGAGGAGGTAACAGCGTGATAGGCTAGAATCTACAACCGTTATTTGGGACGTGAAGTCTCTGGAAGATTATGCTTACAGTGTGTGTGAGCTGACCTCTGAGATGAAGGGCGTGCTAAGTCCATTAATTTACACATGGAGTGCTAATGGGAATCCCAATTAGGCAAGCTGCCTAATTGCTATGCTTTGAGACACTCAAACCACTAGAGTATTCAAAGTGTCATTTCGCTTATTCATATAGGTACATAAACTCTGATGTCTTAGATATGAATGCCTTTGTTGTAGGCTGATTAAATAAATAGCTTTCCTTGCATTTTTAAGGACAAAAATTCATGTGTTGGGCTTGATTATCTTTTAATTAACTTTGGTTTTAAAAACATTACGAATTAGAGATAAATTTGATTTTTTAAAAGACTTATTAATTTTACATTGTGTTTTGCTTCCAGGTATGTCTATAGAATGTAGAACGTATGCATGCGTGGTGCCCTTGGAAGTCACAAGAGGGCATCAGAGCCCCTAGAAGTGGAGTTAGGTATGGTGGCAAGTTAGCATATGTGTGCTAGGAATTGAACCTGGGTCTTCTGCAAAAACAGGTGCTCTTAACCACTAACCAATCTCTCCAGGTGTTTTAAAGAATATCTAAATGGACGACATATAACATTAGCCACGTTACCTGGTCAAGTTATGCAATAACTTGATCCAGAAGAAGTGTAGGCCATATATTAATACTTGCTGTGTTGAATAAGTGAGATTGCACATATACATGATGCCTGAATAATAAAAACAATGAATAGGCAGCAGCATTATTTCAATAGATATTAGTCCAATAGTAGCATGTCTTAAAACGTGACATCAGAACTCGAAGAAATGGATTGTTAGTTTGTCATTATATCCATTCATTTATTTGCTCATCCATCCATTCATCCGCAAAACAATATGCACGTATTGCATATTTGTTTTTAAAAAGGTTTATACACACATACTGTATTTACATTATTTCTATCCCCCTTACTCTCTAACTCTTCCTTTGTCTCTTATGTTCCCTCTCACTCAAATGTATGAGCTCTTCTTATTGTCACGTATGAACTCACACATGTAACAACAAATACAACCTTCTGAGTTCATTTAGTGTTACTTATATGTGTATGTCTTCAGGGCTGATGACTTAGGTTTGGATACCCTACGAGAGAGTTCATCCCTGGAAAGGACTGATATTCTCTCTGTCTCTGTCTCTGTCTCTGTCTCTCTCTCAGCAGCTGATTTGTTTGCATCTACAATGGCATGTTAATGATGTCATCATTGTGCACGTCTTTAGATAACTAGGTTGTTGAGATTTCATGGGTACAACTTTCATGTCCTGCCTAGAAGATACTTGCAATAGACACCCTGGACTTCCCTCACTTACTATCTTTCCAGGACTTCTTCCATGAAATTGAATATTCTCATGTACCAAACACAGTCTCAGCTCAATATCCATGGACACCCACCTCTACATTTGATCAACTATGAATTGAAATACTTGGAGGAAATAAAATTGTGCCTGGGTACATAAAGTCTTTTTTTTTCCTATTCATCATTCTCTAAGCAGTAACATGTAGCAGCTATTTAAATAATATCTGTTCTGTATTACATATGGTATGTACTACAGAGAAAATTTGAATTCGAAGCAGGAGGTGCTTGAACTATACACAAATATCACATTCATTTAAAAGAGACTTGAACACTGATAGACTTTTGGTTTCCTGGAGTATCTTGACATCAGGCCATCTCACATACCAAGGGACAAACATATGGTGCTGTTTTAGTGTGAAAGAGAACATACATAATTATTGCCTGCATGAAGCTCCTGCTGGATGCATTAGTCAGTGGCTGATGGTTCAAATCATCACAACCTCAGTGTCTTAAATTAGCTTAGGCTCATCATCATGTAAATTCTGAGCCAAAACAAAACAAAACAAAAAACCAAAAAACAAAAACAAAAACAAAAAACCCAACCCTGCCTAACACAGAGGTGTCGGAAGACCGTGTGTGCCCCCTTCCTAGTGACCACATGAGAGAAGTAGTCCCTTTGTATTTTCCATTCTCTGCAGGCTGCTCCTGTAGCTGCCTCTTGAGCTCCCACTGTATCTCCAAAGCTTCATGTTTAATTCTCCTTTTGGTTTCTGATTCCAAGCAAAAAAATCAGGATCCTGCAGACATCAAAGAACCTTAGCAATTTGAGAATATTATGGGAAATACAAATTTCACCCACCTGAATATACTGGAGTTGAAGGACAATCAGAAAGAGTTTAAATCAGTGCTTAAGGTAACCAGAGGGTCAGTGAGTAGAGCACTAATATGAACATTCAGAGACTAATTAAATTCTAATGTTGCTTGCTTGTGGTGTGTGTGTGTGTGTGTGTGTGTGTGTGTGTGTGTGTGTGGGTGGGTGTGTGGGTGTGTGGGTGTGTGTACCTTTCCATTTTTCCATTTTTGTGTAGGTTGTAGTTAATAGTGGTTGTTTAACATCCAAAGCAGATCAACTGAAAATAAAGCAAAACGATTTAGGCACTTCACAAAAAAGAAACCTGAAAGACTTCTGAGAGCAGAGAAAGAATAAAAACAATAAATGAACCCAAATTGCAGAGAAGTCTAGTCCAATGTGAGATGACCAGCCCCCTTCTTTTTTCTCTTGGACATATGATGAGAAGGACTTGGCTATACCAGATGAAGAAAGATCCTTAAAGAAAAGAAATGTCTAATTGTTTGAGTTGTGGGAGGTACAAGTGATAAATTCAGAGCCAGCCACTTACTGAGTTGCCGCAGATGCTGAGATAAACGAGCCTTATAAAGGCAGGATGAAAGTTCCCCTGCTACTGCAATGCGTAGGACGGCTCCTTCTCCGTTCGATAAGTAGTTCCCTCTGAGAAGCTATTTGGTGAAATAAATGTCCAAAGAGCCAAATTGTTACTTTGATGTAGTTTTTCAAACCTAGAGAGGCACACAGAAATGTATTCTTGTCCCTAGAATCCAGGGGAGAGTTATTGGTTTCAGGATACTTGAGGGATTCCAAAAATGTGCGCGTGCTCAAATCCTTTATATGAAGTGGTATGGTTAGCCGTTATATAAAACCACACACCCTTTCCAGTCTGTTCTAAGTAATGTCTCAGTTATAACATCAACTGAAATGCAGGGCTCTGTTAACTAGCTGCAATATTATATTGTTTAGGGAAAAATGTCGAGAAAAAAATCTCTACATGTTTGACCCATGGTTTGTAGAACTCACTGGTGAAAACACACACCAACCGGCTGGCTGTTCTAGAGACAGAGAATAAGAACTATCAATCAAAATTTAAAAAGATAATTTATGTAGGCTCAGAAGCTAGAAAGTAAAATGGTACAAAATTATGCAGTATTTCAAATAATAACTAAAAGAAAGCTGGTCTGGAGACTTGTAAAGATCATTTAGGTTTTCCCTAAATTATCACAGAATTTGTTTGTTTCTTTGTTTTTCTTTTTTGAGGTTTTCAAGACAGGTGTTCTCTGTGTATCCTTGGCTGTCCTGGATTCATGTTGTGGACCAGGTTACAAATTCCTGGAGGCTAGGGACACCCTTTTACTCTCTGGGCAACCCCTACTTTTGGACAGTTCACATATCAGTGAGCATCTTTGTCAGGGTGGGGAGTGGGGCTAGTGAAAAAGAAGGATGCAGTTCAATACAGGCATGCTTTAGCCCTGGGCTGGGTTTACTGACTGTCTCTCTCCAAGAAACCTATTCTACTTCTCTGAATCTCATGTTTCTTATTCAAATCTAAAGCTGAAATCTATGCTATGTTTAAAGAGTTTGATTAAAGAGTATGTTTAAAGAGTATGATTAAAAAATACAGAATATATTAATCCATAACTTCTAATAAATATTTACTATCTTATTAAGATGCATAGGAATGCTTATTCTTTAGTTATCAAGTGAAAAGGCCTTGAAATCCTCCAATAAGAAGAGTATACAAACAGACAGATCAGGGCAAACTAGACTAATCATGTTGTTTGTTAGGAAACAGCACCGGGCTTCATTGCAGTAGCCCATTATCAAAACAGCACACTTTTTAATCTAATTGGTTTTTAAGCAGGTCTTTTTGTTTTTTAATGCTGTTTGATTCTCTTCTTATTCAAAGTTTAAAATGGCTCGCTGTGAGATCATTAATAAACACTCCTGTTAGGGGTGATTTTTTTTTCAGCTCTTTCTATACGGAGAGCGGGGACCAATACAATAATAAGTAAGAGCACAAACATATTCTCTCTTCAAGATATCTGTGGTCATAGGACAGGCTCATTAATGTTGTCATGGCAACCATCTCCTCACAGGTTACATGCCTGTGAGCTTCTACTAAGATGCAAATTCTAGCTTAAACAAAGCAAGCTAACTCCAAAATGACACGTCAATTTTCAAGGGCACGTGGGGTGATCCTGAGGGCTTTATTTTTTTCCACATGCATTGTGTAATTTAGAAAGCATTCTTTTTCTTTTTGTCTTCTATGTTGCTTTTTATTTTGCCCCTAAAATGTCTTATCCAAAGAGAAAAGGAAAATAGGTTAAAATGAGCTTTTCATGTGCTTCTCTTTTCACATTTATTTACTTCTTGCTTTCGTCTCTCTTACAGTTCTTGATGGGCCAAAGCATGCAGAAATGTATGTAATTCAGTCTAAAAAGTCGCTTAATATCATCTAGCTCAGGACACCATCATCTTAGCTCAGATCCAAATTTCTCTTCTTATATATATACCCAGCACAGTGCTGTTTCTATAGGTCAGAAATGGAGAAAGATGGACTGACAAAAATCTAGTTACACTTGAGATCCCGTTGGAGACGGAGGTGGATTCTCTTCTCTCCAGCCTTGGTCTCTAGGCCATGGGACTGCTCTTGTTGCCTGTGTTTCATATAGTGAAATAAAGGGGAGGATTTCTGATTTAGACCTCTTTTTGTGAAAAGATGAGAAGCTGGTTAATTCAGTCACAGCCATATCCACATTTGAGCTCGCTGGTTAATTCAGTCACAGCCATATCTACATTGAGCTCGCCTTTCTAGCTGGTGTCAATAATGTGTCTCTGAAGTCTGTGATTTCTCCTGCTAAAGGGATGCAGTTTGCTATTCCTTTGTTTCTAGTTCTGAGTGCAGAGGATTTTTCTTTCATCCCATTCTTGTTCTATTTAGTATAATCAGTATTCTGAGAGCTTCTAATTGGATCTACCTGTCTTAAATGTGACAGACTGTCTAAGGCAGGCCTGCCTTCTTCACTGTGGTGCTGGATAGATATGGTTCATGCTATGAATTTTGGGGATTTGGGCACAAATGGAGAAGTCTCACTTCAGTCACAACATGAAGCCAGTTTTGAATACCAGCAGGCAAAGCAAGGATAGGTCACTATTACAGGGTACTATAAGAGACTGTGTGAAGACATGGGGGTGACTACTAAGTAGAAAGGGGACTTAACCTTTAAAGAACTTACATATCACTCAGATGAGAAGGAAATATAAAAATAAAAAATTAATTCAATACCAAGAAGTGTTACCAGTCAGTACAGGCAGGTTTATATTTTACTTAGAAGAAGAAGAAGGAGGAGGAGGAGGAGGAGGAGGAGGAGGAGGGAAAAACAAAACAAAACAAAACTGAAAACATAAACAAAAGCTGCTTTCAAATTATACAGGTTCAAAACAGCACAAACTAACTTCTGGAAAGGAAAAGAAGGGTCACCTTTTGTTGATTCTAATAGAAAATAAAAAATTTGGAACATCATGAGAAGCCACTCAGTAATTTTAAGCAACCAAGTCATACAATTTGAGTTAGACTCTTGAAAGGATTTTAGGTTTAGCTTTATATGGAAGGTGCACTGTGGGTGAAAAAAGTGATGGTACTGATGTACACTGAAAAGTGAGGCAGGCAGATCCCTGTGAGTTCGAGGCTAGCCTGGTCTACAAAGCGAGTCCAGGATAATCAAGGCTACACAGAGAAACCCTGTCTCAAAAAACAAACAAACAAAAAGTGAATTCAGTGGTTCAAGCAAGTTAAGATGCTGATTTGAGTTTGCAGGGAGAAAGAAGAAAGACAGGCATTTCCAGACAAATTTTAGAAGATGAGTCAACAGGGTTGTGATTAGACAAGATGTGGGCGGTTGATAAAAATGTCTTTAAGATATCACTTTGGACTTTTATCCAGTCATATATATTGTAGATGGACATATTACATCCCCATATAGGATGTAGATGTGGAAGAAAAAGTAATTGTTCCGTTATGGCCTATTATATTTGAGATGCCATATGTGTGTGTGTGTGTGTGTGTAAATCTTGCTCTATCTATCAGTCAATCTATATATTTATATTACACACACACTCATAAATCTCCATTCTATTGACATGAAGAAAATTGAGAACAGTTATCTATATAAAAGTGGGAGCTCACAGAAAGGTCTCACACTACAGATATCAGCTTGAAAACCACCTATTTATAGAAAAAATTTAAATGTTTCCCTATAAAGGAATCCCAATTTAAATATACAACAGTGTATGTGCCTTTTCTTGAAGAGATGTAAACAAATACCACTCACCTCAGAGAGGTGACTAGACTGATAACAGATAGATAGCAGCTCTGCCCATCTAGCTTAGTGCACTAGTGAGCTTATTAGAATTCCTCACAGGGACATAGGTGAGCTTACAGGAACATGGGCGACTCAAATGCAGTTATCGCACCACAGTCTACAACCAGCACTGATGACAGCTCATGAAACCTAAGCAATTTGCAAGAAGCTGCAGAGTCTCTTTCTCCCTGGCAATTAATTACTGCTTTTATAACCTTGAGGAGGAACCTGGCAAACCTAATAATTTTTTGAGTGTTGGAAGCTTTGTTGACTTTTTGATTATTCGGAGTCTCTTTCCTCCCTCTTTGAGAGAATGCTTTAATCTAGAGGAAGTCACTACATGGTACTCTATCCATTCCCCTGGCTATTAATGTTATCTCCACCCATTTTCCATAGTGTTCCCTGAGCCTTAAAGACAGTGAGATGAGGTCTGAGTGTTTTCCTCCCTCTATGGCTGAGCACTGAACCACTAGGCCACAGCAACTATCACTTATCATCAGCAACTTGGCTGATTAGGACTCTCTGCAATCTATTACCTCGCGCGGAACACCAGTTTCTTTTCAATACCAACTGATGTGGCAGCACCCATAACCAACAGGCACAAACACAAATGTTTAGAAGGTAAGATGATGGGTATGTCATATAAATTTAACAAGACAATAGAAGTTGCTGCCCCACTGGGTCCATGACCTTCCTAGCCTTGACATTTAGCTCTGTTTATAGCATCAGCTGAGTTCCTTCCTCTGGAACAGAGCTTTAATCTAATTAGAAAGCAATTGGTTCTGCCCACAGAAGTTGCGCCACTATTTTGCTAGGAAATATATCTTGTTCAACCTGTTGGTAGTATACTGTAGCCCAAGTAATGCCTTCCCGTGTTATAAAAGTCTTTCAGGAGGGAAGGTGCTCTCAGATCACTTCCAATCTGATTTCTCAATGTCTCGAATCTAACAAATACAGTGTTTTCAACATTATAGTCTTACTATAGATGTGGCATATAGCTACAAATAGAACCAGCAGCTTTTA
Organism: Acomys minous; assembly: GCF_964271855.1. Classification (NCBI taxonomy): domain Eukaryota; kingdom Metazoa; phylum Chordata; class Mammalia; order Rodentia; family Muridae; genus Acomys; species Acomys minous. The sequence continues at coordinate 23,005,386 of NC_140491.1, read as the reverse complement.
TGGTTGTCAGATCTTTAAAGGTCTATCTCTAGCTAAAGTTGACAAGGTGGTAGCCCAGACCCAACACTGGGATTTTCATTCAGAACCTTGTGGCCCACGAGAGTTCCCCTTCCTGTTGATGCAGCAAGTCTTTACTCAAATTCTTTAACTAGTGTTTTTTTATTGGTCTTCTAATCAGTGGTTCTCAACCTTCCTAAAGCTGTGAGCCTTTAATACTGTTCTTCCTGTTGTGACAACTCCCAACCATGAAATTACTGTTGTTGCTACTTCGTAACTGTGATTTTGCCACTGTTACAAATTGTAACATAAATATCTGATCTGATCTGAAGGATATCTGATATGCAACCTCTGTGAAGGGGTCATTCAACCCCCAGATGTGTCACGGCTCACAGGTTGGGAGCCATTGCTCTTGATGCATCTTCAAATCTGTAACAGCAGAGGAATTAGCCTTATGAAACCTTTTACACAGCAGACAGACAGGATCTCTGAAAGCCCACTACCAAGTGCTCCAAACAAAATGCTAATTGGTCTGTAATGGCTAAGAGGATGGTAAAAACAAACCAGCAAGATTCAGTACAGTAGGAAAGATGTCATTGCTTTGCTAATTGTTTCATCAAAAGAGCAGTATTGTGTACTGCAGCATGGATGGGATCTGGCCTTCCCAGCTAGCCTTCCATAATCCACAGTCATTTTTACCTGAGCCACACTTTCCTTTCTTGCTTGTCATGGTCTTGGTGAGGCCAGTTTGTGGAGTTTTGACTGGCTCAGGCCAAAGGGGAAGCTGTGCCACACCCTTGTCCTCCATGCCTGCTGCTGAAGTTGGCTCCTGAGTTCTGATGGGCTCCCAGCTAGTATCAGAGCCTTGGCCTTTCCATCAGCCACACAAAGCTGGATGAAGAATCTCGGCCCCTAGTATGATGTCTTGCAGAAGAGAAATGCACTCTATAAACTCGGAGGGATAGCAATCCAACCCAAGAGCGGGTGTGTTTTCCTCATCTACATTGCTTTATCAGTTATGTCTTCTGGGAATTGTTGCCCCTTCAAAATCTTCTAGACTGATACCCTATGAACATATACAGGGGGAGGTAATCCCCCTCAGGAACAGTCATAGGGGAGGGGAATAAGGGGAAAATGGGAGGGAGGGAAGAATGGGAGGATACAAGGGATGAGATAGCCATTGAGATGTAACAAGAATAAATTAATAAAGGAGAAAAAATCTTCTAGACATGCCTTTAACCCCAGCATTCAGTGGGGCAGAAGCAGGCAGATTGCTGTGAGTTTGAGACCAGCAAGACTACACAGAGAAACCCTGAAAAAAAAAATAACCTTCTAGACATGTACTAGCACAGAACTTCACTTTCTGTTAATTTTCCTCAGGTAGTGTTGGCAGGTTTTTTGGGGGGGTGGGGTGGGGTGGGGTCTACCCTGACCTCTCATTCTCTCTGCATTGTTTTAGTGCTTTATAAATTTTGACTGATGTGCTGCTCTACATTGTTCAGAAATGCTAGTGTCTATTGTACCTTGAAAAAGATAATGTCTCAGTGTAAAGCCCAGCCAAGCCGTAGAAGCCCTTACAAGCTCTGAGTCCTTTGCTCAGTGCACCTTTCTAGACTTCCCTGTGAGCCTGTGTGGGGAATGAGCCTTTTTCACACAACAAGATTCAAATGCATGAACAAATGAGGATTATCTGTGAAGGAGAGGAGCCAAGGTTCAGATAGGGACATTCAAAAGGTCATGTTTGGGAGGAGGTGGAGCATTGACAAGACCATAGCCCAGAGACAAAGATGAGGGTTCATTCACAGTTCAGATCCTGTTTGGGTTGGATCACTGTCTTGGGTGTCAGCTATCCTTTACAAAGGCTTTTGTTTTTGCCCCATTTTGGAGACAATGTTGTGCTATAGCTTACCATGTATATGAATGTTGTTATTAATTTTAAAGTGGAAGGGACTCCTTCCTCTGAGAGTTGATTAAAAGAAGATAATGCAGAGACTCATAAGCAGTTAAAGAGCTGGTATAAATAACATCAAAATGTGAAATTCAGGGGTATAATAATTCATAATAATAGTGTAAGAATCATACTTGTGAATAGGACAGCTATATCAATTTCACACTATCCAAGACATAACAACTTTGTGTGAGGGGAAGGGGCAGAAAACTCTTTAGGGTAAATAGTTGGCATATGGCTCTGATTAAGGTAAATTCTGGCAATCAATAGATACTGTGCTAAGACTGTGGTAAAGACCTACTCCAAAGTCTGGCCATGACAAAACAGCAAAATTAAGAACAAATCCGTAAGAGTTTACATAGGCCTGCATATTGACACAGATGTTTAATTCCAGCACGTAGGAAGCAGAGACAGTTGGATCTCTATGAGTTCAAGGCCAAACTGATCTACATACTGAGTGCTAGGACAGCCAGGTAAATAGTGACACTGTCTTTAAAAGATGGTTTCATAGAAGGAATACCTTAAAATCCTTAAACTAAATTTATTTATAAAATAGTGACAATGTCTATGCCTTAAGATATTTTAAGTTGTAGCCAAAATGTCACTCAATTGGCTTAAATAAAGATTAATATCCACATATTCAAAAAGAGGACCAAATGTAAACAAGAGAAAATGACATTGCACCAGGACCAGGTTGAGTGAAACAGGCCAGAAAAACATATTCCTATTTTTAAAAAACCTACTACAAAACAGAAAAGAGATTGAACTCATCTGTGCTGGCACAAAAAGCCAGAGTGGTTTAAGCTCTGAGTTGGACTCATGGAGAAGTAGTGGGCGCCATTAGAGTGGGATTGTTCAGTTTGATTAAGTTGTCTCCCGTTCGTCACCCACCAAAGCCAGACTCCTACCGCTCCTCAAATACTGGGAGACACGTACTTACATTTCTTCATGATTGCATTTCAAAGGAAAGGGCGTGGAGAAAGCCATTCTGCAGTATAAATCTGCCAGTGGTGTGGATTTATGTCTCCCAAGGGCAGGGAACCGAAGAAGCTATGCGGTTTCCAAGCGAAGTTCTGAGCAAAGGGAATTTGGGAACTATACATTTCTCAAGTTTAGTCAAGTTGAGAGGGATGCTAAGACTGACCTGATGAACGGTCCTCAAGATGATTCAGTCTGATCTCAGAGTGATAGCTAGCCAGGATATTTCTTTGTACAAATTCACTCACCTGCTTATGACTTGCAGAACTGAAAGCTAAGTGTGATGGGCATGTGGGTGTCATTGGGTCCAAGTGCTTACAGTTCATCATAACCTGACAGGTTTTTAAATTTAATTCTTTACATGGTTTATTTTTAGGTAAGATTTGTTCTCATTGTACCAAAGCACGCAGTACCAATCCCAGGCTTCTTTCAGCCTTCCTATCTAGCATAATGACGTTAGAGTCTCATTTGATGTTATTTCAAAAATCCTGACAATTTTCACTATTACGTTTAGACTTTGTTGTTCTGCTTTGAATCTTTTAAGCTAGGAGAAGAGGATCTAGTCATCTTCTTATGTTGGAGTTTATGCACCCCTTAGGCTGGAAGGCGAATTCTCCTCAACTAGAGGAGAATTGCTAGAAAACAGAAAGAGCCATGGTGTGAAGGGGGAAACAGTGGGGCACTTGTAACAGAGGTTTTTGGTTTGCTCATTTTATATTATTTTTTCAATTCTTCCCACTTCGGAGCAGAAAAAAAAAAAAAAAGAAGCAGATTGGAACTATGCTGATTGTTAGAAAATAAAGAACGTAGGTTGAGATCATCTGGTTCCATCATTATTGACTGATGTGTGCTGCTGTGTTTATGGATCTTCCCATAAACTAACAGGATGATACCAGTTTTATCTCTGCAGATTCCGTAAGCCTCACTCTGCTCTGGGATATTTGGTTCCTATGGGGACTTGACAGAGAAAAGGGGGGTAGGAGGAAATGAGGAAAAGAGCTAGAGAGCAAGGGGGGGAGGGAGAAAGGAGGGGGAGGAGAGAGATCCATCCTTTGATGGTGCTGCTGCTGCTCAGCTATTGCCCCCTGGCTCTTGCAGTCAGCTTACAACCTGCCCTCAGTGCTGAGAGGAGGTCTACTTAGGGCCTTCTTTACCTGAGCTGGTTAGGATAGTCTGTCTCTCCTAGCCATTGACTTCATTAGTTATGGCCTATTACCTGGGTTTTCTTTGTACTTTGACCTGCATTGACAATTTCTTATTTGATGTACCATTCAGTTTTAATATTGTATAGTTCCTCAACTCTTGTTTTCACCATCTATACAACAGTCTATGGATCAGTGTATACTACGTCATGACTCAGCCGTGAGTATATTACTTCATAGCCAGGCTTCAAAGGCCACAGATTTTTGTTTGCTTTGTTTGTTTTGTTTTGTTTGTTTGTTTGTTTTCAAGACAGGGTTTCTCTATGTAGCCCTGGCTATCCTGGAACTCGTTTTGTAGACCAGGCTGGCCTAAAACTCAGAGATCTATCTGCCTCTGCCTCTCAAGTGCTGGGATTAAAGCAATGCACCACAGAGTAGAATGGGGGCTGACCTTAGTATTCATGCAATATGGTTTTCACTTTAAAGTCTTATGTTGGTCAATTCTTATTTTCTACCTAGCCTAATGCTCAGTTTGTTTGGCATAATCATTTTAGATTTGCAGACAGAAGCCTCTTGATAAGGGTAATATAACCTTGTGGCTGAACCTGTTGAACCCTAGTGCAGGGTCCCTCTGCACTTTTGTACATGGTTGTATCAACAGCATTTATATTTCTGTCATTTACTCTGCTAAGCATGTATCCAACAACAACTAGCATAATTTGTTTTCATAGCCCCAGTCTCCTACATAACTCCCTAACGAGGGAGGTGGCATCACATTCACAAAACACAAGTCCTCAAAGCTATTTATAAGACCGCTTCTCTGTTCTGCTGCCTCACACCAATTTCATTAATTGGCCTCCCAACTCCAGAAATTTCTGAGTTCAACCCATAAATGAAGAAAAATCACAGTGAATCATCGAAGAGATACAGCTACATTCAACCTCATTTTAGTGATTGATATCCTGGTTGCATAAAATTATTTGGGAAGTTTTATTCCTCCAGAAATGAGGATATTTTATTAAATAGGACATTCAGTCACTCCATTTACATGGTATCTTTTTGTTTACTTAAATAATTTGATGAGTAGGTGAGAAAGCAACAGACATGAAAATGTTTAAATGATTTTGTGAATATTTAGCAGATTTACAATGGAGCATGCGGAGTGACTGTATAGTGTTTCTCGTGGGGTGAGCTGAGTATTTAGTGATTTCAGTAATACTTATTAAAGAACTGAGCTCTTTGGGTTGTTTTATGGGAAATATGCTTTTGGTTTTCCCTTTTTAATTTCTTGATACCCTCAGTATTTATAACAGTATCACCATTTCACAGATGAAGACATTAAAGTTCAAGGAAATTAGGTCTTTCTCCAGGGTAAAAAATCAGGGAAATACTGTTTGGAACTCCAAGAATTGTAAACCAACACTTCATGTGGGGAAGAAGATCAGATTTCTCAATGCAGTTATGACAGTACCTGTGCATCTGTGGGATTAACTTATTCATAATTCAGCAGTAATTTTACTCTCTCCCTTCTTTGATTCCTTCTGATTCATTTGCAGTGTGCTAATTAATTGACATCCCCTGAGTCTGTTTCTGGAGGGCTTGGCTCACCTCAGATGGCTCATATGCAAAACACCTCTTCATAGAGAGATCAAGATATAAACATTTCTAAGCAACTGCTAACTGCCGAAGACTGCTTATCCATCCTTTTAGCCATTTATCTAAAATTCAGAATATATGCATGTGTGTTTTATATTATTTTACAGGACTTTCTACTGGTCATCAACTTGTATTTTTAAAGTATAATCATTTATGCCACATTTGTTGATTATTTCAATCTAAACTAAGTAGTTTTGTGCTGTTCCCTCTCTCTGCACTTAACTTCCTTTCCCACAGATGGTCTTGCATTCTGCTTTCTCCTAAAAGGACCCTAGCCATGTTTGTATTAGTTTGAAACTGAGGAAAGGAAAACCTAATCATGTCTTTAAAACAAAATAATATTTCTTTTAAGACGAGCTATATCTCATGATAAACAATTGAAATGTTTTCTGCACCATCAGTCATCATAGTACAGTTGAGCATAATTTTGTTTTCAAAATTATTGAAAAAGGAAATGAGAGGAAAAAAAAAACCACCTCTTACTTTTTACTTGACAAAAAGTCTAGAGTTTTCCTAGTGCAGGATTCATGAGGTCATTGAATCTAAAGCTTTAGGTTTAAAACAATCCCAGAACAAGGCCAGGTTTTCTTGATTTATGGCAGAGAATGGTGAGAAGTAGTTAATTGGGCAGGAGGAAACATTTGCCGTGAGAATTTCCCAGGAAAGGCAGAACTGTTCTTTTCTTCCAAGAGGAGACAGGGACACACCCATGAGCTACTTAAAAAAAAAGATTTATTTATTTATCTTATGTATATGAATGCTCTATTTTCATGAATGCCAGAAGAGGTAATCAGATTCCATTACAGATGGTTATGAGGCACCATGTGGTTGCTGGCAATTGAACTCAGGACTTCTGAAAAAGCAGCCAGTGATCTTTACTGCTGAGCCATCTCTCCAGTAAGAAAGTTTGTGGAAGAAAGCAACTTTGGAAGCTGATTTTCAGGTAAGCCCCCACATACACACTGCACATCCCCTGTGATTTCAGCACTAAGACAGGCCATGGGTAATTTTAAAAACAATGTGAAGAAAAAAATAGTTGCCTTTGAGAAACATACTAGAGGATGCTGAGTGAGTGGGGGAACAGTGGTAGAGAGGAAAGTAGGTAGGCGTAAGTGGTAATGAAAGATGATCTTGGACAAGTTTCTTTTGGGAGAGGGAGCCCTTGTCTTCTGCATATATTTAAATTCCTTCGATGACAGAAACCGTGAATTTTCTGCCTTAATATTTATTCTTACCTGGGGACTTTTTCCGTCATCTTAGGCATTATCTTCCTTCCTTTGCCTCTTCCTCCCCATCCTTCCTCCCCCTCCTCTTTTCCTTAACTGATAAGGAACCTTTTAAAAGGTCATAAAGGCTATAATCCAAAGGGACGACGATCATTGGTCCAGAACTACATTTGCTAGAGTGTGCTATTTTGCTTTTCTTGGCTGTCATGTGTCCTATCTCACTGACCTTGTCATTTTCCCCTCCAGCATTGATTCCCCCTGATAAGAGACCCACTGACCACGCAAGGCAGGCAGTTCCACAGGGCTCTGTTTGTTGTGTCTCTTTCTTCCTCTTTAGCAAAAGTAGGGCTGGCCATGTCACTTAGACCTAGACAGAGTTCCAACTTTCTGATTGAAGTTATACATAAGATCCCAAAGAGACTGCCAGAACTCTTTGTCTACCCATTTGCTTTTTACCATAACGCAGGGAAGGCATTTTCCCATTGTGAGGACACGAGTCTTGGACCATGAATCTTCATCCCATCCATTACATAGATAATCTGTTTGGGATAAGTGCAGTTCCATCTACACCACCGTTATGTCAATCATTTATCTTATGCATGTGTTCAATCAACATTCAACCCAATCTGTTCCATCACAGCTGTCTTTAAAACTTAAGATAATTCAAGTTAACTAATATTACTTGAACACTGAAGAATAGAGACCGAGACACTTATACTGAACGTCATATTTTCAGTTAGTAACAAGATCCGAAAGGAAATAACCTAGGTCACTTCCGCTTTGGTGCGCTCTCATCCTGCCATATCAAGTTTCAGTAGAGGTTAGATTCAGGGTCTGTACTCTGGGACATTATAGTCTCAACATAATGGGAGGGCACACATACACACCTACTACTATATAATGAGGAGTGTCTGAAGTTCTAGAATTCATTACACCTGACACAAATTATAAAGTGCGTTGTCTAGTAGATTTACAGCATCTAGTAGGAATTAGTTCTAAAGTTGTACTGGTCACAACCGCGATTGCTTGATGTGTCAGGCAGACAAACGGGTGTTTCCTGTTCTCTAAGACAACTCAAAAATCCCATTTGATATTGGTTTTTACAGTAAAGGAAAGTCAAATTTGGTGCTAAGTGACTCCAGCCTGTATTCCTGTTTCAGTCCCAGAGATCTTCAAGCTTTTCTCCTTTTCTTCAAATTTTTTCATGTTGCCAAAGAAAACCTAGAGCACAGAAGGTTTTACTGCTTCAAGATCATCCAATCCATTACTGAGGGAGTTGGGTTCTATCCACCTGACATAAATAACCTAGAGTGGTACTGCATGATCTCTATGTAAACATAACTGTAGCTCTAAATGGAAATTCCCACTTCCCATCATAGAAAGTGTGGCATTGCAAGGTATGAGATCCAAACTATGGCAGTCTGTTCTGTGGGTCTCATTACAGTAGGATCCTTAACTTACTTTTCTACAAATATACACTTCTGTAATGTACTTTAAAGGCTAGGTAATTTATAAACTCACACCCCATTTTCCCTTTTTGTACCCTATGTATCATATCTATATGGTACACCTTATACAATAGGCTGTATTGACTGAGACATTTTCCGAATGACACACAAATACAAATGCCAAGAAGCAAAGGCAAGAATCAGGTGTGAGGAGTAGAGCCTTCATGTTAAATGGCACTGTCCTACGGACGTTGGTCTGCACTGCATACTACTTTGGTAGATACAACCTGGATTACAGAAAAATGTTGGGATGCGCCCCTTTTAAGGAGAATTTGGGAATGGTACTTCAAAACATGCATGGTGTGGAAACTGCTCAGCTGTGAAAGATGAGCAGTAGATGTTTTGCTGGTTGGATCCATTGCAGAACTGCTCTTTTCCTCAATTTGCATAAGCTCCACATCGGGAAGCGCTTCCCAAAGCTCTTGGAACAGTTCACAGTTTTCATTTTTTTTAGCCCATCTATTGGTACACTTAAAATATTATGGAAGACTACTCTCTCTCACAGAACTGAAGAGTGTCTGCGAAAGGCAGGGATATTTTCGGTGTGAATTCTAAAACCATTTGTACACAATTACTCTGAGAACTTGAGTTCAAGTTTCTTATATGAGACAAAGTATGTGACTAGATGATTCTCCAGTCCTGGACAGAGTAAAAAGCCTTGCCCTCTTAGGCAGGGAAGATGGCTTCTCTTCTAAGAGCCAAGACTTACTCCTTTCCAGAGATGAATTTGACAGCTCGTCGTAAAGAGGAAGTTCCTTGCTGGTTGACTGATGGCCTAATTCTCCTGTTGGCTTAAAAACAAATTCTGAGGCATGTTTTAAGATACCCTCTAATTTTCTTTATTCAAAGGATGTATAAATATTTTTAATCTGGTTAAGGTATAAATTTAACCCTCATATTAGCACTATTTATTGGTACTTATTCACAGTAAAGTAGATTTATTTTAGAAAACTTGAAATAGATGACAAAGCAAGATATACTCTGAAACAGAAATATATTCTTACTTTGATATCTTCCCCATCTGGTATTTTGATACTTACTGATACTTACTGGAATTTTACGTTAAAGATTCATGTTTTACATACTCAATTGTGATATATTTCTTATATTCTTATGTCATAAAATAAACTCTTTCAAGTGAATACTATTTCATTTATTTAACACATTCTTGTTTTTAAACATTTAGATGCTACAACTTTCCCCCACAATCAACAACATTTCTGAAATCTATAGCCTTATATATAGTTTTGTGTGGATACCCATGGCCTTGGCTTTATAAGTACAATTCTAGTTGTCTGATATAATCCTAAGTCTTAGAGTGCTATGTGTGCACTTTACCTTTTTGTTATTATTTGTAGCATAGATTCATTCATGGTTTAATGGGTGAAAGGGCATCATGGTTGGTTGATAGACAGATTATGGAATATTAACTGATTTAAAAGCATTTAGCTTTCTTGGACAGAAGTAGTTATTTTTAAGAAACTGAGACAGCAGAGAACCCAAGGGCTCAGTTGCTTAAAGGATTTAGCACGGCCCATGTTGAAATGTTTATAGTATACACATAATAGTAGTCATTCCCATAAACAAGACCAGCAATCCATTTTTTTCCTAGAAATATTTCTATTAGAGGCTAGAGAGATGACTCACAAGTTAAGAGGACTTATTGCTGTTTTGGAGGACCAGGAAGTGGGTTCTAGCATACACATTGGGAAGCTCACAACTACTGGTAACTCCACATTTAGGTGATCAAGTGTCCTCTCTGGGCCTTCTTAAGCATACACACACACATACACATACACACACACACACACACACACACACACACACACAGATACACACACACAGACACACACACACAGACACACCACACACACAGAGACAGAGAGAGACAGAGAGAGACAGAGACAGAGAGAGACAGAGACAGAGAGAGACAGACAGAGAGACAGAGATTAATACACATAGAGAAAAAAAATTTAAGAACTATTTAACTGAAGTGCAGAGTTTAGCCAAGCCCTTTTCTAAGATTTTTCTTCTAGAGCAACACTTTAAAAACTGAGCATTCTGCATATTATGAAAGTCTATCCTGTGTGTTGTGGGATCTTACCTTCAACTCTACCTAGATATTAGAAATGTCCCAACTTAGACCTCATGTAAATAAATAAACAAAACAGCAGCAGCCACAGAAACCCTTGCCAGACACTGCCAAGTGTCTTTTGGGCTGAGGTGAATGAGGTGAGGAAAAATTATAGTTGAGAATTGTGATGGTTGTAGGTTGTGTTATAACTAATTGCATTGTCCTTGTACACAATCTGTTTGCTCATGTGTTTGGAATGTATTTCTAAAGAATTACTGATTCCACACGTGCAGGCCTTTTATATTGTCTTAGTACATACTGCCAAATTGCATTTCAGAAAGGTTTTGACAATTTACTGCTACTTATGTAGTACACCTCTGCCTATGTTAAGATTATCTTTGAAAAAACTCTTTTCTATTTTAATAGTTGAAAAATAATAGCTCATTAAATTTGCATTGCTTAGGGAGACTGATCATATTTGTATATGCTCACATTTGTCACTTGTGTGAATTATTTACTAATGCTCTTTCCATATTTTGTTTTAGGACATGAGTGATTTTAATTGATTATAAACATTAATAAATTAAGACCATTATACTATTGTCAACATGCTTCTTTTAAATAATTTTCCTGGCAAGTAATTTTCTTCTTTTTAGATTTATTTATATTTTTTAAACACATTTTTATTGAAAAATAAAATAATTCATATTACATCTCATTTGCTATCCCATTCCATGCATCCTCCCATTCCTCCCTCCCTCCCGCTTTTACCCCATTCCCCTACCCTATGACTGTGACTGAGGAGGACCTCCTTCCCCTGAATATGATCTAGTGTATCAAGTCTCTTCTTGGTATCTGCTATCCTTCCTCTGAGTGCCATTGGGCCTCCCCAACAAGGGGACATGGCCAAATATGGGGCACCAGAGATCATGTGAAAGTCAGTCCCCAGTCTCCACTTAACTGTGGAGAATGTTCTGTCCCTTGGCTAGATCTGGGTAGGGGTTTGATGATGACTATGTGTATTGTCCTTGGTTGGTGTCTTAGATCGAGCAGAACCCCCGGGCCAGATCCACCCATCATAGTGTTCTTCTTGTAGGTTTCTAGGACCCTCTGGATCCATCTATTTCCATATCTTCTATATTTTTCTTACCTAGAGTCTCAGTAGGATGTCTTCTGCTCTGTCCCACTTATCTGGTAAGTAAAGACTTTCATGGGACCTGCCCCTTGGGCTAGTGTCCAGTTATAAGTGAGTATATACCATTTGATTCTCTCTGCTTCTGGGTTAGCTCACTCATTATGATCATTTCTAGTTCAATCCATTTGTCCACAAATTTTGGAAATTCCTTGTTTTTAATAGCTGAATAGTATTCCACAGTGTAAATGTACCACAGTTTCTTTATCCATTCTTCTACTGAGGGACACTTAGGCTGTTTCCATGTTCTGGCTATTATGAATAAGGCTGCTATGAATATGGTTGAGCATATGTCCCTGTTGTATGCTGGAGCATCTTCTGGGTATATTCCAAGGAGTGGAATAGCTGGGTCTTGAGGAAGCCCCATTCCCAGTTTTCTGAGATAGCGCCAGACAGATTTCCAAAGTGGCCACACTAGTCTGCATTTTCACCAGCAATGAAGGAGTGTTCCTCTTTCTCCACATCCTTGCCAGCATGTGGTGTCACTTGAATTTTTGATCTTAGCCATTCTGATGGGTGTAAGATGGAATCTCAGAGTTGTTTTGATTTGCATTTCTCTGATGACTAAAGATATTGAGCATTTCTTTAAGTGTTTCTCAGCCATTTGATATTCCTCTGTTGAGAATTTCCTGTTTAATTCTGAGCCCCATTTCTCAGTTGGATTATTTGGTTTGGTGGTGTTTAATTTCTTGAGTATATTTTCTTTTTTTAAAATATATGTTATTAATTTATTCATATTACATCACAATTGTTATCCCATCCCTTCTATCCTCCCATTCCTCCCTCCCTCCCATTTTCCCCTTTACTCCCCTCACCTATGACTGTGACTGAGGGGGACCTCCTCCCCCTGTATGCTCATAGGGTATCAAGTCTCTTCTTGGTAGCCTGCTATCCTTCCTCTGAGTGCCACCAGGCCTCCCTATCCAGGGGATGTGATCAAATATGGGGCACCAGAGTTTCTATTTAATTCTGTGTGTATGTTGTTTGAGTGGAAGGGTGTACATGGGTATGAGTTTCATACCAGAGGAAGCCAGAAGAGATTATCAAATCCCCTGGAGCTATAGTTACAGATGGTTGTGTGCCATCTGATATGAGTGCTGGGAATTTAACTCAGGTCTCCTGGAAAAGCTGCAAGCACTCTTCACCACTGAGTCATCTCTACTGGCAAGTGATCGTCATTTAAAGTCCTCCATGATTATAATTGTCAAGTAGACGACATTTCCTTTCATTATATTTAAGGCTAAGAAGTTTTTCTACCCACAGTAGAAACTTGACACCCCTCATGTTTCACTTCACAATGAAGACAACCCCTCATAGCCAAGCTCATTGACCCATCTGGTCTGGACAATCCTTCCCTTGACTTCCCTTATCATGTGACTCTAGGCCATGTCAAGCCGACAGTTACAAACAGGTAGGACAGCACATGAGGTGTGGAGGCCTAGGAAGGAAGCTACTAATGTAAATGGTCAAGAAAAAGGTTTCTAATAGAAAGCTTATAAAAACCAAGGTCTGTAGGATAAGAACTAGCCACCCAATGGTCAAAGAGAAAGGGTCTTTAAGGCAGCCAAGACAAAAGAAGCAGAGGTCTTAAGGTGAGGAAGCCAAAGACTGTTTGAGTCGCTTACACAGTGAGAGGGAACCTGAATCATTCTAAGCAAGAGGTGGATATATGAGATGAGGCTGAGACCTGGTAAGGCTAGAGTTTAGGGTTGTACTTTAAGATGAAATAGGATGCTATTGAAGAGCATGGCTCTCTCCAGTGGCATGATATGTTAGCTTAGAGAGGACAGATCAATAAGACATGGTGGATTGGGATGGAGAGATGGCTCTGTGGTTAAGAGCACAGATTACTCTTCCAGAGCACCTGGGGTCAATTTCTACAGCCTACTTGGTGGCTCACAACTGTCTATAACTCCAGTTCCAGGTGGCCTTTTCTAATCTTCATGGCCACCAGGCATGCAAATGGTATGCAGGCGTACATGTGGGCAATAAATAAATAAATAAATAAATAAATAAATAAATGTTAAAAATAAAAGTGAAAAAGAAAACCCATATACATAAAATAAAATATAAAAATAAAAAATTGTTTTAAAAAAAGACAGTAGTAACATTTGTAAGGCAGGTAGTACTGCTATTAGTTTTTAAATTTTTATTTGTTTCATTTTATTTTATTAAGGATTTATTATAATTCCTCACTTATAAGACATTAACCCCTTATTAGAAATATATTTGGAGATTTCCATGACAGGCAATGCTATTAATAAAACTAAGGAGTCCTGATGAAGAAAGTGTTGTTGTTCTCTCATATTCATACATGATTATTAAATCATGAGATTTAAAAAATATTTACAATTGTAGCTTAACTATAACATCTCCTTGAACATTCTTGCTAGGTTTTCCTTGGTGGACTCTAGGTCTACATGGAGAAGCAGGCAGAGAAAAAAATATAGAAAATAATGCCTGGGGAAATTTTACAATGTTACTGAATGTAGAAGAATTGGCGTGTCTGTCTTTGTGTAGTTCAAGTTTTATCTTGACCCTGTTAGCTAGGAAGCTCTGGGTAGGACAGACTGGGCCCTGGGGAATGTGAAGAACATCAGGTCACTGAAGGGGTGTCATGAGCATTGGGTGGTAGAATGTAAGTAAGGGCTTTTGCCAGAGTTGCTAGTGAAGAGTAATTCCCATAGAGATTTTATAGTAAACTTGTCACTATACTAAGCACTAATTTCTCTAAAATGCCAGCTATTTATTTTTCTCCAAGACCTTGTGCATCAGTAATTGTCATCAGTGTCTCAGGTCTATAAAGGGGGCAAAGAAGACCCTCATGGTGATTCGAAATGAACGACCTAGGGTTTCTGTTTTTGACTACAGTTGAGATACAGCTTCCTAAGGCGAGTAAAAATCATGAACTGTAAGACTCAGCTCACAACTGAGGAAATCAGAGGGAGAGCACTTTCACAAATCAGAATTCTAAGACTAGGACCGCAATCCTGGTCTCCTCTACCATGAAGTTTCTCCATGTGGAAGAACCTTCCATGGCCATCATGAAGTATTCAGACTCAAGGTAAAGCTCTTGGGTGGATTTCAAGCGTTGTAAAGTAACAATTAGAATTATCTGCATTATGTAATTATTTTAACAATACCCCTTCTTTCTTCAAGACAAGGTCTCATGATCTTGTCCTGGCTGAGCCTTGAACTTGCTTGTAAACTAGGTTGACCTAAAACACACAGATATCCATTCACCTACCCACCTATCCCCAGGAGCTGAGACTAAAGGCAAATGCCAGCCACCACCCAAACTCCTTTAAACCAACTTTGATAAAATTTATTTACTTATTTTGTGTGTATGTGTGTGCTCTGAGGATATGTGTGCACACTACATGCTTGCAGGTGTCTGCAGAGACCAGAAGAGGACACTGGAGTCCCTGGAACTGGAATTTCAGGATGTTGTGACAGGCCTGAAGCAAGTGCTGGGATATAAACCTTCCATTTTCCATAAAAGCCATAACCGGTCTTAACTTCTGGGTCATGTGATTAGTTCCTTAGTCAATTCTTATCCACAGATAATTAAAGGCTTCAGTGGTGTATCTTTGGGGCTATTATAGATGAATTATAAGTCTTACATTTAAAGATTTGTTTTATTCTTTTTAATGATGTGTATATGTGTGGGCATATACATATGAATGCAGTGTCCACAGACTTCCAGAGAGGGTACCAGGTCCTTTGGAGCTAGAATTGTAGGCAACTGTGAACAGACCAGTGTGGGTGAGAGGGTCTGAACATGGTTCCCCTGCCAGCGCAGTCTCCCTGCTCTGAACTCCAAGCCTTCTCACACTCATAGAGTTCTTGTATTTTGATTATGCATGGAAGTATAAACAACAACAACCAAAAAATGTAACAAGGGAATAATCTGATAAAAAACCCCTATACAAATGTCTTATAATGATTTAGGACTTAGGACAAATCAAATTTCTAGCTCAACTACAGTTAAGTATAAACAGTTCCATGTTTTGATTCCAGAGTGAATATTTTCCTTTAAAAGAAAAGGATAAACTTGAGCCTATAATACTGACTTCAGAGCTATCTTCTCCCAGCGGTCTTAGTGGATAATGTCTGAGGAAGGAGCTGAGAGCTGAGCCACATCATCCTCCACCTCCTGCTGTTGGACAGCTTCATCACAATTTACTTTCTATCTTCTTAAACTCTCCACATTTGGTTAGTGAAGCTACAGTAGCCATCTTATCTCCAATCCTTCAGTTGCTGCCTAACTGATCCTGAGAGTGTCATCAGCCTTTAGGACAGCAGACAGGAAAGGGATATGACATTTCCTCCCTATTTGGCTTTGGTCAAATTTTGCAATGAATCTAAAAACCCTTGTTGCCGTTGGAGTACCTCCGCATCTGGTCACACCACATCTCATGAGACTCCCTGTGACAGCACCTAGGAAAGGCCTTCCCAACCCTCTCCTTCCTTCTTTCCTTCTCTCCAGCTTGTTGATCAGTAAAGTACACGTGATATCTTGAAATATGTATCTACACCTTGTTAAATTATTAAGTTAAACCAGTAAAACATGCATTCTGTGGTGAGAACTGTTAAAGTCTACACTTTTTTTTTTTTTTGAGGCTACAGCATATTAACTTTAGCTTCCAGATTGTAGTGTGTATCTTCTGGACATGTTGTCCTTAACTTTTTCTTTTTTATTTATATTTAAGTAATTTATTCAGACTACATCCCAATTGTTATCCCCTTCACTTGTATCTTCCTGCTCCCACCTCCCTCCCTCTTTCATCTTATTCCCCTTCCCTAGGTCTATGACAGAAGGGGACCTTGTCCCTCACTATAAGATCACAGCCTACCAAGTCTCTTCTGGATAGCCTGCTTACTCTTCCTCTGAGAGTCACCAGGTATCCCCACCAAGGGGAAGTGGTCAAATAAGGGGCATGATAATTCATGTCCAAGTCAGTCCCTGCTCTCTACACAATTGTGGAGAATGTGCTGTCCATTTGCTAGATCTAGATAGGGGGTCTAGGTTTACTGCATTGTCCTTAGTTGGTACAGTAGTTTGAGTTGACTCACCTGGGTCGAGATCCTCCAGCCTTGATGGTCTTCTTGTAGGTTTCTAGGACCCTCTGGATCCTTCTATTTCCCCAATCTTCCTTACCTCTCTCACCTAGAGTCCCAAAAGGAAGCCCCAGTATCAATCTTAATCTTCAGAAAATTCATAGCATTAAGTGCCTTCATAAAGAAATTGGAAACATCTCATATAGGCAACTTAATGACACATCTGGAAATCTAAAAAAAAAAAAAAAAGAAGAAGAAGAAGTAGAAACACTCAAGAGAAGTAGACAACTAAAAATAATCAAACTCGGGGCTAAAAATCAATAAATTAGAAACAAAGAGAACAATTCAAAGAATCAACACAACCAGGAGCTGGTTCTTTGAGAAAATCAACAAGATAGACAAACCATTAGCCAAACTAACTAAAAAGCAGAGAGACAGTATCCAAATCAACAAAATCAGAAATGAAAAGGGAGTCATAACAACAGGCACTGAAGAGATACGAAGAACTATAAGGTCCTACTTCAAAGGCATATATGCCATAAAATTAGAAAATCTAAGGGAAATGGACAATTTTCTTGATCGATTCCACTTGCTCTTAACTTCTTATTTTTGCCCTTCCTCAAATCTTAACAGGTGTCCATCTCCTCTCCACTTCCTTGAATTCAACTCTTCCAAATTCACGTTTGACATTATGTGAAATTCGTCTTTTCTTTACACACTTTTTCATTTAACAGAACTCAAGTTCATCCATGTTGTTGGCACTAGCAGAATTTTTTGAAAGTTAAATAGTATTCCCTCATGTATATATGCCACTCTTTATTTAATGTATTAATATATAAATATATTGAGTCTGTGACTGGGCCACTATGAATAGAGAGAACAACGATGAAGATGGAAGTGCAGGTATTTCATGTACCTATCGATTCCCAGCTTCCAGGCATGTTTTAGTCCTGCTTCTTCCTAGACATTTGCACTGATCTGAGGGTGGTCATAGATTCACATGAGACAGGGTCTTTTATGTGTTACAAATAGCATTCAACTATGTACAGCATGGACTCTCTAAAAAATGAACCAAACCAATTAGAAATTCATTTTTTTAAGTGTAATGCATTACCCAGATGTTGACCTTCCCAGGCTGGCATGGAGGCTCTGATGAAATGCAGACCCCTTTGTTCTACTGATGAGATATCCTTAACACTGCTGCTCAGCTACAGGTTTTTTTCCTAGGATCTCTTCAAGGACACAGTTGTTTGTTAATTAATTCAGTGATTTGATAACTATTCCTATCACACAGGGCATATAGGACAGTCCCCAAAATATAATGAGAGCATGTCATAAATGGAATGAAAAATGAATAGAAAAAAATCTCCCATTGCGAAAACAAGGCAAAATGCATTCTTGCTCAAATGAACATAATCTCAGAGTCATAGCCCGTAGAACTTAAAGCATACAGTCTCTCTTTATCGCAGCTGCACTTTGGTTTATCAGAGAAAACATGCATTTTTCAGTCATAGTGTCTTGACTTGGAAAGTGGATTTAAAATATGGGCAGCCTACAAATCAGAGTCTAGTGTGTTCCTAGAATGATGTGATAAACTGAGTGTGTTTCTTACAGAAACAATAATAGAACTGACACTTGTATTTTCAACTAAGCCCTCTCAACAAATATATCACAGAAATGATGATTTGTATGTCATACAAATATAACAGTAATCTGAAGCATGAAATTATGACTTATATCCAAGAAAGCAAGCACATATTTTATAATAAACATTTATGAAATAAGGGGTACAAAGGTACTGTAAATTGTACATACTACAAATAAAACACAGCCCAATTCAGCAGTAAATATGACTTCAAATTAACAAGCTTGCAGTAATCATCCTTTAAAGCATTGGAGTAGATCCTAGTAAACTGCTTCTCTGGGGCTTACCACAGTCCTTGTCACTTGCAGGAGACTCAAAGTGCTAGTAAATTAAATTAGTTGAATCTACCTAGAGTTCCTAAAGTAATTTGACATCCATCACACCATGTTAACCATTTGAACAATTCCTCTCTGCGCTCAGTAGTATAGAGAGTAAAATTTACAGCTGCTCCGTGATTATGACAACTGAATGATGTATCTTCCAAAGGTCCAGAGAGTTAGAAAGATGTGATGCTAAATCCTGTATCCAGGTCTCTGACTTCAAGTTCAAAGATTGTTGGTGCTGCTGCAAACAGGCATTGATGAAATCTGCACACAGAATTTTGAATAGCAACACACTGTTGTCTTGCATCAGATTTTTTTTTGGAATGGAGACAATCATTTTTCCTTAAACATTAAAAAGCATTTTTGTAAAATCCTTGGTGTATAGCACTAAAGGATAGATAGAGTATGCTTGTTTGGGTGAGTAGGGTGAAAATAGTGTTTTCCTAGCCAGATAATAGCTTTCACAGCAATGTCTGGCTTAAAATTTATGCCCAGTTGTTCTCCTACACTGGTTGTTTTTATGATGGACTACAGTTCTGTATCAGCACAGAAAAAGGCTGCCACACAACATTAAGCAGTGGCTTCATTCCATTTGGCTTCTGTATATTGACCCAAAGTACTTGCAGTTTGATGGAAAGCTAGACACAACAATTATATCCAAAATAGCTTATGAGTTTATAGAGCACTCTAATGCATCTGTGAAGGACTGTCAAAACAGGAAGATGAGGGTAAGACAAGAGCATCCTCTATTAGGAACAGGGTACTTGGTTCTCAAACGGTGAGTTACCTGTTCTGCCTCTTACAGAAAAATGGTCTTGGCAAGTGACCATTCTTTCTCTCATACTCTCCACATCTGATAGTGATAAGTATTAACTCTGCTTCTTATGACTGCTGCAAGGATAAACTATTTTATAATTATAAAGCACTGGTGCCAATACTTGACTGGAAGCAAGAACTGAATTGATGATAGCAAAGACTCTTACTAGTTTTTATGGGTTTTAGTAAGAGGAATTTCTGACTGTTTCCTAAAACGTATTTAAGGTTAAAAGGCCATGAAATTATGCTTTATTTTGCTTTTATAAATTGATTAAATATCTGCATGTAAGTTGAGTGATTTTCATATACAATAAAAGTACCAATTCTATTCATAGGAATTCCGAAAATCAATTTTAGAGCCAAAGCTATGCCTGCCATTAGATTAAAAGGCATCATCTCTGTTCAGCACACATGCATTTCTCAAACACTTGGTACATCATTGGTATTTAGTAATATTTCTATAATGAATGAATAAATTAATACCTAAGATAATTAATGATATTTCCAGAAGTATGATGTGATTAAGTTATCTAACTACTTGGATTCTCAAGTTGCCCCCATACAAGTTGACCATCTTCATTTTCTTACTGAATGTGTTCCCTGTAAAAGCAGATGTAGACCACTGAAATGTGATTCACCCAGCATTTACGCATGTATAAATTCACTATATACTTTATTGTTGCTAATTGTTAGTCTCTCTGTTACTTCAAGAGGTACATTTACACATCATCTGTGATGTTTTAATCATGTATGATAGAAACCAAGGTTATAACATACCATACCATACTCAAATTTTCTATGATGGAAAGGGCATGTATGAAAAGTAAATGGGAACTAAATATTTAAGCTGGGTACAGTGGTGCATGACTGTGAAATCCCAGCACTCGGGAAGGCAGAGGCAAGCGCATCTCTTTGAGTTTGAGGTCAGCCTGGTGTACAAAATGACTCCAGGACAGCCAAGGCTACACAGATAAACCCTACCTCAAAAAGCCAATACATAGTGGTTTTACAAAACATCATGGGTTTTCTAAATAGAAAGAGTTTATTTTAATGTTCTTCATCTCAATATTTTGTTGCCAACCAACCATTATTAATTCATAAGGAAATTTTTAAGGCATAGTGTGTGGAGATCATTTCACTCCTGTGTCTGGTTCACTGACTTTCTGAAAGACAAATGGCCTTACTGAGACTTTGTTCCTATACTAAGATCGCAGAAAGGCTTGGAAACCATAGTCATAACTTAAATATTTTGAACTTCCTTTATAACATGGATAAAATAAGCACACTACTACACTAGCTTGAATTTTGCGTGAGGTGATATGTATAATTCTATTTGTGTTGGTATATTCTGTGAACATAGGCTACTCCTTGACCGTCAGATTTCATTTACTTCTAAGCTGTTTAGAAATTTATTATTTGAAACATAACTAATTTAGTAAGTGTGACTGAAATTAACCCTAACATGCTCCAAACCCTGCTGTGCAAACACTATTTCAGTGAAAAAAATCTCTCCTTTTTCTAGCCCTCCTTTGAGTTGGATACTGTGCCTGGTCCAGAGGAAGTATTAGTCTTCAAATGTCACATGACCAAAATGACTCCAGAACATTCCTCTGGGTCAGTAATAAAATTTGGAGATCTATTTCCATGAGTCTTACTTGTCAAGATTTAGGGGGTAAACTAGTTCTTGAATCCTGATAAGTGGGATGGAAGTGGGAATAAAGTAATAATACTGATAATGGAATGTCTTACTTAGGAAGGGAGTCAGGTGCTACGGTGTGTGCTGTACATATTGTCTCATTAGTTCTCAGTACATCCATGAATAAGGAGACCAAGGCTGAGAGTAACATGCGGAAGATCACATTCTCAACTATCCCAAGTAGAGTGTCCTGGCGCAGCACATGTACTCCCTTCCCCTCTCACTTTCTCTCTCTCTCTCTTCCACAACACCATTCTGCTTAGACTGGCACATAATTGTCCTGGCAAAAAAAGCCATATACATTAACACTGCTGCTCTGTTGGGAGACAAGAAGCCTACTTTCCTTAGGTTCAGGCCACACTAACCTCACCGTGTTATTCAGTAAAAACAATACATCACTCTGTCATTTATCACTGTGTCAAACCCTAATTGCTTGTAAGTTCAAGAAGGAAGGCACATGATTGGTTGCCACGCTTCAAGCCCTGAGCTGTGTAGGCAAGGTGTTGTGATACTGTTTTATATTTCTTGATTTGTTGTTGTTGACACTATTTTGCTGTTGTAAATTGAGTGATTTTCAAACACAGTAAAAATACCAATTCCTCCATTCATAAGAATTATGAAAACCAATCTTCTTTTGTGATTTCAGATTTCTTAGTAAATGGAACTATATGGACAGGACAAAGTAAAGCACAGAGAAAACATCCTAAAATCCTATCAGGTTAAATAGAATCTTAGTTTTCTCTGAAAGATTCTACCTCTGCAGGATGTTTTGAGAAAATGACATTTATACAGAAATTGCCCTGTGGAGGAAGAAACAAGAACATAGAGTCATCACAAACATTGTGGCTCATAATCCTGAGAACAGAAAAAATGACCTTTCCAAAGGCTTCAGCCTATACAATTCAAAATAAAATTTTTTTTGGTGTGAAAATCTTCTCTAACTCCAAGCTATTATTTCAATAAATATATTGGAATTGAAAACTATTGTAGCTTAAGCTTGAAGTCTCCAAATGAAAACTGATCTGTGCTGTGGAAAGGTTTCCCTGAGGCAGCGTGGCCTCATAACCTTTTCCACCATTGTTTCTTTCTAGTGTCAATAGATAGAAAACTGCAGATATTCACATCCAACACTTTGGAAACATTGGTTCCTGATGGGTTCACTTACAGTTTGGGAAAGACTCCATTGACTAGACTTTCAATAGATTGTCAAACAGCAGCTTTGCTTTCTCAGCTTACATTGTATAGGAGCACCAAGGGCACTATGGACATTCAGTGAAAAGGAACACAATTTGGAGAACTGAGGATTTTCTATGATAGACAGCATGAGGGTGTCTCATATGGATGAGGGAAATCTATGTAGTGCATACTAGGACTCTGTTTTTTTATTTTTTTAACAATTTTATTAAATATTTTATTTATATATTTATATTATTACATATATATACATACATACATACATACATACATACACACACACACACATACACACACACACAATAAATTACCTACAGCAAGAAGAACTACAAAACAATCATGAAGTATATTGGACTCTGTTTTGATGTGCTCAGGTACTCTTTGACATTGCTGTGAGTCTTGACTGTTCGCCATTACTGATAAACCTTATTCATAGAAAACTAAGGTTGAATCAGTAGGTAATAGAGAGAAGTAGCCTTACTTAACACAAGAAGAAACATCTTAAAAACTGAACTCTTGGACATTGTGAGAAGTGACTAAAGCTTTAGATGGCACAAAAAGGACTACAGTGTTGGGTTCCTTAGAAATTAATGCATGCACATGAACTTGATGAGTTCCCTTCTCTGTGCACCCAATATCCTAGTGATTCACTGAAGGAAGACTAATGTCGAGTTAGATATGTTGTCACCCCTCACATCCTGGAGGATTCAGCTCATTAACTCTCTACAAGATAGTGCCTCCTGCTATATCTTAATATCTTTCATTGTAGATAGTAGCAGATTTTTCTCAGCTAGAATTCTTTATTGTGAGCTTTTTCCTTTGCTCTTCACCACAGGTTGACTTTGGCAATCATTAGGAGACATGGCATGTCTTTGGCTCGTGAGGAAAATACAGCTTTACAATAAAAAGACAAAGCAGGGTCATTCTTATTTTATCTTTTGTGTATATGCCCAGATAGGAGATCTTGCTGTGGTCAAGTGAACAGTAAAGGGAAAAGAAATGCCATTTCAGATTGGGAATGACACAGACCCCCACACTAGCAATATTTAAATAGGAAATGTAAAGTTGAGCTGTGGATTATGATCTTTTTTCCATTCAAACAAATTAAGATTTACTCTCCTTCTCAATGTTCTTTTTGTTGTTGTTGGTTGTTTTTATATTTTGGATGGTTTGTTGTTGTTGTTGTTGTTGTTGTTGTTGTTGTTGTTGTTTGCCAATGTCTGACATTCTCTCCTGGTTTTGGCCTTTCCACAGTCACTTCACTGTGATATTCTGAATAGACATTATTATCATGTAAACAACTTCTCCAAACCATTTCTTCATTTAGATTCTACATATGATAATTTCCCCCTCAGTTTTCTAAAGAGAAGCTCAATGGCTCTATCTATTAGACAGTGGTGTCCCCTATCTCTCTGTGACCACTATTGCTCCTAACTACTGAAGTTTCTTTTTGCTTCCAAGCCTTTGACACCTCAGTTTTCCTGAAATGCAACCTACAGTGAACTAGTGAAACAAATGAAGTGCTTAACATAGTTGTCCAGTATAGATGTTTACTCATTCACTTATTCACTTCCTCATTCATCCATTGCATATCACACTCATTCTCTTGTTCAAAGAACTGGAAAAAAACTTTATGAAGGAAATGGTACTCTGGTGTGGACTTAATGATTTAGTTTTATTTAGCAAGCAAATGAATTGTGTGATTTGCAAGAATGGGGCAATGAGAATCATTTCAAATAATAAATATATTGGGTTTGGAATATTTATAAGTTAATATAAAAATAAGTTATGATCTTTTTTTAAGTTTTCCAATTTCAATTTTATATTTTTCTTTTATTGGAAATAGATTTTTTTCATACAATCTTTTGATTATAGTTTCCTTTCTCAACTCCTCTAAGATGCTCCCCACCTCACTTCCCATCCAAATCCACACCTTTTCTGTCTCTTGTTAGAGAACAAGGAAGCATCTAAAGAACAGTAGTAAAGTAAAACAAGAGATACCAAAAACAAACAAAGTGGAATCATATAAAACAAACAAGAAAAAGAGCAACTGTATCCAAGATGGCGGAGCTGACCAAGCATTGTGTCTTACTCACAAGACTGAGCCGAGGGACCAGACTAGGAGCTACAGAGTACAAGAGTTAGAGTGCCCCAAGTAAGAGGGGTCCACACTTTGGGGAGCATAGGTGGGTCTGGTCTCAGGCCATTCTACTGGTCCATAGAGGAGTCCCTGGTGCCCTCGGGGTGGATGCTCAGTCCCCAGAGTCTGGACACATACCTGCCTGCCAGCTGCATTTGTGCTCTACATCTCAGACTCTGTGCCTTGGTCTGAATCATGGGATGTAGAGCACCAGTGTGTGGGTCTGCTAGCCCAGGGGAGACCCGAGGGTGTAGAGCACATGTGGATCTGACCTCAAGTTCCCCCCTCCCCCACCACCAATCCAGACCTAGAAAGTCAAGCATGGTATGTACTCATTAGTGGATATTAGACCAACATAGATGTCCTCTGAGAGTCTCCACTCATTGGGGTATCAGGACAGATGCTGATGCTGGGGCTCTCAGTTTGACTCCAGGTGGGAATGGTATGGAAGAGTGGGGGGGATGGAAGGACTCAGAGGGTTCTGGAGCCAACAAGAAGACCACCAAAGCCGACAGATTGGTCCCAGGAGGGGCCTGCACAAACGGCTGTACCAATCAAGGACAATGCATTTAGTAAACCTAGACCCCTTGTTCAGATCTAGATAATGGGCAGCACATTCTTAATGGTTGCAGGGAAGAATGGGGACTGCCTCTGACATGAAGTCTGGTGCCCCAAATTTGTTCACTTCCCCTTGGTGTGGAAGCCTGTGAGCACACAGAGGAAGGGGAAGTAGGCTATCAGGATGAGACCTGATAGTCTATGATCATACAGTGGGGGAGGAGGTCCCTTTCTGTCAGAGGTCTAGGGGAGAGAAACAGGGTGAAAGAGAGAGGGAGGGTGGGAAAATGTAGATACAAGTGAGGGGATAACAATCGGGATGTAATCTGAATAAATTATTAAAATTTTAAAATTAAAACAAAGAATGTAAAAAAAGAAAAAGAACAAAAGGTAAAGTATTAAAATACCACATAGAAGCAGAGACATAAGTTCACACATGCATGAAACCAATAAAAACACAAAATTGGAAGCCAAATATATGTGCATAGGACCTGTAAGGTAGTAGTCGTAGTGTCGTAGTAGTAGTAGTAGTAGTAGTAGTAGTAGTAGTAGTAGTAGTAGTAGTAGTAGTAGTAATAATAATAATAATAATAATAATAATAATAATAATAATAATAAAACATGACAAAAATTGTGTAACCAAGAACCTTCAAAGGTGCCACTGAGTTTATCTTGTGTTGCCCATCTACTGCTAGGCACAGGGTCTTCCCTTAAGAGTGGTTTGTATTCCCAGTGAGAGTCCATTGGGGAAAACTTATATTTCATTTGTTAGTGGATATCAACTGATTCTGAGCTGGGGGTGGGGAGCATGTGTCACTTTCCCGCTCAGAGCTGGGACTCCATTTGTCACACCCATACAGTCCCTGCACTGTCACTGTGAATTCATACATGTGTCTGTCCTGTGTTTAGGTTTTGTTTCCTTGGTATCCTTCATCCTCTTGCTCTTACAGTCTTTCAGCCTCCTTTTGTGCATGGTTCCCTGAGCCTTGAGTAGAGGGATTTGGTGAACATATCCCATTTAGGACTGGGTGTTTCAACGTCTCTTACTCTCTGCACATTGTCTGACTGTGGGTCTCTGTATTCCCATTTGTTCCCATCTCCTGCAGGAGGAAGAATCCTCCAATAACAGCTGAGCAAAGTACTGAGCTATGAGTATAGCAGAGTATCATTAATAGTCATTTTATTACTACATTCCTTTAGCAGAAGGGTAGTACTGGCTTTTTCCTAAGTTCCTGGCCTATCTAGTTGTTGAAACATCTTTGTTAAGACACATTTATATCACTTCAGGTTGTACTTAAATGATGTCGAGTGCCTAGACTATTTTAGTGATCTGTTGTTTTCCTGGCTATGCTGCTGGGTATATAAAGATACAGGAGGGTAACTATCTGGTGCACTTGCATCTACTTGTGAAACTGGATTCACAGCAGAATAAAAGAGCAGCTAAAGATTCCCACAAGGTTTCTGGCTTCATGTGCTTTTCATTCTTTGACAAGGTGATAAATTCTAAAAACTTGGTTTATAAAGTACATCTGCTGCTTTTCAAACTTAACATTCACATTGACTCACACGTCAGTGAAATACCGATGTCTTTCAACATCATGATTCAGGCGCTCTTTTGAATCCTTTCTGCAGACCCAGAGTGATTCTTTCAGTGTCTTGCTGAATTGTGCCACAGAAACTGCAAACTTCCAAAGCTAAACAACGAGTCTCTTCTTCAATGTGTTCCTATTTCTTTTTCTGTGTCTTAAGCTCACCACCGATAATAATTCAAAGAAACAGAGTCTTGTTATTGTTTTCTCCTTTTCTTCTTACTTCATCTTGGTACATGTGTTTTACCATTCCTAACCACACTGTCATGTCTGATTTTGTCCCTCTGTCTCTAGTCTCAAATTGCCATATCAATTTATCTTTGACCATTGAATTATCTGTTTACATGTCTGATTAGTAAATAGTAGTAGATATTAATGGATAAACCAGATAGCAATAAAGAAGATAGTGTGTATCTGTAGAAAAGATGGATTTTTGGATATAACATTTTTATTAATTCCTTGGTAATTTTGTAATTTTTCAAAGTGTTTGATCATATTCATGCACACCCCTGATCTCCCAGATGCACCAGCCTTTCTTTACCCACCTACTTTTGTGTCTTCGTTTTGTTTTTTAATCCAGAGGGTCCTGTATGTTAGCAGTGTGACCATCTCTGGAATACATTGGACCTAACTCTCTCCCACCAATTATCAGTTACCGATAGATCCTCAGCTCAGGGTGCGACTTCATGCACCATGGTGGGACTTTTCTCTGGCTTGAGCTTGCAAAGGTCTTATGCATGCTTTCAGAACTCCTTCAGGCTCACATGGACAACCGCTCTACTGTGTCTTGGAAACACTGTTTCCTTGCAGCCATTCGTGACCTCTGGCTCTTAGAAAGTGGCTCTGGAAAGCCACTGCCTCTCCTGTGATGATTCCAGAGACTTAGGAGCAGGGAAATGTGGTACAAATGTCCCGTTTATGGCTATGCACTCCACAGTCACTCATTTTCTGCACCTTGAGTGGTTGTTGGTCTCTGTTAATTGCTGTGTAGCACAGAAAGAAGCTTCTCAGATGATGTTCAAGATGCCCTAGTCTGTGGGTATAAGAGTAATCAGTAGAAGCTGGTTTAATTCTATATCCCATCAGCACAGTGAGATTAGTAGATTCTTCCTCCAGGTTCATGACATCTCTAGCCACTCCAGGGGGTTCTTGGTCCCTATAACTGTGCCAGGTTTCGGATTTATGTTGTGGAGCAGCTGGCTTATAAAATGTTCTGTTGAACCATATTACATTGATTTCTTCCTTCCAAAATTGGTCAGTGGAATATATTTTCAATCTCTAGGATGGTGGATTGATTTATCCAACCATTTTGAAACTGACTTACTACAAAAATAAGTGTTTCTGAGGAGCTATTGGTAATTGATAATTCCTGGGAGAGAGAGAGAGAGAGAGAGAGAGAGAGAGAGAGAGAGAGAGAGAGAGAGAGAGAGAGAGAGAGAGAGAGAGTTAGAGCCAACATATTACAGAGACGGTCACACTCTGAAAAAATTGATCTTCCCTTAATATTCTGTGCTTCAGGGAGGCTTGCATCCTGGATGTATTTGTTATGAAGCACCGGAAGCCTACCTCATTTTACTGCAGTCTGAGTCCTTAACACTGACATTCTAAACCTGTTTATTTCCATGTATACTATTCTTTTTTCCTGGTTTCTTTATTTATTTTCTCTTTATCCCAAGAAGATATTTCAATGAATCCATGTAAAACATGTTTCTCTAAGTACTTTGTCATCTCCATTTTCTACATTGCTGTGAAATGACATGGAGTGTGTTGTGTGCCTGTTCCTGGGGAGACGTGAACAAACATCAGCTGACCCCAAATAGAGAACAGATGATGGACGAAAATAAGAATATCACCAAAGCATAAATTCTATTGCTATGACTTACAGAAGCAGAAATGACTCCTTCAGCTGTATTACCAAATCCTCCCAGGCATGAGTGACATCTCACCAAGGCAAAGGCTGAAGCGCTGCCCAGCCAGCAGGAAGTTCAACAGTGTCCTCTTTAAATAGCATAGTCTCAAACCCTGCAAGCAGCTCTTCTTGTGTGTGAGAGTATCTTTGCTGTCCTTCAAGGTTGGGAAGTGAGGGGCCTAGTTCATCTGGTCAGTTTCAGGGACTTCCTGAAGTCTTTGCATTATTTACTTCCTAAGTTTAAGGAGCCTACCTGCAGGATGGAGTGTCTCTCCTCCCCTTAGGGTATTCTAGCTTTCTTCCATCCTTCCTTCTTTCCTTCCTTTCTTCCTTTCTTTCTATTTTAATTGATCGATTAGTTGATTTTACATCCTAACCGCCATTCCCCCTCCCTCTTCTTCTCCAAGTTCATCCCCTCTTCCCACCTCCCCGAACCCCATCCACTTCTCCTTTGCTTTTCTTTAGAAAAGGACAGGCCACCCATGGATATTGACCAAACATGGCATAAAGCTGCAATAAGCCTTGGCATCTCTACTCTTATTAAGGCCAGGCATGACATCCCAGTAGGAGGAAACGGTCACAAAGGCAGGCAACAGAGTCAGACACAGCTCCTGCTCCCACTGATAGGATTCCACAGGAAGACCAAGCTACACAAATGTAACATATGTGTGGAGGGCCTAGGTCAAGCCTATGCAGTCTCCCTGCTTGGCAGTTCAGTCACCTCCTTTTTAAATCCTGTGCTTTAATGAGATTCCCCTAAGATGATCATAGGAAGCTGCTACATGATGAATAACAAACAATCTTTTCTTCATGAGTCATTGCTTATTATTTATCATGTGCTCCCTCAAATAATATAATAGAGGATTTTTTTTTAGTAAGAGCAATTGTAACATCTATTATTCTTTTCAAATTGCTCATTATCCCCAGTACAAGAAAGACCATTAGATTTCTCAGTACAAGAAACCTTTATTTAAATAAGGCTTAAATCACATTAGTTCTTACTCTTCCCTGTAGTGTAGTGTAGGGAAAAGAGTTAGCATCTGTCAAGACCAGTGCCAACGAAGATGATCTGGTGCATGTCTTGACTTCTAGACTCACATTTTTCTTCACCTTCTCCAGAAATAAGAGCCAAGTGAAATTAGTTTCTACCATCAGGGTGTCCTAGGGATGACTGATTTTAGCAAAATAAAATAACAAATATTAAATATTATTTTTTCTCATTAACACAGGAAGTTACCTGTTTTAAATCTCCCTTTCCACAATTTAAAACAAATGGTTATGTCTAAGTCATTAAAAATTAAAAGCAGAACAAGAACAAAACCAAAACTCTTCGGAGGGTTGGGGGTGATGGCTCAGTGTACAAGCCTGAAGATCTAAGATGCCAGCATGGACATAAAGCCAGCGTTTGGATGTGTGTTTCTGTAATCCCAGCGCTCCGGCAGTAAGCCAGCAAGCAGAGAGTAGAGACTCTTTGCAAACTTACAGACAGTTGGCCAGGCCCACACAGTGACAAACAGCAGAGAGCCCTTGCCATAAACAAGGTAGAAGGCAAGAATGAACAGAAAAAAATTTCTGACCCCTACATAAGCACATTAGCGTGCACGCGCGCGCGCACACACACACCCCCCCCACACACACACACACCATACATATACACATATTACACAAAAAATTTTTTAAAAATCAGGATCAAGTCATAACTTAATTACTTAACTCTGACCTTTTCCTGGTCCTTAATATGGCTTCCAGGCCTCTCTAGCTTTAGAGAATTCCAATTGCAAACATCATCTCAAAAAGAATCAAGTGCAATTCCTGCTTTGATCTTATTTGGCAAAGCTTCACTCCTAGCAATTTCTGTTTTCAAATGGGAATTATCAATAAGCTCTAAAACATTCCTAGAAAGTATTATTAATTTAATGTAGACTTATTAGTCATTTAGATAATGGGAAAGTTTGGATACAGATTCAATTATCAAGGCCCTTCATATTTTCAGCAATATCTGAATCCGTAAGAATGGTCCATTAATTACCTGTATTGTCAGACAGAGTCACTTGGGGAGACTTTGGAAGAAAAGAAGTATTCATTAGTGGAAAAGAAAATGGGTGGGGGTTGACTCCATCATTTCTCTGTTTCATGCCAACTTTGAAAATGGCCTCACTGCAACTACTAACAGCAGATTCCAGTAATTGCTGAAGATTCAATAATGGGTTTAGAACACAGGCTATGGGTCAAACTGCCATGCACAAATGTAGTGGCTGCTTAGAATTCTCCCACAAGATATGCTTCCTCAAGTTAAGGAAAATTTTCTAAATTTTTGGATTCAGTTTCCTTAAGCTGGGTACAATAATTGGCCATCTTCCTTGGATGCATGGTCCTTTCCATGCAGCAACAGGTGTTTGCTTTGACTTATGGTGCATTTTCCTTATTGGTCAAGAGTAATCCTTTCAACTTGTTGATCCCTAAAATGCTTTGAAATTCTTGAGGTGATGAAGTGTATACCATGTGCTTTGATACCAAGATCAGAACCTCTTATTGTAACAACTCTGAACTTATTAGTCATGTATTTGTTGTACAGTACCAATGTCCCAGGCACCAGAACACAACAAACACTCAAAGATGAGCTTAGTCCTAACACAGAAGACTGAGGCATACAGAAGCACTTACAATATCATATGTTCTCTTTGGTACTGGGCACTTGTATTACCATGTTAATTACTTTTCTTATTGATGTGACAACATCTCTGGGAAGAAGCAATTTAAGGAAGGATGATTCTATTTTGGCTCAAGGTTTGAAGGTACAGTCTATCATATTATGGGAGGCAAGGTGGCAGGAGCTGATCATCGTTATGTTGGTAGAAACTTGCTCACATCTGGATAAATGGGCACTCAGCTGTTTCCCTTTTCATTCTGTGGTGAATCTCAGCCCAGCGGATAGTGCCATCTCTATTCAGAGTATGTACTAACCTCTTAATTATTTCAGCCATGCCCTCACAAAAACACTAGAAGGTTTACTTCAGAAATACTTAAGCATTTCTTTATCCAAACAAATTGGCAATAAAAATTCACCCATATTTATATATGTATATATCAATCATTTAATATATAATTATATTCCACATATAAAACCATGTATACAATATTATATCTAAAATCTATAGATGTATAAATATACAAATCTATAGATGTATAAATAAATACAAACAATATATAATATATAATAAGTGTATAATATAATACATATTATATAATATACATTATATGAAATGATATATAAATATATAAAAATAAAATATATATTTATATACATAGATAATTATAGGTATAGATACACAAGACAGGTGAAAATATTGAAGAATAGACAGCATAGCTAGTCAAATACTTGGAAAAGCAAAGATTTAAAACATGGTAGCTTGCTTAATGTGTTCATGTTATAGACCTATTCTGTTTGTTCTCACAGGATTCTGAGGAAAAAATAAAATAGCTTACTCAATGTTGCAGAGTCTCTACCATTTGATCATAAGTTGTCACCTGCCATTGCTTTTGCTTTATTAACACTGTCACCTCATTTTAGGACAGTATAGTAGTTAGCATATGCTGTGCTTTACTGACTCTTCCATACCTTAGATTGAATATTAAAAACTATGTGACCGCTGGCAGTACACTTCACTTCTTCATATCTCAGCTTCACAGGAAGTAGAAATCATATCTTCAGTAGGAAGTAACTATGGTGGTTTGAATGAGAAAGGCCTCCGTAGGCCCATAGCAAGAGATACTTGTAGGAGGTGTGGCCTTGTTGCAATAGGTGTGGCTTTGTTGGAAGCATTGTATCACTGGGAGTGGGCTTTGAGGTCTCAGATGTTCCAGCCAGGCCCAGTATCTTACTGTCCTCCTGCTGTCTGATGATTCAGATGGAGAACTCTCAGCTCTGTCTCCAGCACCATGTCTGTTGCACCCCACCATGCTTCCCACCATGATGACAATGGACTAAACCTTCATACTGTAAGCCAACACCAGATAAACACTTTCCTTTATAAGAGTTGCTGTGGTTATGCCTGTCTCTTCACAGCAATAAAAATCCCAACTAAGACAGTAGCCTTCAAACAAGTAATGGAATTTTCCATTGGCTTAGTTCATGGACCGTGGGGTGAGGCTTCAATAAATACGTGGTGAGGGGTGAATATGTATCCCTTGTTAAACAGATTGAAAAAAAACACTTATAGAATGCTTAAGAAACTTCCTGATACAATTAAATGTTCAATTAACGACTGATAATTTGGTTATATTTCTAGTTTTACAGTTATTGCTGCTTTTCTAATCAAATATTCCTTGCTCTATGAAGCCTTCTTCCAATAGAACACAGCCTTTCAAATCAGGACATTCAAATATTTATGCTTGCCTGAGCTCTCTTATTATACAGCCCCTTTCTTGGGTTTTCAATGATTTATATATATATGTCTACTCTCTTTTAAGAGACTGAAGATTTAACTTGATCGGTACTACATATATACATTTTATGGCTTGCACAGCAAGTAAGCAAGCTGGCATTCTGACACCTCAGCTTTTAGTTATTGCTTAATAATATTTCTATATTTTGTATTAGTGGGCTTCTGAGTTTTAAATTGAGACATAATAAGTTAAGGACACACACACACAAACACACACACACACACACACACACACAGAGAGAGAGAGAGAGAGAGAGAGAGAGAGAGAGAGAGACAGACAGACAGACAGACAGACAGACAGACAGACACATAGTCAGAGAGATCAGAAGATCTGGGGAGTTGTGTTTGTTTAGAGATGCAGGAAAGGCATGGACACTTACATGAGCCGTGTTTCTTTCTTCTCAGAACCACTTAGACGCATGTAGTGGAGACATGTAAGAGCAACAGGAAACACAGCAAGGTAACTTATATTGAAAATGACAACACTAGGCAAGCAAAGGCAAAGATGATTAAAGAGCAGCTCTCTCATGCAACAGCTCTTTGGGAATTAAGCTTTAGAGCTATACCTAGGATTTTCAAATGATCTGTGTGTGGGGGGGGGGAGGACACAAATGACATGAGCATCAAATTCTAAATGAGACTCACTCAGATTTCAGAAAGAGTTTCTCTCTTTAAGACTGGATTAAGGTGAGACATGGCAAACAATTTTTAAGTGCATGCCATTTTTAAAGTGAATGCTCTATGAAGCGATTCCCTAGGGAATGATTCAACTAGGTATATGGATGTTGTGATGGATGGTAAAACAATATGCATCTTGGAGTTAGACAGCTTCTGCTCTATCCCCTTGGAAGACTTTGCTACATTCTCTGAAACCCAGTGGAAACACTTGGAGAGAAAGATTGTGATATGGTGTTGAATACTAGGAGAGCTCATCCTCTTCTTTAGAATACAGGAGACCACACTTCTGCCCTCTTTAGAGTTTTGCTGCTGTCTGTAATTATAGACACTGGGCTATGCTCAATGAAGAGCCTTGACTGAGCTCTCTTCCTTGTGAGGAGCCTAAAGTGGAGCCACAGTTTAAAGCATCATGTGCATCAGTTGCAGCATGGGGGACAGCTGCTACACAGGACACTTTGTTAGTTTACCAAATTTTCTTACTCAGAACATAACCAACTGCTTAGCATAGTTGATGGCCCTTGGTAGGAACTAAGATTAGCTTTTCTTTAGGAGTTTTTGGTAGAGAAAGTGATGATAGTGAGATGATTTGGCCTAAGTAAATGCAACAGTGAATTCAGTTTGAGTCTTTGCAGGCATCTTTCACATAGTTCATAACTGAAGTGTACACCCATATCTGATACTATTTGTTTTACTCAGTGTCATGACTATTGCTATCTACCAGAAAGTAGCCAAATGTGAAAATAGTCTCAGTAAAACTTGTATCATTCTTTGTATAGGGAAGAGGCCTCCTCCATCTACTTTGGCATGGCTACTGCTCTTGCTTCGATCACCTTATTGTAGGTAGTGATGGCAATGACTTTCAACCTTTGGAGAGACTATACATTGAAGAATTCATTTAATCTATGCCTGGATGTCTGAAATGCAGAATCTATAAGATCTGTGTTTTCAACTGATAACTTTGGAAGTAATATGTTCTGGTGCAATGGAAAAGAAATATGCAGTGTAAAAGGCCTTTGACTCACCCACAGCATATTCTTTGCTATTCAAAATTTTCTTAGGCTGTATGCTCCCTCCTACAGAACAGCGCTGATGTTCAGGATTTAGGGTACTCTAAATGGAAATGGATGTCACATGTGTACTTTTATACATATGAAGGCATGACAACATTTTCTAGAGAGCTATGAGGATAACATGGGTTTGTGGAAGAGTACTTCTCAAATTAAGAGAGTATAGGTATATTGAAAGCAACAGATGGCCAATACAGAAGACAAGATAGCCATGTAGAAATACTCTTAGGGTTTCTTACAAGAGCTGTCATGGCTGGTCTGCATATCCCACACTATATCCAAGCATATAAATCACTCTGGATTCTAAGAACCAACTTACATATTCTTCTCTCAATAATAAAGGAATTTAGATTTCTCTCTGTTTGAAGCAAGCAAGTGAATATAGGACTTTTCATTAACCAACGGGCTAATGTAGAGTCTAAATTCAGCTAAGAGTTATGAATCTTCTTCAGGAAGTCTAATAGATCTTCATATGTCCCGATGACTAAGTGTCTTAATATCTGCTTCAATGGCGGGGTAAGAATCTTCCTGGAGAATTAGTACGAAGAAGCTGAATCAGTTCTTAACACAGTCTGTTATCATCTGTGTTTCAAGTCTTCACTGCCGTGGTATCAGTTACCAAGTGAGTTCACTGTGGACCACACACATAGAGACTAGCGTGAAAATTCAAACAGACCTGGGAAAACAGCAGCTACTTGAGTGAGTTCAACTAGGAAAAGATTCAAATCTGTAAAAAAAAAACGCTGAATGAATCAGAACTGACCATCTAATTGATTAACAATGTACCAGATGGAGAAAAGAGACCGCAGGGTTCAGGTCAGGAGCTCTGACTTTATGGCCACCAAGTAATTAAATGGTTGTGGGTATTAGTGCAATGCCATGTGGTTGGACTTAGTAATGTAACACTTTAATTTGAAATAAGAAGCATTCCTGAAAGAAAATATGACCATTTGTGCTGAAATAAAGAAAACATTTATGTATTCTGTAAGCAATTAGGATAGAAAAAATACCTATATATCCATTTACATGTGCATGTGTGTGTGTGTGTATGTGTGTCTTAATGCTAGCTGTTGAATTGTTAGAAACAAATTTTAATATAATGTGACTTTACCTCTTTTTCTTTATATGTTTGGAAAAGTTGGTGTACCTGAGTTTTCCAACCTCCCATCTAGAGATTTCACCACTAACAATACTCAGCCCAAGGTTCTAGTATAGAATATAATAGTGCTGAAAATATTGAATGGAGAAGCATATTAATCTAATGATTTTTTACATGGCCCCTGAAGACACGCTATCACGGTATAAGTGCAGCGTTACTACTTATAAATGCTCTGTAGCAAGTCAGTCTTGGCGTACTGTGAAATCTCCCAGTGTCTGGTTCTTATCTGTAAGTTAGAGTGATAATTGCACTTATGAAGTGATGAGTTGGTGAGACTGATATATTTTTCAGAAAGTACTAATTGAGTTTCTACTATAATCCTCTCACTTTTATGGGTGCTGTCAGCAAATCAAAATAAAGAGTTCCTACTTTGGTGTTCACTTTCTGGTAAAGTAACAGGGGTAACAAGAAGGGAGAAGGAAGTTTCAGAAGAGAGGAAGGCTTGTGGCAGAGAAGTGGATAGGATATGCAGTTGTCCCTTTTTCCACTGCTGTGACAAGTACCTAACAAGGAACACCTAACTTTGCCTTACAATTTGAGGAGGATACAGTACACGATGGTGGGAAAAGTGTGGTGACAAAAGTGTGTGATAACATGTCACATTGCATCCACAGTTGGGAAGCACAGTGTCAACAGGAACTGATATAGGCTATCAAATCTCAAAGGTCACTTCCGCCACCCCCCAACCCCAGCAAGAATCTGCCCCTTAAAGGGATCACAATCTTCTAAGATAGAACCACCATCTGGAATCAAGTACTCAAACACTTGATCCCATGGAGGACATTTCTCATACAAATTATAACAGATGCTTAATGCTCATTCAGAAGGGGAACTAGAATAGACACCGGAAGTGCTTGAAGAAAGGGCACAGGAGCTATGCCATAGAGGTCCTCTGAAAGACACCGCACAGCAGGGCATCTAAGCAGATGCTGAGACTCACAGCCAAACTTTGGGGCAGAGCAGAAGGTGACTTAGGGAAGAGTTGGGGCATAGAAGGACCTGAAAGGGACAGGAGCTCCATAAAGGGAACAACAGAGCCAACAAAGCTGGGTCCGCGGGGACCTCCAGACGCTGATGCACCAACCAAGGACCATGCATGGGAGAGGACCCAGACCCCCTGCTCAGATGTAGTCAATTGACATGACAGTCTCCATGTGAGCCCCATAATATGGGGAGTAGGGGCTGCCTCTGACATGGACCAGATAGCCCACTCATTGATGAGTTCCTTCAGGTGACCTTGGCAGCCCACAGAGGAAGAGGATGCAGGCAGTCCTGTGATAGGCTGGGGTCAGATGGTGGGGGAGGAGGTCTCCTCCTTGCTGAGGACTAGGTGAAGGGAGGAAGGACAGGATGAGGGAGGGAAAATGGGACCAGGATGAGATGAGGGAGGGGGATACGATCAAAATGGAAAGTGAATAAATTAAAAATAAACAAACTTAAAAAAACAAGCAAATTACAACAGATAATTTAAAGTGAGCTTTGTTCATATGCAGATTCATAAAGGAGGTAAAGGAGGTATGTAGCTTGACCTTGACAGTTCCTTAGCAAAAGACCCAGACAAAACAAAGCCTTCATTTGGAGATTGCCTGCCGTATTTGAGGAATGGAAATAATTCTGTGTGGCTGGAGCAGAGTAGATGTTGGAAGACTAAGTAGGAAATAAGATGAAAGGTTTCTGATATTGTAACTTCTGGACAACTCATAGGGACCTTGGTTCCCACTCTGGGTTAAATAGATCACGCTGTTGATTGTAATCATAGGAGTGATAGGCTGGGAAATTCCTTGTTGTTATTGTAGAACATACAGAGATCAGTGTGGAAGTGGGGATGCTTGGTGATAAAGCCATGCCCCTGAAAGTTTAGTTCCATTTTTCATGGTCCTTCCCAGCTAGCTTATCATACATATGAACTTGAGCAAGAGTGCAAGCACTAATGATTACATCACTTCTGGTGACATCTCTGAGGTCCAAGGCCAGAGATGCCAGTAGATGAACCAGATCTAGATTCCTCTAATGTGTTTTGGAAGACTATCCAGGGAACTCCAGGCCAGGGATATCTGCTTTGCATTTTGAATGCTATAAATATACTTTTTCAGTATGTTAAATCACATATATTGGGTAATTCTTGTAATGGTAGCTCATTTGATCAATACAGCCTGATAGAGGTCTTGCCACTGCTCAGAAAGGAATGATACTCTCTCATCAGCATCCCAGCTAACATTGTAGATGGTAAGATGATTACTGGGTTTGGGTTATAAAAGAAAGTAAATATAAAGGACAACTTTATATATGAATAATTATTAGAGTGGGGTTGACAACTAAAATTGAGAAAAACCTGGGTAGCATTGTTGGGGAAATGTCATTATTTATTATTTATTTATACATTAATCCATTAATCTGATCTGTTGCACTGAGAAACCTGCTACACAGATGAATGTATGGAAGAAGGAATTGACTATGTGTGTCAAGTTTGAGGTAAAAGTCTGAGCTAGAAAGTTACACTTAAGAGTTGTGGTGGCCTGAGTGAGGACGGCCCTCCTATAGGCTCATATATTTGAGCTGTAACATCTAGTAGCTGTAACTGTTGGGGAAGAATTAGGAGATGTGGCCTTGTTGGGAGAGGTGTGTCACTAGGCATGGGCTTTGAGGATTTAAAAGTCCATGCCCTTTCCTATTCCATTTCTCTGTGTGTCTCTTAGTTGTCTCAACATATGAACTCTGGGCTACTGCTCCAGTGACATGCCACCCTGCCTGCTGCTATGCTCCTGTCCATGATGGTCATGGACTCACCCTCTGAATCTGTGGATCCTCATAAAGCATATTCTTACATAAGTTGCCTTGGTCATGGTGTTTTGTCATGGCAATAGAAAAGTAAGTGAGACAATATACTAAGAAAATGGACATATACATGCAAAGGCAGGTGGATCGCTGTGAGTTCGAGGCCAGCCTGGTCTACAAAGTGAGTCCAGGACAGCCAAGGCTACACAGAGAAACCCTGTCTCAAAAAACAAAACCAAAAAAAAACAAAAACAAAAAATAAATCTGTAATATTAGATTTGATCTCTCAGAGTATATGTATAAATAGAGAATTGAAATAAGAATTGTATACCAAGTGACTTACATATTAATAAGTCAAGAAGAAGAATAAGAAATTTAAGAAAGGACACTGAGAAGACATAACCCATAAAGCCAAGTGTCAAAGGCCATGTGAAGACTTGGAAACTTAAGAAAGCTTATAAAGGTGCAAAGATCAATCCATTTAAAATGCAGGCGGAGGGAAGGAAACATTTTCAGTGAAATTGTTGAGTTGCAGCTCCTTTTGGCTTCTCAAGGGAGTGATATAAGTGAAGTTAGATTAGGCCATCTTCAGCTGAGAGCGGACAGAGAGCATGTGGTAGAAACTTGTCAGTGTCTGTGTCCACAGTGCTTGGGAGGTCATTTCAAGGTGCCACATGAGTTCTCTGCATTCTACTGCAGTGTCATAATATAGTGTGCAATAATGTGATGTCTATAACTCTCATAGTGAAACATAGCTTTTGTCTATGTTGAACAGGTCTTGGTAGGGATTATGTAAAATTTTCTTTGTGGATATGTTTCTTTTTTTCCTTCTTGAGTGTGTAGTATCAGTACTGTTCATAATTTATTAGGATACATAGAAATGTAATTCCTAATTTGTACATTAAATTTTATAAGGATATGCCAAACAGTTCTCTAAAGTAAAGGAAACATTTTATATTTTCCCATTAACTTATAGTTTTTCCTTCATAAAAATTTCTATTTTCAAAATTTGCTTATATTTTTTAATTATTGGCATAATATTCTTATGGCAAACAACCTTGCTCAACATTTTAATTAATAATTATAATTTACTCATCAAACCTCTGAAGTTTTAATTATATAATTTGATAAAAATATAGAGTTTTTACATTCATAATTTGTATTATTAGTTTTGTCTTAATATACTGATTTAGGAGCTCAGAATACTGGCTAACAAAAACAGTATAAATATAATATTTCGGTAGCTAATAGGAATCATATCAAAGTTGAAGATGATTAATTTTATTTTCATTTTTCTAAGAGTTTTTGTCATTAAAATTATTGGAGATTAGCAAAAGTATGTTTGCACATCCTGTATCTAATGTGTTTTCCTTCTTAATATGATGATTTAAATTAATTGTTTTCTTCAGGTTAAAACATCTTTGTTTTTACCTTCATAAGTTATTTTACTTTAACTGTTTGATTCTTTTTCCTAGTACTACTCTTCTGAGTTTGCATGTATATTCATGAATAAATTGGGTTCTAATTTCAATTCGTCTATGGTTCCGTTATCATAGTTATAATAGCCTCATATTATACTTGGAGGGGTTTTTTCTCTTTTTAAATTTCTCTAAGATGTTTTATGTATCATAAAATTTAACTGTTTCCTAAATCACTGAAAGAACCCATCTTTAAGACTGTCCCCCAACTGTGTGTCTTCATGTGAATATGTGTATTTGAGTTTTAACTACTGCTTTAATTCATGCAAAGGTAGCATGATGCGTGCATATGTGGTGTGTACACCAGAGTGTGCCTAAGGACATGTGTGGACGGGTACATGTGCACCTGTATGTGCATGCACATGGAGGCAGAGGTCAACTTGGGATCTGTCCTTGGTATTATCCATCTTGTTTCTCGAGACAAGGTCTTTCGCTGTGCTGCAGTTTGGTAAGCTGGGTAGGCACGCTGACCTGTGATTCACTCTGCTTTCCTGCTTCTACCTTTCTAGGGCCACTGTTACATGTGTGTGCCGCTGCATCCAGGTTTTATATTTTATTGTGGCATTCTTGGGATTGAGCTCTGGTCCTTGTGCTTAAGAGGAAAGCACCTTACAAACTGAGCTATGCTTCCATCCCCTAAAGATACTGTTTTATATTCAGTTTTGAGTACAGTTTTAAACATAAATATTTTGGGGCATTTATTCTTTTCATGTACATTGTTTTGACAAGAGTATATACATAGATGGGTAGATTGATTGATACCTAATTGTAGCTTTGTGTAGTTATTTTGTCTTTTTGTTTCTTTTTTAATTTTGGTGTTCTTCCTATAGTGTATCTATATGTTGATTTACTTGTACTGCTTTGTGCTTGTGTTTCTTGAATATGAAGATTTTTTTCTCTTTAAAAATCCTTCTATAAACCTGCCAATATTTCCTTGGTTGAGAGTAAGCTTTGTGGAATAGCAAGTACACCTGCCTTCATGTTCCTGCCTGGAGCTCCTGTCTTGACTTCTCTCCATACATACTGTGACCTGGAGTTATAAGCCAAATAAACCATTTCTTCCAAAGTTACTTTGGGTCATGGTGTTTTATCAGAGCAACCAAAACCAAACTAGAACAGCACCCTATTGGCCACTCCTAGCATTAGTCGCCCTAAGCTTATGCTGCCTGTCACCTGAAAGAATTCACAATTCACAGACAATTCTATAAGATTTCTCCAAAGACGAATCAATCTTGACACTAGAGAAGGTAATTAAAAGTGAAGCCAGGAGAAAGAGCAAAGGTGTTGGCTATCTCAAAAGTGGATTGACCCACTGAGGGCTGTGACAAAATGATTTGGAAGTTAGCTACATCCATGACAACCCGAAAGGAAACAGCTGCTGGGAGGACAGTCTTCCTATTTGGAGGCAAGCCACTGCAAAGAAATCACAGCAAACGTGTTCTACATCTTCAATCTTTGGGCACAAATGGGATCTCTTTATCACATAAGGACAATAGTGGTCATGTTATGTATATATCAGTTCATCCGCAAGACACAAAGGACTTTTGGAAGCCTCTGGGCTATTTCACAGAGAAAACAAAGCGTATATTCTTTTCTTTCTTAGTATGTTTCCCTGGTATATTTTAGACTCTCATACAGTCAAGCCAAATGCCCCTTCCTCACCCACACCATGAGGAGTGTTCTCATCTAAGCAGTCACAGAGAGTATTAAGTGTAACATATTCTGCAAGGGTTGCCATGGTAAGAGTTGTCTGCTCCCTGCCCCCATCTTTCCATAAATAACAAAGTGGAAGATTGCAGAAAGCGTGTGTAAAGAAATGTCTGGGCTGGGGTAATTACTCAGTGTTTTTCCATGCAGAAGACTCACTATGTTTTAATACATTTGGTATAAAAAGCGCTTTCTCTCTGTCTCTGTCTCTCCATTTCTGTCTCTGTCTGTCTGTCTGTCTCTGTCTCTCTCTCTCTCTCACATTTGTGTCTAAACACAGATACACACAAAAACACACAGACACATGCAGACATACAGACACAGCATGTTTTTAACATTACATAATTACAGTTACAAATACTAACAGATAAACTAGACTTAATGAAGAGGCACTGTGGGGTATATATTTGTGAGAGTGCATGTATGTGCGTGTGGGTGGTGAGCGTGTGTGCCTGTGTTCACACACACTTGAATTTCACCTGCAGCTCACTCTTGCTTATAAATGCCAATTCTTCCTTAATTACAGGAGACCTAGCAGTCATCTGATCTTTCCAGCAGGATTTCAAACATCACTTTATGTTTTGTGTCTAGGAAGGAAACACCAAGATCACTCCTACACTTAATGAAAACTTCCAACGTGTTTTTTCCAAAGCCTTCCTTAGTTCTCTCCTTGGAAGCAAATCACTATGATATATTACAAAAATTCCCCCCTCCCCACTCCTCTGAACAGAACAAACTTTCCTTTCAGTTTAGCAATTGCACATTTAGTGCCTAGCCTACTTTCTGGAATATTCTGTGGAACTAGAGGTAATTAAGACATGGTTCTTGTTCTCCAGGAGGTTTTATGCTTAGGGATTCTTTCAAAGATGCAACTCTTGGCTTTGAAAGGTTTTCTTTGCAGACCAGTAAGGAGCTGTCCTGGGGGTAGTTGCTTAAATGTTCTGGTTGGCAGCTGTGCAGCTGAGCCAATGGATCTTTGAAGCTTAGAAGGAAGTAGGTGTAATGGCTCCCTTGTCCAAAGGCAGAAGGAATGGGGGAAGAGCCACTGTTTTGCTTAGTTCTCAGTTTTTCCAAAGGTGGGGGCAGCAACCACAGGGCTTATCAGAGCAATCACGAATGAGGCCTGTGGCCAGTTATTCTGCATCTTGCTGGGAGGTTTCTGCTGCCTTCAAAGCCAGAGCAGCCCTGGGATTTCATATCAGGTCTGCCTTTGTCAACCTCTGGACCCACTGGACTTAAAGGGCAGTTGTGAGCTGAACATGGCACTTGGCACAAACATTTGCACTGGATATTGGGCTGAATAAGGGGTCACATATCTGGCCAAGTTCAAGAGAGCATTGCTTTGAAATGTAACACATAAGATTATTCCACAGTGATTCAAAAAAAATGGCTTTTATTTTAGAATTAAAAATGGTTTTTACATTGAATCTTTTTTTTTTAATAAAATTTAAAATAAATAATGCCATGATCAACAAATTCAAATAATAATTGGGTTTGTATTAGGAAAAATATTAAGAATCAAAGGCTTAATGTGTATTTGTCAGGGAAAACTAATGCTATCTCAAGAACACTGACTTAATTGAAGATGTGTTTTCAATGCATTTTATTCCATTGGCATCTGTGATGGCTGATCTTGGTTGTCAACTTGACACATAAGGAAAAAGGGGAACTTTGCTGAGGAAATACCTCCCTGTGACTGGCCTGTGGTAGTATCTGTAAGCCACTATACTTGTTTGCTATATCATATAGATTAGTCCAGTCCACTGAGGGCAGCACCGTCCCTAGGCAGGTGGGTTGGGGTGTGTAAGGAAGGAAGATGAATGCGAGCCTGGGAGCAAGCCAGCAAACAGTTTGCCTCAGTGCCTCAGTTCCCGCCTCAGGTTCC
Source organism: Acomys minous (assembly GCF_964271855.1). NCBI lineage: Eukaryota > Metazoa > Chordata > Mammalia > Rodentia > Muridae > Acomys > Acomys minous. Next base: position 22,961,540 of record NC_140491.1, on the reverse strand, counting down.
GGTTTGCGCTCCTGGGGCCCAGACTTGCCTCACTGGTGAACTGTGACATGGACTTGAAAGCTAAGTAAGCCCTTCTTCCCGCGTTATTTTGGTCACATTGTTTATCACTGCAACAGAAAAGCAAACTAGAACTGCCTTGTCTGTTCCTTGTGGGTACTTGAAGCCCAGATCTGCGCAACTAATTGCTCTCATATCCACTGAGCTTTGGGTAATGCCAGAGCATCATTAAATGCGACGAGAAGACACAATAACAGGCAGCCTGGAGGACCGTGCCGGAAGTTCTAAGCGATTGCCGGGAGCAGGAGCTCTGGAGTTTCTGTTTATTCCTTGTTTGAGGCACAAATGAAATATTTTATAGCTATCTTAAAGCTCAGTTATGCTGGATCTCAAACGTATTTCCTGAGGTATAGGAAGTCTGTTTCAATGATATTGAGGTAAGCTGCACAAGTCCCTGTGTGTTCTACATCGGACCATTCTTTCTCATGACGTAGACACCTGCCAATGCTAGTTACATTCTCCTATCATCCCTTTAAAAATCTTAGACAAGACCTTTGTCTATAAGTAGGCTTGTCAGCAACTAAAAATGATACAATAATTCCCCCTCTAGGGAGAAGGATGCTGCCTCTTCCTATATTGGCATACTTTCAACTTCAGTATCCTATTTTAAATTAGGCACACAACCTAAGAATTTTTTTAAAGCAACATGTTTATATTTTAGACTGTAAAGTAATTGTATTTGCTCTAGTTATAATAAGTAAAACACATTAAATTCTACACTAAAATCTGGTCTACAATAGCTCCTAGTAACCTAGGATCTGGGAAAAAATGTGATGTGAATCCTGTTTACTGGCTTGGGATTTTTATGCAGGGCTGCCCTTCTTTGACACTTAATTAGACAAAGCCAAGATATAAAGTCACATAAAAGAGGCAATTATTCCTTATTTTTGTCTCAGCACAAGGCACAGATTTCTGAAGACCTTTCAAGTTTATCAGGTTCAAGTTTTATATTTGCTTGCACACTTTTGAAACTCATAGGTAACTCATAGACATTACCTATCTCTAACCTATTAAGACAGTACTTCTACAAAGTAGAAGGATCTCAACACAAAACCCAGAGTGGTCCATATAAAAGCAACATTCTTCTTTGAGGGCAGCACAGAGTCCGCATTGTTGGAGGAATAGCAGGTCTAGACCTTGGCAGCTTGTGATTTACAGGTGATCTCTGGATGGAGTCTGTTAGTCAGATAAAAATCTGTTGAGATAAATACAGATTGGGGACAGCACACTTTTGAAACTCATAAGTTACCCATAGACAGTACCGATCTCTAACCTATTAAGACACTACTTCTGCAAAGTAGAAGGATCTCAACACAAACCAGACTTTTTAATGAAACTTAACATTTTTGTTTGGTTGGTTTGGTTTTACAAGACAGGGTTTCTCCGTGTAGCACTGCTCTGTAGACCAGGCTGGCCTCAAACTCAGAAATCCCCCTGCCTTTTTCTCCTGAGTGCTGGAGTTAAAGAAAGGAATGTGCCACTGCTACCTGGCTAGAATTTAGCAATTCTATGTCAGCAATCAAATAACATTCCCCCTCAGTGAGCACAGGAGGATTCCATCTACTATGAATGAGGAAAGCCTATGGACAACAGGAGTGGAATCCGTCATAACTCTAGCACCAGGAATCCTTCCCTTCATTGAGCGTTTTGCTGGGGGCAAAAGATACTGAAACATCATGGGCAACAGTGGAAAGCCAGTCAGACACTGCTTCGTGAGGATTCTCCCCATCTCTGCCTCTCTCTCTCCTTAAAGAATAGTTTATTAAGTATGTTATAAAGGAGCAGAGGACTGGGGAGTACTGCTTCAGTCCCTTAAGATTTCTGACTCAGTTTAACATTTCTGATCGACTAAGAATTCCCCAAAATGTACACACGTGGTTGCAGCAAAAGCTGTCATTTATATGCGCGTACTGAGATCTAGCTAACTGGGTAGCACTCCACAACTGGTGAAGGAAAATTCTCCATTTGGCTGAAGGTATTTTTAAATGATTTGATTCCAGAGGCAAAGCATGGCCAAGAAGCGCCGCAGCTGGATCGCGCAGCCATGCCCTCTCACTTTGTCCAAGACTTTCCTGTCCAGACTCACTCAGCCTGTCCCTCAAACCTTCTTCATCGCCCTTCTGGGAAAGACCACAAATAAATTATTCAGTAAGACACCTGTGATCCAAGTTGCTCTGGGAGCTGAAGCAGGAGTATTGAAAGTTCAAGGTCAGGGTGGGCAACTTTTGAGACCCCCAAATAAGAGAGTCTATTCAACACTTGGAAGAATATAAAAGGGTTTCACATAACACACTGTCTGTACTAGGTTTCCTAATATCCTCCGTACGTAGGTAGGTCTTGTCCCTTCTAGTTGATAAATGACTTTTACAAGGAGGAATCCACCAGGATCTTAAAAAACAATGGAAAAACGAGATGATGAAATTGTATTTAGTCATTTGGGGTCTAAGCTACCTTCAGGCATTCACAGGCACTAGTTTCTGTAGCAGCTTCCAGCCATTGGAGAGAGCATAGAGGGAAGATCATCTGTGGGTTTTGGTTTGGTTTAGAGATTTCCTCCCCACACCCTAGTTTTACTGTCGAGAGTCTAATTCCCTAACACAGATATGTGTTGAAGTTATTTTATTTCTTTCAAATAGTATGAAGTATGTATTATTTAAGCAAAAATGAGAAGTCATTGTAACCAGCTCCTGACTTTAATTTATTTTTAAATATTTAATTATTTTTTGGTGTATGGGTGTTTTTCCTGTGTGTGTTTCTGAGCATCATGTGCAGTTTGCTTATTTACAGAGATCAGAAAAGGGATTGGATCCCTGTAGCTGGGCAGTTGTGAGCTGTCATGGGTGGTAAGAACAGAGTCTGCTCCTATTGCAAGAACAAGTGGTCTTGGTCACTATAGTTCATGAATTTGATTGAGAAGTTGTTGGTAAAAATCTCAGGAAAGGGGCCCTAGTTGCTTTCTTTGATTTGTATTTTCTGGTCCTTGAGATATCCATGTCAGATCCCTAGCTAAGCAGAGGGGAGTGGGCGATTTTATTTTTCCTTTAGTAAAGCAAAGTGTCTTGTAAAATGCCTTCAGACTTGCGGTTTGAGGCAACATAAACCTTACTGAAAATGTCTTAGAGGATCAAACTTGTGAACAAATGAGAGATAAAAATGGACCTGAAGACCGAGGATGGATCCATGTGTACACTTGTTGAGCATATTGATAGTGTGACATGCAGGAAGAAAACAACAAATGACAATTATAATAATTAGAAACAATTAACATCAATCAACAGCTTACTGTGTTTTAAGCATGGCATCAAGAAACGTGTAGGAACATTTCTGTGTTTATCTCAGTGGTCTGTTCATCTGGGTGGGAGAACTTGGGCAAGTCTTTCAATTCTGTTGACACATAGCATATCCACGTCTATTCTTCTTGGCAAAGACCCAAACAACAGAGAAATTACCCAAAGATAGGTGTTACTGGTGGTGGCGATAAATCACTTGTCTGTAAATTAACGTTAGTTATATGTCTTGCGTTTAAAACTGCTACTGTTTTATTTTAGAAATATGAATATTTTTCTTTGTTTAAACAAAAATAAAGTATTAGGAGGAGTTACATTTTTCTTGTTTTTTTTTTTTCTGTGAAATTTACATATGAGGTATTTTTAGCATGCCGGCACCCATTCTTGGCCTCCAACTTCTCCCACCCTCCTAACATCATGTACAATTTCCTTCTAACTCACTAAGTATCATTAGTGTTGTCTATGTTCCTGTGGTGGTGGGGTCTTCATTGACTGGGGTATGGATCACCTGACAGTAGCCATTCTCCACAGATAGGTGACTCCCTCCCAGAGTGGCCACCAACTACCAATCACTACTCATGTAGCAGAGGGGTCTTGGGATCTCCAGCCTGCTCAATGTTGGAATTTTATACTGGTTTTGCCTTGTGGAAATCTTTTGTAGCTAACAGCATCCGTCATGAGGTCACGTGTACAACAGCCATGTCATGTCCAGAAGACAGCATTTTGCAGTACTTTTCCTTTCTCTTCAGCTCTTACATTGTTTTCACCTGCCTTTTCATCAGTGTTCGCTAAGCCTTGGGAAATTCCATGACTGAGTGTATTGACTACCTTCACTATCTTCTACAATAAGAAGTTCTTGTGACTAAGGTTAAGGTTACCACAACTCTGTGGATATAATCATAAATATTTAGACGTCAGTTTGTAAACATGATCATTTAGAAAAACTGTACAATTGAATTTTCGTCCTGGGTCTATAACTTTTCTAGCTATGGCTTTTGAGCATCTGTAGAGCAGAAGGCAATAATTATTTACTGTGGGGCTTCAAATCTGATCAATAGAGTAATTGGTTACCCCCATAAACAGTCTTGCCACTGTCGTATCAGTGAACACATGTACGTTGGTATTGTACCAAGCAGAGTCTAGCATTTATTAAGACAATTTATGTCCTTTCTTCTCCAGCAGCCAGTTATAGCAGGAGAAATTTTTTCTGGTCATCTCAGGGTTGGCTTCTTTATGTTCTACAACTAAGACTAAAGAAGGTCATACCCTCTGTTTATGAGGGCAACCAAGGGCAATAGCAACAGGCTGTATTGCTTTGGGTCTCTCTAGAACCTCCAGGGTTAATACCATCTAGGAGGTAACTTGTACCTGCCAATGAGGTTTTTTCTGTGTACTTTTTAACTATACTTTTTACTAGTGTTCAAGGTTATAGGTTCCTATGCAGCTTCTCTATGCACCCTTCATTTCAGTCAGCCCTGTCCTTGTCTTTTTTTTTTTTCCACAAGCCGCACCACTGTATTTCCTACCTGAACCTATCTAATCTCAGTAACCTTCTCTCTGCTTCCATTTCCTCTGTATTCTACTACTCTGTCTCCACTAATGCTTTTCGCACTCCTCTCCCATTTCTAGGTTTTGGCTTCCATATGACTTCAAGTTACATACAGAAAACAACAGATTTGGAGTTTTAATCTACATATGAAAGCAAACATGAAGGTTGCATTCGGATGCCTGAGTGATCTCATTCATTATTTTTTTCCAACTTCATTTTACTTACAAATTTTGGTTTTTTTTTTTTTAACAGCTGGCTAATACTCCTTTAGACCATATTTTCATTATCCAGATGAGTTTACAACTAAGAAAAACAGTTTCCCCAGACCATGGGAAGTGAAGGAAGAACACACAATTTATTCACTTGATGTCTACACCAGCATGGTAAGTTAGGCTGGCAAAGAGTTGAAGACAGCTAGTGGCAGCATGCTATACTACTGGCAGGTCTACTAGTGTCATATAGTCAACTGCATAAACAATCAATCAAACAAACCAAAGAATCCTTTAGATATTAGCTTTCAACTGATAGTGATTACCAGGACCCAGGGAGCATATAAGATACCACAGGAGAGAGAATGTTTTGTTTTGTTTTTTGTTTTTGTTTTTTGCTAAAAGGTGCAGCCCAAGATACTGGCAGAGTAAACAGTGTAGGGCTTAAATGAATGGGGGAAAGGTAGAGATGGCAACATTTTCCTTTATGTTCTTATTGGAGATGGGTGTTAGTTATAGGTGAGATATGCTCTTGAAACTGGATCCAAAGTCTTTTGAGTAGCCACAAAAGCATATAAGGAAGGGCAATCGGGTGACTTCTTTCTGGTAGTTGACATGTGTCTTTAATACAAGACAACCATCTTTGAATGAGAAAACTTGACAAGTTGCTGGGTGGCAGAGCTTATAGATAGCTAGTAAGATGAGGAAGGTGAGAAGAATGTTAGAAGCTTATAAACAATCAGTCAGTGAACATTCTTTGAGCTCACTGCTTCTGTGTGCCATTCATCATGGTAAGTCGGAGCCTCAGGCGCAAATGACTCCTAGTCTGTGAAATGCTCACTCTGAGAGGCTGGGGGGCGGGGTGGCGACTGGAGCTAAATATGGGAATAGCAGATTCACACCTTCCTTGTCACAGAGGCAAGCTAGCAATTATTGAAAGTGGAAATTCACACACTGGTGAACTGTTATTTCTTCTCTTGCTTTCTTTTTCTGGCTGTAGATAGAAGCTTACAATTTAATTCATGCAAATTCTGTGTAGCTATGCTATATGTTACTTGCATTGTTTACTTCTTGAATCTTTGCACAAGGTATGTAGGTGGTCACTGCTGTTTTATATATATATATATATATATAGAAATACTAAGGGTGATGAGGTTGAGGGATATGCTTAAAGTTATTTGAAAATGAGGCTGGTCTTAAATTTGGGGCCAGGGAGAAGTGAAGTGCCTAGAGTTATCATGAAGAGACAGAAGTACTGATGAGCCTTTGCTCATCTTCAGGACATAATCCTGTATTCAGTAGCATTATGATTAATGATGATTAATGATTAAAATGTAATATGCGCAACATTACTTTAACAGAAGTTCAAGCTGAATACGGTAAAAACTGGTAGGAGAATAGGAAAATAAAAGAGCATTGGAGTGATAAAGTGTATTGCCACCCACAGCAAAAGAAAACAGACTCTGCAGAAAACAAACCATTCCAAGCATACTCTGGAAAGCAGTGATGTCTTTTGAAGTGATGGTTCAGGACATAGAGAAAATCCAAGCGGTGAGCTCCAGAGAGGACCAAGTGGACTGAAGGGCATCCTCTCTGCGCCTTTTGTTAGAAGACTGCTAGGAAAAAGTGAAAGCTAGGAGACTGGCCCAGAGGTATTTGAATGAGTCAGTCAGAAGAGCCTAGATCTGCATAATCCCTTTAAATATCTTGAAAGGAAACAATCAGGTACCTTCCCCCACTGAGGCCAAGGCTTTCTCCTTGTCTAGAGACCACAAGATGATCTTGACCTAGACTGTGGTACCCATCTGTTCTAGAAATGTGCTTCTCCCAACCCTTCCTTCCCCTCAGACCAACTTCCAAGGTCAAGCCTTAGCAATGTCTAAATAGAGGAGACTATATTAACTCCAGGAAAAACCAACTGTCACCACCCCCTCAAAAAACATAACAAAACAAAACCAAAACCAAAACCAAAACCAAAAAAAAAAAGTTGAAGAACTTAACTAGCATGTCTTAATAAGAACTGGAAAAAAAACGTTTGTGGGAGCTAGATATAAGGCTAATAGAACAGAGATTGTATGCACTCTGGCCGAAATTCTTTTGAGGAATTTATTCATGATGCAAGTTTCATATTCTGGAAATATCTAATTTTTTTTTCTTGGATTGGTACCTTAAAGTTTGAATATAAAGGTGAAGAGTGGTGATGAAAAGCATCCAGTGTGGGATGCTGTTTCCCAGGCATGACTTGATCTTTGCCCTGTTGAATGCTCTGCAGCTGTGATTGTCTGAGAAGATCTATACATTAGGCTCATAACATTCTGTTATGGAGAAAATGAGGATCAGTAGGTACCCCTCTATGAAGATGTAGAATCAATTAAAGGTTACTGGAAGTGAAATTGTCTTGATTTTCTTCAGCAGTGTGCCTGTTCTTAAGCTGCCCATGTTCCTATAATTAATTAACACTAATTACTCTCATTGATACACTGCCTTTGGCTTAGTTGAATTTATTCTTTGGTCTGTCATATGTACCCTTCCTAGAGTCAACAGATATTTGTTTACCCAGGACAATTTTATATAACACTCCATTGGAAGAACATTGAGAAAAGGATAAAGTTTGAACAGGTGGGAAATTTTAAATGATTTTACTGTAGATGATGAACACAGTGGTTAATCTCAATGTGAACTTGTTGAGCTCTAAAATAACCTGGGAAATGGTCTTCTAGGCATGCCTGTGAAGCGATTGTTGTGATGAAGATAATTGAGGAGGGTAAACCTGCTCACCATCGGTGGCGCCATTCGCTGTCCTGCAATCCTTGCCTGTTTAAAAGAAATTCTTCTTCTTTCTCCACATCTTCGCCAGCATGTTACATCACTTGAGTTTTTGATCTTGGCCATTTGGATGGATGCAAGATGGAATCTCAGGGTCATTTTGATTTGCCTTTCTCTGATGGCTAAGGATGTTGAGCATTTCTTTGTTTCCTCAGCCATTTGATATTCCTGTGTTGAGAATTCTGTTTAGTTCTGAGCCCCATTTCTTGATTGGGTTATTTGGTTTGGTGATGTTTAATTTCTTGAGCTCTTTATATATTTTAGATATCAAACCTTTGTCAGATGTAGGATTGGTGAAGAACTTTTCCCAGTCTGTAGGCCATTACTTTGTTCTGTTGACATTATCTTCTGCCTTACAGAAGCTTCTCAGCCTCATAAGGCTCCATTTATTAATTGTGGACCTTAACACCTAGGCTGTTCGAGTTCTGTTCAGGAAGTTGTCTCCTGTGCCAATGAGTCCCAGGCTCTTCTCTACTTTTTCTTCTAACAGATTTAATGTCTCTAGTTTTATGTTGAGGTCTTTAATCCATTTGGACTTGAGTTTTATGCATGGTGATAAATATGGGTCTACTTGCATTTTTCTACATGTAGACATCCAGTTAGACCAGCACCAATTGTTGAAGATGCTATCATTTTTCCATTGAATAGATTTGCTTCTTTGTCAAAATTCAAGTGTCCATATTTGTGTGGATTTATTTTTGGGTCTTTGATTTTATTCCATTGATCAACCATCCTATTGCTATGCCAGTACCATGCTGTTTTAATTACTGTTGCTCTATAGTACAGCTTGAGATTAGGTATGGAGATTCCTCTGGAGGATCTTTAATTGTACAGAATTGTTTTAGCTATTCTGGGTTTTTTGTTTTTCCATATGAAGTTGAGAATTGATCTTTCAACGTCTTTTAAAAATTGTGTAGGTATTTTGATAGGGATTGCATTGAATCTGTATTAAAACAAGAAAATCCTGAAATTTGTGGGCAAACGGATGTAACTAGAAATTATCATATTGAGTGAGTTAACCCAGACTCAGAAAGAATCACATGGTATATACTCACTTATATTTGGACACTAGCCCAACAGGCATGTCCCCTGAAAGTCTTCACTTACTAGGAGTTTGGGATAGGTGGAGGAACTTCCTATTGGGACTCTAGGTGAGAGAAGTACGGTAGAGTAGGGAAATAGAAAGATCCAGAGAATCCTAGAAACCTACAAGAAAGACATCATGATGGTCGGATCTGGACCCAAGGGGATCCGCTCAAGCTATTGCACCAACCAAAGACAATACATGCAGTAAATATTGAACCCCTACTCATAACTGGCCAAGAGACAGGGTATTATCCACAGTTATGTGGAGAGCAGGGATTGCCTCTGACATGAACTCTGGTGCCCCATATTTGACCACTTCCCCTTGTTGTGGAGGCCTGGTAGCACTGAGAGAAAGAATAGGAAGGTTACCAAGATGAGACTTGACAGGCTGTGACCATATGGCGGGGGAGGAGGTCCCCTTCTGTCACAAACCTAGGGGATGGGAAGAGGGTGAAAGAGGGGACAGGGAGGGAGGAATGGGAAGAGACAAACAAGGGGATAAAAATTTACATGTAATCTGAATAAATTAATCAAAAATAAATAAATGCTTCTTCCCTCTGGTTGCCTTTCTCAGGGCATCTTATCACAGCAATAAGACAAGCAACTGAGATAATAGGAGAGTGAAGAGCTGGTTGTTCAGCTGACTGTGTTTCTCAGAGGTTCCCAGAAGACATGCCCCTTCCTATGGTACCATGAAATGCTCAGAGAGAGGGCACTTCTGAATAGACTCAATCCTGATATGTTTGATAGTGGGATTCAGCCGCAGGACTGAACCCCTGGGTTTGAGCAATGGCTGAACCAATATGGCAACATCTAAACTTTAGTGACAAGATGGAAGTAATTGTAATTGTCACTGAAGCTAGAGATGCATTCAATCAGTGTGTCATGTCCAACACGAGTACATGGAGATAACTGATATTATGACATTCCTTGGGGGAGGAGGTGGGACTAGGAATGCAGTCAACTTGATATTTTCCAAGTTATATTATCAAAAAATTGAGACATGTTGGACTAGTGCTGAGATTAGTTATGATGGGAAATTATGCTCCCTCGCCAGTTTCCAGATTATACCAGGTCATATACTTAGATTCTATCAAGTGTCAGTTCTTCTTAAATATCTGTGCAAAGATATTTTATAGTCAGTATTTCTCTGATCCATTCCTAAACCAGACTGAAGTCATGTGTCTGGATAACTGTGAACTGGGAAAGGACGCGTCTTAGACTACTGCTGTTGGGTCTCTTGGCTTGGTAGTTCACTCATGCCTCCAGTCCCAGTGCTCACAGGAAGAGGTAGGCGAATCTCTGTGAGTTCAGGGCCAACCTGGTCTACATAAAGAATTACAGGAAGTCCATGGCTATGTTCAAAGATCCTGTTTCCACAAAACAAAACACAGAACACTACTGTCGGAAGCAAGGTTTGATCTAGCCCTAATAGTAAGGGACTTCAAGCAGGAGCTGGATCTAATGGAAACAGATGGTAAACAGAACTTGGGTCCAAGTTTTGATTGTTGTTTATTATTAAGGCCTCAAGTAGAGTGGGTTAATACTATTATGGCTTAAATATAATACCCATCTCATGGGCTATGTGTTAAGTGTTTGGTTCTTAGCTAGTGGGGGAAATTTGGAAACTTTAGGCAGGGAACCTATTTGTAAGTGTAGGTTGTACCCAGCCTCTAGCACCCGCCCCTTCTGTCTGCTCCCAGTCTGCCATGAGCTGAACATCTAATTCTGCACAGAATATTGCACATAATTCTGATGCCATGAAGCTCCTCCTGGAATATGGATTGAAACCTTTGAGTGTACGAGCCACAGTAAATCTTTCCTCTCCTTGTTAATGTGTGACAGATAATTTGGTACAGCAACGAGAAAAGTAACTGATATGGGCACCCTGCGTTTTTGTTAGAACTTCCATGTTAGTTCTCCGTATTGTGATGTGATGAGTACTTTGACAGAAAAGACTAAGCACAAACTTGTGAGACTGACCCACCCCATCATATATGCAGAAGGAAACAGTCAGAAATTATACTGCAAGGTCAGATACATGGAGGATTCAGGGATGCGGAGTTCATAATTACCCTTCTTCCAGAGTGTACCCAGGTAGTCTGTAGGGGATGAAGTGAGGCATAAGCACACACCAGCATTACTGTGGTGATGTTCCTGTCTATTCACAGCTGCTGGGCTGTGTAGTTTCTAGAGCAGGAGGAAATCCTGACTGGAATTCGGAATGCATCTTTGAGGATGGCAAATGTATTCTTTCTGATCTTATTATACACAGGCAGGTGGACCACAGTCATTTTACCTTCAGAAGTCAAGACAGTGGTAGCCATGTAGTCCACAGCACTCCTATCGCACAGCCTGAATACGCAGTCTCCACTTTGATCTCAGAAAGATCCTTATGTTATCCATTACACCGATGGTTACCTAACTGTCAGATTGTCGTCATGGACAGAAACAGCAAATGTTGGCAAAACACTGAAATTATATGATGAAGGTGGAATCTATAGAAGGCCCAGAAATGACATCAACAATGAGGCTAGCCTTATTCCCATATCTTTCTGACATCTCTCTTACTGTACACTTGCAACCCAAGGGTTATTTGTTATAACAAACCATGCTGGTTAGTTTTTTTTTGTCAACATTATCCAAATATAGACAGATATGGGAAAGGGATATCAACTGAAGAATTGTCTTCATCAGATTGACCAGCAGGCATGTCTACAAGGCAAGTTTTTTCTTTAATTCTTTCTTTCCTTCCTTCCTTCCTCTTTCCCCCTTTTTTCTTTTTATTGAAAATAGATTTCCCCCTATATGATATATCCAGATTTCAGCTGGGCATAGTGACACACACCTGTAATCCCAGTACTTAGGGAGGCAGAGGCAGGCAGATCTTTTGAGGGTTTGAGGACAGCCTGGTTTACAATCACATCCAGGGCAGCCAAATCTGCACAGAGAAGCTGGAAAAAAAAAAAGGAATGTTTGTTGACTTCAGTTTCTCCTTTTTTCACTCCTCCCAACTTCCCCTCCCAATCTCTATCAACTCCTTTTCTGTCTATAATTAGAAAACAAGCAGGCTTCTAAGGGATAATAATAAAATATAATGTAATAAGATAAAATAAAATTTAACACATATTATTGGACAAAACATATGAGCTGAAGGAATTAGAGTCCAAGAGACAACACAGAAAACAGACCCCACTCATTCATACATTCAGGAGTCCCATAAAAATCACTACACTAGAAGCCACAATATACACACAGAGGACCCAAAGCAGTCCTTTCTGTGCCCTGTGCATGATACATCAGTTTCTGTGAGTTCATATAAGCTTTGATCATGCTGACTGAGCGGACATTTCTTTCTTGGTGTCCTCAATCCCATCTGCTTTACTTCCTTTTAACTCCTCTTTGAAGGTTACCTGAGCCCTGAGTGGAGGGATTTTATAGAGATGTCCCATTTAGGGCTGAGTGGTCCAAGGTCTATTACTCTCTGTGAAGGTCAGTCTGTGGGTCTCTGCATTTGTTCCCATCTGCCGCAGGAGGAAGCCTCTCTGATGATGGCTGAGCGAGGCACTGACACATGAATCTAGCAGAATGTCATTAGGAGTCTTTTATTGGTACTTTAAAAAAAAAAAAGACCTGTGGTACTTGGTTTTGCCCAGAGTACCCCTCAGGTTCTTGGTCACCCAAGCAGTATGGGGTATGGGTTTCATCTCGTGGAGTGGGATTTCAGTCAGATCAGATATTGGATGGTAACTACCACAATTTTGTGCCACTTTTGCCCTGGTATATCTTGCAGGCAGGACGCCATTGTAGATCAAAGATTTTGTCGCTGGTTTGGTGTTTATGGAGGCAACAGCCCAGCTTCTCCATGTTCAGTGAATTGTATTGGTGTTGTCCTCCACAACAGGCAACATCAGTTTGTGGGGAACAGCTTATAGTATTGGCAATAGCTTGGGTTGTTTTGTGGGTCCTATGGAAACAACTCGATTAGATTTAGCCAAATCCTAGGACTAGAAACTTCATTTGGTGACAGGAAATGGCCAGGTGGGCTCTGTATCCCCCATTACTTGGCAATTTCATTTGTATCACTTTCATATATGTATATATTTTAGGAAACCTTAATTGTATTATTTTTTCGTACTACTCCTCAAATAGCCTTTACTGTCAGATTTTTAGCTTCCTGTTCTACCCAAATCCCCTCCCCTTTCCCACTCAATCCTTCACTCTAAGCCCCCATCCATTCACAATTATCTATTTTGTTTTCCGTTTCTAAGGAGATGTATTTGGCCCATCCCTTAGTCCCTTACTATATACCTAACTTCCGTGGTTCCACAGATTGTAGCTTTATTATAATTGAATTAATAGCTATTATCCACATATAAGCACATACATATTTGTCTTTTTGATTTGAGATGATTCACTCAGAATAATGTTTTTTTTCATAGCTCCATCCATTTACCTTCAAATTTCATAATTATTTTTAAACAGTTGAGTAATATTCCATGGTGTAGATATACCACAGTTTTCCTGTTGAGGGAGATCTAAGTTGTTTCCAATCTCTGACAAGAACATGGCTCATGGTTAAGCAAGTGTCTCTGTGGAAGGATGAAGCATCCTGTGGGTATATGGCCAGGGATTATATAGCTGCATCTTGAGGTAGATGAATTCCATCTTCCTGAGGAACTGCCACACTGATTTCCATGATGACTGTACAAGTTTTCACTCACACCAGCAATGGATAAGTGTTTCCCCTGTAGTCCACATCCTGGCCAGCATGAGCTGTCACTTGTGTTGTTGATCTTAGCCATTCTGATGTGTGCGTAAGATGAAATCTCAAAATAGTTATAATTTGCATCTCCCAGGAAGCTAACAATGTTGAACACTTCTTAAAGTGTTTCTCAGCTTTTGGAATTTCCTCTTTTGAGAATTCTGTTTAGCTATGAATCCCATTTTATAATTGGGCTAATTGTTTTCTTGGCTAGTGTTTTTTTTTTTTTTTGAGTTTCTTATATATTTCATATAGGCCTTTTTCAGATATGCAGTTTGTGAAAAATCTTTTCCATTCTTTAGGCTGCCAATTTGTCTGAATAGCTGTGTCCATTGCTCTACAGAAGTTTTTCGGTTTCGTGATGTCCCATTTATTACTTGTTGGTCTTAGTGGGGTGCAGTTCTGAATTGTTAATTGATGTAGGAGGAACCAGCCCACTGTGGATGGTACCATCCCTGGGCAAGTGGCCCTGGGCTTCCATAACAAATTAACTTGCAAGTTTGGAGAGTAAACCAGTAAGCAGACTTCCCCTGTGGTCTCTCCTCAGCTCCTGCCTCCAGGGTTCAGTCTGAGCTCCCGCTGTGCTGTCTTTACTTCCCTGGGTGACAGGCTGCAACCTACTAGCAAAGCAAACCATTGCCTCCTCCAGGGTACCTTGGATCATGGTATTTATCACAGCAACAGAAACATAACTAATACTGGTGAACTGACAACCGAGACAGAAACCCAAGCTGACTTGCCACAGATGGCGGATTGATGCAAGCACAAAACATAGTTTTGTTTGATTAGAGTACCACATAGGAGAGAATTAAAAGTCCGTGCTGAAAAGAACTCCCTTTTGTGGGGTAGGTGAGCATTTGGTGTGGGGAGCTGGCACCAAGCAAGAGCGAGGTTGCGATGTGTCAAAACCTCAAAAATCTCATCTTGAGACCAGCAGGAGTGGGCACTGCTCCCTCCCTGTTCTGGGCCTGCATGCCCCTTAGGGCTCTCACCTCTGCTACCCTTGAGGTAGTCATGTAGCCTGGTGGTCAGGTTTCAGGTTAAAACTTTATATATATATATATATATATATATATATATATATATATATATATATATATATATATATATATATATATATATATATGCACATGTCCAGCTAGCACTTGGAATTCCTCTTCATGCAAATGAAGCATTCCCAGCACCTCAGCCCCAGCCAATGATGTACACTTCCCCAAGGTTTACACAGGCCCGATAAATAGAGCTGTGTCACTGAAAACTGTCTTGTAGAAGGCTGCTTCTCCCTGCACTCACTGCTTACCAAGGTGCTGTATAAACCACCCACCTAGCTAATCTTCATTCCTTCCAGTCCAGCCCCATGTGCAATGGTGTCTGGATACTGTGGGGGCAAAAGTAGACCTGGGGCAGCACTTTTGCTGAGCACAGCTTCACACATCTGGTGAACAGCTTGACTGCAGATAAAGTTTTGTGCTTTAGGCACAGGCATCTACTCATATATGTTGTAATAATTTATCTGTTATCTATCATCTCTCTTTATCTCTCTCTATCTCTCTATCTATGTATACCTATATATCTATCATCTAGCTATCTGCCTATTATCTATTTTATCTATTATTCAATCAATCACCAACCTACCATCTATCTAATATCTATCTATCTATCTATCTATCTATCTATCTATCTATCTATCTATCCATCCATCTACCATTTATCTATCTTTATCATCACCTATCATCTTCTATCATCTATCTATCTATCTATCTATCTATCTATCTATCTATCTATCTATGTAATCTACCATCTACCTACCTACCTACTTACCCATCTCTCCCCTTTACCTGGGGTGCAAGCAAATGGCTTGGATGGGAAGAAAATGCCTGTAAAGTCCGAGATCTGGAGCAGGGGGAAGAAGTGTGTGTCTAAGCCTGCGGCCAAGAGGCTGACGCAGCTAGATCGTCTTTATCTGGTGTAGATTGCAAGCTAAACTCATCTTCCCAAAGGACATTTATGATGCCCAAGGGATCAGAATGACTTAACCTGTGACGTCAGCTGACTTGGTTCTTGCTCCCGCTACATGGTGATCAGCGCATGGCTGTTTGATGGCTTCCTTTATAAGCCATACAATTCTTCCGTTTATCTTTATTTCATAGGAGTCTCCTAGCCTAACTGCTCTTAAGTAACTCCAACCATGTTACTGTTGCTAATATGCGATTCTTAACTGAAAAGGAAACCTCTCCGTTTTGTATTTAAAATCGAAGTGAAGAGACAAATTCAGCCTGTTATTTTGACTGTCCGTATCTTTATTTTACACATCAGCATCTATGGTTTGTAAGCAGATCTCACGAGTGTATAGGACCAACCTCACCTGTACACTAAGGTTGACACATTTCTTGCTTCTTTCTTCATTTGCTTCTATGCATGAGTTAAAAAATAAAATTGAACAACAATTAGTGGAAAAGCAAAGATTAATTTTAAAAAGAGGGATATTACTCCTTAATGAGAAATAGGTGTGAAAAGGAAAACGGGGTTTGTAGCTCAGATGCACCAGGTCCTGCCTACTCACTGTCTGTAGGAACTTGGATCAGTTCAGTTAATTTTTCTTGTCATTTCTCTCCATTAATAAAATGGAGACAATGACATCTATTATACACAATCACTGTGAGGGTTAAATGATAATCCTTTCATGTACTGGAAAGATGTATGTATACATGAAACCTCTGAGAGCCCTTTCCCTCCATAACAAAACTGCAGGCTGAAATATTTGGAACGCGTAGATTAGCAATCTGGGTTCAGTAGGTACACTGCGAGTACAAATAAAAATGTGACTTGTGTGGGAAAAAATGTCATGAATAAAAATGGAGACTACCAATGCAAATATTTCTTTTTGCTTTATTGGAAAGTGAAATAAAGAGACAAGATTTTTTTTTAACCCAGGCACCATTTTGCCTAAAATTGTAGCTAGGTTTTTTTTTTCTCTCTTTCTCCCATGGAAGCATTCTCTTTCCCTCCCTCCTTCCCTCCCTCCCTCCCCCCTCCCTCCCTCCCTCCCTCCCTCCCTCCCTCTCTCTCTCTCTCTCTCTCTCTCTCTCTCTCTCTCTCTCTCTCTCTCTCTCTCTCTCTCTCTCTCTCTCTCAAGTCCTTAGCGGTATTTGTGCCACTCAAACTAATTGGCTCATTAGGGGTAGCACTATCTCTCACCCTGTACCCATATTCCTCTAGAAATCCGGACGGAAGACATCGAGTCTTGTTTTCACAGACCACAGAGCGTTTTCGCACATCTCTAAATCAAAGAATAGCACACAAAAGGATGTTTGACTGAGTTGATTTATGCTGCGCTCTTTCTTAATCTTGAACTGCAAGGGCCGGAGGCCTTTGAGTGCATGGTAATGCTGCCCCCGTGTGGCCAACTTTAGAAACTCTCTCTGAACTCTTCAGCTTTACCCGGTGGACACAGGACAGGCAATGGGCTGCCTCAGCTGTGCTTGGTAGGGGAAACTACCATGATTAGGACAGAGTTAAACACAGAGTCAATAGGCTGAATGTACCCTTCTTGGACGATAATCGTTATTTCTCTACATTCAATTACTGCGGTTTTGAATTATTGAAACTCCAAGATTTCTGCCATAGAAAGTTAGGATAAAAGTCCAAAAGCCTCCTTATGTCCTGAGGACACAGAATCACAAGCTTTAAGAGCTTTGCAGCACTTAGTGTAATGGTGTCTTCAAATTAATGAGAGTAAACTGGGATTTGATCGCTAGGGTAGTGCTTATTCAATGCTGCCGTTTCTTTAGTGTGGATCTTTAAATTTCCTGGTCCTATAATTGATTTTTTTTTAAATTAGTGCCGAAGAATAGTACCCAATATGCTATTTTAAACTGACTTATTACATCAATTACTTGCTGTAAAATCGAGTTCACAAACTGTAAAATATTATCCCAATCCTAATTTGCATAATTGTTAATATTTGAATTTATACTTAAGAATTGCAAATGGCTTAAGAGGTGTATCTGAGTCCTGGTTTCTGCTCACGCATAAACCCTTTGGTTAAAATTAGATGTGTCAGATTCAAAGGCATCCATGTTTTCATCTCTCTTGTATGATAATGATCTCGCTCCCTTTTCTTGTGAATATTGTTGACATGAGCCTTTAGGGAAGAAATTTAAACTGTATGAATATTGAAGATTAGATCATGTGCTTAGATAATATTCGCTGGCTTTCATTCCAGTAACAAGTAATTCTTTCCTCCTATTAACTAGTAATAGGGTCATTCACAGGTCACAGATTCACTTCAAAAGTAAATAAATAATTCCTCCAAACTCATGCCTCATTTACCATAAATTGTAACAGAACCAGGAGCTGGAATCAGCCCGGTCTCTGAAGCATACAAAATGGAATGTCTTCAGCTGCAGATTGCGGCTGCTGTTTGTGCGCCGATGACTTGAGTCCACGTTCCACCTGCTGACCCTGCAGGTTTGTTTCCCTGTGTCCATCAACTGCATTTTGTGAGCAGCTGAGTTTTAACAGGGAGAATAATTGACAAAAGAAACTTCCTATTCTTCTACTTGACATTTGAAGCAAGACCACTTTCTTTCTTTTTTCTTTTTTTCCCCACCCACATTCCTCCATTAAAAGAATGTTCCTTCACAGAAATACAGTTCTAGTTAGACTGGCATTTTCATAGTTCTTCTTAGTTTGAGTAGAAACACCTCAAGGCTGATTTGATAGACAGCTCACCTCTGAATAACTTACATACAGCTCTTCTCTGCGTCCTGCCTAGTGGCACAAAGTAGCCTGATGGGGAAAGAATCACACACACACACACACACACACACACACACACACACACACACACAGAGTCATGGAGACTCTGGGTTACTAACTCAGTGTAATGTAGTTCTGGGAAAACGGAAGAGCTATCATCCCCAGTTTTCATTTTTAATACAGTATATCTTACTGTGAACATGCAAATACATGTTACTTTTATACAAAACCCCACAAAGTTCTAATGTAAAAAACAGGGATATGTGTAAAGACAAGGTGAACATTCTGTATTATTTTAAACAAAAAATGAAAGTAACAATATATGTAGTGATATATATTTGTATTATATACAATGAGGATATACATGTATATAACACATCTATTATGTATGATATATAGACATGTAAGATGCATGATGCATATAAATATCTATGAAGGTCCATGTATCCATATAGTCAAAATTATCTATGAGGAGATGAGAAAGGCTTAGGTAAAGAAAAGATATATTTAATTTTTTCTTCTATATTTTTACTGATTAGATTTTGTACTAAGCATATATATATATATTTCAAATATACACATATAATTTCAAATGTACATTTGTACAGAACATCACAGTAGATTTTTGTGTTTGGTGAAGTTTTGCTCTTGCCTAGAGTGAACAAACCAGTTTTCTCTATGTCTACATTGAGTCTCTCTGAGCTGTTTCTTCTCAGCAAGCTCATGGAGTCATGTGCCTGTTCCCTTAACTCCTTTTAATTATCTGACCTAAGAACACAGGCCTGGAGTGTTATGTAGGTTTTGAAATTTAGGTTTATAAAATTATTTTCTAAATGGAAGGAAAGAAGAGATGTCTCTCTCTCTCTCTCTCTCTCTCTCTCTCTCTCTCTCTCTCTGTGTGTGTGTGTGTGTGTGTGAGAGAGAGAGAGAGAGAGAGAAAGAGAGAGAGAGAGAGAGAGACAGAGACAGAGACAGAGAGACAGAGAGAGACAGAGACAGAGAGACAGACAGACAGACAGAGACAGAGAGAGAGAGAGAGACAGAGAGAGAAAGAGAGACAGAGACAGACAGACACAGAGACAAAGGACACTTTCAGACACATTGCAATTACAGACGTTCCTTCCCCCCCCCCCCGCGCCCCGAGGCAGGGCTTCCCTGTGTACCCTTGGACTCACTCTGTAGACCAGGCTGGCCTTACAGATGTTTCTTACGTTTCTTGTGCCTCATCTCGCAGCTTCCTCCGGTCCTAACGCCTCCCCAGTGTGGAGCATGCATTGCAATGAATAAATTTACAGTGACACATCATTATAACTTCAAACCCATGATCTCATAAGAGCTCATCTCACTATACATTCCGCAGACTTGGACAAATATCATCACAGATAAGCACTTTAGTTATCTAACAGGGCATTTTCACTGCCCTGCTACCACTTCTTAGCTGAATGACTGTAGGCGACACACTTCACTTCCATCTCTGTAAAATGGGGACAAATGCAAGCTCCAACTCATATATTTATTGTGAATACTAATTAAATGAATAGAAAATAATTCCTTAAAACATTATCTGTGATATAATGAACATTCAAAAAGCACTTATTATATATTATATCATAATTCAATATTTATATAGCATTAGGTCCAGTTTTGGAAAGAGTCTTCAAAAGCAAAAACAAATATGAAAACAGTAGTATGAAATTTGAGTTCCTGCATTGGTCAGCTTTCTTTCGGAATATAAAGCTCTTCCGGATGACATTCTTGTCTAAGACTGAGGGAGTCCCTTGCTTCAGATGTGGCAAGGTGGCACATCATGGAGGGACTGTGCAGAGGAATAAGGCTACTCACCACCTCAGCAGGAGCCACAGAGCCCAAGGAGGAAGGGGAGGGGAAAATAAGAGGTGCCCCATGATTGTCTTCTAGACTATGTCCCCTTTTATGTAAAGACCTGTCCAAGAGTGGAGCCTGGGAAGGGAGAGAGAGAACATGAAATTTCGTAGTAGGAACGTAGGGAGGATCTGGGAGGAGTTGTGGGAGGGGGGAACAAGATCAAAACATATTATATAAAAAGTTTTCAATTAAAAATATGTTAGTTTTTGTAAAAAGAAAGAGCTGCCATTGGTCCTTTGAAGTGCCCATCAAGACCAGCAGTGTTACTTTGGAGAGCAAGCCTTTAACATCAGAAGTGAAAGGCATTATCCCAACCACAGAAATAATGCACATAATGGTGCACATTGTGTCGGAAGTTATGATCCATCTGCATAGGTAATATTTACCATCACTGCACCAGTTAGTGTTTAGGAACCTTCTTTTTTACCTTCCAATCTTCATAATTTGTCATCTAAGCTTTCTTCTATCTCTTTTTTTCTTTATTAATTTATTCTTGTTACATCTCAATGGTTATCCCATCCCTAGTATCCTCCCATTCTTCCCTCCCTCCCATTTTCCCCTTATTCCCCTCCCCTATGACTGTTCCTGAGGGGGATTACCTCTCCCTGTATATGCTCATAGGGTATCAAGTCTCTTCTTGGTAACCTGGGGTCCTTCCTCTGAGTGCCACCAGGTCTCTCCCTCCAGGGGATATGGTCAAAGGTGAGGCACCAGAGTATGTGAGAAAGTAATATCCCACTCTCCACTCTACTGTGGAGAATGTTCTGTCCATTGGCTAGATCTGGGTAGGGGTTTAAGGTATATACTCACTTATATCTGCATATTAGCCCAAGGGGCATGTCCCATGAAAGCCTTCACTTACTAGGAAACTGAGACAGAGGGGAGGACATTCTATTGGGACTCTAGGTGAGAGAAGCATGGGAGAATGGCAAAGTAGAAGGATCCAGAGGGTCCTAGAAGCCTACAAGTAGAACATTATGATAGGCAGATTTGGGCCCAGGGGTCCCGCTCAAACTAAGGCACCAGCCAAGGACAATACAGGCGATAAATCTTCTAGCTCTTGTAAGCCAAAGATGACTGCTGGTGCCTCTGTAGAGTGTGGAGGTTGCTTTGCCTCAACTAATCAAGAGTGAGTACAGTTTACAGTACACATAGCCTATTGGGGTTTCCTGGGTGTGGTGACATAAACACAGAAGAGAGGCGTCCTGCCCCTGGTGACTTACGTGTATGTTCTTAGGAAAGGGCTTTCAAATCTCCCTAGAAAATGTTTTGCATATTCGAATGGGGTTGGTTGTTCTTACCCTGTAGCCCAATAGTACCATGGCAGTTTCCTCTTTGGTGGATATTGTGCCATTTGACTCCTTCTTTTAGCATTAGCTATGGATAAGCCATGCCAAAGTGGTTTGACATTTCAACTTGATTTAAACCAATTGACACTGACAGCTTTGTGTCAATGTGCATTAAGGCTTAATCAGAAATAATATCCCTGTGGACCAATGACTGAGTTCAGGATTAATTGGCAGTGGCTGGGTGCAAGTTTTCTGTGGGAAATTATGGACCAAGAAAGCTCAATCAATTTAGAAGGGGAAAAAATGTGCTTTTAAGACAGCATCATTAAAAGGGACTTTTGATTCTCTTGGGGAAGCTGTATTTTCCCCCATTGAATATTTCTGCTTCCAAATAGAATCATAGAGCATTTTGGGGGGACATTCAGAGACACTTTACCCTGAGGAATTCATAATTTGATAACAGGCCACACAAAGGAGTTGCTGGTTACAAATGCAATGAGTTCACTTCCTCAGTACCCTCACTACCCTCCACTAGTTCTGAGAGCAACACCCAAGAATAGAAAGTGATGTATTCTCAGATTGGAGGCATACTTTTCTTCTCTGTCAGAGTTCCAGTTCTTTCTACCAACGCTTATTTAAGAACCTTCTCCAGTGGGTACAATGAATACAAAAGCAAAAAATGTGCATTTCTCACTTCATGGAGGAACACAGCTGTAAAGATGTGCGTGGGAATCCAGGAGGGGCTTAGTGCCGTAAGGGTGCTGCACAGCACACTCCTTCATTTCTTAGCTCACAAGAAGCCCCTCTTGGCTTTTTCCTCTGTGATTCTTCAATCCGTCTGTCATCAAGTTCTATTAGTCTCCTCTTTCTGCATACCTTCCCAGAGAAGAATTGTCTTTCTGGGCCACGTTTAATTAGTTTGGGATGCAACTTCCTGCCTCCAGCTTTAAAATCCCTCACATGACTCCACTTCACGGAACAGCTGAGATTCTACCAGCCAGATTTTAATCGGTCATGACATTGCAACATGGAAGGGAATCGAGTGGGCTGAACTTAATGCAGGTGATTGTCATGTTAAAAGAAAATGAAGGCTAGAGAGGAGATGGGGGTGCTATGGAGTCAGAAGAGTAACTATAGCAGTGGGAGGAGAAAGTTTGGTAAGTGTGTGGTAGGTGCTGGTACTCACTGATGTCTGGCTCCCCTCTTGCCCCCACTAGTGGTAATTTGTTTGACAGTTCTTTCCTCCACCCAAAGCTTAAGGGGGGGGGGTGGCATCACTGGGGTTGCATCCTGAAGCTTTTAGAAACTTATAGTACTGTTGTACTAAGCACTGAGAGTCCAAACGTGAGCCCTAGTTGAGAAAGCTTTCAGAAGGGCCTGGGTTGAGCATGGCTGGGGAGTAAATCTTTGGGAGGGACAGAGGCCTATGGCTGAACATCCTCCAGGCAAATACACAGCTCATCTGAAGACGAAGAAGCCACTGAACAGTGCAATAGGTCTCAACTCCACATCTCTGTGCATCACCTCAGGAACTTGTGGTGAAGATTCCAGTTCAGCGATTGCAGGGTGCCAATAGACATGCTGCGTTTCTGCAAAGTGCAGAGGTGGCGCTGGTGCTGCTCTCTGAGGACCATTGCAGTCATCCTCAAGGAGCTAGAGTCTAGCAAGAGCATCTCTGCATAGCCAATGTGTGCCTAGTGTACATCCTCTTGCTTGTCTGTAAGGTAATGGGTAATCTGATCTTTCAAAACCACGTATGACCATTTTCCTGGTCATCTCATAGTTTTCTATCAAATGAACCAACCATCTGCAGGGTGATCACCAAACCTTTACATGATGGTTTACAAATGTTTTGTGGTTATGCCTCTGTCTCGTCCTAGTTTTAACTCTAGGCTCTTCATTTGGGGCAGTCCTAGCCATTCCTTGAAGCTGGTAGACAAACAAACAAACAAACAAACAAATAATGCTCTTACTGTCTTCCAGGGATTGTCTATATAGTTTTTGCTTGGCTGATATATTTTTTCTTGTATTCTGGAAAACTTTTATTTAGTTTAGTTTAGACATCACTCTTGCCTTCCCTCTGGGTTAGAGATAGTATCAATATAATTCTTCATATTACTCAAATGTCCTTATTTTCTTTGTTTATATATTTCACTTGTAAAAGATGTGTGCCCTTGGTTGTTATTTCTTAGGGCAGCCTCTAACATATGATATCTGATCAGAAAATATTTATTATATAGATAAGAGAGAATACTAATTATTAGGTCAATAATGAGATATTATCAAAACTTGGTGGATAATTATTGATTCAGAAGAAATCTATTAGAAAGTATTTTGAGCATATTCTTAATATGAATAAGGCAGTTTAAGTGAATATATTGAGAGGGTGTCCCCTGAGCAACGCAAATGCAGCACCAAACCTTCTTAAAAGGACTTGGAGCAGGGAGCAGTGGCACAGGCCTGTAATACCAGCACTCGAGGCAGGTGGATCTCTGTGAGTTCAAGGCCAGCCTGGTATACAAAGTGAGTCCAAGACAGCCAAAGTTACACAGAGAAACCCTGTCTGGGGAAAAATGAGGGTCTTGGTCTTGTGGAAAATGGAAAGACACTTCCCTTAGCAGTGATCAGCCTGTCTCCTCTCCATAGTTAAAGGTTTTCTCTGGTTTATTATACATATACAGATAGGTTCTGAAGGAGCTAGAGAGTGAAAACACCCTGGCTGCCCTTCCTTCTCCGTTTCTTGAATATATAATGCAAGTTCCTTATGCCTCCTGTCTGCAGCCTTGACTTTGGGCATTCTTATGAAAACTTGTCATATTTGTAAATTTCTGAATTGTAAACCTCATTTAGGAGATGGACACATGGGCATGGACATACACATGCATGTGCACATGTGCATGCACATGCATGTGCATACACACACACACACACACACACACACCACTTCCCCTGGTAGGTTTCCTAGTTGGATGGTGTCCAGAATTAGTAAAATCACAATAGCTGAGCTTTGATACTAAGATGAATTCTTTCTAGAAACTGTCTTTCTCACCTCTGGGTTTGTAGACACTGTTCCTTTAGCTGGGAAGACTTGGAATGAAACATTTCTGTTGTCACACGGATTTGAGAAGTTAGCCTAAATGGGCTGCTCACCTTTCTTCTTTCCTTTCTCTCTGACCATCCCTTCCTTCTTCAGCTAACAGATAAAATTTTCAGATTTGTATAATGAAGTAATGTATGCAGAGCGATCATTATTGTGCTGTGCAGTTATTAAAAAGCTTGGAAAAATAGCTGTTGTTATTATTCATACTTACCCATGGATCAATTTTTCCTGGATGTCCTCCATAACACCCTTAAAGTAGACATAAGAAACAGAAAAAGGGATTTGTGATGTCAACATTGAAGGGTCTATAGTGAACTAAGGTCTAGATTGTGTCATTTAAAAGCCATCATTAAAGCTGGAGAGCAACTGTGAGACAATGTTTGGTTCATTCACAGACTGATGAAGGATTCAAATTATGCTCCAGAGTTCTATGATCTGAGACCTTGAGGGAAAAAAAACTTTTCATGAAAAGAAGGAAGCAGAGGAAGGAGGAGAAGGAGGAGGAGGGGGAGGGGAGGAGGGGAAGGAGGTGGGGGAAGGGAGAGGAGGAGGAAAAGGAGGGGGAGGAGGAGGAGAAAGGGGAGGAGGAGGAGGGGGAGGAGGAGCAGGGCTTTTCACTTTGAGAGTCAGGATATACCAAGGGAATCCAGCTGCAATGGCAGCAGCCACTCCAACAGTGCTTTATGCAGGAAGATACCTTTGTAAAAACAAGACAGCAGCAACAACAAACAGCAAAATGGTGTCTACATGGTCCGAGTGAAAGATCAGTTGTCAAACACGTTGCTCAGTGACGCGACCTCCCGCCTGCAGAAAGACGCTTAACACCAGGATCCTTCTCAATCACGGTTTATTGGGAGTGCCCTTGAAGTTGAAGCGAAAGACCCCAAACTCCCCTAGAGCTTGAACTTAAATACCATCTAAAGTGGCGTGTTAACACCTCACAGGTTCAGGCAGAATGCCTAATTAACATATGAGTGCAGATAGGTCAACAGTTTACACAAGCATAGTTACAATTAGCATAGTCCCCCTGACGGGAGGGGCAACTGGAGATAGCTCTAGCAAACGCATGCGTACTGGCAATTGTTTACAGGTAGCAGCACACAGACCAGCGCCATTATTGGGTGCAGCTGGCACAATCGTGGCTGGCTCCTTACAGCTCAGTTTGAGCTTGTAAAAATTTTGGTATCATTTGCCTAACACTCAGGGACTCTATTTGTGTATATTAGAAAAGATTTGTTGACATAGAAACAGGATCTTTGTCTTCATCTAAAAATATGGTTCTGACAACTGTTCACAGTGAGAATTTGGAAAGTCAAAGAAGATTTTTTTGTTGTTTTTTTTTGTTTTTTGTTTTCTTTTTTTTTTCAGGCACATTTCACTTTCAGGAGAAAGGGGTAAAGCCACTCGAAGGGGAAGTGGTCACTGAGCGACGCAGTGCGGCAGAACGTCAGCCTTTATTAGCCCTGGCTCTAATTCTAATTTCTGAAGTGTGGAGGAAAAGAGGAAAAGAGTTGTGTGAGCTAAAACAGACTAGTTCAGTTCAGCAAAATTATTGGAAAAAGAAACAGGGCAGCATTGTAGAGTGCAGATGATTCCGAACTCCTCCCAGCCCAGCGCAGTGATGTGGTAAACAAATGGTGTAGCCACAGGCAGGCAATGGCACGCAGAGATTAGGGCAATCAGATATTTGCCTTATTTGGGCATAATTTAACAACCATACACCTGAAAAGGTCGAAGCTCAGCTATTACAGGTTCCTCCTCCCTCCGTCCACATCAAGCTAATCTGTTGTTCACTATATCCCTGGACCTACTTTGGTCCATACTCATTGTTCAAATACAGAGTTATGGTTTAGGCAGATTTCTTACAATTCAAAGTAATTACATAGTTTGAATTATCTAGACCAGTCTCCTATTCTGTTGAGCCCGTCTCCCTATGCCAGAGATTAGGAAATAAGTATGACCAGGGCATTACTCCTGGCCGTGGAGCCTGCATGTTCTTTTAGAATACAGAGAGTAGACATACAGGACACATGTGACACACATGGAGACACAATAACAGTAGTTGTTTTTTTTCTGATTTAAGGGTTTCTGCTACTGATCACCTTCTTTTGAGAGCTAACTTGGACATAGTGAACAAATAACACTTAAAAAAAATAAGGTGAATAGAAATCATCATTATAAGCAGTGAGAAGCAAAATGCATTCAATCTAAGCAATTTGGCTTTCAGTTGTATTTCTTAAGATTCGCTTGTGGCCATATGCATACAAGTTACACACACACACACACACACACACACACACACACACACACACAGAGAGAGAGAGAGAGAGAGAGAGAGAGAGAGAGAGAGAGAGAGAGAGAGCAAAGAGGTTATCAAAATATAAAGTTACAGGAAAACATACTATGTTGGTTTGTTAAAAAAAGAAAAGAAAAAAACCTGTTTTTGAAAGACTGATTTCCTAGTCATAAAACAAACAAACAAACAAACGAACAAACTGGCATTTCGTCAAGTGTTCCTTTCTACTTTGAGAGGCACAGAGTTCTTACTTTCACCCCCACATAAGTACACAGAACATGTGTCTATCTCCTGGGCTAATTGGATCCCTTGCTGGTGTTTCTTTTATAAATTGTAGTCTAACAATATTTAAGCATAAAAGAAAGATCATTCCATTTGGAAGCCTTTAAAAAATTGTTTCATAGAGTTTCTACTTCTGATCTGACAAGAAGTGATCCACTACACACCGCAGGAAAGACAAATGTCCTTGTGTTCCAAAGCTATAGTGTGTCAGCTTCTCTTTCATTTACTAATCAATTTCTTCCCTCAGTATTTGCAAGCAACAATTAGCTAGTGTTAGATATAATTAAAACTATGTCTTTAGGGGAGTGGCCGGGGGGCAAGTTGCCTAGGCTCCAGTGAATGACTCCTCACACATGCGCATTTGGGCAGTGCTAATTAGACTTAGTGGCTTATACTAGAAAAGCATATTCATGCAGTTGGGAGAGAGATGAGAGATGTGTTGGTGGAGGGCCAGGATGGCTAAACAGAGCGAGCGAGGGTAGATGTGAGAAATATACATTATATACACTCGTCAAATTCCCCAAGAATAAACTACTTTGAAAGGGTAGTTTTGGTATTTGTAATCAATGTCATCCACTTTAACAGACCATGGAGTGATAGAGTGCAAGTCACCTGCCTGATTGAGAAGACACCTGAATCCATGTAGAAAACAGCATCTCTCATAACTTTAGTTATAACATTTGCAAAGGTCATTGGCTTGCTACTAACGTTGCAATGGTCTGACCAGCCTACCAGGGGTTGCCTTCACAGATCCTCTTAAAATCGAGAATGTAGAAAAGATTGTACCCACAAAACCTACGTTCATAATACATTTTTGTTGTGTGAGTGAATCTTTAAACTTTAATCCTGAATGAAATTAACAAAAGGAAACAAGTTAAGATAATATTTTGTTTTACACGGCTGTTTTCTTACCTTGTATTTCAGATCTAAATTAAAAATATGGTAAACATTGCAGGCACAGCCAAACACCAGGCAGAGCTTGGGGTATCCTGCTGAAGAGGTGGAGGAAGAATTGTAGGAGCCAGAGGGAAGGGTCAAGGACACCACAAAAAACCCCACTAAATCAACTAACCTGAGCCCACATGGGCTCACAGAGATTGAGTCAACAATCAGGGAGCCCACATGGGTCTGACCTAGGTCCTCTGCACACATGTTATGGTTGTATAGCTCAGATTTCTTTTGGCACTCTCCTAAGAGTGGGAGCAGGCCCTGTGTCTAACTCTTTTGCTTGCTTTTGGGACCTTTTTCTTCCTACAGAGTGTCTAGTCTTATTACAACTTGATATGCCATGTTTAGTTGATAACCCTGAAAGGCTTCCTCTTTTCTGAAGGGAATTAGAGGAGAGCAGATTGAGGGGAGAGGGGAGGTGGGGGTATTGGACTTGGAGGAGAGGAGTGGAGGGGGAGGGGGGACTGAGGTCAGGATGTTATAAAAGAATAAATAAAAAAAGAAGACTTTGGATGTCAGGATGCAATACATATGAATAAACACATAAATTAAAAAAGAAAAAGAAAACTTTGGAGGGAAGTAACACTTAAGTCTCTACTCAAATCTACTAGTTTTAGTTTCTTTTCTTCCTTTTCCCTTCTGTCCTTCCCTCTCAGTTTATTAGTTAGATTAAACTAATTAAACTCAGCTGATAAGAACATTGTAGTGAAGTTCAAGTTCAGCAGTGTGTAAACACCAGGATGTAAACCGCTTTTTCTCTCCATTCATCACCATTATGTTCATCTTTCTTTTGATCAACAGGAAAACACTTATACCCTAAGCTGTTTAATCATTTTCTCTCTCTCTCTCCAGTGTTCTCAGACAGAGTTATCTAGGCGAACTGGTTGAATTCTTTTCAGTATAAGCCTGTTTGCAAAAATCAAAACATCGGAAACACTTGCTGCTTGGGTTGAATTTGACATTTTGGTTGTGACATTCGTACAACTTGAGAATAATATACCTGATGAAAATATGTTAATGAACAAAAGTCTCAGAATCACATGACTTGGAAATGGCAAAGAATATGCATTTATGTTCTCTGGCAGAGAGACTTACCCAGGCTCTCAGATCTCCCACACAGGCACACAGAAGCTGCTAGAACCACTGAAGCGACAAAGTAAATACAACTGGAGGAGCAATGCTCATCTTTGCCTGTCCCAAACTATGGACTATGATGTGCAAATAACAAGTCCATAGTCACTCACCACGGTCATCTGGATTCCACGTGAAACAGTTTCACCTCTGGGAATCACACTTTTTAAGGTCCAAGTTGGGGAATCTATAAAATTTTATTAGCACATATTTATTAGATGATATTTTTTCATGTAGAGAGGAGGAAGGAAAGAGGAAAAGAGAGAAAAAGGAGAGAGGGAATATCTTAGTTATGGTTGTGTTATATAACCACGACAAAAAGCAACTAGGGGAAGAAAGGGCTCATTTTACTCATAGCTCCACACCATCACTGAAGGACGCCAGGGAAGGAACTCAAGGCAGGAACATGGAGGCAGAACTAGAAGAAGGAGAAGGCGGAGGAGGAGGAAGAGGAGGAGGAGGAGGAGGAGCCCCAGCAGGCAAGGAGTGCTGCTTACACCTACTGGCTACTCATGGCTACTCAGGGCTTTCTCAGCCCAAGTTCTTATACCACTTGGGAACACCAGCCCAAGAATAGACTAACCACAGAGTCTGGGCCCTCCCACATCAATCATTAATCAAGGAAATGGCAGATAGCCAATCTTATGGAGATATTTTCTTAATTAAGAGTTCTTCCCAATGACTCTAGATTGTGTCCAGCTGACAAAAAAAAATCTAGTCAGCACAGAGAAGGATGAAGAGGGACCCAGAGAGAACATATACTCTTTAGACAGGCTTATGATATAGTTATGGACTACATATGGATATACCTTATAATACAGTGTAATAGGTATAGATATTGATTCATAAATGATATATGTGCACTGGGGCCAGCTACAGGCAAATAACTTTGAGATAAAGGTCAACAATACATTTTAGTCACCATAGATTATAAAGTGTCAGTAATGTGAATATTTGAATATCTGATTTTCAAGAGAATAGGTTCAGTGACTGCTTTTCTAATTTAGATAGGAGAAGAAAGAGTAAGAAACATCTCTGTATGTGTGTTTGCATTTTTCTTGTTAGGCAGATGCCATATTTGAAGGGTAGGTTTCTTTTTTCCTTCAGGTGACCAGGGCTCCTTCTGTGCCATAGCACTGGGGTGTTGGTATGATCCTTGGGTTCTCAGTTGACATTTCTGTGACTAGTGACTTTCTAAACTGGAAGTACAAAAAGAAGTCACAGTATTTTCTCCCAATACTCACAAAGCTAATCCTGTCAGTATCTTAGAACAATGCATTCTTCACAGGACAAGTCTACAAGTAGTAGGCTCATGGATGTGAATGGATTTCCTGTGGGAAACAAGAAAAAGTGCCAGGTTCTCTGCCCCACTTAACAGAGACAAACTCATGGATGAGTGTCAGTGATACCAATTTTAACTTTATTTCAGTGGCAGATTGATTGATTGACTTGTCATAGAAAGGTAAGGTATCAAAAGCTCCTTGGGCATTCTGTAGTTTTATAAATAAGTTAGTGTATGTCAGAGTTAGAAATACATACAAGTCTTGAGCTTTTCTTTCACAGACCACAAGCTGCAATAGGGAAAAATATCAAGTATTCTAGGGAGCGCTTACAAGCCGTGTTGAAGTCTAGGCATGGCTCTGCAGACTCTGCCAGAGGGAGGTTGTCTTGAGAATCATATTCCCACATCACGAATAGTGATAGCAGAGGAACCCGTGTGTGTCTATGTAAGTGTACTGACCTTTAACTTAGACAGTTTCTGGCAGAAAATTAAGTTTTCATAGGTCCCTGGGAGGTTCCCAAAATCAAATTTGCAGCACTTTGATTTTGAGAGAAGAGAAGCAATGCACACCAGGAAGTGGTTAGAGTCTACAAGGAAATTTAAATTTTTGTCAAAGATAAGTGTGCAAAGATCAATGTAATGGCTGAAGATAGACATAAATTTCTCATTTAGAGTCAGCAAATGAGAGATTATTTTCTCCACCAACTGGTAGATAGTGGATTGCAAAGTCAAATGAGACATTGTCCCTTTTCTAGGAGGGCCCATAAACTGATGAAGGAGGTGAGAATCAATTATTTATGGAAAACTAAAGAAAACAAAAATAATAAGAGAAATGCAGGGCTCTTCAACCTTTAGAGAATGAGGAGAGACAAGAATAAAGATACCATCGCTTTGAGATACATAGCTCATGCAGGTATAAGAGTGATCTTATTCCAAGATAGTGCAGTTGAATATGAATGTTCGAGGGAGAACATAGCTAATTAATCGACTCACCAAGCTTTAGATCTCAGTCATTTCATCATCAAAGTAACAAGTACCTGTTCAAATGGCATAGCAGTTTACAACTCTGAATGATAAAAGTATAATCCCTACCCTGAAAGAGTTTGCGATCTAGTAGAGGAGACAGATAAAAAAAAAAAAAAATAGGTCCTTTGGTGTGAGAAAAATGCTAGCAAGGTAAGACAGATCAAGACAGGAGCCTAAGGAGGGACCCTCAGGTTGAATATGTGGGGTCTGGGAAAAGAGTTGTATTAATCTGATGTCTGAGACTAAAGGATGCTTATCCAAAGGAAGAGAAGCAAGACTGTGTGCGCTGGAAAGGGAGGGTGAAAAGTGTGGTACCCAACATCACTGAATTATTTCAGGGTGTCTGAGACAAAAAGTAGAAGTTGAAGATGGGTGCTAATGCCATCTGAGCATATTCTGGGAGGCCAATTATATGTCCTCTTTTCTGGTCACAGGAAAAAGCTATTCAGAGATGAGGGATGATTAGGCCAATAGCCACACTAAGTTTCAAGAAGAGCACATAGTATGATTTCTGACAGCTTATGTTCCTAGATCTAGCAATTCTTAAAATCCAACGTGCTAGTTATTTATTCCCTGATGTTCACAGTTCCTCGTGATTAAACAGATCAAGTTAGCTTAAGCTTTATCTTAATCAAGAATCCTAAAAGTATACTTTACTACAGTTCTCTATTTTTACCTATTATTTTATATCATATGGCACTTGTTCTATTTATCATCCATTCATCTATCTGTCTGTCATCTATCTATCTATCTATCTATCTATCTATCTATCTATCTATCTATCTATCTAATTTTTCTCCCAACTAAAATATCAATTCAGAAGAACCATTTTCTCCATCTTTGTTTTCAGCATATGTTTAATACGTGATGAACGAGAGACTCCTAACCTCCGCTGGGGGACTAAGCAGAACAGTGAGTCAGAAGAAAGTGTTCTTACCACTGGCCTGGTGCTATGTGAAGGTACTGTGTATGAATTATTTGCTTCTCCACGAACAGACACATTAAATTACTCATTCTTTAAGACCCTTGAACTCTAAGATCTGCGAACCTGTGCTTCTCCCTGGCGAGGTCCTGTCCTTTCAAAGTGCTTGACCTAGACAGTTTTAACATTGAAGTGATCGCTTTAAAGTTAGAATCCCATATTCATACATTTTACATCCAATTAGCTCTAGCAATCTTAGTGTTCAATTCTGTAATGAGAAAATAGAAATTCTAATTTTGCAGAATTAATTTAAAGATTAAATGAAATAATATACAAAGGGAATATATATATATATATAAGCTCTGCTCACTAGCTTATACCCCCAAATTGTTTGGTAAATTTTGATTGCTTATTCATAAGAATGACTTCAAAGCCCAAGGAAATGATAAAGCTGGGCGGAGACTGGGGTCTCCTCTTATTGTACTTGCTGAGAAAAGAAAACAGAAAAGGTTGACATTTCCATATTCATACACACCTTCCTAGTTACGAATTTTCAGTTTCGATTTAACAAAACAAATTTTCTGAGTACCAATTCTGTGAAAGTCCTCAAATTAGGTTCTCCACTATAAAACAAGTCTGTCTGAGACACTCAGAAGAATGAGTACAGTTAGGGACCAAATTACTTGAAACACAAATCAGGAAATATAACCTGACAAACACCCATGTGCTTTTGGGGGTGTTCAGATAGGTTTCCTGAAATTGATTGTCATAGAAATGAGAGCTATGTATATGTAAAAAGGTCATTTTCTTCCCGGGTTCCTGTCACAAGCAATTCACCGAGCCATTCCTCCTACTTAGACAAACGCAAGCAGTTTTCTACAGTCATTTCCTGTACCATTGGGACATGAAATTGGAAGCCATATATAAATACCTTCACTGTCAGGGCAAAAGCAATATAAGACTGAAAAGAGAGTACAGGTGTGCTCTTATAGGAACTCACAAGTGAAGAAGGCATCTGCAATGGGCTTCCTACTTCCTCTCAGTACAACACACACTCTTCCAGAGCTCATTGTCACATCCCAACTGCACACTCCTACTCACAAAGTCTACTTTACTGTGTCAAGATCATAGAAATACCAGTAATGGACACAGGATGCTTTTCCTTTTCCTTTGTAAATAACCAACTATTTTCCACAAGTGTTTCACTTAAAAATATAGTTAGGGTAATTGAGGGCTGCAAATATCTTTCTCCAGTATTGTCTTGCAAGGATAAACATTTAAAAAAAAAAAACAAGTACTTTCTAAACTATGTGAAGGTATTAAAACTGAATGTTGGATACATGTGTGCATGTCACAGAATCTCCTGCTATAGTGATTCTATGTCTTATTCTAACTTGCTTTTTGTAGCTGGTTTCTATTGTTTGCTCCAAGAACATAAAGTAAACAAACAAACAAACAAACAAAAATGAAAAAAAGTCTAAATTGAGAATTTTGGCAGACCTGTAGCATATACACCATTATATATATATATATATATATATCTTTAGTATTTCTTCAGGTCAGAGGATGAAGTGAGTTGTGGTTCCTGATAGGAATTCAACTACACCTTTCAAAATCTATGCATTGAATCTCTAATCCGTAATGTGAAACTTTTGATACTAGGGTCTTTGGGAAATAATGGTGTTTGAATGAGGTCATGAATTTGTCCTCATAGAATGGTTTATGACATCATGAGAAGAAGTAACAAAGGTTTTTTTTTTTCTCCATCTTCCTTCCAAGAGTGGACACAGACAAAGCAGCTGTGTGCCAGCCAGGACAAGCTTTTGTTAGAACCCAGCCCTGGCCTGAGCTTGTAAGAAGTGTGAATAGTAAAGGTCTGTTATTTATGCCACTTACCCTATAGCCCTTTCTTGCTGCATAGGAAAAAGAATACTTCCATACTCCCCTTATGTAAGGAGGATAGATGGTTCTTTAATCTAATATTTTTCTGACTTATTTAGAAGGATTCAAACTGTGCACATAACGTTTGGAATCAAACACAGAACTCTAGTGGAGTGATGAGAATCACATGGCATGCTGTTATCCTGCTTGCCAGAACAAATGGGTATTTCAGTGTGTCCTGAAGCAGGTAGATAGGAAAATCACTTGTATTCTCCATGGTGGGGACACTATGGTGTCATTTATGAATGGTCTTGAGGCAGTCCTAGTAACTGTGGGACAGGATATGACAGGACCTTACTGAAAGGCAGTGCTAAAATTTTCACATTTCATGAGCAAATCTAGGAGTTTCTCTTTTTTCCCCACCCACTCTTTTTCACGTTAGCTTATTAACCAGGACAGATGATAGTAAAACAAAGCTGTGAATAGTAATTGATGTCTCTTTAGGCCCCGTGTAACACTGAGCACTCTGCTGCAGGGGTTCTGCAATTTTTCTCAAAAACAACAACAACAACAACAACAACAACAAAAGAAAAAAATAATACAAAAATTAAAAAAAAACTCAACTAAACAAAAAAAATAAAACAAAACAAAAAACCAAAAAGACTGCACAGAGTTCATCTGTTCTCTCTGCAGTTGCTAGGTTTGGAGTTGTAACTACTGAAGCTTGGGGAGGAAGAAGTTGAACAGCCCACTGTCGGATGTGACTAAGGGTGGGTGAGACTTGAATCCAGGAATCTCAAGCATGTCACGTTTATGCCATGGTGTGTACTCCCAACTGCACCCTCGATCTTACATCCCTGTTCTATAATGGATAAGCGAGTGCTCCCATCCTAGGTGACACAACTCTAATCTACAATCTTAGTACCAAATGGGTAATCTGAGCTCAATGAGGGGAATTAAAGTACTAGCTCTCACCTCGATGTGATATCTCTACTTTGTTTGTGATGAAATGGAAAAGTTTAAGAAGCATGCTGGAGGCAGGACAGCTGCAATGTGCTGTTTGGTGGTACTTACTGTAACTCCTGCTTTATATTTGGGAATTATTCTTACCACAAAGTTATAGAATGAAGTTTAATTAGAAGAAAACATTTCATGTTCAAATCAAATATTGAATGGTAGATGATGTGTTACCCTGAGCCGAACCCTGAGCTATATAAAAATAGAAATTGATAGCCCCATGGGGAGAAATCAAGCAAATCTATATTAGAGCAACTATTTTGTCATCTCTCAATGGTCAATAAATATAGTTGATTCAATCGATACAATTAACAAGCCTTATCTAAGGGGTATGCATAGCATCCTGCATTAAGTGATCAGAGACACAAATCATCTATACTAATAAACCAAACACTTGACTCTAGAGAAGATGTCAATACATTTCAGGCTGGAAACCACCCAGACTATGTGACATTCCTTACAAAGCAATTGACTTAGAAGCCATTTAGAAGAAGATGGCACAATCTAATTTACTTTGAAAAATTTAAAGCCCTTTATGCTGCTAATAGAAAATTTATTTTAGGCATTTTAAAGAATCTTATAGTAAATTCTACACACCAAAGTTGTGTACATAGTGAAGATGGCATGAGAAAAAATATGTGACACACCCACCTACACACTCTTTACAGATGACCAGTGTCCTATGCTGTTTTTACAAATAAACATGAGGCAAGCTCTGTTAAAAAAAAAAAGGGGGGGGGATTAGAGTATAGTTTACTGGTAGAGTATTTTCTTTGCTTATGTGAGGTCCTGGGTTCAATCTACATCATTGTAAAAAATAAAACAACAACAATGATAACAACAAGCAAGCAAATAAAAGAAATAAATCTAAAGAAAAAAATACAATTCCTGAGAACTAATAAGATCACTTATTTGTCTTTTGAGGGTTGAGGGAAGGATATAAAGAATCCTGTCCAAATAATTGCAGCAAAATTTAAATCATACTTATTGCCCTTAGTTGCCTGACGACTGGCCCCCGGGTTCTCTAGGGCAGATGCGCTGCCACTCAAAATGTGAGCAAGAAAGCAACCGAAGGGGTGATTCTGGACTGATTTTGTGTATTTGAAAGACACGTTCTCCTCAGATTCCTCCTGAGGAGGCGTGGGAAGCAACAAAAGGAATGAATAACCCCCCAAGACAACATGATTGAGGTACGTTCGCAGGCTATTCAGTGTAAAAGCATAGAGCACGTTTTCAAACACTAAGTTTATAGAAGCTATCATGTTTAATTCATACACTCCTAATGCCCTTGCAACTTTACAGCCTTTTATTGTTTTCTGAGATACTGTGGTATTTATACAGTATATTCAGTTTACTGCCTACCTTTCTTTTTCAGAGTGCTGCAGTAATGCTGAGTTTCTTTTGTTGTTTGATTAGCTTATGTTACTGTACTCTAGAACCGTATCCACTGCACATGGTCATTCTTTATATCTTCCTAGTCAATCTCAATCCCCCTTTAATCTTTTGTGTTCTGTAGAAGAATCTTATATATCCAAGGCTAGCCTTAAACTTATTATGTAGTGGAGGCTGCTACCTCACAAGTGTTGGAATTATATTATTTATTAAAATACTTGAAGGGTTATAGCGTCATATTTTTTTAAAGATTTATTTATTATGTATACAGGGCTCTGCCTGCATGTACATCTGCACGCCAGAAGAGGACATCATATCAAATTACAGATGGTTGTGAGCCACCATGTGGTTGTTGGGAATTGAACTCAGGACCTCTGGAAGAGCAGACAGTGCTCTTAATCTCTGAGCCATCTCTCCAGCCCAAGCATCATACTTTTAATGTAGAGGATCCAGCACAGA
This sequence comes from Acomys minous, assembly GCF_964271855.1. Taxonomy (NCBI): domain Eukaryota; kingdom Metazoa; phylum Chordata; class Mammalia; order Rodentia; family Muridae; genus Acomys; species Acomys minous. Next base: position 22,924,091 of record NC_140491.1, on the reverse strand, counting down.
GAGCCTCCCAGATACTTAGTTTTATATACTTTTCTTTCTAGTTATATGTGTGTTTATTATACACAGAGAGAAATAGAAACTCTCATGAATGTAGTTGTATTCATTTCATATCTACTTCTCTTCATCAGCCACAAATGCTGAGTCGAATTTAAATTTCAATGGGAAAATATGAACTCTAACATATTACAATTATTACATTTCCTCGATAGGTCTCACGTTACCTACATTTCTTTTTTGATATGTGAAGAATGCTTTTACATCTATTGTAGAATGTGGAGCTTTTAAATATCACATGTGATGGGGAATTATGACAAATACTGTCAAAACACAGCAGAAATCACTCTACCTTAGACATGTTTTTACCACCTCTCTTACTTAAAATGTTGAGGACTACATGCTGAGACAAAATTTATGAAAACATACTTGGAATGCTTGGAACTAGAGCCTCTGTCTTTTGTTACTAAAATATACTACAAAGACTGGATGTCTGGAGAACTGAAATTCATTACGTTATTCCTGCCATGCATAATATGCTCTTATGTTGCCTATATTTGTACAATATGCCCTTGGCCAGGCGTGATAATGGATGATAAAACATTACACCAGTTGGTGGCAATGCTGTTTTCACAGTAATGGTCACTTAAAACCACAGGGCCGTGCTGATTTTCCCCTTATAAACCCCATTGCTTTGAATTTCTAACTTGTTCTACAAGTAATTTCTGGCTTGGAAGTGAAGCCAGATTTTCTGTAACCCCCAAGTATTCACTGTGTTATCTTTAAGCCTTTTCCATTACCAAAGGCAAACTAAATGTGAAATAACAAATAACAGGGTTATGTGGCCTGAGAAGGCAAACTCTGAAGACCACAGGAAACTATGTCAAACATTGCCTTGCCTCATCAAGAAATTACAGACCCGTGCAGTGGGAAGCCGGTCTGGATGCTGGCTCTCACACGTCTTTCATCTGGTATTCTGTTGCAGAGCTTATTACCTAACAGACAGAATATGTGATATTTAGTGAAAACTTCCTTGAACACAAATTTTTATCCAAGGAAAATCAGAAAGCCTTCCAAGACAAACAATTGATAAAGCTTAACTGTCTAAAATAATTTCATACGTAGAATAGACAAACAGGATGCGCGAATGCATCTGGGAGCCGGAAATTGAGCCTAGGCGCTCACTGGCTGGAAGTGTGTAAGGTCCTTCACCCCATTTCACATTCCACTTCCCCCGAGAAACTTTCCCAAATCACTCCCCAGTTTGAATTAACATTGCTAGCTTATCTTGTCAACTTTGAAAACAACTTTATCAATATCTCCATACACTGCAAATGTTTTCATTGATTACTATAGTTGCATTGGGTACCACTTCATCATACTGAGATCATTGGATACCACCTACGTGCTAACCGTCCTGGTGGATATCGTGCAGTAAACTTTGCAAAGTGGCTTCACATTGCCTCACTGTGTATCCTTCACTGTATGTCCGGTACAGGCGATGATGCAGTGAGACAAGTAAATGCTTAAATAAAGAGAAATGAATGCTGACATTCAGTTGCCACAAGCTGTAAGAACTCCAGCATTAAGGCAGTGTCCTACAGTTATTATTGTTGACTTTTGTGAAATTTGCAGAATCCCCTTTTAAAGGGCGACAGTGGGGCAGTAGTATATTGATCTAATACCATTGTAAACCCAGAGTCAATAATCAAATAAATAAGTCAATTCAGAGAGTAGACTTGCTAGTCAACAACTCAGCTATCAGGGATTAATCAGATACAGGGATAATAAATGTTTTTCATAGAAGATACAAGTGGAGAAGACAGGATAGTAATGATAACAGTAATAATAACAGGAACAGCAACCTCGATTTATTTATCCTAGGGCCTAGAGGCTATATTCTATGTGCTTGCTATGAATTAGCTCACTTAACCCTCTCCTAAACTTCCAAAGTTGACACCACTATTGCCCCCTTTTACAAGAAGAGAAGAGCTATGCCTACATTTCTGTTAGTTGCTTAAGGGCTCTTGTTTCCTTATGTTTTTTTTTTTTTTCTGCTTCAGGACACCTGTTTTCACTGCGCACAGGTTTGCTTCCTGATAGTACTCCCTAACTCTATCTGACAGGTCTCATTGGTGGATGAGAACGCCAACCCTTGCTAATTGTTCAGGAACCCAGGACCAAGGCCTTCTGCATGGAGCATAGTCTAGTCCCATGAATTGACTGATATGTGGGCACATGACATAATTCTGGAAAATTCTTGTTTACAGATTGTTTGGAAGCAAAGCCATTCTCTGTGATCTCAGGAGCAAATGTTCCATTTTATTTCGATACAATAATAAACAGGCACAGCCACGGATGTTTATCCCCCAGTCACAGTGTAAGGCATGCTTTCAATCAGATCCCAGTGTCCTCACCTTTCCTAAATGCCCACCTAAGTCAGGTTACTTTTGGTTCTGATTGGTTAGCTGCCACTGGAAGTATCCCGAATGACACAAACAGAAATCACTCAAGATACAGTGACTTTTGCAAAATTACACATATGTTAGTTAAGGACACGCTTCAAATAGCCCATACTCTTAGATGGTTTCCAGGATCCCTACCTAATGGCAGTCTGGAAAAGTTCTATATGAGTCTTCTGCAAGTGCATTTGTGCTTATGCTGAAATGGTTGGGTTCCTTTTATAGGCTTCTGTTTCTGTTCCTGTTCCTGTTCCTGGGAGGCTGCCAGCTTTCTCCCAGTAATGAGAGTCCTGCATTTGAGCCCTGGCCATTACTACTAATTCTCTCTTCCTTTTCCCAGTGATTTGGAACCATCTTACTAAACTCCTGGTTAATGACAGCCAAGTTTACTTCCATTCAGATAGCTCTCTGGGCATTTCTAGGACTCACTCACCTATGCTTTCTTTATATATCCCACGGTCTATGTGGACTCAGCAGAACAGACTCCCAAGACATCTGTGAAGTGAGTTTTATTCTCTATCAAGACATTGTGGTTCAAACTACTATTTTTTATTGTCATAGTCCTGAGGTGTATTTGATTCCTGAATATTTCTTCTCGTGTCCACCCAGCCTATAAGGTCTTATGGCTTGCAATGGAAGTGGGCATTTGTTAAGGTAGTGCATTTGTTGTGGTTGAAGGTAAACCATGCATAGCACTATGAAACTAGTCAACACATAATTAAGAATTATGGTTGACATATAAAAATGCAGTTGGTTCCTTTAAAAAGAGGTTAATCCTGTCTATGGCAGAAACAAGAACATTTTGCCCAGTGGCTGGTTTGTTAGATTTGAACCTATCTCCATAAGGAGGTTCTTTGATGCTCATCATCTTCTTTGATGTAGGCTGGGTGTTGCCAGGAGCTAACTTGCCTTGTTGTTAAAGAATCTTTAGAATATTAAAAACATCTTTAAATGCCATATCCCGTAAGTCTCTGAGGAGTTTGAAGACCTTATTTAACTATTTTACCTTATATATCTATAGAATCACATCTATATGTTAGACCTAGGATGTATATTCTTTTTTTTAATGTATATTCTTGTGATAAAATTAGACTAGTATTTGACATGACCGTGATTTGTCCTCATTTATGCCATAGTCAGAATTCTGCCTAAAAATGGGCAAGCTTAGATGCAGGCAGAGTTGACAGCTAAACTCTGCCAAGGCAGGGTAAGCAAGTCCTCAATAGTTCCTGCCTTGCAATTATGTCCTTCAGATATATTGGGCCAGAACGCTGAAGATGATGCTCCAATGTTATAGAGAGTTTTGGGTGACTGTTCAGGCAGTAAAATGTCTCTGTCTTTTATTTATTTATTTATTTTTTCATTTTGGAAGCTGCTAACCTACCTACCTGCACTTCTGGTTCATTCAGGTAATTAAGTTTTATTCCTTCTCAAATCTCTGATTAAGTTGAAGACGAGATAGTTTAGTATTACAATTAAGCTTGGTTGTTTAGAGGTTAAGATGTGTTAGATCTAGATGTTTTAAGTTAATAAAGATGAGATGTGATAGATATTGATTTTCATTCAGAATTTTAGACTCAACAAGATAGGAAAGATGTTTATTTTAAGTTTGCCAAATACAAATAGTCAAATTACTATGAATATAACACACACACACACACACACACACACACACACACACACACACACATATATATATAATTCCTGATTGTCTTGTGGTTCTTCCTGCTGTATGTAGTTTATTTTATGTATATGTAATAATATTAATGTATCTGTTAAAAAAAGAAACAGAATTTTAAAGATGGAAAAAAGAGATTAATTCAAACTTCACTAACAGGAAGAAGAAATGAAAAGAATAAGAAAGGGAAAATCTTCCATTGGATGAGAATATTGTCCTATAACATTTAATGTTTTCCTTCTGACCTGCCTCTTAGCTTTTCTAAAGATTTGTTCTGGCTTCCTTTAAAATTCAGGGTTTTTATTGTAGTGAATTTGAAATATGGAGACACAAATAATGTATTGTGTTGCCTCAAGGACATTATAAAGTTATTATGGCAGATGAAGCAAATGATAGTTCTAAAGCAAAAAAAATCAGCAAAATAATCTAATGTTTATATAGTAATGCCAAGAGTCACATCTTTTAAGATTTCAAAAATGAAACTTACTGCCTGGAAACCTTGATAAATGTATGTTGACATCCCTGAAAAAACTTGCCATGCAATTACTTCCAGACCGTTTCAGCTGAACCAGGACATGAAAAGCATATGGTTGGAAATGCCCCCTGGTTCATAAGGCCTTTGCTGTTTCTAAAATATGTGAAATTAATATACTTTTCAACTTGTCTTGCAGAGTTTCCTTCCACCAGGAAATCTGAATGAATAGATTTTGCCTATGCTAGGACATTCAGATATGATGCAGAGTTTTAATTATATAATTATTCACTCACCCACTTAGTCATAAATAATATATTTATTAAAATTTATCTTTATAATAGACTCTATTAGCTAAAAGGTAAAATGAATGAAAGAGGTCATTTAAAAGGAATATCCAATACAGTGGAGTTCAGTGGAGAAAGAGGCTTGGACTTTATGCCCAGTGAATGACAATTTCCTTGATCAAGCCTGGAAAAATCAGATTGTGGCAGAGATGATAAGCTGAGCACCACCCTCAACACCGGACAGTGCAAACAGACATCAGTAGAGTGTCATCCAGACAAAGGCATTTCTCTCTCTTGAAGAAAGCTAGGGCTTTGGTGGTATTAAGGAGTCCCTAGAGAGAGAAAGAGTATACGAGCTGGGCTGATCCATAGCGTTGGACAAGAACAGAATACCAAGTACCCAGTGAGATTTCTCTAAATATTGATTGAATCTCATTCTCTGGCTATACTACAAGAAACAAAGAGGTGACATTTGTGCAATGGTTACATATAGGCATGCACAGATGTTAGTTCATTTTCCCCCTTTCTATTAGACTTAGGGTTTTAGGGGAATAAAGGAGGGGACGAGTGGAACATAAAGATCACCTAGATCAACGTCAACCTTTTAGTCAGTGTACTCACTTGCATCGTTTCATTCCAAAGATGCAATTGTATCATCTATACAGAAGAACCAATATAGAATAAGTTCAAAGCCAGCCTGGGAGGTGTAGGAAGTCCTTCTTTATAACTGAAATATAATATAAGAGTATTAGAGCTAATTCAGCATGCATGAGGGTCTAAGTTCATTCTAAGTAGCAAATAATAATATAGTTGAAAAGACTGAAATATACAAATATACAAAAGATCACATATTTTTAATTTTTAAAAAGGTTACCTGACCTTGTTATCTTTCAAATTCATGGCTTTTTGTCTTGGTTGATACATGTCTCTAAGTTAATATGACAATTCACTGATAAAACTCAGATTCAAATACAAGTAGTCACACTTTGGACCTTTTTCTTAGTTCTAATCTAAAGAAAACAAAGACAACATTAACCTGTGAAAATCAGGCAGGTGCCGGTTTCTATGACAAGCATAGTGATAAATCTCATATTGTCACTCAGGGATTTCACTGGGACTAGCTGATTTCAAAGACAATATCCAATGCCTACATGGACATGCATGCTCAGAAATGTAGGAGCCAAAAAGACATTGATGGTGGACTGTGTCACGGCCTGTACTGAGCTCACAAGCAACCTCGGAACTGGAGCAGACATAAATGAGGAGTGATTTCCAGCAGATATAAAGCAAATAATCACTTCTTCCCACACACTGGCAGTGGGGCAGAGGCAGGAGAACCTAGTTTGAATGTGTCAGGGACAAGCGGAAGCAAATAACACCAGAAAAATGATTATATAAGACAGGTGTTCCCAACAGGATGAGGGAATACTCTAGGACATGAAAAGTTGGCATGAATATATGGCTTGTAGCATACCTGATTCTTCCTTTTTTGCATGCCTTGGAAGGGAGGGGACAGGCAGCAGAGTCCCTTCCCTTTGCTCTGTTCATTTATCCCATCTTAAAAGAGCACACTGCCTAACATATGGCAGAGACATTGCTAAGTTTTGAGAATGAGATGTCTTCATCCACCACACTCCCCAAGTTTTCTCTCCTGAAAGTGTGTTCCTCAATGCAGTCTGTTCAGAGGTGGGATTTTATTCAAAGTGGTTGAGTCACAAGGTCTCTGCCTCCTCTAATGGGTTAAGCCACTGATGGAATCAAAATGTGAATAATTGAATAAACTGAGGGAAAGCAACTAGGTAGAAGTCACCTGGGTGGGGTGTGTCCTGGAAAGATAAACTTTAGAATGAGCCCCTTGTGGTTACTCTCTCTGCTTTCAGAACACAATGGGGTGAGAAATGTTGCTACACATTGTGCCTCCTGCCATGATGTTCAGCCTTACCTCATGTTCCCTGATTCCAGCTGACTTTGGACTGCATTCTCTGAAACCATAAGCCAAAGTAAATAATTCTTAATTTAAATTTGTTTCTTCTAGGCATGTTTCACGGACAGGACAGATTAATTTAAGCTTTGGCTATCTTTTCAGATTAAAAGGCTGAATCCTACAGAGATTTACATAGAAAATAAATATCCTAGCATCATGTGCTAAGATTGCCAAAGGAAGACCAAGGTAGTCACTAGGAGCTTGGGCTGAATCCATTTAACACAGGTGAAGAGTGACACCTATTTTTGCAATGCAACAGTTCTCAAACTGTGGGTCATGACCTCTCTAGGGGGGGATCTCATATCCTAGATATTTCTATTATGATTCATAACAGTAGAAAATTTACAAATGTGAAGTCACAATGTTATAATTTTATGGTTGAGGGTCACCACAACATGAGGAACTGTATTAGTATCAGAAAAGTTGAGAACCACTGGTGTAATGCAATGAGAATTCCTGTCTTTAATGATACAGTTTGCCACACACACCTGCCAATTTTACAACAAAAAAAAAATGTATATGAACTTCTTCCCAGAGTCACTTTTGTGTTGGCTACTCATTCATTTTAAATATCCTTTAGTCTCTGAGTGTTCCTCCTACTTCCACTGGCTCTTTTATTCAATTGAGTTTTTGAGACAAGTAGATGGAAAGCATTTGCTGAATAGCTTGTGATAAAAACTGTCAGGAGTGAGTGGGTGAGAATGTTTTTCTTGCTTACATTCTGCAACCATGAAAGAAATTAGATATGCATGTCACACTGAGGTCATCTCATCTTGAGGCTGTGCTTTAGAAACAAATACTAGTTTTCCAATTAGACTCGACGTAGACCACAGAGCTCTTTACGAGTGAGCATTTAGATAGGTTTCTTAAAGGAGAGTTAACAAAACTCAGGGTGAAGGAATTTCCTGTTACCTAGTCTTTTATAGACACCACAGCTACAATTTAACAATCGTTCTAAAGTTCCTCACTCTACAGAGTACTGAGACACAGGGAGAGAAATGGTTTCCCCGATGCCCTACAAAGCTCATGCCATGCCCATTTAGGTTGCTGTTTAGTTTCTTGTATATTCTTTTGTTTTAGAGTTGAAATCCACATTTGCTAGCCATCCAACACCGTATACCCTGATTTATGGCAATAACGCTGCTTTCTCCTTGTGTTTGGTTATTGCAGCTGTACTGAGGTTGTTTACAGCTTGACAATTTTCATTTCATTCTTTTTTTCTTTCCAGTGATTTCCTTGTCAAAGATGAAATATATTTACCACAATTGATAAACTGGAAGATGCTGAATTTACTTTCATATTATATGCATTTTTATCACTGGCTCAGAGAGCAAGATAATTACACGAAGACCGCTTTCCTTCCCAGAATATTCCAGAATGACCATGCTTTACAAGGATGCTTTCGTAACCATAGAACCCAAAGTCCAGCTAGGATTAACTAAGTTGCCACCCACAGCTTCAGACAAAAAGGGAAGTTAGACTCTGGTAATTTAAATCAAAAGTCTCAACTCAAATATTTATGTAACATTGACATAAATCCTGGCAAAGGAAATCAAGGCCAAATTATTTATGTTTAAACCAAGGTTAGTCTATTTTCCATTCTGCTTGTTGTCGTGGTTGTTTTTTAGTAATCAGTTTGAGCATAGCATGCAAAGACTGTATTTCCAAAATGCTTTTAAATTTTGATCCTTGTTTTAATCCATCCAAGGTCTATTGTATCTATTGCCACATGAAAGCCTATCAGTGTCAGATGCTTTCCATTGCTTTGCATGGCTGTCCCATGTTTGAGCTTACATCGCTCCTCCTCTATTTCAATCTATTCCTGCTGGTGAAAACAAATTACACACACACACACACACACACACACACAAAAGATTGTATTGGCACCAGGAGTTGAGAGATAGTAAGAATTAAAAGGATTTTCTTGACGTTTCATCTTGTATGTTTGTATATGCATGTGTCTATGTGTGTGTGTGTATAGTCTGTTTTTGTGTTTGTGCCTGAATAAAGAGTATCAGATTAATTCTTTACTGAATATATTTCCTGATTTTTCTTTTTGGTTTGCTTTTTTTTTTCTTCTGTTTTTGCTTCTTGACTGTGTGGTCGAAAATTTATCTGCCATGCTTACCTGTTTCTAAATGATTCTTTCTCTAATTCACTGTGGCATATTTGTTCTTATTTTCATGAGCTGCCAAGATTAGAAATTAAACTCTCTAAGTTGTAGTAATCTTGAGTGCCATAGCTTGACAAAGAGATACTTGCAGGAAAGCAGGCTCTGGTTGTTGGGCACAAGAACAAAATCTCTGATTTTTCCTGCTTTGATGTCACCAGTGCAAAGTCTTAGATTTCAGAAGCTTAGTAGCCATTAGTGAGCTATGGACTAGTTTGTAGCTATAGAAAATATTGATGTTTATAGGGATAAAAGAAATAGCAAAGGTGTATTTTCCTTTCTTCTTTTATGCAGAGAACTTAGTTAACAATTCTTGTCCCAGAAATAGATAATTTTTTTTTCCAGACAAAGTACTAACGTCCAAGAAGAAAGGCATCAGTATATTGGAAGTTTGGTGGGACTCGAACTTAGAACCTCTTTTGGAACAGTGTGTGCCCTTAAGCACAGAGTCATCCCTCTGTAACCCTTTAACAGTTAGTTTTAAAATAATAAATAAAAATAAATAATCTTGAAAAAGCCCAGTCACAAAAGTTTCAGGTATAGGAACTGACAATCTGTTGAATGCATCAAAACTATCTCAAGTGACCAGTGCTTCAGTGGTGTATAGATGGACAGGACACGTCTCCAGTGCATGCACAGTAACCGTGCTCTATCTACCATGTGGAAAGGAAGGAAACGGAAGACATTTGTGGACGTGCCATGTTCCACTACCATGACAAATGCACCCACCCCAGTCACATTGTCAGACACTAGGACACCTTTTTCTTTGATTTCTCCCAAGGTCAGAAGTTTGCTCTTGGCAGAAGTCCTGCATATACACAAGGATGGATTTCTCATACCTAGGGAGCAGATGAACAGACAGAATTATTCCAGACTTTCAAGAAGGATAAAAGGATTACAGAACAAGAGTTTGAAAACAAAGCTTTTTCTCTGGTGGCTTAGCTTAACTTGTGAGTGGCATAGCTGGAAATACATTACTGGTTTTCTTCTCCACAAAATATGTCTGTTTTATTATTGCCTCATATACATCCATTGAAATCTTACTGGTTAACAGTTAGCTTGGGATCTGAAACAACAGAAGTAAATAAGGCAAGGCTCTTCTCTTTACGGATCTTACATGTGCTGTGGCCTATTTACGTAATCCAAGGCATGAAATCAACCTAGATGACCATTAACAAATGAAAAGATAAGTTATTATACATATAGAGGAAGGGAGTAGCCATAAAGTGAAAAAATGTGCTATAATAGGAAAACAGATGAGGATGAAGATCATTATGGAAAGTGAAGTAAAGCATAAAAAGACAAAAATCATGTTTCTTTTCATATATGTCTCTAGATTATTCTTCCAAAAGAAAAATAGGAAGGAGGACTATATGAAAAAAGAAAGAAGACATGGGGAGAGAGAGGCCAGACAAGAGCGTTCAATGGGGTTGAATAGAATTAAATATGTTGCACATGTATATAGAATGTCATAATGAAATATATTTGTTCTGACAATTAATAAATATTAATTAGAAGGAGAATGGATGACTCACAAGTCTAGTGTGCAATATAGTAAAATATCCAGGTAATTTCAATACAGTGTCCAGAGATTATGATGAGATTATTGATGAATATCTATTGTGGCCAATGAGAGCACAGACATGTGGAAGAGGAAGCAGATTTGAGCAGTTGAGACCAGTTTTTATCATTTTATTTATTTTTATACATGCATGTGTGTGTTCTTGTGTGTTTTCGTGTGTGTGTGTGTGTGTGTGTGTGTGTGTGTGTGTGTGTATACACCATGTGTGTGCAGATGTTTGTAGAGCCCAAAGGTTTCGGAAGTGGAATTACACGGAGTTGTGAGTTGCCTGAGAACTAAACCTGGGCCTCTGCAAAAGCTGCAGCTCTTCTTAACCACCGTGCGATCTATTTAGTCCTATGACTGGCCTTTTAAAGAAAAGATGCTTACCCAAAGTCTGAAGGACACGTTGCCATACTCTAAAGAAAGCATGGCATTGAACACACCAGGAACAGCATAGAGCAAACATGCCAAGATCCAGAGGCAGGAGAGAAGGCAAATGAGAAACAGAATGAAGGAATGGGCCAACCTCAATGACCTGCATGAAATTCAATCATGCCAACTCTGACTGAGAAGCAGGAGTGATGGGAGCATGCTGGAGACATTAGCAGGGGGCCTTGTTTGCTGAATCTCTCTGCATTCCAGCACATTTGGCTACATCTCTAAGCACATAATTCAGGCTGCCCAGGTTTCTAATCAGGAAATCCCTGCTGTTCTTGGTGTCCAAATGCAGCCAGTGCTGTGAAAGGACTTTGCTTTGACCTTTGGCTGTTTGAGAAAAGGAGTTGGGATCTTGAAGATTGTCAAGGGAATCTCTTGACTTTGATTTACTGAGAATGAAGATTGCAATTAGCAAAACACTGAGTTTGTCGAAGCAAAAATCCATCTGCAAATGGGAAAATAGCTTTCCAGAAGGTGTGAGCCCTTCAGCTCCTTGCCAAGATTCATTGGGCACCAGACATTGGAAGATTAAATAGACCATCAGGACAGCTTGGTAATTCAATACAAGACATATTGTGACCCTAGGCTTGCTTTACTGAGACGAACTTGTATGAGAGAGACACCCATATTATAATAGCATTTTGTAGTTTCATTTAAAACTTATGTTTGCTAATCTCTAGGCTAGAATCAATTAAGAAGACCCAACCCTCTGGCTCATTAAAGACAATTCCTTTGTGTACTAAATTGGCTTTAAGTTGTCTCTCTGTGTATTCCCAAGAACACCCCATGCCACCATTGGTGATTATACGCTTTCTGTTAAATTAAAACTGAAATTGCATTATGATAGTTAAGTATTGTTTACTGATACTCTTTCATAGGGTAGGGTCTAACTTTACTATGAAGGACAAAGGATACAAGATGATTGAATGAGACAAATTATTTATGTTGAAGAATGTTTAAAAATATTTTGAGAGTTATGGTTTGGTCATATGAACTCCCTTTAACCAACTCTTCTCAGATCAAATTCCTCTCCCCTACATGACTTAAAAAATTTTTAATTAAACCCTTCAAACCAATTTGCACTGCTCAAATATTCTCTGATGTGTGGTTTTCCACCAGAGAATGGTTGTCTTAGCAGGGGTTACACTCTTACAGAAAACTACCTCTTTCTCTCCCAGAAGCTAACAATCTCCATTTTACTCCACATCTAGAGGGAAGTTGTGTGCCCAACTCCGTTCTCCAGGCTGGTATTAGGTTGAGTTTTGGCTTGCATAGGTTTTGTTCAGAATTCATGTATCAATTGCTCTACCATAGCCAAAGATGTTTCTTTCTAGTCACCCACCATTTTTGGCTCTTAAGCTCTTTCTTTCTCTTCTTCTGAAATGGTCCCTTCCATTTAGGGTTGGGAATCCTAGAGTCTTTTATTCTTGGAACTGTGATAATTTGGGTTCTTTATGTTATTCATTGTCTACTACAGAGAGAAACTTCTCAGGTGAGATTATAGAAGTACACTGATTAAATGACTATAATAATAAGTCATTAGCAAACAGAATAGTACTGTGGCTATTTGCAACATAATGGTTGCAGGGTTTCCTCTTGGCATATGATGTGTCTAGTCACAGGTTCATAGCCTGATAATGGTACCAGGCATAGTTTTTTATATAGTGGAACTGGACTTAAACCCAACAGAAAGTGGTGTATGACTCCTAAGATATTCACATCACTTTGGCATCAGTGGTGGATGTCTTGCCAACCCAGTCATTGTTGTAGCTTGTAGGTTTCACAGCTAGATAGGACTGATGGTTATTTTTCTCTTCTGGTAGCTTGAATAAATAACCAGGAGGTATGACACTTTCAAGTTTCATCAGTCAGATTTCTCCAACATCTATGCCTCAAGTATTTGTGATTTCAGCAACAGGATATCACCAAGTTCTGGATATTAACCAAGAACAATGGCAACAGATTATAATATTTGGGGTTGACGTTTATAGCATCTCATTTGTTGACAATTCCAAGAGAAGCAATTCATCCTGTCCTGGCACTGGGCTTTGGTACATAGGAATTCTCTATCGGACATTCAGTCCCCACACCGTTAGGGTCCTATAACTAAATAAAAAGAAATCACTTCAAAACTCTTATAGTGATCAGTAACAAGAACACTGGATGACAAAGTTCACTTTCCTAATAAAGATGATATATGTAAACTAGACTCAGGGATTTGTGTGTTCTATGCCTTTCCTACTATGATTTCCTGAGGAAAATTGAGGAGGGCTCTCATGCTCATAGAGGAAGGTAGAATTATAACAAGACAAGAAACCAAGACCTCAGCCTCATGATGAGGTTGTCCAAGGGTCCATAGTACATTCAATCCCTAAGTTTTCCTATTGATTAAGAACAGATGGACATGAAATTCTAGGAGGCTTGGAGCAACCTTAAATTTGACCATATTCCAAAGGAAAGGAGAGAGTACGATCAGTGTTAGTTTGCTTGGCAACATCTTCAGCCTAGTAAAGCAATGATACTCTATTAGATGTCTGGCCTGGGAACATTCTCCCAGTAGCTTGGAAAACATCAATGACTTCTATTAATTTGGCTTTGTAATGTCATGATTTTACTTGATTTCATTTTATTTAATTTATCAAATCTTTATTCATCAAGCCTGTTTTTAGTGTGTGTGTGTGTGTGTGTGTGTGTGTGTGTGTGTGTGTGTGTCTTTCTTGGGTATATCAACATCGTTATCCTTCGGTCAGTGAGGTGGCCTCACTGTCGCTTCTACAGTGTTATGGAGAACATACTCTCACATGGCCAGCAAGAAAACATTAACCAGTTTCATTGGTTTTTAAACATACAAGTCATTGTTTTCAAGCTGTGTCTGTTATTTCTACATGTCAGAGGAGTCTTCTAATGTAAAGCAGAATCAATTGCTACAGAAGCACTTTAGTTGCACGGTAAATACACCACTAAAATAGACATACAAACAAGCTATTCGACTATATTGGGTAACTTAAGTCTCCCAGATTGTCTTTTGCTCTTTTTCCAGCAGATGAAAAGTCTAACCATACTGGAGAAGTGAGAGTTGAACACATTTCTTTTGTTACTGGACACCATAGACAAGAGGACTGTGGAATAGCCTGTGGTGCTATGAGAATGGTCTCAATGAGTTTAGAAAATAATGATAAGTCTATGCAAAAAAAAAAAATGATAGCACACACATTTGAAAAATCCTAAACTGCTGATTGGTCTCCATGAGCTTACAAGTTTTTAATTTTGAGTTTTAAAATGTGTGTGCTTTCCCACCTGTCTAATGGCTCTATCTTTGTGCCACATCTAGTTTGTGATACACAGTTCGGGAAAGGCATATCATTCTCTGGTTACACTGCTTCCTCCCCGTGGCAACCACATGGAGTTTGGAAATCACTGACATTAGTTCAAACCCGATTGTGATTTTTTTAAAAAAAATGGTTTTGTTTTATTTTCTCTATTAACATGAAAACGTTTGCTAGACTAAAATTTTAGTTAGCTGGTACCAAAATTCTTAGTTCTTGATCAGACTTATGGATGCTGCTTGGAGGAAGCAATGACAAAGAATTGGGTACCAGATGAGGTAGCCCTGAACTGTGAAGTGGAGGCAGATAGCAGAAGGCATACATAGGACTAAAGGAAGCCTAAGGATGGCAAATTGTTGTCAAACACAAAAGACACTTTCTTTATGATACAACATTTGTTACCTAGGAAGCAAAGAAAAATGATGAAACTGTCGCAAAGATGCTTTCTCTCATATTTGAGTAAACCAGAGGGTGTGCATGGCTTCCTGTTTTATGCTCTCTGACCGTCTCTTCCACATCACCACATTTCTTGCAACCACACATGTCCTCCCCCTGAGCCTCTACTTTCCTTTCACTTTATTCTCTGGTTTATTTTCCTTGAACTGGACAAAATGTTAGAGCTCTTCGGGCCTGGGTGTGGGCCACAGTCTCACCCTGTAGGAAACCTCACATAGAAGGAGTACTGATCATTACCATATGCTTCAAAATCCTCAAATCCCTGTCCTGGAATTCTGACCTCTACCCACACTTCAAGATTATTTAACAATTGTCTGTTTCGTATCTTCACACAGACATCATCTCAAGGCCTTTCAGCACTGACACGTCCAAAGCCAAAGCCCAGTTGACATCTGCAAAACTGGAACTCTGCCGGGTAATTCAGATCAGTTAAAGCTCCTCTTTTCATTGATTATATAAACAAAATGTTGGAGTCCACCCTTGAAGACTTTTACCCCATTTTCAACTCAACAATGCTAAGTTTCCATCTTCATTTTCCTATCCAAGGTAATTTCATGTCTTGCTTAATCTAAAATATCAAATCTCCATCTATTTTACCTCTTCTAATACACTTACATCCAAACTGATATTGCAGTTCTGAATTATAACATACTTTTTGTTTTCAACTATATTAGTACACATATGCACACACAAGCAAATATATACAAATACTCTTAAAAATTCCTGTTTCAATTGTTTTAAGGTGGGATGCCAATTTTAAGAATATAGACTACAATGCTGCAGTATGCATGGGACTGACCAAAACCAGATGGCACACTCAAGCCAGTAATTAATAAGAGTTTAATAAAAAGGCTAGTCAAAAAATGTGAATTGGCTTAAAGGAAAGCAGCAAAGAATTACAAAGCACCCTGAGGCTAGCAACAGCAGGAAGTTATTACCTCCCCCAGTTGAATATGCTAATAAGAGAACATTGTTGGAAATGAAAGAGAGGAGGAGAAAAAGGGAGATGAACAGAGAGAAGGAGTGAGGTGAGAGCCTCATCTAATATCCAGTGTCTAGCAGGGGAAAGAGGTAATGGAATACAGTACTGCTTTCTTCTCATCATGCACATGACCAATGGCTCCGCCCATTGCCTGAGCACATCTGGGAGAGAGAAGACAAGAAATCTCTTGATAGAATTCTCAGAGTTGCAGGATACAGGGTGTGGTGGACAAGCCAAATAACCATAGAGTCTATACACAGGGCCACATGAATATGGAACTTCACAGCCCAGAGCCATTAGTCAGAGGCTCTCCCATTTAATTTCATGATATGTCTCTCTTGCATGCCTGATCCTTCTGGTCTAGACTGCTCCAGTTGTTACTTGAATGAGATGCTCATGCTTTATGTATTGTTTGTGTTACCTGAAAGATGCCTCATTGCCGACTTCCTATGTTCTATACATTATCTTTCCTATACTGCTCAACTATGTTTCACCCCTATCAAAACAGGCTTGTGTTACCACTCAAATTTCTTTTATACTATAGTATGGTATACTTAGTAATATATTTATTTCTCCAATTTATGATTACTATCAAATTCCTCTATATTAATGATAGTTTGTGTAGAGTTTGCAAAACAGAAAAATAGATTGTTTGCTATCTTATGGTATAGAAGTGAAAAGGATGAAAAGAAAATAAAGTTTTTAGTGGATGACTCATAAATCTTTATTTCAGTTGTTCTAATATTTGGGAGGAAATTGAGAATTAATTTAATCATTCACAAGGGATCAGCAATTCTATGGTTTAATCCAAGAAGGGTAATGTATTGATGCAAATAAATTCTTAAATTTCAGAAGGAAGTTTGCATAAATTTAGGTAAATACCTTTTTATTTCAAAGTTGTCATAGAATTTTGAAATCTTAAATCTGGATTTTGTTTGTTCGTTTGTATTTTGTTTGTTTTTTATATTTTTAGGTTTTTTGGCTTGGGTTTTTAAATAAGAAATTAGCCAAATAAATGCTGCTTTAATAAATACTTCCTAGATATTTTCCTCATAACCAGATTTGTAGCCATTAAAGTGTGTGTATTCAGCTCCTAAAACAAAACTTCCAAGGCAAGAGTAGTGACTTTCACTTCAGATGGGAGGAAGAGATACCCACACAAGGCGTTTTCAGGTTCTAACTTCTAGTGTGCTTCTCATCAGAGTTCACAAGACATTGGTCTTTCCTGTCCCCTGAGAGAGTACGAGGCTGAGCACGCTCCTTTTTGTTCAGTGTCTCGATAGAATGAAAAAAAAAACCTGACTTTTAAGTAAAATAACATCCCATGCAGTCGAGTTTCAGGCGCTGAAGGTCTAAGGATTGTTTTTGAAGATGCTGGGTGGTGCCTAAGATTATTTCAGGGTAACATGGCTGTCTCATCTACCACTTATAGTTTGTATTCCACTTGGGCAGGAAATAAGTGCAATGGTCTTCACTGGCTGATGTAATTCACAGTGTATATAGAACATACGTCCCTGAAACTCTATACCACCCTGCGAAGTGGTATTGTGGTATCTGATGTCGGGAAGAACTTCATGCCATACTATGTTCACTCTGTTTTCCTACTGTGTATCTTTTATCCTGATGGATTAGTGAGAGCATAATGACAGAAGTTCATAGAAGGAAACTGACATTTACTAAGAGACCGAGGGCTATATACTTGTCATCTTGAAATTTTCTTTAATACCTTTTTTCACAAATATGTTAGTAGTTTTCCTTCAAAACAAAATATATATGATAAAAATACACATTTCTCGTTGGTGTTTAATAAAGTATGAATAAATTGAAACATCAAATGATTTTATTATGTTATTAAGGAATTTATATTTGTCAAATGATTGTTATGCATCTTTCATTGTGTTGGGCGTTATATGTTTTGCTCTTGATGTAATAAGGCTTAGAAGTGATTCTAACATCAAGTGGCTTAAGACAGACGTTTATTACCATGGGTCTATTATCCAAGCTGGGTTTGAAGTTAGGGGTTAGTGACAGGCAGAGGCAACTCTGCTGCAACTGTCTCTTGTGTTTCTTTGATTGGCCAGCTAGTCCAAATTCTCATCACAAGGCAATGTCTGAGGGAACAATCAGGAGGAGGAAACTCTCATGGGGGCTCTTTTTGATTTGAAATGAGACCACCTTTGCCTCATGTCATTTGCCTAGAGAGCTGATCCTAAAGACTACATACACTCTACTCACACTGAGAACATGGTAAAGCTAGAGATAGGTGAGCAAAATCATGAGAAATTAGGCCAATATTTAGCCTGATGAAGTGTTCCTTAAATACTAGATCCTTACTTGGTTCTTGAAACAACACTAGGAAGTTGGGATGATGATGAAAACCCTAATGTTTAAATGTTTGTATTACTTTAAATAATGTTAAAACCTACAAAACAATAGAATTAAGATACAGGGTTTTAAGAGGTGATTAAATCCCATGAGTTCTTCTATGGTGAATGGGATTTAGGCCTTTATAAAAGAAGTTTAGTAGAATACTTAATCTTTTTTTTCCTCTCTATCTCTTCCACTATAAGAAAACACAGTGCTTCTCTTTACCAGAGGGTCCCAACACAAAGTGTTGTCTTGGAAGTAGAAAGCAGCCCGCTCCAATCTCTGTGTCCTGAAATATAACTATCCAGGTTCCCTTGGCACCATGAGAAAGAGGATTCTGCTCCTTATGCATTGCTCTGTCTCAGGATTACAGTCACAGCAGATCAGATAGGCATCATTTGAGGACAGATAGATTTGAGATGAGGAAAACAAGGCTCAAGAGTTTGAAAAAGCTCCTGTTCACATGATAATTAAATAGCAAAGCTGAGCTTCACATGCAAATCTGTTTTCTGTTCGATCCACTATTCTATCTTGTTGATTTTCTCAAAGAACCAGCTCCTGGTTTTGTTGATTCTTTGGATTGTTCTCTTTGTTTCTAATTTATTGATTTCAGACCTGAGTCTGATTATTTCCAGACGTCTACTCCTCTTGGATGTTTCTGCTTTTTGTTCATAGGGTTTCCAGCTGTGTCATTAAGTTGCTTATGTGGGATGTTTCCAATTTCTTTATAAAAGCACTTAGTGCTATGATGTGTCCTCTTAGCACTGCTTTCAATGTGTCCCACAAATTTGGATATGTTGTTCTATCATTTTCATTGAATTTCAAGAAGTCTTCAATTTCTTTCTTTATTTCTTCCCTGGCCCAGGTGTAGTTAAGTAGAGAGTTGTTTAGTTGCCATGTGTGTATAGGCTTTTTGTTATTTCTGTTGTTGAAGTCCAGCCTTAGACCATGGTGATCTGATAGGATACAAGGATTATTTCAATCTTCTTGTATATGTTGAGCCTTGCTTTGTTAACCACTATGTAATCAATTTTGGAGAAGGTTCCCATGGGGTGCTGAGAAGAAGGTATAATCCTTTGTGTTTGGGTCAAACGTTCTGTATATATCTGTTACATCCATTTGATTCATGACGTTGGTTAATGTCGTTATTTCTTGGCTTAGTTTCTGTTTTGATGACCTATCTTTCAGTGAGAGTGTTGAAGTCTCCCACTATTATTGTGTGGGGATCAATGTGTGGTTTAAGCTATGTTAATAGTTCTTTTACAAATGTGGGTACCGTTGTATTGGGAGCATAGATGTTCAGAATTGTGATATCATCTTGGTTGAGTTTACCTTTGATGAATATGAAGTGTCCTTCTTCATCCCTTCTGATTAACTTTCATTGGAAGTCTATTTTGTTAGATATTAAAATGGTTACACCAGCTTGGTTCTTGTGACTGTTTGCTTGGAATATTTTTTCCAGCCTTTTATCCTGAGGTAATGTCTATCCTTGTGGCTGAGATGTGTTTCTTGAATTCAAAAGAATGCTGGATCTTGTTTATGCACCCATTCAGTTAGCCTGTGTATTTTTATTGGAGAATTGAGACCATTGATGTTGAGAGATATTAATGACAAGTGGCTGTTATGTCCCTTAATTTTGATGTTGGCTACAGTAGAGAGTTTGTGTGGTTATGTTTTTGCGATGGTATAGTTATCTATTTCCTGTTTGGTTTTGGTTGTAGCTTGTCCCTTTGAGGTGGAGTTTTCATTCAAGTAATTTCTGTAAAGCCAGATTTGTGGATAGGTACTATTTGAATTTGTTTTTGTCATGGAATATTTTGTTTTCTCCATCAATGGTTGTTGATAGTTTCACTGGGTATAGTAGCCTGTCCTGTGGTCTCTTGGGTTTGCAGGACCTCTGTCCAGGACCTTCTGGCTTTTATGGTCTCTACTGAGAAGTTGGGTGTGATTCTGATTGATTTTCCATTAAATGTTATTTGGCCCTTTTCCCTTGCAGCTTTTAAATATTTTTCTTTGTTCTGTATATTTTGTGTTTTGATGATTGTGTAACAGCAAGTTTTTCTTTTCTGGTCTATTCTACCTGGTGTTCTGTAAGCCTCTTGTATGTTTGTAAGCATCTTCTTCTTTAAATTGGGGAAATTTTCTATGGTTTTGTTCAAAATATATTCTGGGCTTTGAAGTCTGACATCTTCTCTTTCTTCAGTGCCTACTTTCCTCAGGTTTCTTCTTTTCATGGTGTCCTTGATTTCTTGGATGTTTTGTGTCAGGAATTTTTCAGATTTAGCGTTTTCTTTAATGATTGCTTCAAGATCTATGATTTTATCTTCTAGACCCAAGATTCGTTCCTCCATCTCTTGGATTCTATTAGAAAAGCTTGCCTCTGTGTTGCTCACCTTTCTCTGTAAGCTCTCTTGTTCCTGTTTTTCTTCTGTCTGTATTTTTATCATTGTATCAATTTTCATTTTCAGATTTTGAACTGTTTAATTGGTTTCTTTCATCTGATTGTATGTTCCTAAGTTTCTTCCATTGCGTCTTTATAGGTCTTCAGAGCTTGAACTGTTTTATTGATTTCTGTATTCTGTTTGTATTTTCCTGAAAAATTTCCAGTGCCTTTCTATAGGCCACCTTTATGTCTTCCACCTGTTTGGCTGCATCTTCTTGCATTTAGTTACGAATTTTATTTGTTTCCTCCATTGTCATCTTTATTACTAAGGATTTGAGATCATTTTCTTGTATTTCAGTTATGTTTGAGTTCTCTGGGTTGTTTTCTTTGGGATAGCTGGGATCTGGAGACACCATCTTGTTGTTTTGTTTTGTTTTGTTTTGTTTTGTTTATGATTTTCTACTGGCCTTTAGTCATCTTGCAGTCTCTCATTTTGGGAGATAGCTTTTGGTGTTGGGTAGAGGGAGTCTGAGGACAGATTCACCTGTTTTCTCAAGATTTCCTTAGTCCAGGAGCTCTGATGCTTCATTGATATGGATTGCAGGAGACCAGAAGTGCAGTACAGGTCTCTCCCAGCCAGTGATTCCCCAGTTCCCCTGGACTGTGTGTCTCAGAAGCGTTCCATTTCTCAGATTGCACACTGAGTCCAGCCAAAGTGTCTACAGCCTTCTACACCCCTGTGTGGCACCAGGTCTCTCTGGGAATTGGCACTGGGTGGGTGGAGTGGGCCTGAGGGCAGCTCCACTCCCTGTCTCCTCGAAATTTCCCTTGGCCAGGACCTCTGATGCTCCAATGGTCTGTGATTCCTGGTAGCATCTCAGGATCCAGACTGTGCGCAGAGTCCAGTTAGCATCTCAGGACCCAGGCCAGGAGCTCTGACACTTCACTACCTTAACAATTCCAGTCTTAATCACTGAATTCGCACTACAGAGCACCATGGTCACAGTTCCCAGCTCGGAGGCTGCCATGGTCCAGGCTGTGGAAACTGGTCTTCCCTCCTGAGCATGCCACTGGATAGCAGGAGGTCAGACCTGCCTGTGGGCCCATGGTCCGCTCTGTGCAGACCTCTCTCACCCAATGATCTCTAGCTCCTGTGGTGGTCCACTGCCCCCACTTGCCTTTGCAAACTCTTCCTTGCAGATCAGACACCACACATCCTTGTTGCCACCATCTTGGAATCTGATCCACTATTCTAATATTTTGTTTCACATAAAGTTTAAGCATATGTTTTTAAGTAGAAGAAAATACATAATTTGTTGACTTTTTCCTCCTACTTCAGTTCTTTACCTCATAATTTGTCTTGGTAAAAATTGATCTACAACAATGGATTCACCTTTTCATAATATTTATTGTTCTTAGGAAAGAAAAAAACAAAAAATAACTCTCAGGTTTTCAAAAAATATATTAAAAATTACATATATGTTTAATTCATTTAAACTTAGGATGTTTTGGGATCATGTTTGTGTGAGTCTTTTCATCCTTATAAAATGTGAATAAGAGGTGCAACAGAGGGATATACTTCTCATGGTGGCTTCAGAGGAAGCTGCTAAGGGGCCTGATCTGACTCCAGATGAGGCCAATAAGGGAGTCTCATATGTGGAAGGCAAACTTCGGACCCAGATAGGAAGAGGTTGATGGCTCTATAGGGCTTACAGAAGCTCAGGAAAAGCAGAAGTTGCCGATTCAAGGTAGAAACTGAATCTGACCTATGTTAAGAAACCAAGCATATGATAACTTGCCCAACTCATGGAGTGTGATATTGTGCATCCATGAAAAACCCTGAGTGGTTCTCCCAGAAGGCAAACAGGCACTGTGGAGGGAGACAGAGCTCCAAAAAGGAAGCTGCAGACAGGCAGGAGGTATGAGCTAAGCCAGGACAGTGCCCAGACACTACAAACTAGAAATAGAACCTCTGACTGTAAATTACAATCTGAGAGAGGAAAACAAAGACACTATCTCCTGAATAGAACAAAGGGCTCCAGTGAAAGAAAAAAAAATAGATAAAAGAGAGACTAATTCAACCAACAAACTATCTCTGATACATAAGCTAATATTATTACAACTCTTGATTATTGGTCCACATTTTTTAATCTACATATTTTCAGATTCTAATGAGTACTATATGTTAGCACACACAATATATAAACTTAGCAAGGCTTGTATACCAAAGTGTTGAAGAAGGGGCCTGAGGGATGAATGACTCAGCAGTTAAGAATACTTATGCTTCAGGCACATAGGAAGGAGCTGCATTTATTTTGCAGTACTCACTCACATGATGGGTCACAGCTATCTGCTTTGAGTTCAGTTCCAGGAAATCCAACACCTTCTTCTGGTCTTGGCAGGCCCATTCATGCATGTGGCACATAAACACTAAAATTAAAATAAATAAAACTTGTAAAAGAGGAATGTTAAAAGCATAGAGATTTATTTATTTTTGCTTTGTTGACATGGAGTTGGTGTAAATTCAAATTACAGTCGCATAGCTTTAGGGTGTTAATAATAAACATATAGAATACATTTATAAATAAATAAATTCTTATAGTAACCTCAAAGAAAATTGCTAAAGAATATTTAGCTGTAAAAATCAGCAAAGCGAGAAAGATAACATTAGTTCAGGAGATGAAATGAAAAGCCACAGAACACGGATAAAGCATAGACAAAAGTTGAGTTCTTCCTTATCAATAACTAATTTAAATGCCAGTTGGATACATTTTTCTAATCAACAGGCATAAGATAAGCAAGTACAAACCATAGTCCAGCTACATGCCGTGTATGAGACACATAATTTACATCTAGATCTAGAAATAGATTGAAATTAACAATATCAAAAAATGCCTTCTGCAAATATTATCAGAGAGAGCAGGATTAGTTGTACTAATATTAGTCAAATGATTTTGAGTTTTAAAAATATTTATTTTATTTGTGATACTATAATTGTTTCACTTCTCCCTTCTTCCTGCCAAATCCTTCCGTGTATCTTTCATTGCTCTCTTTCATTAATTGTTGTTACAGCCCCCCACACACTCATACACACCCTCACACAGTTACACCCAAATGACTTTAAATCAGTGTCGGCCAGAGGCAGAATGATAGTGTGCAAAGACATGTAGGTAAAATTCTAGACTTCACAATTTAGTGAACTGACATTTGGTGAGTAACTTAAAATTGGGAAGATTCAGCACCCTTATTTGTATGATATATATATGATCATTGAAAGTATTAATATAAAATATTTAGGTCATGTGACACATGTGTGAATATGCATGCTGATGTTTCAGTGTCTGAAAAAAACTAACTTCCACCATACAAAAAATGAGTGAGGAAATAATCCTAAGGTTGAGTGAAGAGTAAAGCACTGTGAATCGTGAAACATTAGAAACGGTCCCAGAATTAAAGGAAGTAAAGCTACACAACAACGAAATGTAGTAAGTAATGCTGCCTGGACCCTGATGTTACTGGGGAGGCTGGTAAAACTGGAAGAAGGGCTGTCTGCTAGGAAATATCATTTTTAACACTAGAGTTTTAATTTTGATAACAGCACCATGTTTAGTCTAAAGGATTAGCCTGTTCTTAGGAGACATGTGCCGTTTATGGGTGGATATCATGATATAAACAATTCTTTCTCAACAAGCAATAAAATAATGATATGCATTCAACAGAAAATAAACTCTTAAACATAAAGATCTTAACAAATTGTGAATTCATATAGATTAGAGTGATCAATATTCCATTTTCAAATTTTCTGTAGGAGTGAATATTTTCAGAGTAAAAAAAGTAAAGTACATACCCATATGCTAAATTTTGCATACTTGGCAATATGTAATGAAAGAAATTTGGAGACTCCTAGAGTCATAGAGACTATGGTAATCTGACACATTTACCAAGGAGACAGAATTAGGGTAGTGTCTTCAAGGACAATACAATACACAACAGGGACATCCATGTGCACTCTATGTAGCTAATTGGCTCTATTGAATTCAGTGATTTCAGAATGCAGCATAGTTATACTATAGGGAACAGAGACTAATGATTCTGTGGTAATACTGCATAAAACGTATTCACATGAATGCTAAAAATAGCTCTGATTTAATTTTAATTACATGAGTTTCAGTTAATACAAGTTGAGGTACATTAAGCATTTATTTGTGCATTAGGACACAGCAATAGAGACCAAATTACAGATATAGTTCCAAAGTGCCTATTAATTTTTTGTACAAAATAACTCTAAACATCATGTCTGCAATAATAAAGATCGTGTGTGATTATTTTAACTTACTCATGCTAAGCTAGCCTCTGTCCCAACAAGTATATAAACATTCCTTCATTTAATACTCATTAACCGCTCTGTGAGTGACTACAATTATAAACTCAATTTACAGTGAAGAAATTGAAGTTCAGAAAGGTGACGTTCTTGTTTAAGTCTACAAAGCTTGAATGTGAATCTGAGATTAGAACCTAAATCCATTTCATTCTAATCTCCAAGAGTAAACTCTTAAACAGCATACAACACTAAACTGGAAGATACAGAAACGGGATTTCCTGTGCAACCTCCGGAGGCAGTGTAGCTCTGCCAAAAATTTGAATTCAGATTTCAGGCTTTTAGAAGAATAGGAAAACAAGTTGTCACTTTTTTTTCTTTTTAACTCACTCATGTGGTGGTAATTTATTTTGGCAGTCTTGGGGAATTCACGAAGGTAGATTGTCAAAAATAGTAATATAAACTTGGTAATGAAGACTTTCGCACAACTTCAGTCGAAAGGCAATTTGAGGAGCTAGGAACAAGGTACAAGGTATAGGATTCTCAAGGGAATTTCTTAAAGTGTGTATGATTGAGTTGCTAGGTATAAAATGAATATTCACTGTCTAGTCCAATAAAGCTTGGTACATAATGCAAAGGAATATGTCTTTCTGTTGAGTTATGGCTTCATTTCTCATATAATTCAAAAACAGCATGGCTATTGATTTTTTGAGTACATTCTATAGCAGAGATTAATCTTGCCTTTGTTCCATGTGCACCAGCAGACCGAGTCATCCATGCCATTTCTGTCAGGGGGCCAGCACTGAGCCAGGGGCCACGCTGAGTGAGAGAAGTTAGATGGAAAGGCTGGATACTCGCCCTGGCTACACTCACTAGCAGACCCAGTAATGCAACCATGCCCAGCGTGGCACGCAGAGTATTCCGGAGCTCTTGAATCAAAGCAAAAGAGTATGTCGGAGTAAACAGTCACAGTGCTTGGATCCCATGCAGGAATTAGGGCTCAGAATCAACAAATATAAACAACTTTCCCCAAACATTTTATATTTGACAGGTTAAACAAACATCTATAAAATGAATTTCTTCTGCTTTTGTTTTCTCTTGTTAAAGTGGTGTCTAAAGATTTAAAACGGTGTGTGCCTAACATTTGGGGCAAACTTTATTGCTTTAGAATTTCACGAGAGATAGCTGCTTGATATGGATTAAAAACATGGATCGCTGGCTAATGTTTTGTCTCTCTGCTGGATAAGATAATGCTGGCGTTATTCTTTAGGAATCAGGAAATAATGTGACCTTATGTCATGGTTTGACAAGCTATGTATTTCTTATAAATATTTGCTCCATATATTTTGAGTCAAATGCCAGAATCTGAGGTAGCTGATGGCAATGCTTCTCAGAGCAATCTTCATGTAGATGAGAATGTATAATTCTAAATCATGGTAGAAATTATCGTTTTCATGCTACATTAGCCTTCTTAATCTGCATAGTATATTTTCAATAATGAATTTCTATGTGGTAACACCAGGTCCAGATGTAGGATTTGGATAATCAGTAAGGGTTTTGCATCAACTTATTATGAATGAAAGAGACATTTGTTTCTTCTTCACACAATTTAATTTGCATTTTGTTTCATGAGATCTTTAAAAGCCCAGTAGAGGGAACTGTAATGGACATTAAACGAATTCAAAGTCATAAGCATTTTCTTTATTCGTGTAATATGGTTGTCTGTGAATACAAATGGAAGCATTAATTTAGAAAAAAAGCAAAATTTGCTTGTCAATGTAGGAAATATTTGAGCTTACGCTATTTGGGCAAATGAAAAATCATTTGTTAGAAAATTCTTATTTCTAACAAGAAGTTCAAATACTGTCAATTTGAATGTAAATTATAGAAAAGACTCCTGTCTTCTTCCAGGAAGATAGGAATTAAATCAGTAACATTACTAAAGTGTGAATAAAGGTACATAATATTATAAGTAGTGCTGTTTGAGATGTGTGTGTGTGTGTGTGTGTGTGTGTGTGTGTGTGTGTGTGTGTGTGTTACATCTAATAGTCATGATCCAAAGACATTAAGTGTCCTTTGTGGTGTTGACTGATGAAATGATAAACTTTAGAGCTGCAAGGGAAAGGCCTACAGTCCCCTCCTCTCACAAAGAATGCAGTTCACAGATGACATTTCCAGAGCACTGCCACCTGGATGCCTCGGCCTCAAATCTCTAGCATTAGGGAATTCACAGCTTCACACAAAACAGCCATACTTTACACCTCTTGACATTTCCAGACATTTCCAGTTGTCAGTCAGGGTCTTCACCGAGTTACAAATGCTACTTTCCACAAGTATAGACATGTTAGAAAGTATATCTTGCTATCAGATGTAAATCGTTCATAGCAGTTTGAAGAAATTTTTGGCACAGAATTTTAAATGAATAATATTAAAAAATCATCCATACTGCTTAATCAGATGATAAAATATTAACATCTGAAATTTAAGGCCCCTGGCACGAGGCTTTAGCATAGAAAGCAGTATGTAATCAGTAAAATTTGAGCTATGATTACATCTTAAATTGAATTTATTAGCACTTACAGGACTCCTTGGTGTGATACAAGTTGTAAAGCTTTGTTAGAAATGCTGTGGATATTTTTATTTTGGGGGGAAAATTTTTGTTGCTAAATATTCTTTGTTTATAGTAATGAGTTACAAGAAAGCATTTTCACAGGGGCTGAAGAGATGGCTCAGCATTTAGGAGGACATACTGGTCCTGGAGAGGACCTGATTTCAGTTCTTAGAACACACATGAGGCGCTTGTTACTACCTGTAACTCAGCTTCAGAGAACCTGGTGCCTTAAAAAAACAATCTGGGCATAACATGTACACACACACACACACACACACACACACACACACACTCGCACACACTCGCACACATACACTCACACACACTAATACACAGAATGACACTCATACACACTTACACACGTATTCACACACACTCACAGACACATTCACACACACTCACACATGCTCACAGACACGCTAACACACATACTCACACACTAATACACATACACATGCTCACACTCACACATTCACACTAACACACACGTAACACTCTAATACACATACTCATGCACACACTAGCACACACACTAGCGCACACACTAGTGCACACACTAATACACTCACACACACAAACACACAGACATACACAGACACACACACACAGTCAATGCACATACACATGCACACACACATTCACGAACACTGTTAGGATTCTGTTTCAGTCGGCCTACCTGTGATGTCACTGCCTACTTGGCACTGGGCGTGGCTATAAAAAAGGACAAACCCACCTACAGCTCTGTCTCTTTCCTTTCTTCTTCCTACTCCTCGCTCTCTTACCTCTCTCTTTCTTACCTCTCTCTCTTTCTTGTTTCTCTTCTTCTGTCTGTCTGTCTCTTTCTGGGGTATCTCTCTCTGCTTTCCTTCTCTCCCCATGATCATATAATAAACCTCAATATAATATCTGTTGCCTGGCATCTTATTTTTTTAAATTTCACTAACACCTATACATATAAAGCAAATCATACATATAATGGAGAATGAAATAAAATAACCCTATAAAGATATTTTTATAGAAACACATATTGTACCTTGATTACATTGGCAAGCTCACTCTTCTCCCACCCTTTTTATTCTCCTAGTCTTCTTTCTTTTTTACGTCATACATATTTATAATTTTATGTATCGCTATAAAACAAATATACACATTTTATGCTTCTCTATAATATTTAGCATTCACAAGTTAGAAAGAATGTGTAGCATCCATCTTTCTCAGTCTGATCTTTGCTTCCTGTGATCTTTGCAGCAAAGGAAACATCAGGTAGTGTGAAGAGACAGCCTACATGAGGCACAGCATATTTGGTGCCTCTACAATTGACACAGGTTAATATTAAGAATGTATTAAAAAACTTTAAAAATTAAATAGCAAAAAAAAAAAAAAAACCAAACAAAGAAAAAAAAACCAAATGGCCCAATCCAAATAGGCTAAAGAAATGAATAGACAGCACTCAAAGCACTCACATGGATTATAAACATGGAAAAATATTCAATATCTGTAGTCACTGGGGGAATGCAAATGAGAGCAGTGCTGAGATTCCCTTTTCAGTCAGAAACTGAGGTTTTATATATTCTGTTTATTGTCACTTGGTATCAAATGAAATTGATAAGAGGAGAGAGATAATCTTAAATTGAAAATGGTGGTACTAATCTAATCCAACCTCACAATTCACCAAAGTAACCAGTGGGAAACAAATGTAGAAGATAAAGAAAAATAGAAATTTGTCATAGCTAAGATGATTTAAAAAAAAAACAGAAAAAAGAGGGATAGCTGTTTGACCTGGCTTGAATGGCATACAGGGCCAAGTGAGTGTGAGAACTAAGCGCACAGGCTCTGGACGTAGGCTGTTTGAGTTCCTGTCCCTATTCGTCACTTCAAATAGCA
This sequence comes from Acomys minous, assembly GCF_964271855.1. Classification (NCBI taxonomy): domain Eukaryota; kingdom Metazoa; phylum Chordata; class Mammalia; order Rodentia; family Muridae; genus Acomys; species Acomys minous. Next base: position 22,894,715 of record NC_140491.1, on the reverse strand, counting down.
AGCGTCTTGAGCAAACATCTTAATATCACTGAGAAATTGGGTTAGCAAAGATACCCCCTGCCATTTTGAGAATCATATGACACAGGAAGTTCACAACCCTGATTATTAGGTAGGCCCTCATGAATTACAGATGTTGCACATGTGTTCAATTCATGCAAAAGCAGAGAGGAAGGAAGATTTTAAGCAGTGAAAAGCATCAAAGAAGTGTTTTTTTTTATATATGTCTGTCCTTCAAGCTCTTCTCCATAGAAAACATAGGCAAAAAAACCTCATGCTTTCTGGAATTGAAACGGGGCAGAGAAAAGAGAGTCCAAATACTGCGTATAGCCAAACATCATTGGTCTCAGTTTGAGCCACCTGAGTGTTCAGACAGATATCTCTCTGGTACTAACTACCTATCTGTCCATGGTTCTCTTGGGCTAGTGATGGATAGCTACACTAAATCTCTGGTTGGTAAAACCCCAAATTCCATGCCAACACAGAGTGACAGTATGCTCTGGTTTGTAGCCTTCTGCTCACTATTCAGACACAAAATCATCTGTCTCTAGTCCATGAAACAGAGAGGAGCCTATCAGAACACCTTTCCGGAATGTAAGTTATTAGAAGAACATCATCTACAGGAACCTCAGACAGTGTCAGAGGACTAAGTGCTGCATATGGAGTGCTACAGTGACTGTGGGACTTGATGCAGCAAGCAGGCGAGGCACCACAAGCTTTGAGGTCAAGGAGACAATGAAGTAACGAAGCCAACGATGTTGGCAAAGACGTTACACTTAAAACCTGGAGGTCTCAGTTTCTTGATTTGTATTGAGAAAATAAATTTCTTTTGATTTGAGGTTGATTTCTCTGTCTTTGCAAGGTAAGGAACAGTTTGAATGAGCCCATCATCTAAAATTCCTTTTAAGAATAAATGCCTTATAGACTTGATACCCTATGAGCAAATACAGGGGGAGGAAATCCTCCTCAGGAACAGTCATAGGGGAGGGGAATAAGGGGAAAATGGAGCAGAGGGAAGAATGGGAGGATACAAGGGATGGGATAACCATTGAGATGTAACAAGAACAAATTAATAAAAAATTTAAAAAAAAAGAATAAATGCCTTAAATTTTAAAACAGCTTATCACCTGTCAAACCATGTATGAGCCCAGAGCTGAGAACAGAAACTTTTGTTCAGGAGCATGCAGGTTTTAGAGTGTGCCACTGAAATGGGTAGGAATAAAATCTGTGGTTTCTGAGTTGGAATTTTATAACTAGCTAGCAGGATGAGATTTTTTCCGTTACTGTCTCACCTCTGCCTGCAGGCATGGCTGAATTCTGCATTGCTCTTTAAGGAAGGACTTGTGAGGTTTTCCCTTTCTTTGGAGTCTGATTTTCTTCTGGCTGTCTTCTCTGCAAGCCACATCCTCTTGTTAGGTAACTGGGTGGGGAGACAGTAGGCTACATCTAAGTACCTCCATTGCCCTGAGTGAAAGAAGTTTTCCAGTTTCTGGAGGAAAAGTAAATCCAATTTAAGGATGCTTGTTTGGGGAATTTGACATTTTTTTAAACAGGTGGAAGTATTTACTGTGTAAGTCAGGATAACAGTTACTTAGAAGCTGCAAAGGTCATGAGGATGCTGCTGATGGTGGAATCTTTTCAAATGGGGACAAAAGGTTATTCCTCTCCTGAATTATGCCATTGATAATTAAGCTATGGATTTGATTTATGTCATAGTCTGCATTTATGGTTTATTTGACAATGCACAGCTGTAAAAAAGATAAGCCCTCATTTGGTAATTGTGCTGTAGGTAAGTTTCAAATGCAATGATGTTTCTAAAAGAAATTGGAAGGATTCTGATAGCAGTGGTAGGAAAAAGATGCAGTTGGAAACATCAACTAAATAGAATTTAAGAAAATCTCATGTTTTTTTAAACTATTTTTAAATTTTCAATTTGAAGTTAAGGAGGAAATGTAAATATTTTTTCTTTCAAAGATGAAATCAAAGAATGCATAGTAAATTTACAATATTAAGTATCTTGTATACTAAATAAAAATGGCAAATGATAGAACTTTTTCTTTCTTTTCTTTCTTTGTTTTAGTTTGTTTGTTTGTTTTTTTAGCAAAATAGTTTAAATATTTAAAATCTACAACCCAATACCAGGTATCCTCTGGCCCCAAGTAAAACTTTCACTTATTTTCTGCCTGGCCTTAGATTAGTCTATGACTTGGAACTGTTAGCCTGTCTGTTGTGAATTGTCAGTTTTGGTTTTTTTTTTTTTGGTCACAGTGAGTGTGTAGAAAATCCTTTATTTCACACCTAGTCCATAAAAAGCCTGAGAGAGGCTAAAAGCCAAGAGAACGTTTTACATTTTACTGGAGTTCATGACTGGACTGCTGTTTAAAAAACATTTTTAATATAGGAGATCATTAATTACTAGGATTCTGATTGTAATTTCCTGGTCTCAGAATTGATGAACAAAGCCATTTTGGAAAGCAATCAATTTGAAATCTAATTTGTTGGCGAAATGAACCATATAAACAAAATGCCACTTGCGGTTTGTCGAAAATGAGATGTGCTTAACGAGCCCATCATCCCTCTGCCATCCTCATCACTGTGGGTCGCAGCCACCTCAAGTGTCATCAGCTAGATCCGACGCACGGAACGCAGAAACGGATTCATCCTGTGTTGAATGAAGCAGGGGAAGGATGCTCCACAGTCTTTGTAGAGGGACTTTGGGGACCAAGTTGAGGGTGAGAGAATAGTGGCTGCTAAGATCAATAAAGTATAGTGACACACTCATCTGACCTGGGTTGTGCGCCCAAGTACCTGGGATGGCTTGGGATACTTGTTCCAGTCATACGTACTCATGGATGGGTGAAGGAAACAGAAACTGCATTTGAATTTGGAGGAAAGAATGTGAGTTATCTGTTATTAAATATACACACTTACATCCATGTATGTATAACATATATTATGCATATATAGTGGACATATCATATAGGTGTATATATAAAACATACATATGTAAGAAAAAAACAGAAAAAGAAAGATTGCAAAAGGCAACTCATGGGCTAAATGTTGCAAACTGCTTTCCACAAGGATTAGGGCCACACTCCCTTGTTGTCTTGAGCAAATGTTACCAACCTATCTTGTCGAACTTGATGCTTGACTGTAAGGGTATACATTCTTGAAACATAAGCAAGCCAGTGGCATGTATGACTTGACATCTTGAGAGCTATATTTGTTAGCCCAATGATTTTAAATTTGATAGGTCTTATGCATGTTAGCTTTTATTGGTTTAATTCTATTTTCCTTGCAAATATAAAGTAGAAAATGGTGGCCATGCCTATCTTTAAGCAAAGGATGCATATTTGTCCTATTTCTGGCATCCAGATATTTTTTTCTTATTCTTGGAAATTAGAGATAACCCTAGGAAAAAGAATTAACTTCTACTGTTATCTAAAAGAGCGAAGAGCAACTGCTTCTCAGTGTAACTATGTGTCTTGCTTACTGGAGACTTAGTTGCCTTGGACTAAAAAGTATCTGTAGTTCTCTATAGACAAACACTGAAGAGTCTTATAAAGAAACAGCCCCCAAATGGACCTCAGTTGTCACTGCCATTCTAGAGTGTCAGGTGGGGCCAGTGACACTGTATTCCCTAGAAAATTCCTAGTGGTTGACTTAATACCAAGGCCCCATTGAGTCTCTATGAGGTAAAATATTTATAATTGAAATGCATTAGGAGATAAACTTTTCCATTGAAAAATAGAGTAACTTCAGGGTTTTCTAACCCTTAAATTATACAACTTCAATCAACATGAATATTGTATAATGAAATTGTGGGATACAGATGATAATGGGAGAATGGAGAGCTGCCAAGATTTAGGGTGAAATACCACACTGGGTCAAACCAATTTGCTATTAGCTTGAAGGCTGTGTCTATCTGTCACATTCTTCTGGGTCTTTTTTTTGTTTGATTGTTTGTTTTTGTTTTTTATGTTTTTTCAAGATTATCATTTGGCTGATGGTTTTAGTGTTACTTGATTTGGAATATTCCTCAATAGGCACATGTATTGCAGGCTTGGCTCTCGGCTTTGAAAGGGAGTCAAATGGCTGCAGTAGAAAAGTCGTTTGGACACATACAGTGAAGTGCACAGAGGTCTGGAAGTTAGTGAAAGTTTTCAGGCCGCTGGGACACTGCCTTGGGAGAGATCATGGGTTCCTGGTTACATCAAGACTCTCCTCCAGCAAGAGATCCCACTATACAAATCCAAAGCAACTGAGCCAGTTAAACATGAAGCAAAAGGCCTGAAACAAGAAATAAATCAAATCTTCCCTCTCTTAAACCCTATTTTTGATTCAGTAGTAGGACACTGACTCACACATTGCCCTGGTGTTTAGCCTGTCCCCGTTAAGAAATCTAGGATAGTTTTAATTGTTCAGAGCCCAGAAACAATGCAAATGATCCCTCCCATTTGTATGTCCCTCTGGCACCCTTATCCATCTTCACATCTCTGTGATTGTCAACCAACTTAACATGACAATTTCAGATGTTAGAACAGATACACTATCTCCATTCTCAGTTGTATACTTTCAGATCTAATGTTTTTATCTACTCCAAAATATTATCATAAGACCATGTGAGCTTTTGGTCCTCTTTTCTTGATTTTTCTTTATACATTAGAGATCACAAAAATCAAAGATAGTTATAATAACAATTAAACCTGGTCTAAGAAGGTGAAAAGCAAAGTGTGTTTTATTCAATAGCTAGGAAGAATAGCTCAGGTACCAACGTGCCATCCTCATAATAGACACTTGAGAAGACAACATGTTCCTTGATTCAAAAACTTCAATGTCTGATGGAGGAGATCAGCAAGAGAGCAGGAAATTACAATATGATATGAGGGCGACAGTGTAATTAGAGTGTTTTGAGCAGTTTTCAGCGTGATTTCAACAAAGACGCGTTGCTGAACTAATTCGTAATGGGAAAAAAATGTACAAGCACAGAGATCAAATGTATAAACTCAGAATTCTAGAAACTAAATATTGCTTATACAATTAGACTAGAAGCCTAGAACAGAGAAACGAGATTGAATTGCTTTCTTTTATCTGAGTGTCAGGATTCTGGTATCAGACTCATCTGTATTTGGTCCAGTGAACTTTATCTCACTTATGTAGCAAATATTCAAGTTTCTTCTGTGCTAGATACTTGGATATAGTACGGACTAGAGTAGACTAGGACCAGTGTCTGATGGGGAGGAGAATAATAACTAACTAGAAATTCTGTGAGTGATGAAACATAAAACAAGTATGCTAAAGTGTGTCTAAGGAGGTGATGTGACCCTCAAACCTAACTAAAAGAAGGCAGCAAGGTATCTGAGCAGAAGCCCTTCAGACAATGGAGAGTTTTGGAAGTGAGAATACACTGATATATAATTGGAAGAGAAAGAGGGGAAGGGGGTTTAAACTAGGAGGTGGGACAGTGCAGAATGGCAGAAAGAGCTATGTCCTGGCTGGTGGTGAGGAAGGTTTCCAAAAGGAAAGCAGCGTCATTCAAGAAAGGTAGTTCAGCTACTATCTAAAGAAAGGCTTGGTTTGCTGTGCCTAGGATTGTAGGCAGGGACCATTATAGCACTTTCCATTGTGAGTCCTGGTGATTAGGATAAAAATAACACGAGGAGTCTGGCATTTGAATGGCAGGATTATGTGAGGCAAATGATATACAAACTGCAAGGGGCACAGGGGAAGGTTTTATGTCAGGGAACATCTGTCCTAGGAAGAAATGTTCTAGAGGTAGCAGCATGGGGACTCCACACAGAATGGATTGTCCCGAGGAGATGCATATTCAAATGGAGAAGTCAAGGGAGCAGCTGATGCCACTCCTCAGCATGGTAAAAAGTTCTCCCTGCCAGAGGGCTCTGAAAGGTATCAGCATGTTGGAGGTTTGTATTGTTCAGGGCTTGTCATAGTTTATAGTTTACAGATGTTGGGTACAATTTCAGGGGGCACATAAGTCAGATTGTAAATGACAAAACATATAGAAATACTTAAGACAATAATTAAAATCTCTCTCTCTCTCTCTCTCTCTCTCTCTCTCTCTCTCTCTCTCTCTCTCTCTCTCGTGTGTGTGTGTGTGTGTGTGTGTGTGTGTGTGTGTTTGAATTTGGTAGTGGGACTTTGAATTCATAGACCTAGCTTACTATAAAGAAGGAGATAATAGCCACTATTTCAGGTAAAGCCAATACATAGGCGATATCTCTAGACTACTTGTATAACAGATGATAGTTGTAAGATGGAGACATGACATTAGCAGGAAGAACCAGGAATGTGAGTATAAAAAGAAAATTAGGAATATTCTTAAGTTTTTGGCTTGAACAACTAAATTATGCTACTTTCTGTGTGAGAACTAAGACAAGAGGTTGTGTATGTGTGTGGGGACATGTTTATTTGTATATGCAGGAAGAGTTCAGTTCAGATGCATTAAATACCGAGGTTTAAAAACCATCTATGTGTTGCACAGAGGCTTAAGACCCTAGAGAATATATAAATAAGTACTAGAAACTTATGAGATAACAACTTGCCTAGTCAAAAAAAAAAAATGAAAATGATCTGAAATGAAATGCCATCACTTAAAAGAAGAAAAAAAAAGGTAGGTTTATATTTTGGCACCAGGGAAATCATATAAGCACCAATGAGATTTGGTCAGATCTATATTACAATGGTTTTTTATCAAAATCTAAGTGTTGATGAGAATGTGGAGAAAATGCCTCCTAATACACTGTTGGCAGGAATGCAAATTAGTACCGGCATGATAGAATACAGTGTAGAGACTCCTTGTAGCATTAAACATAGAGCTATTGTGTGGCCCAGCTATCTCATTCCTGGATATATATCAGGAAGTGGAGTTAGCATACAAATGAGGCATGTGTGGCCTTGTGTTTATTGTGACACCATTCACAATAGCCGTGATGTGGAATTACCCTAAGTGCCAGTCCTAGATGAATGGACAAAGAAATGATGCTTATATGCATACAACAAAGTATTATTCAGCTTTAAAAAAGAATGAGCTACTATCATTCATAGAAAAAAGATTCAACTGGAAGACATCACATTATATGAGATCACAGAAAGATGTGTCCCAAATATTTTCATTTATATATGGAAAGTAAGAAAAAGAAAGATGATGTGAAATCAATAGAACAAAATATTAAATAAGAAAAACCACCCTGTCCTTGCTATGGTAGTTTATCCTTCTAAGCCAGTAGAAAGGAAAAGAAACAGTCTAGAGGACTGTTGGAATTCTCATCTACGTTTGGAAAACAAATTCCATCAAAAGATCTACCCTTGTAGCCATGTCCACCAGAAGAAAAGATGGCGGCTGTAAATTTGTCTATGCATTCACCCTTAGATTCAAACTGCAGTTCTAGGCAGAAAGTTCTCAGGTGAGGCTGCTAGAATTTACACATTTAGACGGAGTTTACAAGCCCTCACTCCCCCACACCTTAAGTCTTGGCCAGTATAGTGAGGCAAGGCAAGAAAATGAAAGACATATCCTAGAAACAAATAAAACTGCCTTTTTGACAAGATTGCCTAAAGAGAAACTACAAAGAATTTATTTTAAAAAGCTAAAAGATCAGAAAGTGAGTTTTACCAGTCTGTAGAATTTAAGGCCCGTGTCCCAATTCAGTTACAGTCTGTGATTAAACTTAACTGATGGGACTCGGGAGGCAGAGGCAGTTAGATCTCTGAGTTTGAGGCCATCCTGATCTACAAAGCAAGTCCAAGGACAGCCAGGACTACAAAAGAAACCCTGTCTCAAAAAACTAAACCACCAACCAACCAACCAACCAACCAACCAACCAAGAACACAAACCAACAAAACCAACAACAACAAAAAAGCTTAACTGATGGAGAACCAGTATAAAAACTTATAACAACACTTTAAAACACGAGCTACTTAGTGATGCATATAAAAATAAGTAAAATATTTTTTTATATAAAAACAACCAAGCATTCCTGGGAGAATTCAAAGAAGGCTTGCCTTTCAGCATAGTGAAAAGCAAAACCTAATGATATGAAGTATAGCTAAGGCTGGAGAGCATCTAACATCTCGCAGGATACTGGCGGGAATACAAGATGCTACCGCCGTTTAGGAGCGTATGCCCCAGGTACTTAGAAAGTTGAGCACTCATTTACCATATGAGCCAGCAGTTTTACTCCTAGTTTTTACACAAGAGCAATTGAGCAGTGCACACACAAAACCTTACATTAAATATTTATGCAACTTCATAAACCCCACAATGTCTATCAACTGAATGTAGAAATCAGTTGTGGCCTGTAGTAAAATAGAATATGACTCGTCAATAGGAGAGATATGCTTCCAGGTTAATTCCAACTCAATTTGCCCACATTCTGTGTCTGAAGTGTGTGATGACTTCATCAACAAAGTTTTATCTTCAATATCAGAAAGTAACAAAAGACAACAGCATTATCACATATTGTTTTGGGGGAGTCTCTTGGAGCCCCCTGACAAAAAACTCCGATGGAAGATTCCCAACCTGCACTGGTAGTCTGTAGCTCTTGGGAGAAACATTATTACCTCAAGTGGGTAACTTCCTCTGTGTGTGTGTGTGTGTGTGTGTGTGTGTGTGTGTGTGTGTGTGTGTATGTGTGTGTGTGTGTGTGTCTATGTGTTTATTAAGCATCCTTAAAAAGTTTTATTAGCCCTTTGAGAGTTGTACAATGTGTTTTGATCATAGCTATCGCCTCTCTCAACTCTTATCAGATCCTCCCCTTTCTATGCTTTCTTCTTCTTCTTCTTCTTCTTCTTCTTCTTCTTCTTCTTCTTCTTCTTCTTCTTCTTCTTCTTTTCTTCTTTGTTGTCTTCCTCTTTGTCATCATCTTCTTCTTCTTCTTCCTCAACAATTTCATTGTTGTCATTGAGAATTCTTTTATTTTAATTTCTTCAAAAATCTTTCTGGTTTTAAAAGTCATTGGATTTTAATGGCACTAAGAAAAATAGATAATATTCATCTGGAAGAAGTTCCCATATTTCCTTTTTGTGTCTTTTGTGTGAATTTTTGATTAAACCATTTTGGCTAAGGATTTCTGACCTCTGACCCCAGAATAAATAGCTTCATTAGGCATGGTTCTCTAAAGAACTAGAACTGATAGAATGAATGAATACATACATACACATACATACATACATACATACATACATACATACATACATACACACACAGTGATTTACAGTCTGCAGTCCAATTATTCCAACAGAAAGCCCAAGAATCCAGTGGTTATTTGGTCCATGAACTGCATGTCTCAGCTTGCCTGCAGTACACATTAGTATCCTGAGGAAGTAGGTTTAATATCAGTGAAGGAATGAACTTGCCAGTGAGAGTGATGGCAAGCCAGCAAACAGGCTGACCCCAGAAGCTGGTATAGATTTAAGATGGTTCTTCCCACCTCAAGTGATTCAATAACAATAATAAAAATCCCTCACAGATATATGCAGCTGCTTGGGTTCTTATTAATTCCAGAGGTAGTCAAGTTGACAACCAGGAACAGTCATCACTTTACTAAGGTAAAGAAGGATTAAAATTTTCTAGGTTTGTGGGAGTACCTTGGCTATACAGAATGACAGCCTGTGAGGCTTTCCAAAGTGTATAGTCTGGCCACAGGGAGGGCAGCATCAATAGTTAGCATGTTCTCTTTCATTCTTTGCTCGTCTGTAATGCTCATGGGATACACGTTAGGCTTTAAGAATATCCGTTCCTTAGTTGTCTTTAATATATTTTATTTTTCCTTCTCTATACTGCCTTCTGAATACTTTTGTTATGTTTTAGACTTATTTTAAATTTCTGATTATGTGTGTTCACATGTGTCTCTGTGTTATGTACACACAGAGGCCAGAAGCAGTGTCAGATGCTCTGGAAGTAGTTACAGGCAGAAGCAATCCATCTGATGAGGCCGTTGGAAACCAAACTCAGATCTTCTTTAAGAGCAACAAATGATCTTAACCCCTGAGCCATCCATCTCTTCCTAACTGAACATTTTAAAATTGTCTTTCACTTTAACATTTCTTCAGTTATATACAAGCTTTTACTTAAGTTGTGTGTTGATTTTAGCTATAGGTCTGGCATTTATATAAGTCAAATTTTAAATATGCTTGATATATTTCTCTAGATTTATGCATCTTAGTCATACCTTTGAATCCATCTGTGGTGCTCATTAAACATTTCAAGCATATATACTTTATGCTCTCATCTGATAATTACATGATTCCAAATTCTGGGGCTGTATTTCCACGAATTACTTTTCTACAGAGTGTAACTTATTTTTTCAAAGGTTGTTTAATCTTAGATTATAAATTCATATTCACCTGATTGTTGGACTCTTTGCAGTCTAGGCTAAGGTCAAAGTGTTTCACAGAGAATGGGCTTTCCTTGCTACATTGCAAACTGAGGTGGTGCTGTATGGAAGTTTCCTCCAGGGCTGATTTCCCTCCTGCAGAGAAGCTTCTTAAGGCAGAAGACTTTGCCTCACTACTGGTATATACTACCCCATAGTTCTTAACTGCACATGGCTGAATTTACATCGTAAGATCAGTCACAGAGATGTGTGTGGTGTGAATGACTGCAAACCCAACTCTTAGGACGTAGAGATAGGAAGATCAGTACTTCATCCCCCATTATGCAGTGAGTTTGGGACCATCATGGTCCCAAATGCTTTATCAGAATATTAAAAAAATTAAAAGCCATAAGAAAACAAAAATCCAGAAAAGATAGCAGCTATTGGAGATAAGAAAATCGCAGTGACAACCGTAACAGCTTACCAACCTTTTTTTTGTGGTTTGTTTATTCTATCCTTAGAACTCTCCCGAATGTTCAGGAAATAAGGCAGCCATGGAATCTGACCAATGAAGTTTTACAAAAGGTTGTGCCATATTTGCACAATTAGCTACAAATACACAACTTCCTTTCACACAAAGTAGAATCCAGAGTAACAAAAATAGATCAGTGTTTAGAAATGACATCTAAAGCCATAAAAACTTTAAAAGGGTTTTATGTGATATTAGACTAGAATTTGAATAAATTAGTTTAGGTTTTTCTTGGTTTTGTTTTGTTTTTTATTCCTTGGGACAAGCATATAGAATGGGGTGGGATCACATGGTAAGGAAGGATTAACATTTTCTAGGTTTGTGAGGTTCCTTGGTTCCACAGAATGGGAGCCTAAGATGCTTTCCAGTGGACATAATCTGGCCATCGGGAGGGCAGCATCCAGCCTTCAGCAGTTCTCAACAATGTCCTGTGAAACAAGGACAGACAGGGGGCACTTGGGAGCTGTAACCATTAGAGTGATATGCTAAAAAATGGCACCCAGGAGAGCAATTCTGAAAGTATTAGGCCGAGCATTTGTCTCTAGGATAAGTGTCTTCCTGACTCTCCTGGATCATCCACAAAGCCATCTATTGACTCCCCACTGCTGTCAAGGCCATTGAAGACCCTGTCTGAGGAGCAGCCTGAATACAAGGCAGTTATGACAAACACAGGCTCTCACTCCTGATGGAGCCCCCTGTGCCAGGCTCTCAGAAGACATAAAGCACTTGTTAAGTACTTGGTGAATAGCACCAGTCTCCACAGAGGGCGATTTGGGTTCCCATAGAGAAGCCATCAACACAGGGTAAGAATCCAGCCAATTATGCCTCACCTCATCGGTCCTATTTATGGGGTAACCCCATGGGGGCATGGACCATGTCTCTCTCTGTGTATTGTACAGTCTTGAGGAAACACTTGGCACTCAATAAATACTAGGCAGAAGCTTGTTTCTTGTCGCTCTCAGCTTCCCGCTGAGAGCTGATCTGAGGAAGGAATTCCCTTTGAAGTCCTTGTCTTCATGCTTTTTGATAAATAATATGGAGGTTAGGAGAGAGATGAGAAACATGTACAGTCCTGAAACTGGCTTTGATATCCATAGATGATAAATGCAACCTCTACGGTTACATGGCTAGGGCCAAGATGTGTAATTGACAGAACCATGAAATGAGAGAGGCCTCACTTTCATAAATGTTGTCTTCTGCTTTCTTTCAGATACAAGATACATGCTTTTAAATATCCATTAATGCCTTCACCCATCTATCTTTTTGACCTGGGTGGTAGAACCTTTTAAAGCTTTATTTCATTTTAGGTATTTATGACTTTCACCTTGTACTTAGGGGAAAATCAAAACGTATAGCTGAATATAAACATTGTAGAGGAAACATAAAACAACTTCATGAGACTAAGAAAGGATGCATTTTAAAATAAAAATTTGTGACAATTTAATAGAACTTTGGCATAAAAATTATACATGGACATTGTGTTGATTGAAAATGACTTGTTACATTATAGAAGATAACACTGATTTCATTGAGCAAATTATTCATAATTATTTTATATGTTGTGAGATTTTGAAAATAACATAGAAAATATTTTAAGTGAAATAAGGGACTGTAGTTAACACAGGCCGTACAGGGTGCAGGCAGAATCAGGCCATATGCTACAAAGGAAGTATAATTCTCTTGACATCCTGAAGACATTTCAACGTGTTGTCCTCAACCATTGAGGCAAAGGCAGCTCATGCTAGAGAGAAATTAGAACGGTTAAGTAATCTCATAGTGTGAGGTCCAAGGACGAAATAAACCCACTTTGAATGTTTCATGTACTCACAATGCTCTGCCCTCTCCCCACTGTCCGCTCTCCTTCTCCTTTTTCATTTACCCCCAATTAACTTCCTGACTTCTTTCTTCCTTTCCCTTTTCTTTCTAACTGAGTATTTTACCCACTAAAACTCTTAACCCCAGAACATTCAAAGATCAAAATTTACATAAGACTTACATAGTGAATCACTTGGTATCCTCACCTTGCACACCATGTAGAATTATAAGAAAATATACTGTAGTAGGTCTTTAAGAAGTATCATCTCCACTCATTTTTTTTCTTTTAAAAAAGATAGCTAAATAATGCCCTGAAATAAGAAAAATTAGAAATTTAGAGGGAGGGTGAGAAAAACTGACCCAAAGATGTTTGAAAAGGCCATAAGGAAAAGTACTATTATATGTTTACATAAACACACACACACACACACACACACACACACACACACACACACACACACTGTAGCTATACCACACCGGGTGATGTTCTTCCTAACTGCCACAGATAATCTAACAAAAAAAACCCCAGTGCCAAGTGTAGAAAACTTCCCTTTGAGTTGTTGGTTAGAGGTTTCCAAGAAACTATTCAAATCACATAAGCTATTGTGATTGTTCTCGGTTGCTTCTCAGAACATGAAGCTAAGATTCTGTTGATGAGGACCGCGTGCACTTTAGACATAGACTTGCAGGAATAAAGATGAAACGGATCAGGAAACCTACTTGTGAGGACTAGCGTTCATAGTAGCCAAAGGTGATATACAGGCTGCTGAGGCAGGAAAGCAATCAATAGTCCAGCCTCGTTGTAAAGCCTATTACCCACAGAAATAAATAGCACTACAAGATATTCCCAATGATGCAACAGTGGCACTTTTATCTTGAGGTTAGCAAAGTTTCCTAAATGGGACTTAAGGCTTGCATATCATGAAAGAGTGCTGGTGCTTGTAACCACGAGCTAGTCCTCCTGTGCCCCAATTCCCAAAATAATTACTCTGAGATCTTATTATTTATGAGTATATACCTAGGGCATAAACTTTGTCTCCGTCCCTGACTAGCTCATAAGTTATTTTATTTGTTTATCCTCTTCTATGTGTGTCAGTTTCATGAATCTTCCTCAGAGTCCTGGTTGAATCTCTGACTCTATCCCAGATTTCATCTTTCTCTTTGGGAACTCCCACCTCCCATTTCCTGCCTTAACTGATGGGTCATCAGCTTTTTATTGAGAGTCAGTGCTTCCATACAGTACACAAGAGATTCTCTCTACAAATACTGTAACATAGTTAACACTCTGGGGTTAGAAAGGATGGCATAGATCCCACAAGAGAATCTACTATTACCGTTTTCTTAAACTAGTATAATTTCTAACTATATCCTAAATGCTTATCCTTATATCCAGAGGTAAGTGTAGTTCTCTCCCTCATCTATGCAGATATATGAGCACCTATTTGCATATATGTGCATATGTACATGTTTAGAAATAATAGAGAAAGAAGCCATGGATTTGAAAGTGAGTGTGTGTGTGTGTCGGGGGTGACATGGAAGAAGTTGGAGTGGAAGAGAAAGGTGTGTAAATAATTTAAATATGATGCTCATTTATACAATTCTCATTCTTAAATTTATTCACTTCACATCCTAGTTGTAGGCCCATTCCTCCTCTCTCCCCAGCCCCACACCCTCCCTCCGTTTTCCTATCTCCCCTTCCCTATTCCTCAGAAAAGGGGAATGCCCACCCCCATCAAGTCCTATCAGCATTGAACATATTGTGTCTGTGTCCTCTTCCCCTGTGGCCTAGCAAGGCAGTCCCGCCAGGGGGAAGTGATCAAAAAGCTAGCAACAGAGTCCATGTCAGAGACAGCCCCGGCTCCCCTTACTAGTGGACCCATATGAAGCCTGAATTGCCCATTGGCTGCATCTATGTAGAGGACCTTGGTCCAGTCCGTGCATGGTCATATATACAATTCTTAAAACATGAAACATTTAAATAAAAATTTCAAAGTTAGATGAGAAGACAAGAAGATACAAGAACTGGGAAATTCACATTGCTGTAAATGCAAAGATTTAAAACAACCCTTGGAGCTGGGATGTATAAGTTTAAATTGGATATTTGAGTACTGCCATTGAGGGGGGCAGTGATTGCTAAATGTTTTAGATTATGTTGCTGAAACAACATACCTGAGATTGGGTAATTTGTAAAAAAAAAAAAAATAGAATGCATTTCTCATAGTGCTAGGGGTTAGGATTCTAAGATTAGGTACCAACCAGCACAATGTCTTTTCTCCCAAGATGACTCTTAGTTGCTGCAGCCTCCAAATAGGACAAATGCAATGCCCTCAGATGCAGAAAGATCAGCATGGAAAAGGTTGCAAACTAGCCATCTTTATCTGTTTGTAAATCACATTAATCAACTCAAGGTCTTCCCTCTCAATACCACCACAATCAGAGTTATATTTCCTATTAAGACTTCCACTTGCTTTTGAGGGACATTCAGAGCACAGCCCTAATGTCTAAGAGCTGAGGAAGATACAAGTAGTAAGCAATTCCAAATCATCAGAAATTACCAGAAATGAACTAACCGTACTAGGCCTTTCCATTCCTTATCTTATGTAACCAGTCAGTACTCTTGAGAAAGACTCTCAGGCAATAAGGTGCTCGGACTACGCTGGGACCAATGGAGCTGCCTTGAAAAGATGCTCTTTGTCCAGCTGCTTGCCAGTTGTGTACTAAGCTCCAGATTTCCACTTTCATGATCTGAAATGGAATTTGTGATGCAACTGTTTTTGAATCACTTCTGTTCGATCCCTCCCCCACCATCCTCCTATAAACAACTGCAATGGAACTTGCTGTTGGTTCATCAAACTGGACCTTGATTGTGTCTTTCCTTTGATCTGCCTATGCTTATTCAAACTTTCCCAGGAATAGAGTCATTGAGAAGCAGCCTTCTTGTTTCCACATGCATCCTGTAATAATGAAACAACTTCACACACACACACACACACACACACACACACACACACACAAAATTAACACTAAAAGATGTGGGATGAGTACACTGTAGAAGAAACACAATGGATTATTTGGTTGGGTGGTGTTTAATTTCATGAGTTCTTTATATATTTTGGATATTAGCCCTTTGTTGGATGTAGCATTGGTGAAGATCTTTTCCCAGTCTGTAGGCTGTCGTTTTGTTCTGCTGACAGTGTCCTTTGATTTACAGGTGCCTTTTGGTTTCATGAGGTCCATTTTACTAATTTTTGATCTTAAGGGTCAGGATTTCCACAGGGAGACCATCAAGGACAGCGGATCTGGACCCAGGGCGTCCTACACAAAATGATGCACCAACCAAGGGCAATGCATATAGAGAACCTAGAACCTAGACTTTCCTGTTAAGATGTAGTTGATGGACAGCTCATTCTCCACCCTGGGCAGGGGAGCAGGGAACAGCCTCTGACAAGAGGTCTGGTGCCCAGGATTTGATCACTTCCGCTTCGCAAGGATACCTTGAGGACACACAGAGAAAGGGTGTGCAAGCTATCCTGATGAGACATGATAAGCTGAGGCCAGAGAGTGGGGGAGGAGGAGGGCCCTTGTTGAGGTCTAGGGGAGGGAAAAGGGCAGAAGAGGGAGGGAGGGTTGAAAATGGGAAGACAAGAGCAAGGGGATAACAATTGAGATGTAATGTGAATAAATAATAATAACAACAACAACAACAATAATAAACATAGTGGCACATCATTTTGGGGAGTGATAAGAAACCTAAAAATGAAAACTCAGGACATGGAAGGAAACATGACAAGTTAGGAGAGGTGAGTCCTTGAAGGCCTTGGTAAAGTTAGGTCAACCTCCAATAAAGGCAAGATACTGGAAACCATTCAGAATGATATTGGCATCACCAGATTTGCTTTGGGTACAGGTACCTCCAGAACAGTACTGTAAAGTATGTTCTGCAAAGCAGTCAGATCATATCTAGAGCGATGATTTAGAAAGCAGTCACATAGCATTCCTTCCATACTGGTCTAAGAACTAAGAAAATGTACAAAGGATACAGGAAAGCAAATAATTGTGTATGTTTCCCTTCAGGGTCCCTTTTCACATTCTGTTCTCTTTTCCCATCCTGATAGACTGGATGGGATACTACAGAGATCCTGCTTTTGTCCTCTTTAGCATATGCTAAAGCAGGTAAAGATGGTAGTTATATTACCATTCCTTTAACCTACCCTCAAGTATTAGATATCTCCCATTGGTGCTGTTCTTTAAGCATGTATTTCTATTATAAGCTGGTGAAGAACAGAGAGATGTCTGTCTAAGCAGAAATCAAAAGGCAGGTCATCATTATCAGAAAAAGCTTCGAATCTCTCTTATCAGAGTAAAACTATCAGGTTTCATCTGTGTAACTCTTGTTGCCCAAACACAGCTGTCTCGAATTCATCCTACAGTTTAGAGTGTGCTTCTTAAGACATCCCACGTATACTCTGTGATACAACATCATTGTTGTAGCATCCCTAAATTCTTAGGAAAACATTTTACTAAAGCCCAAGATTAGACAGAGGGGGGAAAATAATTAAGAATTTTTCCACTGGGAACAGATGCAAGTCTTTTTGTTTTTGAGGTAAAGGCTGTTGGATTTCATTGTACCATTTATTCATTTGTCAACCATTTTTCAGCATTGTTTATCTATAATGTATATGTGCATTGTGTGTGGGTCACTTGTAAAGAACATCATCAGCATCAAGCCTACCTGGATGGAGTTTATAGACATTGAATAAGTATATTTAGTCATTTAGTGCTTATTTGGTGGTAGATATTTAAAAATATAAACTAGGGCATAGTAGGGACTGTGTATACATAGCTAAACTGAGAAGATACCATTTCTCCATTGATAGAACTCACATTTAACAATGGTGGAGGGAGAAGGTGCCTAGCAATGCGAACTAAGACACAAGTTCAGTTAATGCTGAAAGGGAATTCTGGAGAGCAACAAGAGAAAATTATAGCCACTCTAAGAAGCCTGTCTGAGACATTTTGTTTGATTGACAGTTGAGTAATAGTGAGATTATCAAGGCTGAAGCTGACTGGTAACACAGCTCTGGAAGAATGAATGACAGGCACGTGCAAGACTGTGTGTGGTCCTGTGAGAGGCACTTATCTAAAAATGAAATGCAGGAGTAGATTGTATTTTGGGGAGAGGGAGTGGCTACAGAGGAAGATGGAATTCAGCACGTGAAAGAGCTTCAGTGCCAGATTCACTTCTTTGAAGCTTAGACAAGCATTGAAAAGTTTAAGTGGAGGATATATATTAGCTGTTGTCAATTACTCAGTTACACTAGATACTAGATGGTGAATGGAATTCCCGGAGAAGATGAGGAGGCTATTGTAGAAGGAGGTAATTCTAGGATAGGGCCTGGGTTGCTTGGATCAGATCATAACAATAGGGATGAAGACATAGATACTGTGTTAGATATTTTGAACTCAACACTATAGTAAAAGTAATTATTTCTTTGCATAAATGGTACTGTGTTTCTTTAAGTCATCCCACAAAATATGAATTATGAAGGAAATAAATATCTTACTGGAGAACAGGGTATTAGAATTCATGTATATAAAACAGCTGAACACATAATCTGATTTTAAGTATATTGATTTTAAAGAAACAGAATTATAATTTTTGTTATATAAGCTACAACCTTACTATGATAAATATTTTCTACATTCTTTAATAGTGGAATTTAAGCATGTTAAATACCTACTGTCTCTCAGTAGTTATTTTATTATAGACACAAACAAAGCAGATAGACTAATAGAGTCAGAAAGACGCCTATATCTTATTCTACAAATATGCTACATTATGTGGCAAAGGGGATTTTGTAGATGTGTTCAAGCTAAAGATCTTGAATGAGAGGATTGTTCTAGATTACCCAGGTAAACCAAGTAGAGTGAAGGGTCTTTATAGTGGCAGGCCGGAGGTCAAAGCTCAGAAATACAGATGTGAAGGTGTGAGCCAAGTTGAAAGCAACATGTTTTAAACATGGAGGGCAGACCATGCACCATGGAATGCAGGTGGTCCTTATCAGCAGAGAAGACAGGAATGTGTAGTCTGTCCAAGAAGCTCTCCCTCCTCCCCCACCAACAAGCAGCACCGGTCTGACAACACATAAATTTTTAATCCCCTAAGACTGACATTGTCCTTTCCACCTCCTGAACCGAAAGATAATTCATGCTATTTTTAAACCCCAAAGTTTTTTTTTGGGAATTTATCATGACAGCAATGGGAATGTATACATCTGTAAATTGAATGTTAAAGAAGAGGAATGGATAGTAAACTGATGTAGTGGGTGTAACTGCAAAGGGTTTCCATTTTTTAATGAAAAAATTGTACGTTTAATAGTGTGAGGTATGGAACATAGGTAACCCACAAGGTAAGGGAAGAGAAATGAGGTATGTCTTGTCAGCTAAGAACAACAAGGAAGGTCTTCTAGAAAGAGGTATCTTTCTGTGAATGGAACTTGTCCTGGAGAGAAATCAGGTAGTCACAGGGGACTGAATGAAATGAAGGCATGGCCTTCCTCTTGGGAAGCAGTATAAATGTTTTTGTTGTTTTAGATTAGGGATGTTAGAAGCATAGGTGTTTAGATGAATCTGTAGGGTTATACATTTATATTTTATAATCTTTTAAGATGAAGCACTTGGTGCAATTAAAATAATTTCCCATCCTTATAGCATTACTTCTTTCCACACTCTAAACATCCACATTAAAAATTCAATAAAGGACCATTGAATCAGGTGAGAGTTAGTTCTGTCTTCCCTGTAGAAATTATCAGAGGAGAAATTTATTATTTCCTTATGCACATTTATGAAAAGAAGCAAATAGAATTTTTTTCTAAAGTACACATTCTGGAGAGAGTATTTAATAAACTTTCATATCTCTAAATAATTGTTTTTCCTTGAAATACAAATATCAAAAAGTCTAATGGCTTGAACAAAACATAACTACTTATATCACAATCCGTCGTTTACCTCTGTATCTTAAAGATCCGTAGGCTTCAGAAACAACCCATAACAGCCACACAGCCTTCTCATACAATATCTCTCAATGGAGGGGGAAAAGGCATGCTAGTACGAGAGCTACACATGATGCAGGTAACTCCAGGGGATGCCAGATCAAGGCTATATAAATAGTGGTCCTGGTAAGTCACCTAAGCTCCCTGATAAAAATCTAATGCTGCTACATACATATTTCAATTGTATCCAGAGTCCTAATAGGTTGTCTTGTTCTTCTTCCCCACCTTTCTATACAGACATCTACAGTAATTGAATCTCTAATTCCCTCCTCAACTATATCTCTGTCGAGCACAGTTTTCAAGTTGGGAAGGGCTGTAGGTCTGTTCAGCAGCAAATTAATAGAACAGATGCTTAGGAGCACAATGCTATAGGAGAACTTCCCCTGTAGCCAGCCATCAAACCTGTCATCCAACAATGATTGGCTATTCTATTTGGGAGGAGCTATGTGTTGGTGGTGATAAGGAGCACTGCAAAATAACCTCAAGACACAGGGCGTGTGCTGATCAGAAACATACAAAAGGGTGAATTTATTTCTGCGATTTTACTGGGAAACCATGATACAGTTATCTTCTCTGCCATAGAATTTGGTTGTGTTCTTAATGAGTGTGATTGCTTTGATGTTTTAAAATAACTGTCTGAAAGAATAAGAAAGGAAAACATCTGAATATAATACAATCTTTAAATTATAACGAAAACAAGATGTTTTAAAGCCTCCATGCACTATGATATCATAGTAAAAAGCCCATTTAATGAGCCCAGGAAAATTTTTACTCTTTTAAGTCACCTATAAATGAACAATGGATTGCAATGACAAACATTTTTTTTTGAGAAGCTATGTAGAGATAGCCACAGTGTAAGGCAGGAGTGTATTGTTCATTTAAGAGTTCAAAGAAAGCAACACTGAAGTCTCCTCTGCATAGATATAGCCAGACATTTCTATTGCTCTGTACAGAGAGTGGATTATGGTCTGTGAAAGGGCACCAAAGCCGTTTCTGCCCCAGTGCAGCCTTTCCTCATTGGCAGTTTATGGGGCTTGCAATGTCAAGATCCATGAATTTCAGGGACTGTGTTTGTCCTTGGATCAGATTTGGAAGCAGCTTTTGATCAGTGAAGTGAAACAATTAATTATAAGAAATAATGCTAGTAAAAGTCCTTACCCAGTCGGCTAAAGGAGAAAGGGAGCCAAGGAAATAAAGCTGGTCTCTGGCAGAACCTCATCCTCTTGCTGTCTGGATCCAATCCTGTTTGGCTAAGGCAACAACTCGCTAAGTTGCCAGTGAAAGTCACAGTTGTTTGGTCGTCTTAGACAGTGGTTGTATCAGGCTCTGGGGGTGGTGGTGGGGGCAGCTGGTGGTAGGAGGAGGTCAAAAGGATTGGAGGGGAATGCAAAATTTCTCTCTGTTCATCTGCATTTGATTGCTTTGTGCCCTGAAGCACATGATTTAATTATTTTCATCATTGCCTCGGCTTCCTCAGCTACCAATCTCATTGAGGGCAATAAAATTATTCAGCCTTTGCAAAAAATGCAGCCATAATAATTTTTGACTCAGTGAATACTCAAGGCTATAAAACCAGCTTCATGGATGACCACATCCAATTGAAAACACCAACCTAGGGTTTTCTCAACAGTTAAAAGTAAAACATAACCTTACAAAAGATGGATGTGCCCTGCTTATGTTTCGCATACCAGGCACTAACTTGCTGCCTACAGTTATCATTTGCCATCTCAAATCCACAGCAGCATCCACTGCAAAGGTTTCTTTCCCCTAAAGAAATCTAGCTCTAGAAACCCCCAAATCTCTGTGTTAAAATGACGTGGTGAAGTGTGTAAGGCGGAAAGAGGTGTAGAGCTAGTAGCCAGGTCTAAGTATCCAAGGTCCCAGAAAGAGCAAATCAAAGGCAAAAATCAAAACAGAACAGAACAACAACAACCACAACAACAATGACGGACAGTGAGAAACGCAACAAGAGGGGAGGACAGAGCAGCAATTGTGAAAGTAAGAGGGATGAGGGAGGTGTTAGGGAAGAACCAAAGGGCCAGGAATACCTCTGAGAGTAGCATTGTATGAGTGCAGCACAGAATCCTGGCACTTTGTGGTCCATCCCTTTGAGCTATGCATGTGTTTTTAATGTATGTATGCATGGGTATAATGCAACTTCCTCTACTTTTGTAATTTCCCTTTTTTAAAAAAATGTTTACATGATCCAAATCTTGTCTTATAGAATAGTTTTCTTTAGGAAAACACTGACCTACATACAACACTCAGCATTACTTATTAATCTACTTGGTCTGTGTGTTTCTTATATACTTGGTCGCTAACTTCCTTCAACTCTTGATGTTGCAAGGACTTAGATGATGCTATTTGGTGCTGCGTTGCCTCTATTGGGTGGAAAGGATTATGCTGGAGAGATGGAACTATAAACTAGTGGGGTGTGTGCTGGTGAGATGGAGAGGTTCATCTTGAGGATGTTTAATTAAAATGTGGCATTATTCATAGGCATTACCTTACCCACACAAAAGCATGTAAAGAAGACACAGGGTGATGACCACTGGAGATCTATAAAGTATTAGCATCCTTCCCCTGTGACTAGTTGGTTTTGATCAATGTCATGGGCAGAATAGTTTTTCCGTTAAGCAGGCTGAAGATTCATGGTTGACCACTCATTTGTAATAAACTGGTAGCTGAAGGATGTTAGGCTCTTCCCAAGTACATATTAACTTTTATGGAAAGTATTTTCATTCCCTCACACTAAGAGAGCTCTAAATAGCAAACACTTTCATGAATTCACTCTTTGAGTTTACAAGGCCTAGCCGGGGAGCTCATCAATCCTTTAAGGCTTTTGGGCTGCTGATGGGATGTGCAATAAAGAGGCGGGGCAGGTTCTGGTGTTGAGGAGCAGGGCTTTCAATCTTAATTTTTACCACTTACCAGCTATGTGACCTTGAGAAAACGACTTTATTTTACTGATCTACATTGTTCATATCTTATGAGATTTGTAACCATGTCCCAGAGGTGCCCTGAAGATTAAATGGGGTGAAGCTCACTAAGCATCTCTCGGATGTAGTATTGGGCCATACTAAATGCACTATGACTTTGAGTCTACTTACCAACTTCCCTGAGATACCAAGGACAAGTTCAAATCCTGTCTAGGGGCTAGATGGATGATCTTTAAGTAAGTTCTCCACCCTAAGATTCTATTATAGGAAGGTTCCCAAGTATTCAGGGACATGGAGGGGCAGAGCGCCCTGTCTCTGCCTGCTCTCCTGCAAATCATAGCATGGCAGGAAGCTCAAGTTGTTTGACCTCTTAGGGCTTGACATTTCTCAAGTGTTAATGGGATGCTCCCATTTATGTGATAATGATGAGGAATGATTGTTGACATTTTAAAGTAAAGGGCACTATATGTTTATAAGCAATTAATCAATGTGTTTTTGTCACATATGAATGGTTTCCAAGTGCAAAGGAAAATACAATTTATAGTTTATATTCTAAGGCATCCTGTTCAAGTTCTGATTCTTCCATCTAGCTTGTGACTTAATCTCTTCCATTTTGTTTCTTTTATTAAATACAGTGAGGGTGATGCTTTCAACCCATTGGATCTTATGAAGAGCAAATGGAGTAAGCACATATAATGTACCTCGGTGTGGTTTCTGTCAGTGAAAACAATTATAATATTAAAGGAATGGAGTAACAAAACAGGAACAGTTAATTGACTAATCCATAATAGGCATTAGAGATTATTTAAATTCTTTTTAGTAATGTTTAATATTTTAGTAATGTATATAATTAGGAGTACTCAGTATATCACAGTTTTAATTTCTTTTTTATGTTCTCCATTGCAATAATATATTAATAGTTTTAAGTAAATGGCTCATCAGCAAATATTTCTGTCCTGGTTTGTTTTCCATTGCTAAGATAAAACACCATGACCAAATCAGCTTGGGGGAAGTAAAGAGCTTATTTGGCTTGCATTTCAAGGTTATAGAATATCATTGATGAAAATCAGGGCAGCAACTGAAGCAGATGCCATAAAAACCTCATGCTTACTGGCTTGTGTTTGTGGCTTGCTCAGTTTATTTTCTTCTACAACCAAGGATCATCTTCCCAGTAGTGGTATTACCACAGTGAGCTAGACCCTCACACATCAATAATTCACATACAAAAAATTGCCACCTATATGTGCCCAAAGGCCAATCTGAGGGATGCAATTCCCCAATTGAAGTTACTTCTTCCCAGGTGACTTGAGTTTGTGTCAAGCTGATCTAAACTAGCACAACATGGTGTGTATGTGTGTGCCTATATGTGCATGTGTGAATTCATGTGTGTGTGCGTGCATAAGTGTGCATGTGTGTTATCTATTTCACTTAGCAAGTTTATTAATTTAGTAGGTACTTTATTCTATACTTCTTTGAATACAATTCTGGGAATGATTTATAATAGGTATACTTTCTGTTTAAAAGCCTTTGCTAAGTAAAAATGAAAGAATAAATAGTGAGTAGCATATATATGCATATATATAATATATATATATGAGAGAGAGAGACAGAGAGACAGAGAGAGAGACAGAGAGACAGAGCCTAGGTAATAAAATATTATATATTTGGGCAGGCAAAGAATCCATCAGAGAGAAATGGAGGACCCAGTTGAGATAACATCATTAAGTAGAGGCTTCTACACATCTAGAAGAAACTAACTGAGGAATCTCACTGAAGCAGCCAGTTGGATTTTCTCCTGACGAATCCCAGGTAGAGCAGAAAAGTACCTCAAGTGAAGAGGCTTCCAAGTGAAAGAAAAAATAGCCAGCAGACAGAGAACATCATCAAATTAGCTGAAGAAGCCAAGTAATCTAGTTAGATGGAGTCTCTGATTGAGGGTCAGAGTCTTGTCCTTTCTCCCAGCAGGTGAAGTCCCACGTCTAAACATCCAGCCTCCTGTTCCCACTGCAGCACGTTGACATTGTGGGCTAAGCAGCTGGATTGTCTATTGGCAATGACTTACCTTCTAGCTGTTTTCAAGGGTACATTGTTTTCACTCTCAATCTGTTTTACTCTTCCCTCTCCTGTTTAACAGAGGCATGGTTACAACCAGCTCTCAGACAAGGGGTTTTGAAGGCCATGAGCTAATCATTCCACAGTCTGAGATAAGAGAGCCCTCTTTGCTCCTAGAATCCACTTCCAACAAGCTTAAACAACACGTGAAAAATTTCCAATATAATGTATATTACACATCATAAGGCATCCTTGGAAGCAGATAGTGACTATGTATATATGTATATATCTATACACATACACAGATATACATATACATATATGTATACATATATATATATATATATATATATATATATATATACATACATACATACGAGGAGGGAAATATACAATGTCTGGGAATAAATAGACTCTATACAGTAGTTATAGTTTCTTAGTTATTTCTGCAAACCCATTTTGAAAATCAACCCACCAAGAAGTTATTTCAGGTGGGTGTAGTGGCACATGTCTGTAATTCCAGCTAGCAAGAGGCTGGGGCAGGAAGATCACAGCAGTTTTGAGCCTAGCCAAATAATAAGTTCAAAGCTAGCTGGGCTACATAGCAAGATCCTGTCTTTAAAAAAAAATCAAAACAAACAAAGGGTAGAATCTATTGCCTCACTTGAATTTGGTGCTCGATATTGGTCTTAAAAGTTATTTTGGTTAATAAAGACAGAAAGACGATGTCATCTGGATGAAGGGAGAAAACCTGAAGCATTCCAGTTCTAAATCACAGTTGAAGAATTGTGTTAAACAAGTTTATTTGTCTTTATCCAAAATAAGAAACCATAATTGTCCATCCTGTTAAATGCCTTCATTATCAAGGATATGGCATGTCTTTTGGCTCGTCAAAGTACATTTCTGACTCAGATAATTAGGTGATGTCATAAGACCATGTTTTGCTTTTGAAGTTAGACCACTTCCCTTTTTCCAGTTGGGCCTCATGTGTATGTACCCCTCAGTGAACTTGACATTACTAGTTTTGTTGAAGCACCTCCAGGGTGCTGTCACTTTGCTGTGATTACATTTTTCCTGGAGCTTTTTAGGATTCAATTAGCCTTGCCCCATCACACATAGTTCATGTTATATGTGATCAATGGATTAACACAGTGCCCCAGCAGTTTCCTGTGGTTATGGCACTGTCTGATCAGGGCTACACTCAGCTTCAGCACAAATGAACATCACATATATTTTCAGAATAGATGAAAAGTCCTTATTTCCCTCTGCTTTGTAGAGTCCAGAACTCCCTTACAGCAGAACCATGCACAGAGGGAATCTAATAGGATCACTGTCCTTCAGGGAGCTGTGGCCTTTAGCAACGTGTTTTTAAGAAATTCATACATAGAAGAGCTGGGGGGTTGGATGTAACAAATAGTCACTGCATGCTGCTATGTTGGTTCCACTGCAGCGGGATCATCAGATATAATTCCTTCCAGTATACTGAGGAAATCACTACTGGGCCAACTGGAACCAAGTTTGTCTTTTTCCACACCCTACCTTTACTGAGATTGATTGATTTGTTGTTGAAGAATGCAGATCCATTTTATGATTAAAAAAAGAAGGCAGGAATTAGGAAATAACTACAAAATTCAGTACAAAATACTGAAGTGTATCATGATTCATACATGGTGTTAAACTGTTATTTCCTCCAAATATATTTTTTATTTTGTACACAAATAATACAATACAATATGAATACATGTGCAATATTTTTATTTATTCAAGGTCTACAAAATGCATCCCTATATGCTATAATCCTATCATTGCTTTTCTAATATATTAATGCTCTTTGGGGGTGTTTTCCTGGCTTCCTGGCTTTCAACATTATAAATGATCTCTCAATTACCTAATTCTCCGCGTATTTACGTTTAGATTATTTCTATGCATCCTGTATTCTCCCAGGAGCCTATGGGCCACCTCTACGCTTTTGTATTTGCTCCATCTGTGTTTGTTTATGTATTTGTTTTGTCTAGGCTATAGAATTGTCATGATTGGCTCCAAACTTAAGAGGGATATATAGTTATTTTTATGTATCTTTATCATAGTCTTAAAAACTCAATAATTCTAATAAGTTTATGATTGAAATAACATTTAGAGTTTTAAATAAAAATAAGCCCATTTCTTTTATAAACTAAAAGTTCAAAAGAATTTGTTGTTTTTAATAAATATTACATTATACTTTAACAATATATTTGGTTACTCTGTCTTAACTTACAAAGAATAGATATGTTTCTATCTTTCTAGTATGGAATAAAAAGGTGTATCTTAAAATATTTTATTTATAGGTGTGTGCCTGTGTGTCACTTATGTGAGGGTGGGTACCCACAGAGGCCAGAGAGAGTTCAAGTATCCTGGAGCTCAAGTTACTGGTAGATACCAGACTTACCCACTCTGGCCAATGGATGGGAACCAAATTTAGATTTCTTTGGAAAAGGAAAAATGCTCTCAACCACATTACCCAAAATTTAACTCCAGTTCCACAAAATGTAGTTTTTAATTTTTCTGTATCTTTTCATCATTCTGAAACCAATTATCATCTATCATTTACTCACCATAATTATACAAAATATTAGTTATATCAATATTCACTACTTATTTACTATGTGGGTGCATGGACACATATGTGCCCTGGGCTGTATCTAAAGCTCAGTGGAAAATTTGGAAAAATCAGTTCTTTCCTTCCACTATGTGAGTTCTGGGGATAAAAAGCAGGTTCTTAAGCTTGGGAGGCCAGTGCCAACTTTAAGATTTTAATGATGTTTATTTTTAAACTGTGTATTCCCCTTATACCTATAAGTAATTTACTCAGCAAACCTCTAACATGTTTATCAAGCAAGTATATTGCTATTACATATCAATATCACCTGTAAGGTAATTAATAGCTTCTATTTCTTATGTTGCTATCTTAGAGCCCCCAGGCCACCTTGTTTAAGCCAGAGAAGCTATTCCAAGACAACTTCAACAGCTGGAAATCAATAATCTATTCTCTGTTCCCATAATTATGTGACATGAAGCTGTGTGAATGGAACAGGGTAGCATATAGTCTTTTGGGCTTGGCTTTTCCACTTACAACCCCCCTGAGCTCCACCTATGTTGCTTATGAATCAATAGTGTTCTGGTTTTCCATTGCAAATTCATATTCATTGCATGGTTGTAGTACAATGTGGAGTATGACTTGGCTTGAAGTATATTTAGATATGGCTATATAAACTTTAATTTTCCATGGAAATTATCTCAGTTCCTTGCATAACTGGATTATAGACAGACATGTTTCTCTCTCTCTCTCTCTCTCTCTCTCTCTCTCTCTCTCTCTCTCTGTTTCTGTCTCTCTCCCTTTCTCTCTGTCTCTCTCTCTCTCTGTCTCTCTCAATGAATTTTATAGTTTGGGGTGTATTTCCCCAGCATAGTTCTGCCATACAACACTAAATACGTTTGATTTATGAATGGTTGAAGTGTTTCAAAAGCACAAACAGTTACTATACTACAGAACTTCAGGGATTTCTTTTTTAGAATTCTACCTAGATTCCCTAGAAAAGAAGTTGTTCTTTAAAAAACAGGTAAGGCAAGGCAAGAAACCTTGCTGTGAGGACATTGCTCATAATGTGGTGCTATTTTCTGAAACACTGGTGTTACATACGTTGCAAATACAGACCTTACTGTTCTGTTTGCAAAAGCCCCAGGTTTATCATTTCAGGATAAGCAATCACTACCTTGGACTT
Organism: Acomys minous; assembly: GCF_964271855.1. Classification (NCBI taxonomy): domain Eukaryota; kingdom Metazoa; phylum Chordata; class Mammalia; order Rodentia; family Muridae; genus Acomys; species Acomys minous. The sequence continues at coordinate 22,866,235 of NC_140491.1, read as the reverse complement.
TCTGAATCAGTAAAGGGTTCATGTTACCATCTAGAGGACGAAGACCTACAAAGGCAGAGAAGGAAGCCGAATTTAGTACCATTTTGACTTAGTCCCTGTTCTGCTTGCCAGTGTCCCTTAATGGCAGCTAAATAATGACTGTTCTCATGTCATTTGTACCTTCCAAATATTTTACATGTGCTCTATCATTTTATGTGGACTGAAAGCTTACCTGAGAGGTAAGCTTACTCTATTCTCACTCCAGAGATGAAATGATGTTTCAATCCTTTATATATGTTGTGAGAGGAGACGGAAAGGGTAATAAATGATACTTGTCATAGGGAAAACAAATGGGGAGAAAAGGAGAGGGGAGGGGATGAAAAGAGCGAGGGAGGGAGAGGGAGGAAGGGGGAGGAAGGAATGGGGCGGGGCGGAGGGAGAGTTTTTGTAACTGAGCCCAAGTCCTCAGCAAGAGCAAAAATGCATTATTAATTTCTGAGCCACCTCTCTGGCCCCACAGGAATTTTACTTTTTATTTCTATTTTGTATTTGTGCGGATTTTGCCTTCATGCATGTCTGTGCACCACACATGCGACACCACATTTGTCCTAAGGTGTCTTCAGAAGCAGAAAGAGTGCATGGGATCCCTTGGAGCCAGAGTTACAGACATACTGCTGGGCTGCAACATACTGCTGGGCTGCAACATACTGCTGGGAAATTCAGCCTGGGTCCTCCGGAAGAAAAGCCGGTGCTCTTAACCTCTGAGCCATCTCTCCAGCCCCAGAGAAGTTATTTTAATGAAGACTTATAGAATTTCCATAGACCGGCCAGAGTGTGCTCACAGTGGAGAGCCAGGGGAAGGCCATGTGGCAGTTTTGAGGCCAAAGCCAGTGTGGAGGCAGAGCTGTTTCTTCGGAAGGACCTCAGCCTGTATCTGCCTTGAGGCCCTTAACTGATTGGATAAGGTCCAAGCATGTGATGAGGCAAAACCTGATCTGCTCAAAGTTCTTGGAGTGGGAGTTCCATTTAAAGAACAGCATTACAGCAATATCTCGGCCAGTGTTTCATCTTACATTCGGACACACGTGTCAGACGAACTGGCACACATAAAACCAACCATCACAGTCTCCATGCTCCTGGGCTTCCTCAAGTTCCTCTCCGAGAAAAAGGGGAAATAGTCCTCATGTTATGAGACCCAGGATTGCTTGCATTTCAAGATTTTACCGTAACTTGGTGACTTTTCCAAAGCTGCAGGTGGGCCTCAGACACAGGGTGGAAGGGCCTCTTCAGCACTGTCCATAGTAGCTCTTAGTATGAGCTTCTGCAGCCCCTGTATTCTTACCAATTTATCTGAAGAGAAAGTGCCATCTCTACTCTCATTTCCTCTCTGGAAAATCAATTATATACAATTCTGTTAACATGTCATCCTGCCTAGGACAGATGAGAATACCTATGCTTGGAAGGATAAACTCAAAAGCATGAGGTAAAGGGCTAACATTGCAAGAGCCGGTAAAAAAAAAAAAAAAAAAAAAAATATATATATATATATGTATATACCTACATATATATTTATACACACGTGCATATATATATATATATATATATATATATATATATATATATATATATATACACACATATATAACACACACACACACATTCCACCCTAGAGATGAAATTCAATCACCGAACTTGCCAGCAAGCACTGCCACCCACTGAGCCAACTCTCTAGGCCCAAACATAATAATTTTATATGACAAGAAATGTATATATTTCTCCTGATTCTTTGCAAAAGACTTCTAGTCTCAGGCCACGATGAATCACGTGAGTTCAGGAATTAAGTCTTTCACATGTGAACAAACCATTCACTACCTGTGCACTCAAGGCAAGATTACTTTTGGATTTGAGCTTAGGCGTCCTCAGTTGATGAGCACTGTTCACAGCTTTCTCAATGAAAAGGATGATGGGAAAGAAATATGTCTTGCTGCGTTAAGCACAGAGTTTAAAAAGGTATATGTGCACACCTGTAGGCGTTGTGGAAATGCTTTAATACATAACCCTCAAGGGGCAAAACTATGGGATGTGTAGAATTTGGATTCTTTTTTTTTTTTTTTTCCTGATCTGGATCCTGATTACATGGGCATGTTTATTTACAAAAATTATCAGCACTCATCAGTAGATAAAAACTTCATACAATTCCTTTTATTGTTAGAGTGCTTATAAACCAATATATTCAGGATGTTAAAATGTTCTTTGCCATAGAAAAGAGTTGCAAGATAAACATACTCTTCTGGCTTGTTCAAACTAACTCCCTTTTCTATGGACTTACAGCCCAGTGCAATACTCTTTCCATTTTCTATACAGTCTACCTGTTTTTGGCCCAGGAAGACAAAGGCCTTAGAGATGGTGGTGACTGGGAGAGAATTTGAGTTCATTTGTGTCTACACGATGTCCATGTGAGGACATTTCCTGCTGCCTTCTCCCTGCAATGTGCACATCTAAGTGCACGCACTGTCCTCCTGCGTTGTTTCTCTCATTTACTAACGCGAGAGTCTTCACAGTCTGGAGCTGGAGCGCTAGTCACAGGATATCTTCTTAGCCTGCGCCCCAGCTCCACAATTAGATTTTCACCTGAAGGAAAGATGTGGGGGGTAGGGGGTGGGGGGAGGGGAGAGGGGTAGAGACAGAGGGAGGGAGGGGTGGTTTCAGTTCCCTACTTACACCACAGTGGAGCTGACCCATGTATAGAAGTGACTATGACAACATCTGGGACTCGTATTACTGTCTGCTCATATCTTCAGTCTAGTACCTAAGAGCCTTGGAGAGAAGGGTTATGTTTTTTGGTGCCACGTTCCCGATGCCTGACCCTTCTTCATATTGTATTTATTGTTGAATAAATTAGGGTATAAGACTCCTAACTACATATATTTTTAAAATTCCATTTATTTGTGTGTGTGTGTGTGTGTGTGTGTGTGTGTGTGTGTGTGTGTGTGTAATGTTTGGGAAATTCACGTAGGTCAGTTCTCTTCTTCCTTCATATGGATTCTAGTGTTAGAATTCAGGTAATTAGATTTGCCAGCAAGCACCTCTGCATTGAGCCAGATCTCTGGGCCCAAACATAATATTTTTACATGACAAAAATGATATTTTCCCTATGTGTGTGGTTTTCCCCAACTGAAATAGAGTTTCCTCACCATTTAATTACAGTTTCTTTTTTTAAATGGTTGTTTATATAATGTAGTTTAATGCACAAGCACTGTGATTCTTTGTAACTGTTTCAACTGTTACTTAGCAAATTCGAAGGTTCAGGACTCGGTGAAGCATGAAGATGCCTCAGAATACTGTTACCTCCTTCTGGATAGTTTCCCTCTAAGAGAAAAGTCAAAACCAAAAATAAAATCTTTTACAGGAGCCTTTGAAATTTAACCTAGAGGCACCAAAATGATTAGCTAGAAAACAGTGCACAATTTGTTACATAGATTAGTATGTACAATGTCACAAAGGTTTTAATGGGATAAACAGCAATTTATAATTTAAAAAGGTTATTCCTTTAAAATTAAGTGTGCTTAGTCTGAGGTATAAAGTATTGTGTTTAAACTCCTGGTTATTTTGATACTACTTAAAACATTGTAGATATGTAATTGTAAGCCAGAGGGAAGAAACTTTTTGTTGTACTGCTTCAATTTTTGCATTTACAGCAGTTCTAAAATCTAAAATGCCTCATTCTTAAACTGATTCAACATTTTTCCTGAAATGCTATTGCTCTACAAAATAATACCATAAAACACCACTAGATGGCAGGGTTCCCATTTCAACCAGAGCACTACCTCTTTTTTTTTTTTTTTAAGTAAGAACCACCCCCCCCAATAAACAAAATTTGAAACATGTTTATTTGTGCAGCTATAAATATCTCTTATGTGATCCCGTTTACCACTTGGGTCCATATTTATTAATGATTTAAGTTGATTTTTCTAAAAGCCAGATCGAAGAAGATATTTGGTATGTAGACACTTTCTCCCCCAAATAAAGTTAATTCTTGTTTCCTCATTTTAATCATATTTTTATATCCACAGTGTCAGTAGTTAATAAAATTAAAGAACCACTTATTATGTATTTATTTGTGTTTTTGTTTTTGTTGTTGTTGTTTCATTTCTTCCTTCCGTGTGTGTGTGTGTGTGTGTGTGTGTGTGTGTGTGTGTGTGTGTGTATGTGTGTGTGTGTGTTTGTGTTGTATTCTTATTGTATCTCACTTTTCCAAGCCCTCAACAAGTGTGAACCTCTCTGGAATTTCTTCACAGTTTGAGAAAGTCAAAGAGCACCTGCTGAATTTTGTTAGATTCTTGACAGGATACTTACTGCTGTGGAGAACCACTGCGACCCTGACCAATTGTGACTGCCTGAGAATAAACATCATAAAGAGAAATTGAAGTGAATTTCCCGAGAAGGGAAGGTACTTTGATCAACGAGACACACTCACATTAATCTCTGGCTCACATGGTGAGCCTGTGAGCAAAGCCACTTGTATTATTACCAGTTATCATGGTCATTACCGTTGGCCTTTCTGTACTTTTAAAATATTCTGAGGAGTGAGTCCCCAACAATAAGCATTGAATAAAAAAAAATCCTAAAAAGTATTTCTTACAAATCTCCTGGAGCAGATGCTGTTTTAATGAAGAAAACGGTCCCATTTACACAGTTCATATTCAGTAGCATTTTAGCAAGGGCCGTGGGGGGGGGAGGGGGAGAGATCATCAAGATTTATTTGTTCATTTCCAGCACTTATCAGAAACTGTTATACTTTTTTAAGTTAAATAAATTAAAAAATATCCTAATATCCCAACATACTAGGAATACAGTCTTGCCTTTCTATTTGCAGATCTGCTCAGCTCTCTAAAAGGAATCCTAGGTGGAAAAGGAAATCATGGAACCTCAGGGTAAAATATGAAAAAAAAATACCCCCAAATATTAGGTTCTCTCAAAAGAACAGAAACAAGAATAAATCAAGTTTATTCTTGAGATAGGCCCTGTCCCGTGATGCAAAGGAGACTTTTAATCTCCCTGCAGACTCTGCGCTGTGTTTGAACACAGTGTTTTTTTGATCCATTATGAGGTTTTTGCCTGTCTGTCTCATCGTACTGTATAACAATGTGTCCCAGCACAATGGAGATGCATGCATGCTTAATTTCCATAAATTACACAGCCAGCCAGCTGTACGTTTCCATAAAGACAAATTCTGATTGTAAACTATTAAGCCTAATTCTGTGTCCTTTGATGTCTCTGAGAAAGACTGTGGGGGGAGTAAGCATTGCCACATGGCACGGTGTCCCCGGAGTAGGTGCACAGGAAGGATGGATACAACGCTATTGCCCTCATGTTTCTTCATTAACTTGGATATGTACTTTGGAGACTGAAGTTAGTCCCTTTCCCGGAAAAAAAAAAAAAAAAAGGAATCCTGATAGTGCAGACAAACACACAGAGTTTTCCCCAAAGCTAGAGCTAAAATCTGACTTAAAAGTTTCGTCTGTCCCTTTGAAGGCCGTGCTTAGTTTCAGCCTTGAAGGTGGACACCGAGTCTGCCTGCCCCTAAAGCAATGGTCTAACTCATTGGATTATTTCACATTAAATTTCGTCTTTAGTTTTATATTTTCTCTTTGAAATCTTCCTTATAGGTGGGTAGATCAAAGCAAATGCCACCCAGGCGTCTCTGCCAGCCAGGTGCCATGGAGGTTTCGTCATTCGGCTGTGGAATTTCCTGCACGGATCTTGTACTCAGCATCCTGTTGACATAAATTTCACACACAGGTTACAAAGCCTTGTGTGAGGCTCTTGCCTTCCTGTTTACTTTCACTCCTCTGTGGAACGGAGCTCAGTAGCGGCTCCTCTCAACCTGGAAGCCTATCACTTCCCCCCAAAGCAGGAAAGGTGTGAAGGCAAACAGAAGAAAGCAAACACAGTGGAGGCTTCTCAACAGGGCCTCACTGATTGCTCAGCTCAGAGGAGGGAGGATTCTGAGCAGGGGGCAGGATGGAGACCAGGCAGGGGTACATTGCTGGATTCCCCTGGCCTGGTCCTACACAGGGCGGCTTTGTTGTGAGGTGCAGAGGTTTAGCGATTCTGACTGACATCCGTGTCTCCAATGCACCCGTATGCAAATTAAAAGGATTTAAACTTTACTAGACCCAGAACATACCTTAGTCCTGTAATTATTTTTGAGTGATAATCCATGCACACTTCCAGAAAGATGATCTTTTCCTAACTATGTTTACACCCACTGTCTGGAAATCTAGGAGCTGAGCTAGAAAGTTCCAAGTGGGCCAGCCATCTCAGGCCTAGTGAATCAAGGCCTCAGGACAAACTTGAACTTCATAAACTCCACACAGAGCATCTGTTAATGATCTGGACCTCTTGCTGAGGATGCCTTTTCATGTGTTTTGGTGTGTCAGTGAACAGCAAAGGCACAGCACCTGGACCCAAAATGGCCAGGGCTACTTCGAGTAACCAAGCTAGTGTGGATCCTCAGCCCATCAGCTCAGTTCACATCTCTTTATATTTGCTTTAAGTAATTTTACGTGACATTTCTTTGAAATAATCAACATCTGTAGGCATATATTCTACCCGAATATACTGGAATCTTGAATGTGGTTTTATTCTGCCACTTTCAGCTCAAATACCACATTTTTCACTTTTCTTGTTGATATAATGTAGGGTTCAAACTCAAGAGACTTAAAAAGCAGAGTTCTAGCAGGACAGGGCTCACTCATGTAATGCCACTCTGGAATCTGAGCTCACTCCGGAATCTGAGACAGAATCCAGGTTGCTGCAAATCGCTAATGATCATGGGGTTCACGTACATCTCTGTAAGAGTGAAACCTTGTCTTCAGTAAAACAAACAGACAAGTAGAGTTCTAACAAATGTGAACTTATGCCAATTGCACATTAAGCATGGGTATATATTATTTTGTGCATATTATGATACATCAAGTATTTTGTCATCTGCTTTAAGTGTAAACTTCAAAGACTTTTTTTTTTAGAAGGAGGCATTGATGACAAGTTTCTCTTCTTTTTTTTTTTTTTTTTTTTTTTTAGCTACTTCCACTTTTAAAGACATCCTGTCTGAAGTCAGCATTTTAGCAGAAGTGACTTGGCAGGTGGAATTTTAGAATAGAAACTTTTACGCCTGGGGACTGAACCATTTCAGTCTTGTCCGCGAATATGTTGTATATTCAGCTGGGAGAAATCTGGTTGGTTAACTTGAACACTGATGGGTAATTTTGACTGGTTGGGTCACAGATCAAGTGACGCATCCAGGCTCAGCAAGAGGAAGGAGGACCAACCATTTCCAGGGGGAAGGAGGAACCAGCAACGAAAAGAACGAAGGCCAATGCCTATTTTACAGGTTGTGTAAAATTTATTGTAAAGCTTCCGTAGTTTTGGAGATGACTTCAGGTCCCAGCAAAAATATAGATGCTTTTGTTTTCTTTGAGCCTGTGTCTCGGATGAGCTGCCTATAGAATGGGGATGCCTTGCTTTTCTTCTCATCCCTTGGGGCTAATCCTTCAAGAGTTGATCATCCTTTGGACTCCCAGTAGCTATGAGTGTGCAGTGAGTGAATCCCATTGCAAGAAGCTTCTTTGACAACAACTGAAATCAACACTAATTGCCTCGGTTGTTGGCGATGGTCCAGACTAACATGACTTCCTCAAAGTTCAGAGTTTCTCTGCAATGGGAAGCCATGTCTTCTCTGGGCCTCCCTACGTCATCCCCGTCAGTGGACAGTGTATGCTTTATAGGTGTGGTCTCCGAACTGCTCACAGCTCTGTGAATTTCTTCTGGGCTCCAGTTGTGGTAGCTGGCTCTTGCACATAGCTAGGGCCCTGCTTGGAGTCTGTCTGAAATGTCGAATGTGGGCTTTAGCTGCCATCAGATTGCTTTTCAGATCTGCTTCAGGCTTCCTTTTCCACAGCCGCACACTGTTCTGTTTATCAGGTTTCAGGCCACAGTTCCTTACCAGTGTCTGGGGCTCCAAAGCCACCATGCAGCAGTAATCTCTCTCCACTCCCCGCCCCCTCCCGTCTTTGCCTTGTCTCTCTCTCTCTCTCTCTCTCTCTCTCTGTGTATACATTTTTGAAAGTTAATTATTTCAAGTCTTTTTGAAATGGTATCTCCCATCTGCTCAGTCACTGCCAGTGCCAAGCAACCACTGCCAAGAGGAGAGGACTTTTCCTGGATTCCCCTGCTGCCATCGCCGCTGCCGCTTTGGGTTTAGCCTTTCTCCTAGTGGCTTGGGGCATCTCGTGCTTTTCTGACAGCTGTTTTTCAGCTTTCCTTAGATCATTCCCTGGAGATCCAGGCCAACCTTGCCTGAGTGTATTCTTCCATCTTCTGATCTGAGAGACATCTGATTTCCTCTCTTCTCTGTCTGTCTCATTGTCCTGATTTCGAAGATGTGTTTCTTCTTTAGTTTTCAGATGTGAAAAACATTACTGAGAAATGTCTGATATTAACTCTTTTAAATATTTTTTACTGGCCTTTCACAATTAAAGCATTATAATAAACATACCTGTCTCTCTTTTACACTTGTATTACTTTCATCTCTTCATTATTTTGCACTGAAATTGATGATTATTGGGTTACTTTCCTTTTTCATTCTTTTCTTCTAGTGCTCTTAGTTACTATCTACACTGTAGTTTTAAATTCCGCAAATGTGTAATTTGTAAATATTATTTTCCGATCTTAGGTGATCCTTTCTTAGACGCTTCTCTCATCTTAGATAATTCTGCCTTTTCTACTCATCCTGGCATGTACAGATTCCCCAAGAATAATGTACTTTCTTTCAGCACTTCTATTCTGCTGACAAGCATTTGCACCTTCCTCAGACTGATCTCTCTCAGAGCACAGTATCTTTTATATGTCTGAAGTTTTCCTTTCACTCATCTCTACAAAGATGGGGGCTCTGCTGCTTTTGTGAGCTGCTGAGGGATGAAAGAAATCCTTTCAATGAGGCTTCCTGTCTGAGTCTCACAGATCTAAGAGAAGGGACAGAGGAAAGTTTTAATTTACTCCAGATCTGCTTAGCTATTTCTTAGACACAGCACTGAATAAGAAGCTGGGAGAACAGCAGTGATTAAAAGGCGACCTGATCCCGCCACTTCCTCTGGGCCAAGGAACTTCTCTGCCACTTTGCTGAGAGTTCCTGGGGGTTTTCTGTATGCCTCTCCCTTCCCGACAAGTACAGATTTGCTGTGAGTTTTTTTTTTCTTTTATCTCTGTGGCCTCTAGCATCCTGGGTGCCAACACATATAGGAGGGTCCTTTAGCGTTACCTCACTCAATCCCATCCGGCGTACTAGACTCCTCAGTATTGTAAGTGGTATTTTGGATGTTTTATTCCAGCTTTCCAAGAATATAATAATTCATCTCTCTATAGCAAAATTTACTATGCTTCTATAAATTTAATTTTGCCCAAATTATCCTCTAACCAGTATGGTTAGTTCTTCCCTCTAGTTAAATTTCTCACTTTCTATTGTACACATGATTTTTCATTAGAAAGAGTTTTTATCAGCTCTCCTCTCAGGAACTTGAATGGTATAATTAGATTTAGGCCAGTGATAGAGTAGATATGGTAGTGTGACCTCATGTCTTTTTAAAGAAAGTGTTAGAAAGTGCTCTCCTTTACCCGTCATGCTCACTGGAATGTTCTAAAAAAAAAAATCCTTGGTTCTGTAGAGAAGTAGACATACTTTTCCTCACTGAAATATGGCTTTTGTTGTGGATACATTGAAAAACAGATTGGTAAGACAAACAAATCAGAAGCCTCCAGGAATTAAGAACAAAAGAAAACAGGATAAATATACTTTTCTGAGAGCCTCGTGGAACTACAACCAGAGAGCAAAAGGTTACAATCTAAAAGGGTGATGAAGATGATGATGATGATGATGACTATGATAAATTTGGGGAAAGGTAACAAGCCATGGCTAATGAGATTCCTCTTGACCTCACTCTGTGACATTCCCTTTGTATACAGGGATGGACACCGGTCACACAAAGGTCTTCAGAGGATCAGAGAAAGAGGACATTCCCAGACCTGATGATCTGTTTTGTGGGAAAATGGCCCAGGAGGATTTTCTTGTGATGCCCTGTGTCCACAAGAACAACTCAAGTCGATCAGAGGAGCTTTCCTGTTCCTGCTGCTTCCCGAGATGACAAAGTAATGGATGTACTGTGGGTGTCCAAACCATACCACTTTCGGTGTGTGCCTCGGTGCTCACATCTGGACTGTTGAGTGAGTGCAGTCTGAGAAACTCACCTGGACTGTCTCACTGCTAATAGAAACCTCTGTGGACACCAGCGTCTTCAGGTCACCAGGACTGAGGTAAGGTATTATGTCAGTCATATTTTCACGGAGTCTGGATGATATCACCACCTCCTCCTACTTCTGACATGATTTCAAAGAACAATGAAATTCTGCGTAGACAAAGTAACTTTGCCTGTGACTACATTTCTTCCCATGTGCTTTTAGCCATGCTGCCATAGTCTAGTAAAAGGTACCATTTTTATTCATTAATGGGAAACATTATTTAGAACCTTCTTATTTCTGTTCAGGGTGCACAGAAGCCAAGAGGTCATTCTAAATTGTTGAGAGATGCGATCGACCAATAGCAAGGACAGAAGTACCCCAAAAGTACATTAAAGTTTACAGACAAGTGATGATAGGGGACAGTGAAAAAGCAAGAAGGGTGGTGGTGCAAACTTCTTTGGAGTCTTATTTACCTGTTGCTGGATGAATTCACTGGCCTTTGAGGCTTCATTTTCCTGATGCACTCATCACATAGGCTGACATTTCTCTCTCTGTGACAAGGCATAAATATGTAAAGGATAGTTATTAACCCGAGATTATTGCTTATTAAATAATTAGCATCACGAGGAAACTTTAGCTAGCTCAATAATTCCAGAAATGCCTAAACACTAACATGCAGTGTTCCTTCTCCTCTAAACTTACAGAACACATTTTCATTGCTATAAATTTTGTTGTCAGCTACATACACATCCTGACTATAGGCCCCTCAGCAAACTGCCACAAAATCAATGCAAATGGTGGCCATATATTGGGCACCAGAGGGAAGGGAAGAAGGGAGGAAATGGGTGGGGGGAGAGGGATATATTGTTTTATGACAAGTATTATTTACTAAGTTATAAGAATCTGCAACTTTTCATTTTGTATCACCTGACATGTCAAGAATTGATGCTTATTAAGTATGTCTGATACCTAAGTAAGGCAGTCATATTGAAGCAAGAGAAGGGAAATAGTTCTGCTTTCTGAGATGGTGTCAGGAGACCTAAGTTAGATGTCTGGTGTGGCAGTTGGTTAGCTGTGCTTCAGTACGTGATGCTTACTGCAATGGCTCTCAGGTGTTACATTTTTGCCACTAAGAATCTAATATACAATGTTTTTGGTTACAAGACAGCTATAAAACTAGTTTGCAATGACTCAAGTGATACCAGAACTTTGGGGGTTGCCAAATGACATACTTCTTAGTGTCATTAACATATGAATACACCAGTGGGGACAAGCATCTTATTTCTTTGTAATGAACCCTTATATTTATTTTGAACTATCTAGTACAACACTGTTCACTATTGTTATCATTCTGTGTGTTAGAAACCCAAAACGTATTTACCTTATCTGGTTGTAACTTTGTGTCTTTTAACTCATCCACACTGTCTCCATGCCCTATATGCCTCAGCTTCTAGGAACTTATATTCTGCTCTTTACTTCTATGAAGGAAACCACAGGAGATTTGTCTCCTTATGTCCAGTTTATTTAGTTTAGTGACTTCAGGATCATCCACATTGTAACAAGGTGACAAGGCTTCACTCTACTCATTCATCTTTGCTTGGCTTGTGGACTCATGATGAACTTGCCCAGCCCCCTGTTGTTTGACCTTTGTGTATTTCTTGCTGTCCTTCCACTGTCATGAGACTGCAAAGAGAGGCAACAAATATTCGTTCATAGGCACTGTTTTGCATTCATACTGCTGTGCATGTAGTACAATCCACAGATCTATAATCTGGCTTAAAAAGAAGGCATGGGCTGGCTCAATTTTAAAAGCATTTATTCTGCAAACATAAGGACCAGAGTTCAAGTCTCCCATATCTGTTTAAAAAATATTTTGAGCACTGGAGAGGTAGGCCACGGGTTAATAGCGTTGGCTGTTCTTCCAAAGGTCTTCAGTTCAATTCCCAGAAAACACATGGTGCCTCATAACCATCTATAATGACATCTAGTGCCCTCTTCTGGATTGCTGGCTCATATACAATCAGAATAGTGTGTAAATAGTAAATAAGTCTGTACAAAAATTTGTATTTTTATTTCCCTTACATAGGTTTCTTTCCTTAAAAAGGCAGATTTTATTGTATTATAGTTACATTTTTTCTTAATATTCATGAATTTAATGTTTTCTTGCTTTAGTTGGCCAATAGGCATTTTGAATTTCTTTTTCTTTGAATGGAGTTGGCTTAGAGCTCACAGCCATGTTTTCTATAGCAATGTTATTTTTATTTTTGCCTCTGTTGAAACAAACTGACACTTTATTTGTGGTGCAAGCTGCAAATCTCCATTTAGGGTTTATCATTTTTCTTTCAATTTTATTTATTGTGGCTTTTCTAAACATGTTTTGGTTTATGTATGTGGTTATTGCATTTTTATGGCTTCTGCATTTTAGAAACCCCTAAAATTGCCTTTACTATGAGACTTATTCTTTGTTAGTTATCTTTTATGTTTCCTTTTTTCTCTGGAAAACTTTGATTAATATATAATTTTTGCTGCATCTCAAGAGGTATGTTTTTACTTTATTTTCTGCCAGATGGTAATCCATTATCTCATATACAGTTTATTAAATAGTTCACATTTTCCCTTTGGCTTGAAATGCCAAGTTTATCATATATTAAATTGCCATATGTATTTGGTTCTATATGTAGATTTATTTTAGGATGCACTGATATATCTGTATTTTTAACACATTAAGATTAACATTTTAACTGTTTTCTTACAGCTTAATACTTGTGATAAATCTTTCATCCTCTTTACTTTTCAGAAATTTTCTACTTTTCATCCTTTGCCTTTATAATTAAATTATAAAATATACTTGAATAATTCTGTGGAGGGAGAAGCATGTACTCCCTGTAAGATAACGATTCATTTATGGATAAACTTAGCCGATATTGTAAAGGGCTTTGTCATTGGTCCAAAGCAGCTTTAGCATCCTCCTTCCTGATGCACTTAAAATATTCTCTCCCATTTTCAATGCCTTGCTTAAAATAGTATCCAATAGTGACTGGAGAGATGGGTAAACAGTTAAGAATGCTTACTGTTCTTATAAAGGGTTCAATTTCTGCATCCACGTGGCAACTCACAACCTCCTGAAAGGATCCCCTGGCATTTGAAGGTTTCTACACAAAGTGAACATAAACATATATAGGAACATATACATATGCATGCAAATAAATAAATACTAAAATACTATCAAACAACCCAGCATTACCTGTGTCTGTATGTGAACCTACAAAAGAGATGGGTGAAAGTCTGACTATGTGTAAACACACACTCTTGTATTCATGCATATGAGTGTACAATGTATATTTGAGAAATAACTCTTATATGAAAAACATTGAACATTCTATCAATGATTTTAGCAAAGGGACACAGAAAATGGTATCAATAGAATAATCAATAAAATAGTAAAGCAACAAATGTTTCATTTGTGAGAGCTTTTGAAATGAAAACTAGGCTGTAGCTTCGCAAGTGTAGTACACACCTTTAAGGCCAGCACTCTGGAGGCAGAGGCAGGTGGAACTCTGAATTTGAGTCTAGCCTGGTCTACAAAAACAAGTTCTAGTACAACTATGGCCACACAGAGAAATCCTGTCTCAAAAAACCAAAAACCAAAAAAAACCCCCAAAAAACAAAACAAAAAAATCAAACAAACAACATTCTCCCTAAAAACACAAAACCTAGGTTATAATACTTGTTTTGCACTGTAAAACCAATCATTTAAAAATAGTAACTTAATCATTTAAAAATTAAGCAAAACAAAATTTTGTCTTCTCTCATGGTTTCTGTGGGTTTAGATGGAAGACTATCTGGCTGCATCTTAGTGTTTAAGATGTCTTCGGAACTTGTCATCACCTGCTGGCTAGCACTGTCTGTTCTGAAGGCTTGCCTGGGGATAGAAGATCCTTCCCCAGTTGGTTCTTGCATTCTTAGTAAGTTGGTGTTGGTCTCAGGACTTCTGTTCCTCTCCATGTGGTTAGAGCGTCCAGGTGAGTATCTGCATATTATATCCATGGCATGGGGTGTATATATCATTTCTTTGATGTTGCTTTGAGTATTCCCCTACCTCCAAAAAATGATATGTTTTAGTTCCAATACTACAAAATGTGACCTTATTTAGGCATACAGTTTTCTACAGAGAGAGCCAAGTAAAAATTAGTCATCAGGGTGGACCCTTCTTCAACAAGACTGATGTCTGTACAAAAATAGAAGAGCGTTAATTAACTTAGAGGAAAGAAAATTTGAGGCTGCAGAGAGAATCGAACATGAAGGAGGAAGGCTGAGTGGTGTAGGTACAGGCCAAGTCGGGCCGAAGCTAGTGGCTCGGAGGGGAATACATAGAGAATATTTTGGCATTTCGTTATTGTGTCATTGTCCTAGCAGGGAAGACAGGACAACATATACCACATCAGTTTTGAGTGCAACCCAGGACAGCGACAAATATTATGTAGGCTTAGGCACACCGTGCTGAGGTTGTGATATAATTGTATTAGTTCTATGGCATAGGAAGCACAAGTAATGTGCAGGGATCTAGTATAGATATAAATAAATAAAGTTCTAGCATTAACATCCCAATGAAACCCCGGTGATACTGGGGGAAGGACTTCTGGTCGCATGCTATTTCATGACTGTATGCTATTTGAGTTCTTAGAGGATCATTTATTTAAGAAATATTCATATCTGAGGGCTAGATGCCAGTGTGACCCTGTTTTGAGAACTTACCACTGTTAGTTCAGTTTTGTTACACTAATTAAGTCTTTTGATAAAGACTTAGATAAAGTCTTTAGATAAAGCCTACTGCTTTCTACGCGAAGGTGGAAACCACACATCTGTGATAGAACTCAGGAGCAGAGTGACGTTCCATGAGCCGGCAGGCCAGACCTGCATGACAGCCAGTCAAGTTAGCCCAGAACTTCTGTGGCTCATATGAATATCCTCAGGAAGTTCCAGAAGCTTATGAGAAGCATGAGGGGAAAACTGTCTGATTTGTGACTGCATTGGTGTGGTACCTATGTGCTACAAGAAACAGATGATACATTGTAGCCTTCATGCCTGGGGAGGGGAATGCTCTCAGTTATAGATCTGTAAGTAGTGAAATTAAGAGAATTGAATAGTTGAGTTTTGTCCTGGAGAGTGGGTGTTAAATACAATCAGAAATCCATTGGTTACCCATAACAGTCATACTTTTACAATCCAAGGTAGGTTTCCCATGTCCCAATGGATAACCTTATAGTTGTGCATAATTTTACAGCATCACTTGTACTCAGTAGTTAAAAAAGGGAGAGAGATGAAATTTGTAGGGGGGGGATGTGGGTCTGGAGGATCTGAGAGAAGTTGAAATGGAGTGAGAACTGCCAGGTGGATTTGTGTGTGTGTGTGTGTGTGTGTGTGTGTGTGTGTGTGTGTGTGTGTAGGCCCTAGCCAGTCCCAGTTTGACATGATCTTTTTGAATCTTCTACCTACATTAGCATTTTTCAGGAAAAGATAAATAATAATAACTACTCAGGTTATTAGAAGCTGTGTATAGTGTTTTCATATCTACGATTATGCAAATAGGCTTAATTATGTTAGGAAGAAGAGGTAAGCAATAAAATATGTGAGTGTGTTTATCTGTGTTTTTCCTTGTGTGTACAAATGTATGTGTTAGAAACCTGTACTAAGAAAGAACCAAAAATAATTCATCCGTGGAGAAGGTGAGAATTAAAGCAGCAACAACAGCAACATCCTAGAAATAATAATAATAGCTTAACATAAAGAGTAGAGATAAAGATATTCACCCATAGGAACTGCCAGTGATTGCTCTTGAGGGAAGGGAATGAGGTGTAGTGAAAACAAAATCAGGACCAAGGAAGTCAACACCAATTTGAGCTTTTAAGCGTCTGAAACCTTAAAATGATCCCTACCAGTGCTTCCCTGCAGGGGACCCAAGTTGAAACATGAGGAAAGCAAAGACCAGGAGATGGAGGCTCATGTACAACACAGGTTTAGCTAAATGATTTGTTAGGGCTCAGCAAAGAAAGAGCAAGACCAGGTGTGGTTTAAGGGAAGGTTGCACTGCAGTGGGAGTCTCAATCTCCTCAAATTCTTTTCTAAAATTCATATGACTTTATTATATTTCTTCTTTTAAACATATACATTTATATTTTTACACATAAATGAAATAAACTACATGCAGCAGGAAGAACCACGAATCAACCAGGAGTCATGTAAATGTTACATTCGTAGTGATTTGGCTATTTGTATTTGACAAACTTGAAGTAAACATCTTTCCTATCTTCTTGAGTCTATAATTTGAATGAAAATCAATGTCTATCACATCTCATTTCTATTAGATTAAAACATCTATCTAGACCTAAAAATATCTTAACCCCTAACCAACTAATCTTAATTGTAAGACTTAACTATCTGGTCTTCAACTCCATCAGAGACTTGAGAAGGAATAAAACTTAATTACCTGAGTGAACCGGAAGTGTAGGTTAACAGCTCCCAAAATGAAAAAACCTGGTATTGAAAAACATGAGAAATTTAAACATAAAGGCTGAGACATAGAGGACTAGAATAGTCTTGTCCTATGGGAGAAGATGAGGTGGGACTATATCCTTCATGTTCCATAAAAAAAAAATTCCTATTGCCCTTCACTTGAAAGTTTTAAAAATTACAGAATCAACTTCTCATAAGAACTTTTGACATAATTGAATGAAAATAAATATAATTATGTTAAAATCATAGTAGGAAAACACTCCCATTTAATGAATCTATGGCGGTGGATATTCTGGGTTGTCAGGGCAAACAGTAATTGTGTATTTATCTGAAGAAAACGCGAGGTTTATTCTGGGGACTGAGTTTTAGGGAACTGTTTGCTTTGGCGTTTGGTAGCCATAGAGGACAGAGCTGGACTGCCGCCCTTCCCACGGGCAGATGTTGTTCTTTATGACATAGAAATAGAACCATAGATGCTTACATTGTGTTTCAGGGAGTTGCTCTATCCTGCCACAAACTCACATCTCTATGCTGTAGGACAGCTAGATCTCAAACGTGTATTTCATTCATCACACCTAATCCATGCAAAGAGTCTCCTGCCCTAGGGACCGGTTTGCTTTTTAATGAATTCGCTTTGATGACATCTGAATGTGGCAGGTGCTTTGGGAAGCACACATTGCACTTGATCCAGGAGGAGTTTAACTTTAAAATTCTCTCCCATGTGTAATATGTCTACCCTTAATGTTTTAGCTGAAATGTCTAGATTCTGTTTCATTTTTCATTGCTTCCCATCCGAACTGCAATTTTCTAACTTATCACAGATCTCGTTGTTGGGCTGGGAGTGAAGATTACTTTCAGTTAAACTCCTCACCAGAAACTGCACATTTGACCTTGCAGATGTTGAAAAGTAAATTTGTCGGGACTCACACTTTGTGTCAGCAGCACAAGGTGCTGGCAGTAGAAGGCTAGTGTTGAGTGAGAAGATCACTCTGTAGTTCCGGGTTAATACTGTAAGTATATTCTGGGTTTATGATTTACACATATGGATGGATTCTCAGGCAAGTTCTTGAAATGTAGACAGACATCTTCATCCCAGTATTCTTAGGTATTTCTAGGCCAACACCCAAAGATGAGCCTAGCATCCTCACAATATTTCTATGTTCTGTATGGCTGTGAATAGAACCACTGTGCTTTTTATTTGCTCTGAAATATGTTTTCTATTTGTGGCATTCTATTTATATTATCTATTGCATATAAAGACCTGGGAGCATTAACTCCTTATCGGTGGCTATGTTTAATCAGCCTGATGAATTTGAAAATTGCTCATTGTTTAATGGGCACTATTTTACAATAGTTGTTAATATATTTCCTTTTGAGTAGCTACAAGATTTTATTATCCAGACAAGATCATGGGATTAAAGTAAGATATGGGAGCATAAAGGATAGAAGAGTGGAAAAGGAAGAGTGTCTTCATGAAGGCCTATGACTTGGGAGTCAGACATAAAAATGCTGAACTGGCAAGTGCTGCTTCCCATGCATCATCCTGTCGAAGAGACTCTTCTCCGCCTATTTCTATGTAGCCTCCAGAAATTTTATCTCTGCCTTTGGCCCAGCATCAGTGTATCCCCTACATCTGGTACATTCCTCTGATCCATGACTGAAGAGGGCATATGGAAGCAGTTGGAAGAATCCTGGGACCTTCAAACTTGGTCTAGAGAAACACAAGACTTTTGAGAGACAATGTACAAACAGTGACTGGCTGCTGGGATGAGGAGGTCACCAGGGCAGAAACTTTGGGAGTTTAAGGCTGAAAGCTATGGCACAGAGATTCACCATCAAATGTTAGCATGACCTATAGGGGCTTAGTGTGTTTGCTGATTATTATATAATCACAGATATAGAGCAGTCACCGAGCTTGCCTGATGCCCAGTAAATACTAACTGGATGTAGGCGTGAAATAACACACCTGAAAGAAGTGACCGTGATCAATTGCAGACTTGAGAGAAGAGAAAAGTGTCCATTAAGAACAAATTGTACTGTAAAGCTGACTTTGACTCAGTATAGCATCTGCCTTCCTTGGCTTTCTTTCTTGTTTTTAGCTTTTTCCTTCATAAAACACCTGGTCCACAGGAGTATCACTGCAAGTGTCTGCTTCAGTTAGGGCCACCTCATTTTGAGTTACATTGACATATAAGTATGTGAGCTAGTGATTCCTTCCTTGTCATTCATTTCGAGTCACAAGTGCCATGGTACTATTTGCATTTTAATCCGTCACCTTCAGTTATCGTGGTATGCTTTTATTTATTTATTTATTTATTTAATCCACTGCATCATCTGTCTTTTCCACATTTGGTAAACATGTCCACAATTTAGAAAATTCAGCTATGGTTGGGTAGTGGTGGCACACACCTTTAACTCCAGTTCTTGGGAGGCAGAGGCAGGCGGATCTGAGTCTGAGGCTAGCTTGGTCTATGGAGCAAGTCCCATGACAGCCAAGACTACACTTAGAAACCCAGTCTCAAAACTAACCAACAACCAACAAACAAACAAAAACAAAAACAAAAACAAAAAACCCAACCAATCAAATACATAAACAAACAAACAAATAAATAAATTCAACTATGATAGTTCTTCCTCAGCAGATCTTTCCCCAGAATCTGCACTTTGCTTTAATCATGGATTCGTGGAAGTTGCATGGACTCCTACCCTGGAAGTTCTAATATTTCATGTATCTTTCATATGCCAATAATTAACATTTTAATCAGTTATTGAGTGTCATTTATTATAAGCCACAGGCTTTTGTATCTCAAGAACTCAGTATAGTATTTGCAAATGCCATAACCAAATAATGTTTGCTTCTCCAGTGTTCTGTCCTTTCTGTCTGCTCTAATGAGCAGAAATTGAAAGAATAAGTCCATTTTAATATTAGAAAGAAAACTGGATTGAATTCCAGAAGAAAGCTCTTAAGAATCATGGCTTACTTGGTACTTACGGAACGACTCAGCATTTTCTAGACGTGGGAATTAAAATTAAGCAAGGAGGTGAGATGGTGTGAATTGTGGACAAATTTGAGTCCAGTTCTCACTCCAGCTCCTGGCTTGCGGACAGCCTTGGCAAAGTCAACCAACACAGTTGACTTCAATATTCTCTTTCACTTAAAGGAAATGACACCTATTTTTACCTGGTAGATATAAGTAAAAAAAAAACAAGTGCTCAGACATTGGGTGCTCTTTTAAGACTGGAAAGCTAGTTGTTTCTTAGGATAATGTCTTTTTGGGTGTCCATTGCTCCCCTTTAATGTCATATCCAAGTTAAGAAAAGGAAATCGAACTTAGAATAGGATTTGGAAAAAATTATGGAGAGGATAAAATCAGAAACAGTCTTCATATTGCCGTTGTTCCAATCATTGCTAAGACAGACTCTCAGTTTATCAAGAAACTTTATTCTGAGAAATAGTTGTTAGCTAAATGTCAAATGAAAGTTCTTTAATTAAAATGCTGGCTTAGTCTAATCAAGCAAAGACAAGGTCAGACATTTATTACTGTACCAGAATAAGCTATTAGTATTTTTTGTGGTTGCATAATTTTACTTGGCTGGAAGAATTTCTGTATTTTTTATCCAGCTACATTAGATTAAAATAATTGACAAGAATTCTTTGTGATGATGAAAAATTACCACCTTCAATGCCTTACATTTACTAGGACAATTATATTGTACAATATATGTATATACCTTTATTATTATTTTAAGATGGAATAGCATTTTAAAAAACACAACTATACACAATATTTTGTATTGATATGTGGTTTGGTAAAACATAGAAGGCAAGAAAAACTGCCTTTAAAAACAGAATACCAAATACATGCATTAGGAATTATGCTTGGCAAATATCTTTGAATAAAAATTAAATTTTCTGACTCCATTTGTTTATTTATATGAGTATAATTTAAGTGATTCATCTTTGTAGTTATTGCTGCAGTGGGAAAATAATTAGATATATAAAATAAATCACTTTTTCAAAGGATATGCATACAACTGAGGAAATAAAGGATATGGCAAAAACACAACGAACTGTATTGTAGTTCTATTTTGGGAGAAACCTACTAGACTCAAATTGTGTTTTTCCTAATTGTACACTGGATGATCTCAGGCTGGTTATTTATAATATTCAGCCTTCTGCTGTTCTATTTATAAAAGAGGGGAAAATATTTCCTCACAGAATGACATTTCTAAAATGTACATCAGGAACACTGAAATGTTAAAAAACTGTTTTCTTAAACCACACCTCCAAATCCAGACCAACGAAATTCTGCGAACCCCAGGAAGCTTCCATTGTCCTCATTCTGACTTGCTAGTCCTTGCTTTTGATCATAGTCTTCATTAATTCTTGGTCTTATTTTTTTGTGAAGGCGATACCTGCCCTTGGAGGTTGATAAATTATGGAATACCACTCCCCCTCCTTCTTCCAACTCTTTTCACATACTCTGGACACAGGAGTGGAGACAAGTCAGCTCTAAAAAAAAAAAAAAAAAAAAATCACACTTTCTTAGACTTCCCCCCCACCTCAATAAGTCTTTTTTCCTTAATATATATATTCACTTTACATCCCGATTGTAGGTTCCCTTCCTCCTATCCTCCTACTCCCTCCCTTCTACCATCTGCCCCTATCCTCCCTCCCCTTGTCCTCAGAAAATTGAATCCCCCCCTCCACCCCGCCGCGCCCCACAACTTACCCCCAGCACATAAAACACACCAGGATTGAGCTCCTCTTCATCCACTGAGGCCAGGCAAGGCAGCCCCGTATCCCCATTAGGGCGAAGTGATTGAAAGCAGGCAACAGAGTCCAGGTCGTAGACAGCACCCGCTCCGCTTACTAGGGGACCCACATGAAGATCACACTGCCCATCGGGTACATGTGTGTAGGGGGCCTAGGGCCAGTCTATTCCTACGTTTTGGTTGCTGCCTCCATCTCTGTAAGCCACCAGGGGTCTTGGCTAGTTGACTCTGGTGTTCTTGTGTTGTCATTGTTCCCCCCCCCCCCCGGGTCATTCTGATAAACATGTTTCAGCATGTTTGTATGTTAAGCAAGTAAAGCTGATTTCCTTTTTTTTTTTTGTTATTTGATTTTTGTTTATCACCGAAGAACAGAATTTATGGTGAGTAAAACCTGACCAAACAAACAAACAAGAACCATGTTAAAAAAAAAAAAACCCATATGCACTGATAATCTATCACAGCATTGCTGTCTGCTCCTACTGACAAGTACAGAGTATTGGATTCACCAGCACAGTGGTGATAAATGTCTTTAAAAACTCCACCTCTTTGTCTTTCAGCACATATATAAAAAAGTTCTGTTTCCACCACAGTTTTTCTTTTTTTTTTTTTCACTTTTTTTGCTCTCTTAAAGCATATACCTCTTCATATAGTATGTATGTGTATACATATGTGTATGCATACAACCCCAAACATGTCCACATACACACATGTACACACACCGTTGCTCGCATAATTTAGTCTCACACACTTCTAGAGCTTTAGACTTGGCAGGGACTATTGGCAGATGGTAATTTTTTTCCCCTAAGTAACATTTTCAATTTTTTTTTCTCTAAAACAACTTCTTGGTATATATGAACCCTTCTGTGTTCCCAAGTACTGTGGAAAAGTATTATGAGAATGATTCAACATGTAATTTCCTCTTAAATTTCTACTTTTATCAAGAATTACAGCAAATTGGATCCAAGGTACCTATGGAAAGGTAAATGATAGTGTAACAAATATCTAGAGCCACAGGGATACTTAGAGGTGCTCTATTTAAGTAGCCTAACAGTTGTGTTTGGAACAGGTAAATGTATAGTAAACAGACACTGGAGATGTGCAGGGGACATAATCAATGAGAAATATACAGAAGCAACATTTCAATCCAGTATTTTCAGCAGCAATTGTGTATGTGTGTGTGTGTGTGTGTGTGATTTAAAACATTTCCTTAAAACTGTGCTAATAGAACAGTATTTTCTTTCTTTCTTTCTTTCTTTCTTTCTTTCTTTCTTTTTCTTTTTCTTTTTCTTTTTTTCTTTTCTTTTTTTTTTTCCCAAGATGGGGTTTCTCTGTGTATCCTTGTCTGTCCTGGACTCAAGTTGTGGACCAGGCTGGCCTCGAACCCACAGAGATTTGCCTGCCTCGGCCTCCCTGAGTGCCTGGATTACAGGTGTGTGCCACCATCCCCAGTTTTAAAAATATTTTCTAAAGGGGAAAATATTCAAAAGAAGACAATTATCAGGTACGGACATTTAACTAATTCTTGTTCCAAGTGTCATAAATCATATTCCTAGTAGGACATATTAGCTGTGGAAGCCAGTGACAATCAGTGCTTGCATCCAGTAGCTCCCTAACCATGATTACTGAACTTAGCAGAAGCATAGCTCGGTATCTGGCTTAGAAGGAATTAATGAAGAAACTTTTATTCATGACATTAAAGTATTTACAACTTTTTGGACATGTAGACATCTGTAGGTCAAAGTAAACTCTAGTAAGAGTAAGAGAGGCACAGGTTATCACTGAACAATGGAAGGAGGAAGGTTCTTCAACTAAGACACAGTCTTAAGAAAGAGAAGGGCTTGACCTAACACACTTAAGTGGAGATAGTTAATTTGCAGAACATACTGGATAAATGTATAGCGATAAGACACATAATGAGGATTAAGGAATTAATTTGTTAAAGGGTTTTATATGTGGTGAAAGTAGAGAGGTGCAAAGTTAGAGGAATATCATCAAAATTGACCTTGATCTATAGAGCTTCATTATAAAGGGCGGGGAAGCCAATAAATGTCCCACGAATCAGGGATTGGGGAAGAACATGAGTCATCAGAATCTATTTTCTAGTTTCTAAAGCAAAGACCGTATCGCACGAGTGAAGTGAACAGTTGTAGATAGACGTCGGAAAACAAGGAGTTTGAATGAAATTCAGATGGTGGAGCTGTGCATGCTTGAATATAAACACACAAGCATTGTGATAAGTGAGTAGCTTGTGATTTTCCAGAATGAGGTTGAGCCGATTATGATGGAAGGCAGGTTGAAGAAGGTGCAAAGCAGTGACTAGAAGGTAGAAGTAGTGGATGCATAGACCTTGGTAAATCATTTTACAAGTTCATGCATGCTCCTCTGCCAGCACCTGCCATGGCACCTGCCTCACTTGGAGCGTTCAGTCAGTATTTGTAAAATGAATGAGAAAAATATACATGAACTTGCTAAGCCGTACATTTTTTTTTCTTTCTGTGGAATTAGCTAAAAACCACACAGAAACAGCCATAGGTTTTACTAAGGAGGAAAACTATGCATGTTGGACAGTTTAAAATGCACAACTAAACTCTTCAGCATTTATGGAAATCACACATTTAATGTTGTAAGGACATATGCGTTAAATGCACTCAGTTCTGATATTTGCTCTGGTTTAGGCAACATGTTACACCTCTGTGTACCTCTGTTTCTTTTCTTTTCTTTTCTTTTCTTTTCTTTTCTTTTCTTTTCTTTTCACTGAAGTAGCAACTAAACAATATAGTGATCATTACATATAAACACACATAACATGTTTACAATGGGCCTTGACATGCAGCATGCAGTATAGAAATGTCATGCTTTTATTATTATCAATTATTCTTACTCAAGAATCTATGCTGAAGAATTCCAATAAAGTCTGCATTCCCCTTTAGCTAGGTATCATGCTGCATGTTTATAATTCCAGCACTTGAGAAGTTGAGGCAGGAGTTTAAAGCCATCCAGGGCTCCTGAGAGAGACCCTGTATAAAAACAAGAAGCATAGCACTCAAATTTAAAATGCACTAATTGTGTTTTCACACAATATCACCATTTTTACACCATACCTACACTGCCTCCATATTGTCAGGAAGTTTAGAATCTGGTAACTTAATTGATCTGCCTGTGGTGATAGAAGTGAATCTCGCAGTCAGTCATTGGTAAGTAGCCATTGGTTTCCAAATGGTTATTATTACTATTACTATTTCTGAAAATAGTATTTTAAAGGCACATCACTTAGTTATTCTTAACAAAGAGCAGGAAACAGAAATTTAAAAAGTGAAATAAATACCGTACCCAGGGGCAAGAGGGATAGCTCAGCAGTTAAGAGCACTTGCTGCTCTTCCAAAAACCAGATTTGACACCCAGCAATCATGTGAGGTGACTTGAAACTTTCTGTATCTCTAGCTCCAGGGAATCAGAGAGCTGCTACTATCCTCTTCACACACACACACACACACACACACACACACACACACACACACACACACACGAAGTAAAACCAAACCCCAAAACATTCTCCCTTGAAGTTACACAGTTAGGATGCTGTGAAGGCTCTGTATCTTCCAAGCTCACATGCTCAGTCAGCAGGCTAAGCATGTCCTAGTATGACATGATGGGAAGACTCTGTAGACCTGGTAAAGCAGTTAACGGTTTACAGAAGGGACCTTCCAGACTCCTGGGGATTCCAGTTTAGGATTTCTGTTGCCTGCTGATGCATTTCTATGTTCTGATGACACATGAAACCTGAATTCTCTTCTCTGCTTTCTTCCTGAGGTCTAGCCCTTTGGCTATAACGGCCTTTGCTGCCTTGGTTCTGATGAAACAACCGCAACCATATACCTCCCCTGAAATTGTGAGGAACTGCTTTTCATCAGGTCACTGTAGGCAGCCATGCCTGCCAACTTCCCATCAAAGCCTCATAAACCCTTTTATGAGACCTGTAAAAACTCTGTGGGCTCCTGTTGGGGAGAAGAGGACAGCCATCAGACCCAGTTCGTGTTGGTTTCAATGGTTTCTTTTCCATACATCAGAGTTTTGGAAAGCCAAAGCAGACTATGGCCAAATAACAATGGATCTTTCTGTTTCTTCACCAAGCTTTCCAACCCTGAGGATACACAGTCATGTTTGGTTACTCTGTAAAGCAGTTTTGAGTGACACAATCTTTATCAAAGTATGTAATATATATTTATGACATTGTCAAAGAATAAATAAAAGTTCTTTACAACTTGTTGGAAATCTTGTCTCTGGCTCAGGGATGCAAGAATTTGGTGCCAGTGCCTTCCACCCTAGGTGTTAGAGGAGACCCTTTCTGACAATTTTCATGCTTCTGTACTCTAGTCAGGTTCATTGACATCTACATTCCTGCTGTGGTCTGTCATGGTTGTCAAAAGGAAAGACAAACAGATTATGAATTAGGGTCATAGATTTCCCAGACTTCCAAGGTTCTTGCATCTAAATGCTTCATTTACTGATTCACTTTCTCTGCTCTGTTAGAAAGAATCAGCTATGGAAAACTACCCAGCTATTAAAAACAAGGAATTCCCGAAATTTGTGGACAAATGGATTGAACTAGAAATGATCATAATGAGTGAGTTAACCCAGAAGCAGAAAGAGTCAAGTGGTATATACTCACTTATATCTGGATGCTACCCAAGGGGCATGTCCCATGAAAGTCTTCACTTACCAGGAAACTGGGACAGAGGGAAAGACTTCCTATTAGGACTGTAGGTAAGAGAAGCATGGGAGAATGGTAAAGTAGAAGGATCCAGAGGGTCCTAGAAGCCTACAAGTAGAACATTATGATAGGCAGATTTGGGCCCAGGGGTCCCGCTCAAACTAAGGCACCAGCCAAGGACAATATAGGCGGTAAACTTTAAACCCCTACCCAGATCTAGCCAATGGTCAGAACATTCTCCACAGTTGAGTGGAGAGTGAGGTATGACTTTCTCACGTACTCTGGTGCCTCATATTTGACCATGTCCCCTGGATAGGGAGGCCTGGTGGCACTCAGAGGAAGGATAGCAGGCTACTAAGAAGAGACTTGATACCCTATGAGGATATACAGGGGAAGGAAGTCCCCCTCAGTCACAGTCTTAGGGGAGGGGAGTAAGAGGAAAATAGGGGGGAGGGAGGAATGGAAGGATACAAGAGATGGAATAACAATTGAGATGTAATATGAGTAAATTAATAAAATATAATTAAAAAGAATGAAGCAGCTAATTTAAACTAGATATCCTTGGATGGTGTTACAGTTTGACTGTAAAAAAGTCCTTTCAAAAGGATCATGTGTTGAAGGCTTAGACCTTAGGCGGTCCTCTTGCTGAGAGGTGATGAGACTGATGACTCCATTAAGGGGTTGATTCAGTGATGAGTTTATAATTTCTGATCGGAAGAGATAAATGATAAGGATATGCCTTTAATGGGAATATCCCATCCTGATCCTCTCCCTCTCCGTTACTCTGTCCCTTTCCCCCTCCCTCTCTCTGCACTTCCCAACCTATTTTAACTCTTGTCTACTGTAAGCTGTTTCTTTCTTATGTCATGTGTTTTCCACCACGACGGTTGCTTTTTGTTGTTGCTTTTTTTTCTTACACAAATGGTCCCAGAGGCATCAGAGGCCAGGTAATCATGAACTGAAGCTATGAGCCCACATACGTCATTTCTACTTTAAGGTGTTTCTCTCAGTATTTTGTCATAGCAACAAAAGTTGATGAACACACTAGCTACTGTATTTGCTTCTGACCTTCTAGGTGTCTCAAGTACTGCTAAGTGTACTAAGCCGTCCTTGTTCTCAAATTTTCATGATCTGATTATTGCAGATGGTTGGCTTTATCTCAACCAGCTAGAGAGAGCTGAAGTCTTTCTTGACTGTCTTATGTTTGGATCCTTGTTAATGGGGTGGTCTGGGGTGGTCTCCTAGTTGGAAGCGTCGTCTTGGAAGCGGTCATTTCCTATAATGTAGTCTGTTACACTTATCTGCATCAGAAGCAAGAATACAAGAAAGGGCAGTAGGATACATCTGTTCCCATCAGTGCTTCCACGGTGGTGGTGGTGGTGGGACAGCAGCCAAAGAGCTATCGCTACTTCCCAGCCTCTTTCTACTTCTTATCTGTCTGGCTTGGTTATCTCATACCCCAACTCTGAGTCCTCTTACCCATTTTCCTCTTCTAAGCCTTGTCCCATTAACTCTTAATCTTCCCTTCAGTCTCAGCCTCTGCTTTCACTGTAACATGTGAGAGTTCTTGGCAGTTTCACCACGGGCCCCTTCCCTTCACCACCAACAGAGAGCTAGCTCCTGCTGCAGAACTGTGGGCCAGAAATAACCTTCCCTCCCTTGCGGTGCTTCCTGGCAGGGATTTGTTCCCAGCAATCAAAAAACGTAATCAACCCAGTGATGAAGATAGAAAGTGAATGAGCAGAGAGAGGTGATTCAAAAAGCTTTTTTTTTTTGTCAAAGTAAGACATGTTTTGGGGGTGAAAAAAATGCACAGATC
The DNA here is from genome assembly GCF_964271855.1 of Acomys minous. Lineage (NCBI taxonomy): Eukaryota > Metazoa > Chordata > Mammalia > Rodentia > Muridae > Acomys > Acomys minous. The sequence goes on along the minus strand of NC_140491.1, from coordinate 22,838,141 downwards.
GTATGTCTAGCACAATGGAGTCTCTAGCATTAAACCGGTATGGAAAATCGGCAGCTTGCTAGAAGGCTTTACTTTCCCTCTGAGTAAGAATCCACTCACAAAGCTCTTCCTGTATTCCTACTGCCAAGCCTGCATATTAGTTTTCTGTATTCTTGGCTGTCTTTAAGTCAACTTCTTGTTTATGAGTCTTACTGATACTGTCAACATATATATTTATTCCTTCACATGGCAGTAAGGTTGCATTGAATAAATACATAAATTTTATTTGTATAGTGTGGATAGGCTTATGGATGGTTTTGAGGTGATAACTCTTAAGAGTTTGTCAAAAAAAATCATAGGATTGATTATTGTGTATATATAGGACATTCTCATGATTTTTTAAACATTAAAATATATCTATTTGTTGGATATTGCTAAAAGTGTTTTCTTTATTTAAAATATTATTTATTCCCCACAACAGACTAATGAAATTGAAAGAACTTTCAATGAGAAATTTAAACATCCATTTTCATAGAATCTCTGAATCGACTTATCGTTAGAAAAACTTCTGAGGTCATTCCCAGAAGTAATTGATATTTTCACTTTTCGTGTATTATCAATAAATTGGTAACTTGTTTCAATTTAATAAACTTCAGGTACACTAAATTCATGTCTTAAAGAAGCTAGTTTGAGATTTATAAAGCTCTAATTCTTAAAATGTTATTCTTTATTAAGCTTAAACACAGTTACTACAACTTTACCCCTAGGGTACTAGTTATTTTCCCAAATAATATTGATTCTCATTTAATTCTTCTGCTGAGTGTCTTGGAAGTGTTGGAAAACAGTTATGATGCCTCTGGAAAAAATTCACTTCTCTCTCTCTTTTTGTTATTGGTAATTGCTTTTGAGTCTTCAATATTATGTAAACATGGCTATGATGCACTACAATCGGTGCCACCCTTTTTGAATGTTGGTGCTTGTTTGGTTTTTTATTTTTTAAAGGAAAATTAGAAAACAGACCCCAAATAATGAACAGTTATTTCTTATTATATGAGAAAAGTACATATCTTGAACATTTTCTTATTATGTTATTTTTCCTAAGACTTTCAACATCCAATTCAAATGTTTTTGGAATAATTATAAAATTCATTAAGTCAAGTATCATTCAAAACTGAGCAACTCACCCCTATAAGTATAATCTAATCCACAATAGAAGCTAGCTATTTTCTCTTCTATTAAACATGGCCTTAATAGATGCTGTTTATTTATCTTAGTTTTTTTGTTTGTTTGTTCATTCGTGGAACTTCCTTTATACTTCAGGTAGGCCTCAAGGTTACAAAGATCTACTTGCCTCTATCTTCTGAGGGCTGGGGAAAAGTCATACACTACCAAATTCAGATAGTTTAGTAATTTTTATTAATACATTTGGTACATGCTATATATAATATACATTCATATGTAATCATATGTAATAAACATATATATAGACATATATAATCATACATTATATCAGATATAGTGAGTTGAACTTTTACCTCTTCATTAAACACTTTAAATATCTACAAACCAAATGGCATAGGAATACTTTAGTTCCTATTGTCAAGGAATATGAAATATAAATGGCCAAGATGTTTCTATAATACCCAAGTATATTAAAATATAATAATAATAATAATAATAATAATAATAATAATAATAATAATAACAATAATAATGTGGATGATCACAGCACACTCATTAAAAGAATACATATATTAGAGTTTTTTTATTTTATAAGCAGTATACAAGATTCTTTCAGGATCCAACACCAGGAGGATGGGTGGTATGTAATTCAGTGGGTAATAGTGAGTGAAATTTAGAGGAATTTGAATAGTCTTCCAAAGACAAAGTTATAAAAGGAACCCAGAATTTAACTGAAATCAGTAAAATATTTAGGTAAGATCATGTAAGCCTGGTCATAAAGGATCTATTCAACTCAGAGTGGTTTCAGTAATCAATCTCATAGAAATACATATTTATCTTTAACATATTAATTTAGGTGGATGTTTTATCATTGACTCATTGAATAACCGATATATAGTTAATCTTGAATGGTCACAGAGCATTTGAAAGTTTCATTTTTTTTTCTGGCTTTCTCATATATGTCAACTTGAGGCTTCAAATAGTTAATTTTACTTGTGTTGGTGGATTTACTATCTTTGAAAACCAAGTATGACACAATTTTTTTTCTTTTTTCTTTTTTTAAAAGATTTATTTTTTATTAATTTATTCTTGTTACATCTCAGTGTGTATCCCATCCCTTGTATCCCCTCATTCTTCTCTCCCTCCCATTTTCCCCTTACTCCCCTCCCCTATGACTGTGACTGAGGGGGACTTCCTCACCCTTTATATGCTTATAGAAGAGACTTGATACCCTCTGAGCATATAAAGTGTGACACAATTTTATTTCATATTAATAATACTCTCTGAGCTTGGTTTTTGATTCTCTCTGGCATATAAAGAGAATCTTCTAGAAGTGCCACCAGACGTTCGCAGCTGTTCCATGCTAAGGAATTTTATTCTAAGAATACTCATGTTCTTGTGCTGCCATTGGGCACAGGGCCTTCCCTTGTGCTCAACATTGATTTGGGTCTATAATATCAAGTATGCCAAGTTTGTCACCAAAACTTCAGAGCTCAGGAGAAGAAATGGAGTCTGAAGTTATTTTTGTAGGAACCGAACTTTTTATTAATATTGGAAACTGGCCACAGTGAGGCAAGGCAGGGTGGAAAGTAGAGCCATGCCTCTTTGAGTTTGAAGTGACATTAACTTTCCTGCTAAAGTACTTCACTTCAAAGACCTCAGTGTGAATAGTCTTGGGCCCCTGACAAAACAGAACTGGGTAGAGGAAGAGTAATTGAATGATGTCTTCCCTCCAAAAATAAGCCCAGCTGTATGTCTGAGCAGACTAATTTATCCGCTGTTCTTTGGCACCCTTCAAACCAGCTCTTTAATGTCAGTCAAATCGTCCAGGTGATAAGCTCAGCCTTGACACGGTGCCTGCTTCTACAGTTTTCTTGGTTTGCTGGCATCCTCTCCCTCAGCTCAGCAGGCTGCCACTGCAGTGTAGGGGAGACTGTGTCTTCCAGAATTTTGCATTGGGAATTACAGTCAGCTTTCAAAGCAGTTCAACCTATTTGCACGGCAGGCTGTCAGTGCATGAAACAAGAGAAGCCTGCATTCCCAACTTGCTCCTTGATAAGGGCCTGCTTGTGTTGCACTTTTCTTTTATTGATCATATTGCTGTATGCCGTGTGTTGAGCTGGGTGTGCCCATAAGACAGTGAAACCTTAACCCTCGTGCCTTAGTATCGGCCATTGCCCTTTCTATCTCGGAATGTCTCTTGATTGGAAGTAAGGTTTGTATAGCTGCACTTAGTGAGCATACACTCACAGCAGGGAAGAGTTAGGACCTGAGTCTACTGAGACTATGTCTTTATGGAAAAAAAAATTTAGACACAGACAAACACAGCAGGCACTCCCTGCAGACTTTAGAAGGAGCACGTCTTGCCAACATCTTGTTCTTTGATAGCCAGCCTTCCCAAGTACCACAGGATAAGCTCTGCTGTTGTATAAGCCATTTGGTTTATGGTACTTGATTACAGCACCCTTCAACTAAATCACGCGGTTTCCTCGTATAACTCATGGTGATGTTTCCGAAAGGGAAATTTACATGTTATATCCTAGCATGGTCAGAGCGTCCATTCTAGATTGTTCTGCCTTGAGCTCTTCTGTTGCAATGGCTTCATTTAATCAAATCCTAGACGGGCACTCAGGCGCAGTACCTACTACCTTAGTGGCATGCTGGCTATTTGTCCTAGAAGCCATCAGTAAGCCACAATAGTCCATGCCAGGATAGATGGATTATGTTAAAAAGACTTTTGGCACAGCCTTGAAATTATGTCCAGCCACCAAAAACGGTGCTGTAAATGACTTTTGTAGCCAGGCCCCTTTATATTACTTTCAAACCTGGAACCACATCCTGTAATATCAGAAGTGACTTTAAAACCATCAAGGTAATTTAAGAGGAGGTTAACCACACCTCTGTTTGGAGGGAGTCAGGTTACAGGGCTTACAATCTTCCAAAGTCTCTTAAGTTCTATCTATATCAACAAACGTGGTTGGATATTTGTCATTTGCTGTAGAAGACACAAAACTGAATTTTTGAACAACACGCTCTCCCGAGTGCTCGATTTAATAAGTATTTATTGGAGATAAGAAAAATGTTTACTTATTTTGTTGTTTATTACTAATTCCATTCAGCACCATTTTGTTCCCAAGAACGTGCCACTGTAAGGAATGCTTTTCAGTTTTCAAGCAATTTGTGTGAATCCTTGACCTTGACAGGGGATGAGATAATTATCTTGAAGTAAAAAGTGACTTCAATATACTTGCATGTTATTGAATTTGATGGGTATTAAGTATAGGAAATAATATACATAAACACACACATATTCATGCAGATGAAGGGAGTGTGTGAGTGGAAGGGTGATGATGTGGGTAAGAACTGAAAAAAAGCAGAGGAGCCAGAAATAATAGATCCAATTTTGTGATTAAACCCTGATCAACTCTGAGCTAAACATCTCCTAAAGGTCTTAAATTGTCATAATTGAAAATAAATTTCTATATGAGTGTAGGAAAGAAAATATTCAAACTATAACCTTCTACAACCTCTCATGCCCTTGCATATAGAATACAATATTTCATTTTTAGTAATCCTCCAACAAATTTTAACTGTTTTATCATAATCAAAAGTCCAAGAGTCAAATTCCTATGTTAGCTAAAATATACATGTGACGCAAGGCATGGACCTTCCATAGGCAGGCAGATTTTCCTGTGTGCCTGTGAAGTTAAAATTAGTTAGCTTGAAATTGTGACTAGCCACAAAACTAGTACCATAAATTACTTTTATATTCAGGCCCCTTATATTACCTTCAACCCATGAAATAAAACCTGTAGTATCATAAAAGATGTTAGATACATTAAGATAATTTACAGAGAGGGCAACCAACACCTCTATTTGAGGGAATTGTGTTACAGGCTTACAATCTTCCAAACCTGTGTGACAAAGAGAGGAAGCAGGTTCTTATTCTGAAAGGGAGAAACAGGTAAAAGGCGATGTTGTTGCTGGTGCTAAGTGAGTAAGTCCAAATAGCAGCAAACCTTAAAGCTCCAGAATACTCTTCTGTGATACCATTTACCATTTCCTGGGAACATTGGGATGGGATTTGGGGTACTCCAGATTTCAAATCTCATTGTTTGACAGGAACAGCCAGCACAGGAATTTTTATGGTTTGGAGCCATGTGTCTGTATCCATCCCAGGCTACAACTAGAAACCGTTATTCTGCATGTCTGTGTCCATGGAGGAGGCCTTCCTTTTACAACCCAATCAGGACTGATACAAGTTGTGCCTAGCCCTCCCCTCCCCCCCCCTCCCCCCCCCCCCCCCCGACCCCAGGCTTTCTGCTATATCCATTGATGTCTAGGCAAAGGATAATGTGCTTTCAGAACTCATGTACTCAGTGCATCTACACAGGTAGCACCATGTGGGGGCAGTAGTCAGAGCTTACCATGGCGTACTTTGAGACACACCTAGGCAGGGAGGGGAGGCAGGGCCTGTTTCAAAGAGCACTTGCACTGGAATTGAGGGAGCAAACACTAGATCTGGTGAGGGGTAAATGAGTGAACTGAGGTCATGCCATGCACTTCTGCCTAATAAAGTTCATAGGTCTGGAAACATTTCATCAGAGAGCTTTGTGATGTTCCTGGAAACGAGGGTGGTCTCTTCCAGTTTTTAATGCTTTTTTCCCCATATTTCTAGTTATGATGTCATCAGCGTGTGTGTGTGTGTGTGTGTGTGTGTGTGTGTGTGTGTGTAATAGCTAGTTCTACTGGCATTCTGATCATTATTTTTAAAGCTTAAGAAATTTCTAAAACGTTTCATAGCTCTACACCTTACCTCTTTGAACCCCTACTGGAGCTGCCCCAATGAGATATTCATGGCAAAACAATATGGCTATTGTGGGGCTTTCAGGGATCCCGCTGCTTGAGGCTTGAAACATTAAGATACCTGCATGGTTTAAGGCTGTAGGCCTTTTGCTGGGGCAGTCTCCGGGCTAGCTTCTAACTTCACTTCTCTACCATTGCGTCCCACTGTGTGGTTCTCACAGCCTGTTCTCTAGCTACCACCCAGCTCTGAACCCAGAGACACTCCCCCTCCTTTTCCTGCGGGAGCTCCCTTCCCCTCCTGTCCTGAGGCCATGGAGGCCCTCTTCTTGTCCCGGTGTGTGGCTCTAGACATTGTGGGTCTTTTAAGGTTTAAGCTTGAGGCTTAATTAAGACCTGGTGACATCTATATAGTTTAAGGCTGCTGGCTTCCCCACCCCCACCTCCCTGCCCAGGCATCCTCTTAGCTAGCTTCTAACTTTTTTTTCCTTTTTTTTTTTTTTTTTGAGACAGGGTTTCTCTGTGTAGCCTTGGCTGTCCTAGACTCGCTTTGTAGACCAGGGTAGCCTTGAACTCATGGCGATTCACCTGCCTCTGCCTCCCTAGTGCTGGGATTAAAGGCGTGCGACACCATGCCCGGCTTAACCCAACTTCTGCGCCATTGCCTTTTTCCATTTGCTTCTCACTACCTGCTTTCCAGCTCTGTCCCATCTACTTCTCCCAGGTCTCAGAAAGTTCGGCCCCTACTTTCAGCCCCACCTCCAGCAAGGTCTGCCCCAGCTCTGGGTGCCACCTCTTTATTATGGAAAAAAAAAGCCACATTCCAGTCTGAACCAATCAGTAGCAGGACAACATGCTGGATCTCTTTGGGCTGCTGTTTGGCATTCGGGGTTGTATGACCTTCACCACTACAGCTTGCTTTTTAAGGTGATAATCTCAGAGAATCATCTTTTGGCTCCCGAAGAAGGACACAAATTTACATATAGAAGGCTTGTAATGGGCTGTTGATAGGACAATACAAACATTCTGCCTGCATTTATCTCTGCAGAGGCAGCAACCAACAATTGAAAATTACAGGGACCCAACTTCATACAATATGTTGGAAGGTCATCCAAACATCTGGCACTTTCAGTTTCCTTATACTGGCTTACCTTTTGGTCTTCTTCCAGATCTCCAGGTTGCAACTTGAAATGTCTTTTTTCTTTCTTTTTTTTTCTTCAGACTTTCTCTGTAGACCTTCCTCTGTCTTCCCAAGTGCTGGGATTAAAGGCCTGCACCATCACACCCTGCAAAAATGCTTAGTCTTTTTAGTGAGTTGATATTAATAAATTTAGGCTAGTCTAATTCTGTGTTTATTACATCATTACACCATAAAAATGAGTGGTTTTCTTTTTTCTATTTCATACCTGTTTTCTAAATTTCTGTTCATATAGAATAGGAAAGGGAGGTAATTCTGAAGTTTAATATATCCCCTCATGGGACATAGTTCCTCTCTTTTAGGGGATTGCTGGAACATCTCTCTTAGTTCTGTGTCTACGAGTAATGAGGTATGGTAGAAACAAGCACTGAGGAGAGTCATTGTTGTCTTTCATGGTAATTCTGTAGGTGACCTCATTAGAGTGTCTTTCATCAGAGCAAAGTTAAACTGCTCAGATTAACTAGTAGGAACCAATATCATTAAGGGCAAAGATCTCCTGGAGTTATCTCCACTCTTTTACTACTGTGGAAAGTTGATTCAGTGGCAAATAAATTACAGACTTTAGGGATGCAGTGCTGCCACCTTCAAAAGGGCTTTTTTTGTGCATTCTATTTGCAAATTACATAATCATCTTCTTTCTTCCTGTCCTCCCATCAACAGTAAACACCTTGAGAAGCTGGATGATTTATTTTGTTGTGGTGGTAAATGAGTTATTTATAAAGCGAAATTCTTCTTTGTTTATACTATTTTATGTCTGTAGTTACAGGGTCTGAGAGTTTCCTTCAGGCCACTAATAGAATCCCTTATGTGACATTTAAACTGTCACATACTATTAGTTTGGAATAAATACTTTCAAACAATATATATATATATATACACACACACACACATGTTGGTGAGAATAATTACCATTAAATATTTATCTAATAGGTAATAATATTCAGAAGTAGGAAGCTCTTCAACCTGAGTTCTGGTTGCCACTATGCCCAATGTTCTGTGCAGTTATAGATAAAACAATGTTCTTGAGGATTATTTTTATATTCTACAGAGTCAGGTGAATTAGCTTAGATATTCATTAGCTTTCCTAAAATATTTAATATTTTATTTCACAAAAGAAGCTCAATTAGTATAAGATTCCAACGATGTTCACATTTCAGAGTTTATCTGGTTTAATGCTTGCCTGTTGGTCTTGTTGAAGTAAGACTCAGCCATCTCCAATAATGTGAGCTGTGGAGGAAGTGATGGGAAACATTTACACTAAATATGTTTTGTGGGTCATACACCAACTGTCCCAGTTTTGTTATTTTCTTTCAAATCCAAATCATAAGTTTTTTTTGTTACCTGCTGCACTACACAGTTGAGTTACCTTCCTTTGTGTGTGTGTGTGTGTGTGTGTGTGTGTGTGTGTGTGTGTATGATGTTGTTGCTTTGGGTCTCATAGGCAGTAAAATATGATGTTTTTGAGCTACAACAACAGCTCTGCAAAAATGAATACAAGCACCCTTGGTTATTTTGTTCCCATGTAAAGATCCGATTTTCACTCAAGTGCGCCTAATCCTGGAGACTGTGGCTTTGATCTCACACATCTGTAGTTGTCACAATGATAGAGTCTTTATGGATACAATTAAATTGAAATTTTTAACATGAAAATATTGAATGCTGAATGCTATATATCTTTACAATAGATAAAAGTGGTAGGAACAGATACTTTAAACAGGTCAAATAGGCCTTTTGTTTTCCTGCCCTGCTTGCCCCAGCTCTCATCTCTGCTCTCAGATCTCTCTGTGTTTCTTCTCCTACCTTGTTCTCTCTCTTCAACCACTACCTCTGTCTATTCTATTTCCCATTCTGAGGGAGACTTAAACATCCTTCCTTGGATCCTCTTTGTTACTTATCTTCTTTGGGTCTGTGAACTGTAGTCTGTTTATCCTGTATTATATGGCCAAAATCCACTTATAAGTGAATATATACCACGTGTTCCTTTCTGGGAGAAAAGAGAAAATATGGGCGTGGGCATCTCTGTGACAAGCTGGAGACCTAAGTCAGGGTAGGCTCCCTGGGGGATATGAGAGGGAATCTAGCAGAAACTCCTAGTAGCAGTGGATATAGAGACTGAAGAGGATACCCTCTAACTAGACAAATCTTTTAGTAGAGGGAGGGAAATACCAACCTACCCACAAAACTTCAACTCAAAATTCATTCTGCCTACAAGATGTGCAGGGAGAAAGACAGAACAGATATAGCAGAGATTGAAGAAATGTCCAACCAATGCCTGACCCAACCCAAGACCCAGCCCATGGAAGAGAACCAACCCCTGGCACTATTAACAATACTCTGCTATGCCTGCAGACAAGAGTCAAGCAGAGTTGTCCTCTGAGAGGCTCTACACAGCAGTACTTTGAAACAGATGCTGAGACTTACAACCAAGCATTGGGAGATGCATAGGTAACCTTGTGGGAAGGTTGGAGGAAGGAAAAAAGGACATAGAGGTGACAAGACCTTCACAAGACCAACAGAGCCAACTAACCAGGGACCAGAGGGACTTGCAGAGACTGAAGCACCAACCACGGACCTTGCGTGGACTGGACCTAGGCCCCTAAACATATGTAGCAGATGGGAAGCTCAGGCTTCATGTGGGTCGCCTAGTAAGGGGAGTGGGGCTTTTTCTGACATGGCAGATTACTTGCCCAGTCAAAGGGAAAGAGGACATGCTTAGTCCTGATACAACTTGATGAGCTGGGATGGATGGGAAGGGGAAGAGACTGGGAGGCAAGGAGGAATGGGGCTATGAGCAGAATGTAATGCAAATAAACAAACAAATGATTAAAAAAAATGGAGAGGTCAAATAAAGATGAAGATGGGACTCACCTCGAGAAAGCACTCAGCATGGAGACTTTAGAAGCTAAAGGAGTCAGGGATGGCTTCCTCCTTATTGTCTGTTTGAGAAAACTTACCTCTGAAAATGTTATTTGTTACGGACTTCTGTTCTCTACAGTTGTGAAGGAATTGGTTTCTATTTTTTTTTTTTAAATTTTAATATTTTTGTTTTATGGCTTGAGAGTCTCATATGTATGTATAATGTGTTTTGATAAAATCTTCCCTTATTCCCGCCCCTCAATTCTTTCCCATCACATCTTCATAAGTGTTTATTTAAACTACTGAGTACATTTAGTTCTCCCCCTTAAATATAGGGCATAAGACCATGTACTGGAGCATAAACAGACCCTCAGGTACTGCATCCCAGGAAAAAGTGACTATCTCCTCCCTAGCAGCCATCAGTTGCCAATAGCTCATCAGCTAGGGGTGTGATAGTTTGTGTATGTATATATATATATGTGTGTGTGTGTGTATATATATACACACACACACATACATACACAAATCTTTGAGTGTGAGAATGAAGCTACAACAGAAATTGACACAAAGAAGTGTGACCTGAATTGCATCTATTTTTACTAGCGTATTTCAATAAAATGGAATTTTTCTTATTCAATTTTATTTGTTTTATGTTTTCCTAAGAGCATGTTTCTTTCTTATAAGCATCTTTACTTTAGAGGATTCTGTACATAGTAATACACTTTCAGGGACCTTTGTTAGATGTTTGTTTAGAGAAGATGTACAATTGTGTTTTGATGAGGTGAACATAAAAACAGTCATTGGAATAAAAACAGATAATGCACTATCATTCAAAATTGATTTTCTTTCATATATTCTCAACCAACAGGAATGTGTTAATTATTTCTATACAGATGATCAATGGACATTCTTTCTTGAGTCACAAGGGTCTATGTAGAAATGGAGACTTCTCTGAACTCTTCAATATCCTCTTTCCCCACTTTGGGTATGAAGGCAGGGCTTTTCTCAAAGAGTAGAAGACCTCCTTGGTTTACAATTTTTGGTTTGATTTTGTGAGAACAATAAGACATATTTACTTAGGTGAAGACTGAATGACCAGCTTTTTTGCTAACCCTTCCTCCTAGAGCATCCATTTTATACAGCACACCTGAAGCCTTTTTGGATAGTTCATTGGGGTTATTTAATTATTACACTTATGAAGCTTTTTCTGGAGAACTATAAGATTGTCCTGGTCAGAATGGCTAAGATAAAAAACTCAACTGACAGCACATGCTGGCGAGGATGTGGACTAAGGGAAAGTCTCTTCCATTGCTGGTGGGAGCGCAAACTTGTACCACCACTTTGGAAAGCAATCTAGCACTTTATCAGAAAATTGGGAATAGTTCTACCTCCAGACCCAGCTATGCCACCCCTGAGCATATACCTGAAAGATGCTCCACATACCACCTGAGCATATACCTGAAAGATGCTCCACATACAACAAGGACATTTTCTCAAATATGTTCATAGCAGCTTTATTCATAATAGCCAGAATCTAGAAACCACCTCGATGCTCCTCAGTTGAAGAATGGATAAAGAAACTGTGGTACATTTACACAATAGAATACTAGTTAGTTGTTAAAAATAAGGAAATCTTGAAATTTGCAGGCTAATGGCTGGAACAAGAAAAGATCATCCTGAATGAGATAATCCAGACCCAGAAAGACATGCACGGTATATACTCATTTGTAAGTGGATATTATTTAAGTAATAGAGGATAACCACACTACAATATACAGACCTAAAGAAACTAACAAAGAAGGCCCTAGGGAGGATGCTTAATTTTCAATCAGAAGGGCAAATAGAATAGACACCAGAAGCCCTTGAAGAGAAGGAACAGGGAAGGAGCCTACTATCGAGGTTCTCTGAAAGGCTCCACCCAGCGGCAGATCCAGGCAGATGTTGAGACTTATAGCGAAACTTTGGGGTGGAGCACAGGGAGTCTTATGGAAGAGTTGGGGGGTAGAAGGACCTGGAGGGTTCAGAAGCTCCACAAGGAAACCAATGGAGCCAACAAGTCTGGGCCTGGGGTGGGGTCTGCAGGGACTGATGCACCAACCAAGGACCACACACGATGAGGACCTAGATCCCCTGCTCAGATACAATCTTTAGGCCACACCGTCTCCTTTTGGGTCCCATAATATGAGGAGCAGGAGCTACCTCTGACGTGGAATCTGGTTCCCACTCATTGATCCTTTCCAGGTGCATCCTTGCCATGCTACAAAGGAAGTGGATGCAGGCAATCCAGACGAGATCTGATAGGCTGTGGTCAGATGATAGGGGAGGAGGGCTCCCCCTTTCTGAGGACTAGAGGAGGAGTGGAAGGAGGATGAGGAAGGAAGGGTGGGAATTGGAGGAGACAAAGGAGGGAGATATAAAGCGAATAAATGGAAAATTACAAAAAGATTTTCTTGGTCTACTTGAAGACCACAAGAAATGTCAATGAAATCACATTAAAGTAGCATCGTGGAAAAACAGTCTTGGGTTTACAACCACTCTTAAGTCCTTTCCATGCTCCCTCAAGTTGATAGCTTCTTTTTCTTTTCCTTTTTATTTTTAAGATTGTATTTTATTACATTTCTTTTTATTTTAATATTATATATATATACATATATATCCATCTATCTATCTATCTATCTATCTATCTATCTATGTATTATCTGTCTATCTATCCTTTCCCACAGTTATTCAAAGTTATGTACTCTTTTCATTGTTACTGCATACATTTATTTATTTGCATATACATAACATATTTCCAATATAACCTTTTGAGTCAATATAGTGTTACTGGTATGTATATTTTCAAGGACAACCAATTGTGTGCTCTCTGAGGATGCAGTGTGTGTGTACACACATGTGTGTGCATGTGTACATACAAATATGTAATACAACCTGCTGAGTGTTTTGTTGTTTTGTACGGTTTCAGGGCTGATCGCTCTGCATTGCACAGCCACTTTGGGCACTCATCCCTAGGAGAGGCTAGTTCTCATTCTCACAGCAGTCATTAGCTACCTACAGTTCTTTGTTTAGGGATAGAATATTATGGAAGTTTTCCTCTTCTATTTTAATATGTGGATTGGTGTTGCCATTATCTCAGCTACCTCAGGCTCTCAACTGATGCAAACTGGTGAAACAGAGAGATAAAACTTATTTTGTGATTAAAAAAATCATCCACTGATTTTATTAATCCATTCTTTCTTTCCCTTCTCTATTCCTTTAATTCATGTTTTTTCTTTTTTTCATTTTATTTTGTTTTTCTTTCTTTCATTTTTTAAAAAAAGAGACTATCTCAATGGTTATCCCCTTTCTTGTATCCTCCCATTCCTCCCTCCCTCCCATTTTTCCCTCACTCCCCTCCCCTATGACTGTGACTGAGGGGGACTTCCTCTCCTGAGATGTAATATGAATAAATTAATAAAATTAAAAAAAAAGAGGCTATCTTGCAGTAGAAATGCTGGTCCTCTGGCTCTTACGATAAGAATTAGCATTTACTAAACACTTTTCATGAGCCAAGACATTAGGTAATTTGTTTAAGATAACACAGGTATTGCCCTCTGTTAATAGTTAACAAAGCTACTTATTAATGATAAAGTCCTCGTAGTCAGACCAGCAGTGTATGACAATGTCTGTGTTTACCTAAAGTGACCCAGAATGCACAGGGGTTCCTACTCTTTGAATCAACTCATGTCTCCCTAACTGCATGGCATTCTTTCTGTAGGTGCCTGTTTGATTAAGCTATGGTTATTTTCTAGCTCTTCTGCTTTACTAGCAATTCAACCCAGAAAAGCCCAACATGTAGCCTTGAGAAGAGAGCTGGCTCAAGGAAGTTAGACACATTTCTTTCAGCCATTTACTTGGGCATATCATTTCAGAAAGCTTTGGGCTTTAAAGTAGCACATGTTCTGGTTTCAAAGACATTTGAAGTGAGGATTCTCACTACAGATCTCCTCAGTTCTCTGCTTCAGTCGCTCTCCTAACATAACACCCAAGCTCTCAGCTGAGCTGGGGGCTCATATAAAGACTAAAATGCAGTGGGTCTGCTTCCAAACTTACATATATGGCTGTGTGAAAAATTAAATTTCTTTTTTATGTTGGACTTTCCAAATGGCTATTGACTGGAGAACCCCCATCTCCAGTTCCGGGCCACCTGAGTGTTCCTAATATTGCCAGTTGCTTCATGGAAGCAAGCCAAGAAGAGGGTAGTTTACCAAGGTGGACACCAAAATCTTTATAATATAGTTTCAATGTTTTTTTAGACGTGTGTGTGTGTGTGTGTGTGTGTGTGTGTGTGTGTGTGTGTGTGTGTGTATACTGAAGGGAAAGGCATGAGAATATGGGGACATAGAGAAGAAAAAGCCAATAAAACTGATCTTGGAGAAATCTACTCCAATTTCTTTCATTTTTTCATTCAGTTGTTTTTGGGATAATGTTTTGTAGTATTCATTGATATCTCAGCTGAGAATAAAGAGGGGAAAGATTCTGGTATATGACACTTTTATGAGAAGTGTCAACAATTTGGATTTTGTCCTTCTAATATGAGTGTCATAGAGTCTAACTCTTGTTTAAATTGTAATTCCTTGATGGCATGAGATGCACCTTCTTGTGGATTCATTAATACTTATCTTTCTGATGACTTGTCTAAGACTTTGACTTTTTTCTTTTCTTTTTATTAGTTACTTAAGAATTTTAGGTAATGCACTTTGATTATCTTTATTACTCTTCCTGCTTTCCACTGATCTACCCTTCCTTTTTTAACCCACCCAATTCTCCGTCCTTTAAAAAATCTTTTAAAAGCAGTAAGTGCAGTTGTAGTTTTCATATACTCTTGGATGGGTAGCCCACTGGACAATTTTCCACCTAGACAGGGACCATACTCTTAAATAAACTGACTGTCTCCTACCGGCTATCAGCTGCTTATAGCGCCTTAGCTAGTCCTGGTACTTCGTGGGCATCTCCTCTCTTCAGCTGGAATTTTGTCTGACTTGAGATTGCACAGGTCTTGTGCATGCTCTCTCATTTTTGTAAACTCATATATGCAACTTCCGTCATGTGTTCAGAAATCACTTTCTTTGTAATATCTACAACCTCTGGCTCCTCCACTTTTTCTTTAGTGTCTTGTTTTGCAGTGATCTTTGAGTCATGTTAGGATGGGGAAAATAGAGATGCCCTGTTTGAGACCACACATTCCACACTCCCTTATTCTATGCACCTTGACCAGTTTTAGATCTCTGGGTTCATTGCTATCTATTATAAAAGGAAAAAATTGACAGATGTACCAGTCTATGTGTAGTTACTTTAATACCATGTTCATTTAACAGAAGGGTAGTAGTAGATCTTCTCCTATGGCCTACAACCTGTCTAACTACAAGTTTTTGAGTCCCATGACTAACACAATCTTTTTATTTTATTATTAATGAGTCTTAAGAATTATTTGTATATTTAGCGTAATAATCCTTAATCACATTGGGGAAGGGAGGTGGCAAATATGAATCTCCAGGCTAGTAGTTTGTCTTCATTTTTATGCCAGTATCATTCACAGAGTATATCTATTTTAAGCAATTCCAGTTAATAAATTTTTCCCTTGGACCAAATCTTTGATGTTGTATTGCAAATCACCATTAAATCTGAGGACATGTAGACTTTTAAAATGCTGTCTTCCATTAGTTTGACAGGTTTTGAATATTGTATTTAAATCTGTGGCCCATATGACTCAGTCACAGTCATAGGGGAGGGACGTAAGGGGAAAATGGGTGGGAGGGAGGAATGGGAGGATACAAAGGATGGGATAACAATTGAGATGTAATATGAATAAATTAATAAAATATATTTAAAAAAGATACAAAGTTATTGTCCAAGTCATGTTTTTTCGAATATGGATGTGAAGTTTTTCTGGCAGAATCCGTTGGAAAAAGTATATTCTGTCCATTACCCTGACTTGAGTCCTTTGTCAGAACTACAATTACTATTTGCATTTGTCTTTCTTTTTTTTTTCTTGTATTCTATTCTGCTCTGTTAATCTGTTTTTCTACTAATTCCATACTTTTCTGGTTACTCCACCTTTACAGTAAGTTTTGAAGTCAGGTGGTTTCAGTTCTTCTGACTTCCTCAACAATGTTTTTCTGTTACCCTGGCTTTTTGCATCCTCATGTAAAACTTAGAACTATTATTTAAAATGTGATAACAGAATTCATAAAGAAAATACTCTACTTTTAAAGGTAGAGGAAACCTATCAGAATAGCAGCATATTGGAGATCTTTCTTGTAACTCCTGGAGAATAGTTACTCCTTTAGATTGCTGTATTAGGGTAAGTAACAGTGGCAGCGATAACAAATTATCCTCAACTTTTAATTACTGAGTTCAGTAAATATTTCTTCTTACATCATGCTTATAGTAACAATTAACAGTGTAGTAGTACTTCATAAATCATTCACTGGCTCATGCTTTTTACAATAAAGGGCCCCTAAGGTCTCTACTTGATCTTTTTTTCATTATACACAATTTCTTATGGAGACTTATGCACACAGGATTGATAGATATGTATCATAATTGTAAACATAATTTTAGTCTGTATTTCATCATTTGTGACTTGGTCCTAAAGGCCCAGTAGTGTGGGGAAAAAAAAGCAAAGCAAAGAAAAACATAGTTATAGGTCAAGCTTTGCAACTCCCAATACAAATTTTGAAGTGTTCAGAAGTTGACTTTTGGGATGAAGTGTGAACACTGAGCCATGTAGATCAAATGGAACAAGTTAATTAAAACCCTGTAAAGACTAAGCCATAGATGAGCCTGAAGAGACAGCTTGAGAATAGTCTATGAAGTCGTCTGTGCTTTGTGAAGAGCTTGAATATATGACTGCACATCATTAGGGACCAGGAGGTGTCCCTAGTCAAATATTGTGGAACTAGAGCATAATTGGTAGTAATGGTAATTGGTGTTTGGTTGTTTGTTTGTCTGTCTGTCTGTCTGCCTGTTTTTTAAGTCTTATTGTTGGGGATCCTTGGTTCAAAATGGTAAAAGAATGAGCTAAAGCATGGAGACTTACTTTTGACCTTTGGGAATAGAGGATTTGATTTGTGACTACAGAAAGGAAAGAGCAGGCAGAGGAGGAAAACAAAGAAAGCCAGGAAGATCAGGAAGAGGAGAAAGAAGAATGAAGTCCACAGAAAGCATTCTGTGGGAGACTGTGTTCAGTGATGGACAGAGAAATTCAATGTCAGGTTACCTTAATGATGGGACATGCTTTTACTCCCATACTTGGGAAGCAGAGACAGGTGGATGTCTCTGAGTTTATAGCTGGCCTGTCTTACAAGGCAAGTGCCAGCACAGCTGGGTTTACTCTACAACCCTATCGAGGGAGGGAGGGAGGGAGGGAGGGAGGAAGAGAGAGAGAGAGAGAGAGAGAGAGAGAGAGAGAGAGAGAGAGAGAGAGAGAGAGAGAGAGAGAACTTTATTCAGGTACAAGAAAAATGCTTTTATCAAATATGATGTATAAAAATATTTTTTATGGAATAAAAAAGACATTTTTCAACATTCAATAGAGAATATATTATGCTATTAAGAAGAAAAAAAGCAAACCTTTTGCCCATTTTCTAAAACACGCTTTCAAACTTATTGTTTGACTAATGGAGAGCACTTGTGTTGGAAACATTGCAACTGACAGGACTTTTCTCCATCCTACCAATACTTTGTTTTAAGCACCACATTTACCGTGAAAAGGAGGAAGGCAGTTCCAGGGAGTTTTAGGAAAAGAGACGAGGCTGTTCAGGCTGAGTTCACCAGCTTTGATGGTTGAGGCTTCTATGCTAGATTTGCAGGAAGATAGAAATCACTGTCACATTTTTATTTGTTTAGAAGAATAAATAGGAAATGAGTTACATGACAAATACATATCCAGAAGATATTCTATCCAGGAAGAAGGAAATGGCTGTTAAGCAGATCCTGATTTGGGGCATAATCAGAACCTTATAATTCCCATAGTTATTTATTATGAACATTCCTTCTGCTGACTTTTAAATGAACATTCATAAAAGATTTAATGTTTTTGGCAGAGAGAAAATATAAAGAATGTCTTGCCATTTTGGAATGTGTATAATGAAATGAAAAAATGCATTCATCTGTCCAGTTCTTTCTCTGTTTAGAGAAAGAGACCACACTATTTGAGCCTTAGGTATATTATTAAATTATTGCTCCCTGTGGATTGTGCAAAATCCAACCAGAGGTACATTCTTTTGTTTCTTTCTTGCAAAGAGCATTGCTGTATTTCTTTCTTCTTAGCTTCTAAACACTATATTAGACTTATGTTTTTTTAAATGACATATTGCACCTTGTCCCTCAATATGTCCTTATTCTGTAAAATGTCATTACAGTGCTCTGTGTGAAAGGAGACTGCATTGGAGGGAAGGAAAAGCCCGGAGAACATCTTATCTCTGTTTCCTATACAATACAGCCAAAGTTAAGGAAAGCATTTGTTATAGTCACAGATGGCTTCACTGCTTTCTGGCTTACACATTTTCCTATCCCTGCTTTCCTCTGACTGACTGACAGAGCTCCAGTGAGGCAGCGAAAATCTCTCCAAACAAGGGAACGGCTCCAAGATGTGTTATGTATCCTTGCAGCTGACAACTTTCTTGCTTTCCTTCATTGGTCTCTTGAAACCTTTAATTCCTTGTTCCGTTTTTCCCATGAGCACCTTCATTCTTTCTGTTCCCCGACTTGTTAGCACCCTACGTGTGCTCTTCTCTGTGCCATACGCAAATATGTCACATATGGAGTTGGTGGCCAAAATAAAACATTACAGTGTCATTAATGGTTATGATGCAAGTTGTCTACTTTTAATCTCATCATGTAGAAAATCCAATCATGACACTATTTGAATGGACATCTTCAACACAGGTTGGGAAAGGATGTTCTTCCCTTTTAATAGACTGTGGCCAGACAAAGTTTACAAAGATTCAACCATAGAGAAACCCTGGAAGTTGTTTCATGGTTGGTGTGTATCCCGTGGCCCTTTGCTTGATTTCCATGCTATGGTCACTCCTATCACCATTGGTTCCCAAGCACTCACAGCCTCACTGCTAGTGACTTTTGAGGAGTAATTTTTCCTTTCTTTTGCATATCTAAGTGGTAGATGCATAGCTACCTACCTATCATACACACCCACTAATAATCTAGGAGAGCATGAGTCGAGAAATTGCTGTTTTAATTCTTTCATGTCTTTGACATCACCGTATTCAGGTTTTCCCTTCTCTGTGTCCTACCTTTCTCTCATTGAGTATAAGTCACTTTAGCAGACCTTTTATTCCTGGCGCACAATCTTTGCAGTCAGATGAGGTCTTGATGCTCTAGCAATAGTCTTCCATGGGTGAGTGCAAATAAAGACAATCTTTAAAGTCTGTGCTTACTTCTTCCCTTAAACTATCTTAGCTCATCTTAATATACTTTGTAATTATTCTTCTGGTTGCTATACTTCTTTTATTTAGTGATCATCTCTCAGCTCCATTACTAGCTACTGTTCTGGCTCTACAGATCCCTCATTGCACTCACCTTCTTTATGACTTCATATGCCTGTAAGTCCATGAAGTGATGTCTACAGTCCACATGCTCTGATAGCACAAGATCTTTCAGGATTTGACCATTAATGATGCAATGTGAAGAATTTCTTCTCTTGTTAGCATTGCATATTTTCTACCCAGTCACATTAGTGACTCATGGAGCTTGTGCTCATAAAGCATATGCTATTACCTTTAATTGTATTTAAGTAATAGATAACACTTTCTAACAAGCCCAATGATACCATGATGCTGAGGAGAGTGGGAACACCCTCCATTTCTTTCCTTCCTCAAATGCTTCCATCCACATAATTATAAATCAAGGTTAATCAACATTTTAAAGAACATTCTTGGTCTACTTTTCAGGAACTTACTTACATTAGCATCATACCCACGTATATTTTCTTTTATAAAAATAAATAGGCTGTTATGCTATGTATATAGACTTCTGCATTTGTATTCTTGTTTGCCACTATTATATTTTGTTTCATGTTTCTTCTACTTAATAAAAGTGCCTCTCAGTTTTTCAGACTATACATTTTTCTTTCATGATGCAGCTAAAATATAATTTTTTGCCAGAAGAATTCTTCTTAATTGTTCACCTAGAGTTCTGCCTCATAGTGTTGCTACATACTCTTCCCTAGCAGCATTTATTGGAATATAATGTAATTATGTGCTATTTATACCCTCCAGGAGACTGTGAACTCCTTAACTCATTTAGTAATTTTTCATGCACATAATGGACACTTATTAAATACTTAAATGAATTAAGTTCTTAAGGCATTCAAAATACTTTCCAAAATCTTGGTTTTCACTTAATAGAATGTCTAGAGTTGGAAAGTATACGAGTGTTTTTGGCAAGAGAATTGAAAAAAATCAAACTTAAATCCAACATATTTGGATAATTTGATTAAATAGAAGAGAAAGACTCTGAGTTTAGTAACTGATGTCACTTTTTGTCTCCTCTTCTTTATCCTCTTCAATCTTTGCTTTTGCCATATGGAAAAATCAAGTCAAGAAAGGGTTAAATATTCAAATATATAAAATATCTTAACAATAATACTATGACAAAACATGGTAAACTTTCTGAGACTGGTTGTGTCAATGATTTCTTGGTTGTCATACCGAAAGTCTAGCCAGGAAAACAAAAGCAGACGGGCAGGACTAAATTTCATTAACTTGCTTATGTACAGGAAAGGAAGCAATCAGCAAAATGAAAAGATGACTCCTCCAATGGGTAGAAACCTTTGCAAACCCTGTATCTAATAATGGTTAAAATTCTTACAATGTAGGAGCAAAAAGCAAGCCAAATAAAAAACAGCCAAAGAATATCAGTTTAAATTTCTCTAAAGAAGACACACAAGTGTCAAACAGACACATAAAAAAGCTGGGAACATCATTATCCACTAGGGAAATGCAAAATAACACTGTGAAGTGATATCTATTGTTAGTAAGGCTGTTACCAAAATGGAAATATGGTAAATTTGTTGAGATATGCATCTATGAATACTGTTAGATAAAATGTAAAATGCTGTTGTCTTTATAATAGTATGTTCTACAGTGCCATCAAGCAGTCATAATATTCAGAAAAATTAAAGATCATCATCAGTAAGCAATATTTACATTCCTATGTTCATTCAATAATTCATAAGGGTCAACATATTGAGATAAATTCAATTTCCATTTATACGTCATTGGATATAGCATACAGTAGAATGCTACTTTTCATAGTGTCTTCCTTCAAGGATTCTTTTGCTCCTCCCCCATCACCTCTGAGTTTTTACTTTCTTACAGTACATTCATGAAATTCTGTGGGTTCCTGTCTCCTGGACTCTGATGAGGCTCTCTGGTTTGTTAGACTTTCTCCTTCTTATTTCTCATCTTCTTCTCTTTCTCCAGGTTATTACTGAAGACAAAGTACATAGTGTTAGTTTATAATGGATTATAAGTTTCAAAGTAATTCTATTCCTGTTGGAATTAATCTGAAGATTCTCATTTTCCTCTTGCTCCAATATTTTTATTTTTGAAGTAAAAATAACCCAGACTCTTAAGTGCTTAGCAGATATAATGGGTCAATGCCTCTAAAAGAGGTACCATTTACAGTAGGGTCAATGTTGGCATCTCTAGGCTGCACTGAATAAAGGATGGTTTGGGACCACACATTAATATATACACATTAATTAAAGCTGATGAGTAATGATTGAATCTCTTTATTTTTGTTCACGGCATTCACCACACAGATAAGAGAAAACACTCACCCCCATAATAACCCTAATATTGTGACAACGTGTTTGCAGTCTTTTAAAATAATTAAAAGAAAGATGAATATATCTAATTAATACATCTTCAGTGGTTTTCTAAGTTTTGTTTGTACTAAAAAGAAAAAAAAAGGAAAACATTAAACTCATGGGATAATTGACATTGAATTAGAGAAAAATTGCATCTTACCTGGTTTTATGGTGGTGGCTGTGGTTCTCAGTGAGCTCTCAAGGTGCTCAAGCAATACTTTATTTCTAATACTATTTTATTGGACTTCATGCTTGAAGATAGTTGCTTACAGATGTCAGTGCTGCCCAAAAGCAGTGTCATGCATGAGGTTGAACTGAGGGATATTTATTTCTGGGAAGATGGGATCTGTAATATCTAATAAAGAAATATCAATATTTCTTTAAGCTAAAAGTTAGATTGAAGATCTCTGATTCCATTTGAAAATTGGCACATAACATAATATACTGACTGAAAATAGAGTTGCGAATATACAGAAATATTAGTTTCTGAGCAATCTTGACTTCTATTTTTAAATTATTATATCAAATTGAAATGCAAAGCTACATACATTGCCTGTTCACAGGATTGTGTTTGGCCATTGCATTGAAATACATGGAATTATTTGCATTTGTTTGTATCTTCTATAATTTGCATTTCATTTTGGAATGCTGATGTAATTTGAACCATTGTATTGGTAAGGTGGTTTTCATCTTAAAGGCTCATGTTTAACTTTTAAACGAGTAGCTAAGTCCACTAAAAACAATAAATGTCTATGCCATCTTTCATAATAAAGTTCTGGCTAAAAGTTGTTTTTAATACCACACACAAAAAAATAAAAAACAAGTCACCATGTCATGAATCATAAAATCTTTTCAATATTTGGCCTTGGGTAGCCATATTACTCCCAGAAAATTAGTGATGCAGTTATAGTCAGTATCAATGTTAAAAAAGGAGGCTACTTTTCTAGAAGTAGCCATGATTTAAATACATAGCTCTTCAGAAATCACAATCTTGATGACAATTTGCATGATATGATCCATTTTATATTATTATTAATAAATGATTTGGATGTAGTAGAGAATACTATTTTAACAATTGCTTTGTCTTCTATTAATTTATGTATTTTACCCAATATTTTAGGGACACCTCAGTAATCATACTAGATACATTGACAACGGATGACAGAAATTGCTTTAACACTTTTGACTGCTCTGTGTAAATCTCTTGATATTCTTGTGTCTTTTAATGGAACTAGACAGACTATGTTCAGTGACATCATTTGTGAGATCAACACTTCAAATAAAAATGACCTCTGTTGAGGTAGGTTTGTAGCATCATCAGTGCTGTTATCCGTCACTAAATCACAAAATACAAAGTTAGTGGCTCTACTCTCCAGACTTCTTTTTATAGGATATTTTTCAGTTTCTTTCATTTGCTTGACTATAGTCTATTGAGACAAAATAGTTTTAGAAATAGCTCACCCTCTTACAGGCTTTCCTGATCATACACTGTTTAACTAACTCAGCATGAAGAAATGACTGTGGATTCTTTTCTTTTTCTTTTTTGCTATTAAACATTCAACAATACAACTAAGGTATGTGGTTGAGTTCTAGCTTTTTAAAGAAAAATGTTTTATTGAGAAGACTATTTTGTCTGTACAGTACAATCTTTTCTACAATAAATTTGACATCTTGCTTTTGCATATAATGATGTTTCAAATTATCTTTTACAATCTTTGAAATCGTCCACAGATTTTTTTTTTTTACAAATTAATCTTAATGCTGTTAGCCTTGACAAAAACTTAGTCTGTCCACTTTTCTTTGAATGATATTTTTTTTCATCTGTAAATTTTTGCACTGGGGATTGTGTTTTTGTTAAGGAAAGTCTCATGCCTTGCTGACATTAAAAAGCAATAGACAAGAAACTTTTTGTTTTTATTTTTTTACTTAAAATGATTAGCAAGAAAATAGAAAGCAAGATTTTTGCACTGCACCTCCTACATCATAGATAGGTATGTAGCCCAAAACAGAGGTTCTATTGTGAAGTGAATTTGGATGATACATAAGGCTGCCTGAAGTTTGAAGACATATTTAATAAAAAATTCAGGGGCAGGCAAGAAGGCTCACCAGGAAAAGGTACTAGCTGCCAGGTCCCAGGACCTGAATTTTATCTCTAGAACCACATAGTAGAAAACAGAACTGATCCTTCAAGCTGTCTTCTGACCTTGAACCTCTTCTACTAAATTCCTAAATAAATGAATTTTAAAAGTTTAAATACAAATTCTTACCAGTCTAAGGAACATTGAATAAGACAGGTTAATACATTATGGATAATCATTAGATTTCAGACACCAGGTCACAATGGGAAGAGTAACAGATAATGGTGACAATTCAATTGATTGTCCTTGGAAGGCATTACACCAGAAGCCACATGCCATGGCAAAACTAAAGCTACACTTGTGTAAAAACAGCAAGAACATTCATATTTCATATATGATATTGTGACAGGACATTGTCATCTACAAAGTTCCTGCTCAAGAATCATGGAATAGAGCTACAAAAATGTCATAAAAACCTGATAATGATGTTTTACATAAGTTAACTTTCTGTTGGATCATATTCGTAACTGTCTTAGGGTTCTCTGGACTGAATATATATATATATACACACACACACACACACATACATATACCATACAGGTAGTATGCATACACACATGCATTTATATAGTATATGTGTATACATATATACACATTGTATTGTATATATACTTATACATGTATGTATATTATATGTATGGTATATGTATGTATATATGGAATTAGAGTGGTTCATGGGCAGTCATCCAGCTAGTTAACAATGGCTATTTAAGAATGAAAGGTCCAAGAATCCTGTAGTTTCTCAATCTGCAAGGCTGGATGTCTCAGTTGCTGTTCCATATATGACAAAATCCCAAAGAAGTGGCCTCTAATGCCAGTGAAGGAATAGACTTTCCAGCCAGAGTGAGAGCAAGCAGGCACACATCTTTCCATCTTAACAGATTCAGATTAAACATGGGTCTTGTCTTCCCACTTCTAATGATTTAATTAAGGGGAAAAACTCATACAGGTGCATCCAGTCACTAAACGATGTAGTCAGATTGACGACCAAGCACAGCCATCGCAATAAGCATCCTTGGGCTGCGTGTGGCCCACAGACTGTGGGTTGCATTCCCCACCCCTACTTTAGAGCTCTTCAGATGAGGCCACACACTCCAAGTTCACAATCAAACAAAATCACTCTGCTTTTGAATTCACAACAAAAATCTAAATGGTGGGCAACATGAGATACACAAGGAAATCAATTAGCTACACCAGTTCTCACACAATTAACTACGTCAAAATGAGCAATCCTGTGGCCCACTGGCTCCTACATGGGCAGCAATACTTTTGGCTAGGGTGACCTTCCCTGCACAGAAGATGTTTTATCAGGATTAAGTGTGAGCTGCTGCAAAGATGGGGGAGAGGGGTCACAGGAGTCAATCTCTCAGCAATCTACGTTTGTCTGTAGCCACTCTCTGGTTTGTGTTTACCAACTAATGGAAACTGCCCACTCACTGTTACTCCCACATATCATCTTTTTTTTTTACTTTATTAATTTATTCTTGTTACATCTCAATGGTTATCCCATCCCTTGTATCCTCCCATTCTTCCCTCCCTCCCATTTTCCCCTTATTCCCCTCCCCTATGACTGTTCCTGAGGGGGATTACCTCCCCCTGTATATGTTCATAGGGTATCAAGTCTCTTCTTGGTAACCTGCTGTCCTTCCTCTGAGTGCCACCAGGTCTCCCCCTCCAGGGGACATGGTCAAAGGTGAGGCACCAGAGTACGTGAGAAAGTAATATCCCACTCTCCACTCTATACTCTAACTAACCTACGTATCATCTTGGCCCGTTTATTTCCCTCCCTTTCAGCTCGCTTCTCTGGTTTGAGAACTCCGCTCCATCCATCTTTGTGAATCACATTGTGAACTCACATGAATTCTCAGTGAAATCACATTTGTGAATTCATTCTAAATTCCTAGTCGTTTTGAAAAGACTGGCTTTTGTCACAAAATCCGTAGGATTGAATCCTTGATTGCACCTCAGTCCGCGCCACTCTGTAATGGTAAATTCGCACGTTGCCATTTCTGACAACTCACCATGTTATCATCCTTTTACAGGGAAGGATTCTGATTTTATTATTCTAATATATGTATGTTTTTCAATATAGAGCATATTCTATTACACTCATATACCCCAGTAACTGGTACTGTCTTCAACAGAAAAGCAAACTTAGGGCTTAGTGGAAGAAACATAACTACCAAAACAAGCAAACAGGTAACCAATAATGGTTAAATCGGAAAGGGGAAACCCTAGAATGCAAATTATGAAGCAGGAAATTTGTACTCCAAGAGCAAACATCATGGTGTTTATTGCAGTGGAGGTTAGGTAATCCAAGCCTCATTTCAGTAAGAGTTCAGCTAGCATTTAGTGAATGAAGTTGCCCTCTGCAGAAGCCTCAGGGCAAAGCTTGGAACTGGAAGTCTTGTCTTCAGAATTATGATGAAGAGAATCTTACTTGAATATCAAGAAGAAAACCATTTTTTGTCCTGCTTAAACAGTTCTTTGCAACCCCCCGCCCCCCCGCATGTATGTATGTATGCACTTTTGGGTGCACATGTGTGTGTGCGGGTGCAGTGGGGGGTGGTATGGGCATGGCAGGGCTGTGTTGAGGCCAGCGGATAAGTTTGTAATATTTGCTCTCTCCTTCCACGTTTTTATGGATTCTAATGGTTGTGCCTAGGTCACCAGGCTCACACAGCAAAGTGCCTTTGGATGCTGAGCTATCTCACCCGCCCAACATGACAACCTTTGGAGGAAAAAAAAAAATCAGTGCCTGGTTTCAGCCTCTAAAGTTTCTTCGCTAACTGATCTGAACAATTTGGCAGTTTTACAAAAAAAAAAAAAAAAAAAAAAAAAAAGCAAGGTGATTCTTACATTCATTCAAAGTTGAGAACTAAACACTAGAGAGTGTGATTCTCAAAGCATGGCCCTGCCAACTGATTCTATATTGGGAAGACAGTTCTTGGAAACTTCAATTATTTGCTGACCCCAGACATAAGGCTAGTCAGTACATACTAGGGTTGAGTCTATCATACATCAAGGTCTTCAAATTCTTCGAGTGTGCACCACTGTATCAGTGTAGGTTTAGTGGTGTAACAGTGGTGGGAGCATTGATTCACCAGCTTTTGTGGAAAAGAAAATGAACTTGGACCAGAGCTTCTCTGCGATTGAGCAGTAGAGGGTGTAGAGCTGTTTCTCCCTGGTTTTCTCCTCTGATTCCATTTGCCTGTGTATTTTCTGGCGTTCACAGATCTGTCCTTCTTATTCAAATGCAGATGGTCCCTGGCTTATGATTCATTATGAGCCATCGGCTCTACAAGGGTGTGAGAGCATGACCGTACAGCCTTTCTGGTTTTCATTTGCAGTCCAGTATTCATTTAATGACAAGACAATACCAGTCCTTCATTGTAAAACAGGCTTTGTTGATGACTTTGATGCTCAACTGTAAGCTAATGTTAAGTGTCCTGTGATTGTTCAAGGCAGCCAGGCCAAGCGATGATGTAAGCTAATGTTAAGTGTCCTGTGATTGCTCAAGGCAGCTAGGCCAAGCGATGATGTACTATAGGTTAGGTATATTAAATAAATTTTCACCTGACAACATTGTCACTTCACAATGCACTTAACGGGCTGTAACCTTAGACTGAGGAAAGAAATGCCTTCTGCATTAACATTGTGTTTTTCAAGCAATCATAGGCAGGTTGAGATGCCACACTCACCTTGGCTCTGGTACAAAATGCCATGGATTTTGGCAAAGGCTGGGGAAGTGCAAAGGGAAAGGCTGAATAATTTTCCTAGTGGTGCCTAGGTTATAGGCAGAATATCTGTGCATCATCTAACGTTGTTTCTCTTTGTTTCTATATTACAACCCTTTGCTTCAAGACTCTCATTTCCTTCAGATAAAGTGTCAAACCAAACTCGAAGAGGAAAATGAGGTACCAGTGGCTTTCTGAAAGTCCTCAAACACAGGTTCTGAGTCTATTACACTTTCCTTAACTGCAGAATGTTCTGAGCCCAACACCAGTAGAGCGAGCGGAGCTTTAGATTATCTGTTTCCCCATGTAATTTTAAACGTACTTTAACTGGAGTCCAATGCTACAACTGGTCGTAATTACGCACTAATAATGTGCTAAATTTGATTCAAAGGAACAAAAACATTTTGAGTTCTTCAAGGACAAAATGTCTTCAAGCCCCCCCCAAATTCCCTGCATTCCCACTATTCAAAAATATCTAACACATATTTTTTTTCTATTTGAAGGAAAATTCTCCCAGGCTCAGGAATTTTTCCAAGCTTTTTGAAAGAAAAAAATTTGTTTAAAAATGGAGCCTTAAAATAGAAGTATGTTGGAGTGAGGCTATCTTCTTAGTTTTAAAATCTCTTTTGCACAGACTTGACTTTCTCCAAATGATGTAATCATTCCTATATATTGCTCTTTCTTAATCATGTGCTTTAGGGAAACTTTACTCTTTGGAGCCTACAATTTTGCTAGCACGTGAATGCTCTGGCAAGCACTCTTGTCAAGACAGCCTTTCATTACTTGGGTGTTCATAAAAATCATGCTTCCCAAATATGCACAGCTACTTGTGTGTTTTTCTGAGACATTCCTTCCACACAAATATATTGCTTATTCCTTTTCTAGTCCCACCCATGTGAACTGCTAACACGTATAACTTCCTCTTACATACGCTGTTGACTCCTCTTATTCCCTAGTATAGTATACTGTTATGATAGATTCTCTCTCTCTCTTTCTCTCTCTCTCTCTCTCTCTCTCTCTCTCTCTCTCTCTCTCTCTTTCTCTTTCTCTCTCTCTGTCTTTCTCATTTTTCATCCTTAGCTAAAAAGAATTACAAAAAGAAAGGACTATACAAAAAGTACACTATACTTCCTCTCCCACTTATTACAATGACATTTCACATAAATATTAATTATAATTTGTTCAGGTTACACCCTTGCTTGTATCTTCGCATTCCAACCCTCCCTCCCTCTTCAACCCTATTCCCCTCTCCTAGACCTCTGACAGAAGGGGGCCTCTTCCCCCAACATATGGCCTCAGCATATCAGGTCTCATCCTGATAGCTTGCTTTCCATTCAGCTATGTGCCCACTGGGCCTCCCTACCAAGGAGAATTGATCAAGTTGGGGTTATCAGAGTTCATGTCAGAGGCAGCCCCTGCTCTCCCTACAACCATGGAGAATGAGCTGCCCACTGGTTATATCTGAAGAGGGGGTCAAGGTTTACTACATGCATTGTCCTTGGTTGGTGCAACAGTTTGTGCAGGACCCCCTGAGTACAGATCCAGTGGCCTTGATGGTCTTCTTGTGGGGCTCCTGAACCCTCTGGGTTCTTTCATCCCCCTTTCCCTACCACTATCACCTGGAGTCCAGCAGAGAGTCCTACCATCCCTCCGCATCCCCCCTGAGTGGAGTCTCTCAGAGGACATCCATGTTGGACTACAATCCACTTATAAGTGTCTTTTGGGGTCTGGGTTACCTCAGTCAGGCTAATCATTTATAATTTCATCCATTTGCCTATAAATTTCAAGATTGTCTTGTTTTTAATAGCTGAGTAGTAATCCACTGTGTAAATATACCACTGTTTCATTTCTCATTCTTTGGTTGAGATATTTCCTAAATTTCTCTGAATGTTTCTATTGACATTTGGCCTATATAGATAATAGCATCCTATTGTGGTATCAAGATAAAATAGAGAAAAGTATATTTATTGACCTTGATACAGTTTACAAGGTCTAGGCATTCTAGTTCTATAACACTAATGTTTTAGCAGAGCAGGCTATAGTAATACAACTCCACTGTCATTCAGCATTGAGCCTTCCCCAACTGATTGCAGATTCTTGATGACAAAGCTTGTTATTTGCCCTAACTCTCTTTTCTCACAGGGATTGGCAAAGACCCTCATTGGCTATCTATTTAATAAGCTAGTAAGCATATCTATTTACATAGGGAGTTATACTCTGGTTCTGGTTTAGCTACATCATGAACTTCAAATCATAGTAATGTTGTATGTTTTAAACATCCTAGATCTGTTCAGCTAGTGACCAGGCAGGGACATTTCTATAGTGATAAATCTCATTATCAGAAAAGAAAGGAAGATAAAAAGGAGGAAGAGAGGTAAGCTGGAAGAAAGAAGGAAGAAAGGAATCAGAAGAGATGGGGGAAAGTAGAAAAAAGAAAGACAGGGAAATAGAAAAGAAGAAAGGAAGGAAAGAAAGAAGTAAGGAAAGAAGGATGGAGCTACTTAAAGCTTCAGTGGTTAGAATAATTTAACCATGCTCTTATCATCTTTTATAACCACATGGATTTCCATTGCTTTTTGCCACCAGCATCAACTACAGCAAGAGGTATATTTATTATACCAGAAAAGAGAACTTGTTTAGGTCAGTTTGGAGTTGGCTTTGGAAAGATTCTGAGCATACTCAGAAGCTGTTGGTTTTCTTGATAATTTAACTTTTCCCATGAGCGGAAGTAAACTTTTATACTAAAGCATTTTGTAAAGCCTAAAGGCACACATGAAAAAGAAAATATATCTGAAGGGATTAAAAACATGGACATGCCCATAAGCACCAGCTGCTGCAACAACATAGTGTAATTAGGAAGCTTAGTAGCAGCAGAACTTGTGGCTTATGAGTTTGGAAGGGGAAAGTCTGAGACTAAAATGTCAGCATTGTTAGTCACAGGTTCACCCCATTTTTGGTTTTCTGACTGTGCTCTTCAGTATTTCACAGAGAGCCGGGTAGCTTTTTAAGGCCTCTCTGGTAAGGATACTGTGGTGTCCAGGCATGTTTGGAGAACTGATACAGGAAAACTGTTATGTCCACCAGTATGAATCTAAAGGGCTGAGATCTAGGGTGGGGATGAGACTCTAAGTGTTAATATCTAAGAACCAGAAGATTCCATGTTCTGATGTCTGAGAGAGAAAAGACCAATGCCTCCTTTCAAAAGGAGAGACATAATTATTTTATTCATCCTTTGGTTACCCAAAACACTGTGTGTGTGTGTGTGTGTGTGTGTGTGTGTGTGTGTGTGTGTTAGAGAGAGAGCACGTGCATGAGAAAGTGAGCGAGTGAGAGAGAGATAGAGACAGAGACAGAGACAGAGAGACAGAGACACAGATAGAGAAAGAGACAGATGTTCATGTGTAGATATTCCATGGTGTGCCTGTGAAGGTCGGAAGATAGCTTTGTGGAGTTGGTTTTGTACCTTCCCCAGTTGTGTAGGTTCCAGAAATCGAATTTAGGGCATTAGACTGCACTGCAAGCTCTTTTACCCACTAAGCCATCTCATTGGCCCCATGCCTTTGTGTGTTGTTTAGATTCTTAGCAGATTAGATGATTCCTGTGCACACTGGTGAGAGGGATTCTTCACTTAGTAACCCAAGTCAAATACTCCTCTTCTGGAAACTCTTTGGAAGTTATGTTTTATCCACTAATTAGCCATCCTTTATCCCATTCTAGCTGATTCATAAAATTATTCATCATAGGTTTTAATTTCACCCCAATGACCTAATTGTCTTTCAAAGGCCCTGGCTCTTTAATTCTGTCATTATGGGCAGTGTGGCCTGGGGGGGGGGCGATCACAAACAGTTGATATATAACTGTAAGATTAAAAATAGTGTGCAATTATTACAATTAACACTAGTATTATTAATATGGGTGGGTATTTTCATTAAAAAAACTTATGTGGACACACCAAAGTAGGTAATGATTTACAACTAAAAATTTTAACATTTGTTAGGCTTGTGTATAATGGAGAAAACATTGTAATGTAGAAGTTCATTGTTATAATTTATGCTTATATCAAGAGACGACACCAGTAAGAACAACTTAAAGGTAGGTAACTTTGCATCACAGAAAGATCAATTTTCAAAAATATATGTACATGACAAAAGATTTAAATAATAATTTCTTTCTTTCTTTCTTTTCTTTTCTTTCTTTCTTTTTTTTTTTTTTTTTGAGACGGGGATTCTCTGTGTAGCCTTGGCTGTCCTGGACTCCTTCTGTAGACCAAGCTAGGCTTGAATTCACAGCAATCCACCTGCCTCTGCCTCCCAAGTGCTGGGATTAAAGGCTTGCCCCACCACACATAGCTTTAAATAATAATTTCAATATTAATTTAATTCAGATTTGTTTTTAAATCTTAATATTTTGAAATTTTATTTAAAATTAAAATAGATCTCAATCTCATTGAGTGGCCCTTTAATAAACATTTATTGTTAGATTTTGTGCTTATGACAAAAGTTGATACTGTTGTGCCAGGTCATGAGACCCACAAAGACCACTCAGGAGCTGTCTCCAATGCAAGTACAAAAGGGTCATTTATTCAAGCTCAAGAAGGGACTCACAATATTCACTGATGCAGCACTTAGAGTTGAGAGCCACAACTTAAAAAAATTGCAGGATTTTTATAGTTTTTTTAAGACAAAGAAATAGGTTTTTAGAGATATGATTGGATGACATTTAGACAGGCAAACCTGTCTTTTACTAATTGGCTTGTAACTATGTTCCAAACCACCACTGGTCAGTTTTATCAGTAGAAAGTATATTTAGACTCTGGGTGCTTTTCCAGAGTGAGCTGATTGGCTGTTGTTAGCTTAGCATCTAAAGAATGTAAGGTCATGTTTGTTTTGTGTTTTTTTCCTGGAATTATTAGAAACTTGGTCTAGTTAGGCAGAGTGAAAACCTGAATCCTGTCATGGAGTTGGACTAGTCAAACAAACTGGGGTCCTTGGGGGAATCTGGAGTCTCTGGGGAAGGAAGGTTTTCCTCAATACCAGTAATAACAACTTAAAACTATAAATTTGTGCATTATAGGAAAATTACTTTCAAAAAGTATTGCAAAAAATACAATTTCTACTTTTGTTCATTATCTATTAAAAGTAAAACATAGATATTTGACCTAGAAGGATGATCTAATCATATCTCTTATTTATATTTTTAAATTTTTTAATAATAAAACTTTATTTTAAAAAATTAATAATTTTCCTCTTCCATCCTGATCTCAGGCCCCTCTCTCTTCTCTTTCCAGTCCCACCATCACACCTCTCTGTCCCTGTTCCTCCTTCTTTCTTCTCCGAGAAGGGGAAGACTCCAAGAGGTACCAACCAAACCTGGCACCTCAAGTCACAGCAGGACTAAGCACATCCTCCCCTACTGAGGCCAAACAAGGCAACTGAGCTATGGGAAAGGGATCTAAAAGCAAGCAACAGAGTCAGAGACAGTACCTACTCTCATTGTTAGGGGACCCACAAGATGACCAAGATGCACATCTACTCTATATGTGTAAGGAGTCTAGGTCTAGTCCATGCATGCTTTTTGGTTGGCGTTTCAGGCTCTGTGAGCCACATGGGCACTGGTTAGTTTACTCTTCTGTAGGTCTTGTAGTGTCCTTGACCCTTCCGGCTCCCTCAATCCTTTCTACCACTCTACCACAAGACTCCCCTAGCTTGGCCTATTGCTTGGTTCTGGGTCTTTGCAACTATTTTCATCAGCTTCTGGATGGAGCCTTTTAGAAGACAGTTATGCTAGGCTCCTGTTTGTTCAGTATAGCAGAGTATCATTAATAGTGTCAGGGGTTTGCTCACTCCCATATGGTGGGTTTCAAGTCGGGTCAGTCATTGGTTGTCCATTTCCTTAAGCTCTACTCCATCTTTATCCCTACACTTTTTGTAGGCAAGAGAGATTTTGGGTAGAAGATTTTATGCCTGGGATGGTGTCCCTATCCCTCTGCTGGAAGTCCTACCTGGGTACAGGAGGTGTCAAATTCAGGCTCCATATTCCCTGTTGCTAGAAATCTCAGCTACAGGTTACCCTGTGAGGTTTCCTGGGAACTCCTGGGATACTCTGCAATCCCAGAGATGCTCCGCCTCACTGATTTCCCCTTTCTCTCCCAGTGCTTTCCTCCACACACCCATCCCCACTCTTCCTGTGCCTGATCCCCACCCCATTATCCTACCCGCCCCCTCTCATACCCAGTTTTCTCCCTCCATTAACTTCAGATGCCTATCTTATTTTCCTTTCTGTGTGAGATTCAAGTATCTTCCCTTTTTGCCTTCCTTGGCTTTTTAGGGCCTGTGGATTGTAGCATGGTTATTTCATACTTTATGGCTAATATACACTTATAAGTGAGCACATATCATGCATGTCTTTTGCTTTTATAAAGCATGACCTTCCATGAGTCACTTTGAAAAACACTATTGCAGAATCATAACCTAGTCTCAAGTCTTAGATGTCAGAAAACTAAGGCTAAATGAGTTTTCTTTAAGTCCACTTTTTCAGTCTTCTCTTTCTATGTGCCTGCCTCTGCAAATCCCCAGGTCTTTCTTCCATTTATTTTTCTCACAGAATCTTTTATGAACATATTGTTTAAATTGTCAAAACTAAGGGGGGTAATATAGTGCATTCCAGGGACCAGAGAAGGGGCATTACATGGGTGTTGTAAGATGGAAACATTGGTCCAGCTAGGTTACTTACACTTCATGTCAGCTTCAGTATCTCCCTGTGCTGTTTTCCTATGGACAAGATTCTCTTGGCTACTTTGCTAGCTGCTGTCAAAGTATAGGGAACTCTGATGGGGTTTTCAAGGAAGCAGTAGGCCACCAAGAACTCATCCAGAGACACATTTCCAAAATAAGCATTTATATTTATAGCTTTATAACCACAATGACAGGAATCTGAAGAATGTTTTGCTTACCATGCAATTCTGACCACATTCCCCATTTCTAACAAATTTAATGAAGTTGTTAATTCCTGGAATGTTTGTTTTTATTAATAAAACTCATCAAAGAATGGAATTTTAGTGCAGCTGCTTTAAAATATTTAGATTTTTTTCTAGTCCCCAGGTAACACAAGTAAGACCACATCCTACAGTGACACTTAAATCCGGTCCATGGGTAATATTTAGAACATGGGAAGAGGAATGAATATTCAAGTGGTATCAAGATATTTGACTATTTTGCCATGGCTAGAAAATTATAGACTTTGAATATGAACAACTAAGTTAAATTATCAAACATTATTCCATCTATTTGTCTACTTTTTACATCTCCAAAGATGAGAATTATAGTATATATAATATATATAATATTTGATAGTAATATTTATTCTTCTGAGTGGAAAGGAACCTAAGAGTGCTTCATACACATAGAAATTGTGTATAGAATTTTGGGCAAAAAGCCTAGATTCACTGGACTAAAAATAGTTTTTCTATGTGCCTCAAAATGTCATAGAAGATGTGTTATTTAACTTCTGCATTGAATTCCCTTTTTCATCAACAAAATAATGAAATAAAACAACCTCTGTAATTAGAACCATCAAATAATTTCTATGCCAAGTATAGTACATTTTTTTTTCTGAATCAAACAATTGCACAAAAAATACTAAGTAAATTTTCTGTGGGCTGAAGGGTCTTCTGATGTTCAAATGATATGATCTTGGTAGAAGGTGAAGCAATGTTTCCATGACTTATAATCATGAGGATCTTTCTATGTTCTCAATGAAGAGGAATGTAAGCCGCCTAGGGGGAATGTGGCTTTACAAATGTCCATGTATGCTTATGTTCAACACTGGAAACTGGCAGCTGGTGGGATTTCTTTGCATGTGTGTGTGTGTGTGTGTGTGTGTGTGTGTGTGTTTCTCTGTGTGTGATGCAGTACATTTAATCTACAACATTAGTTAAATAAAATTTTATTTCATTGTAAAACAGAGATAATGCTGACATTGGTTCTTAACAAAACATGCTTTGAGTTCTTTGATTAGCTTTAATTGTAAGAGATGCCTGAATAAATGAATCATGAGGCACTGTTACACATGATAAAGGGCGTATCAAGGGAACCATTACTGTATATATAAAAAGCCATGCATGTGTGTCAGGGAGGGATATCTCAGTCTTGGCTAGACTTACATTAAACTTCCCAGACAATTGCTGCTAAAATTGTGCCCAAATCAGAAATCTACCAGAGTACATGAAATAACCTGATGTGCTGTAATGAAAGAAAGACTAACCACAGAAACAGGAGATTGTTTGATAAATTCTATTACCATCATTAGTGTATTTGAAACAATGACCAATTTGTACCTTTAGGGGAGATGTCATTTCTGGCAACTGTATGTGTTTCAAACACTACTGTCTCTGGGGAATTTCCCACTGTGTGAACTCCGTTGTTCTAAAGTCAATATTTGGAACTGTCTCCCAGTCTCCTTCACAGATTTTCCATCAGCCATGCATTCCTGCCAGTTCTAAACCTGGTCATAAGTTAATGGGTCAACAAGTGATTGCTATTCTGCCCTGGTTTGATTTTGAAGTTAGTGGCATTTTTTCTTTCTTTCTGATAGAAATACTTGACATTTTAATAGAAAATTAACACATTCATACTTCTTGAAGGGAGAAAAAATGATTAGCATGTTGCCTGAAAACAGTTTGGAAATACATTAGAAATACTTATGCTTTATGAATTGGAAATCCCGTTATAGATATGCTTTAATTAAATAATGTGAAATAGTCACAACGACTTGTGTGTAAGATGCAAGAGAAGCATTGAATCACATAAATACCCCAAAATAGAGAAAAGGTTCAAATTATTGTAGTGAATTTAGGTAAATGAATACTAACAAATTGCTAAAATTATGTTTCTAAAGAGATTTTTAATAACACAGAAATACCTCTAATATATTTGAAATAAAAATTAAGGTAGCAAAATTATCTTTTATTGTTGGAGTTTGATTATGCAGAATGCCAAAGAAAAAATGAGAAGGGGAAGGATGTCAGCAATCATTTTATTCTGGGACGATTTGATACAGTTTTTTGCTCTTCTGGATACTAATGCTTCTAAATTAAACATTTTAATTACGATAAAAGTTTCCTAGAATTAATTATAACCACAAAGAAGTGTTTTAACTGAATTCAGTTTAAAAATAAAATGTTAATTTAAATTAAACCACCCTCTTTGGCACAACTTTGATGGGAAATTTGTTTTTCACATTTCTACTGCCAACATAATCTCTATCAAATGATGCTTTTATCCTGTGCTCCTTTTAAGAACTTAATTAGCTACTGACTTCTTTTACATTTATATCTAATTTCCTCTGACTCCTGTTCAAGATTGTAGGTATTTTTCCTATCTGATGCTATTCCCAATTACTATTGCTATTCCCAATTACTCCTTTTGCATAGTGTCTAACACCTGTGGAAATCATCGATGTAATACTGTACTTTCTTACTAACCTTTCTATTCACCAGGATGAGAATCATTCATCTATTCCTTCTTTCCACATATATATTACAATGTGCCAAGTGTTCTGTCTCTCTTTGTGCAGAAAAGATAATTTTCTTGTCTATCCATCATAGAACTGTATTTTGTAGGAGGTAAGTATCTAGTTCTTCCATTGCTGTTCCTGATTTCTTGATAAATATGCCCTGGTTTGTATGTACAGTTAGAACCAAGCTTATATTAATTTCCTAGTGGTACATTAACAAGTTACCATGTCTCTGACCATGTGACTCTCTCTCTCTCTTCCTCTTCCTCCCCCTCCCTCCCTCACCCCTCCTTACCTTTTCCCCTTCCTCTCTCTCTCTCTTTCTCTCTCTCTTTATAAGAAAGGGGTCCACTAGTGTTTAGTGAGGTGGCTCAGGCAGTTGCATGATGTATGTTCCTATTTGTATGTAAACACATGTGCATGTGACTGTATATGTGTACATGTGAATGAGCATGCAGAAACTATCTTTACTGCCCTTCTGCAAACTTCCTTCATCCATCTATCTATCTATCTATCTATCTATCTATCTATCTATCTATCTGAGACTGGGGTTCTCACTAAAATTGGAGCTAATAGATATGACTAGGCTGGCAGAAACACCAGGAGTCTCTGTTATCTCTCTCCTCACCACTGAGATTGTGGGTCTATGCTACTTTGCCTGTTTTATTACATGGATGTTAGAGATCCAAACTCAGGTCCTCATGCTTGCATAACAAACATGCAACTGCCTGAGCCACCTCACTAAACCCTAGTGGACCCCTTTCTTATAAAGATACCAGACATCTTGAGTAGTCAAAGTGCTTAGCCTGTGCTTTTCAGCATATGGTATTGCCATTGTTCTTGGTTGCCCACCAGAACTAGATGGTAAGACCCTGTTGTTGAAGATGATATATACTTAGATTGCAGAAAACAGAAACCAAACTTTTTCTGAACTGGAAGCTTCCACCATGCTGGCTAATATTCATAATATTTGAAGGTGTTATGAAAGCTGATAGAGGGGAAACTTAGTCTTATCCAGCTGTGAACCATGTGTGCTACAGTGTACACTTGCCAGGCAATTTATACTTACTGGGATAATAATGACATGAATGTTATGGGAGCAACCAACAACTTTCGATTATAGTTGAGAGTTGCTTTGTAGGAGGAAATTCATGCTTGGCCAAAAGCCTATGGTGTAGAAGGTACTATGGAAAAAAATTTGCTACAGCTGTTTTGTTATGTGGACAGATTGTCAAAAATGCCTTATTCTTGGTCAGAGAAATTTTTGTTGTTATTGGGTTTTTGTTTGTTTGTTTGTTTTGTAGTGTGTAATAGCTGATGCAGAGACTCATAAATGGTCAAAGTACTTAGAATAAATTACTGTTGAGTGCTCAGGGTTAAAAAATGTTGGCATAACCCCCTCTAAAGCTTAGGTAACATCACAGAAGAGGGGACAGAAAGAATGTAAGAGATGGAAAAGAGGGGGAAATACTGTGACGTGCTGTATTTTGGGTTTGACATGACCATTGCTGTCATGAACCTATAGGAACTGTTATCATATGGAGCACATTTGCACAAACCCAGGCCTGTTAACATTCCATTGTGGATGAGGAGAGAGGCTGATAAGGCCCCATTCCTTTTTAAGGAGATATTAGTAGTTTATGTTTTTCTGGGATAAGGGGAGTCATTTTCTTTAGTGGCAACTGGTATCAGGATCGATTTCTGATAAACAGCCCTCTACTCCTCATGCTAACAACATTAATTAAATCCAGTGGATAATATAAAAAGGCATAAAAGCAGGAGGAGGACTAGCTGGAAAGAAAAATTTCAACAGGCAAGAGAACAAGAGTGTGAATGAGTCTGATTAAAACATATTGTCTACATGTTGCATCAAGGCACTTGGTCTCCTGATCCAACAACATGGACATGAGAGATGCTATCTTCAACATCTTCAATTGAGAAAGACCATTCTATTGTCTCATTGGAATGTAACATCCCCTAAGAAAGGACACAGCACATGCATTATCACTACAGCCAGCTCTGTGGTCACTGAGTACGACTTTCTTCCCTTTGTGATGCTTTCCTAAGCCCTTCATTGGCTGCTTTGTGGCTTCTTGCCTAGGGTACTGATTGCATTGTCTGTTTTGTGTTGTGCAGTAAAACACCCGAAACTGTCTACTTTGTAAAGAGAAAGGTTTAACTGACAGTTGTGGGTACTGACTGTCAGCCTCGTTGGGTCAGTAGGGTCATGACAAGAGAGTATACAAGAGGAATCCCGTGGCTAGAAAAGAAGCCAGGTGCTTTCTTTTATTACAACTCATTCCTTTGAGTACTAAACATGTTTTCCTGAAAACCATCTTAAACTGTAACCTCACTTTCTCCTATTATGCCCAACGTCTTGGAGATTCCATGCCACTTCTTACATTACTGCACCAGTGAAGAAGCTTCCAGCACAGGAACCACTGGTAGACGTCCAAGCATAAACCATACCAACACTGTAGGATTCAACGTTTTTATGGATTCTTTATTCTCTAACTGCCTACTCTGCCTCATGTTTAAACCTCTTGGTCTTTTCTTTTCCCTCAACTCTGACATCCTATGTATTAATCTGTGGATTGCACAATATTGCCAAGCTTTCTCTCATAGCTCTAAGTTTTTCCAAGTTAACTTATAAAATGAAGTTAATATAGAGTAATAACTTGGAAAGATGTAAATAGATAACCCTAAAAGGCTAGAATAGACATGCACTAGTGGCAGACATGCTTAGGGGGATGGTGTGTGTTAAATGTTCTTTCCCAGATCCACACATTCTTTATGTTAATGAGCAAACAAAACCCAAACCAGCACAACATGTTTAGCTTGGATTAAAAACATCCCCAAGTGTATTTAACTGCATGACACATTGAACAGACTCATAAAACTGTCATCATTTTTCCCATCATTTTTGTACACAGAAGGCTTTTCCAGTTTAGTCTATGACCCTACAGATTAGAACCAGTAACATAAACCCCATAGAGTAGTGCTAGGTGCAAAGGGAAATTATTGTTCCAATTTTAGTTGTACTTTTGCACAAATGTAAGGATGTTGGTTCCAGTAAAATATTATTATGAATTGGTAATACACATTCAGTTTTGAGCTACATGAACTGCAACTGCTATTAGAAAACAGTGGGACACAGATCTATGTACATTTAAAAATATGATTCATGCTTTAAGGGAAGAATTAAGACATATGATTCATTTCATAATTAACTAAATTGTAAGATAAGAGTATAGAAATATAAGTAACATTTAAAAATTTTATTTATTCTTCTTTCATATAATATGTTTTAACTGTAGCTTCCCCTCCCTCCACTCCTCCTAGTCCTCCCCCCAGATCTACTTCCCCCCTTGTCTCCTTGCCCCCTCCAGAAATTTCCCCACCCTCAGAAAATAGAACGCCTCCCAGAGACATCTACAAAGCATGGCATAACAAGATACATAAGATACAACAAGACTAATCAGAAACCTTCACATCAAGGTTGGGTGAGGCAACATAGTAGGAGAAAAAGGCTCCCAAGGTCAGGCAGAAGAGTTAGAGACAAACCCACTCCCACTGTCAGGAGTCCCCCCAAATTTGCCAAACCAGGAACTGTAACACATATCCAGAGGAGCTAGCACAGACCACCGCAGGCTCTGCCATTGCTGCGTTAGTCTCTATGATCCCTACTTAGTTAATTCTCCTGGTTTCTTGTACTTCTTTGTTTCTCATAATTCCCTCCTTCTTCTGAGGGAAGGGACCTTATAAAGACCTCCAATGTGGGCTGTCTTCTCCTAATGTTTGGCTGTGAGTCTCAGCATCTGCTCCCATCAGCTACCTAAGGCAGCATCTTTGATGATGATAGACTGGACTAGGCACTGGTCTATGAGTGTAGCAGAACACCATTAGGAATCATTTCACTGATTTTGTTGTTTGTTTGTTGGCCAGTTATGTTTGGTTATTCCCTAGATCTCTGAGCTATTGGGTCTCCGCTTCCTGCCCATCTAGGCAATGAAAGGCACGGCTTCATCTCCTAACATGGGCCTAAAGTTAAACCAGTCATTGGTTGGCCACTCCTAGTGTGCTGCACCAACATTTCCCTAGCACATCTTGTAGGCAGTACAGATTGTAGGGCAAAGGTTTTGTGGCTGGATTGTTGTTCCAGCCCCAACACTGGAAACCTTGTCGAGTTACAGATGATGGATGGTTCGGGCTCTGTGTCCTCCATTACTAGGAGTCCTCATAGGGTTACTCTCATAGATTCCCAGGAATTTCCATGGCACTAGGTTTCCACATTACACCCAAATGCCCTCTAGTTCCAGTTGTCCCTCACTGTACTCCTTTCCCCTAGCCCTTCCCCCACTACCTGATCATTCCTAGTCCTATCCCCACCTAACCCCAGTCCACTAGCAAAAACTATTCTATTTCTCCTTCCTAGGAAGTTACTTTAAGTAGCATTAAGTTAGTATAAATAACATTATTAAAGAGTAAAACCTGATAGTAAGATAAAAGTAGTAAACCCAATTCATTTGTGTCAGCATGATTTTCCTCGGAGAAAAACAAAGATCAGTGTTTCATTGCAAGTTGTATAGAAATTAGGAGGCAACAAGTTAAATGCATTTATGAAGTCACTCAGAAACAGCACAAACATCTTCACCTTTCAGCGGATTTTGAAAAATTATGTTTTTTTAAAATTTTATTTTATTAATTTATTCATATTACGTCTCAATGGTTATCCCCTCCCTTGTATCCTCCCATTCCTCCCTCCCTCCCATTTTCCCCTTACTCCCCTCCCCTATGACTGTGACTGAAGGGGACTTCCTCCCCCTTTATATACTCATAGTGTATTAAGTCTCTTCTTGGTAGCCTGCTGTCCTTCCTCTGAGTGCCACCAGGTCCCCCCATCCAGGGG
This sequence comes from Acomys minous, assembly GCF_964271855.1. Classification (NCBI taxonomy): domain Eukaryota; kingdom Metazoa; phylum Chordata; class Mammalia; order Rodentia; family Muridae; genus Acomys; species Acomys minous. The sequence continues at coordinate 22,795,951 of NC_140491.1, read as the reverse complement.
ACATGGTCAAATATGAGGCATCAGAGTACATGTGAAAGTGAAAATTATGTTTTTATTAATTCTTTGAGAATTTCATATTGTGTATTTCAATCATATTCACCTCTTTCCACAATTTCCTTCTAATCCCCTGCCATTTAATTGCCTACTTACCCTCTTAAATCCATGGAGTCCAGTTTGTGTTGGCCAACTACTTTTGGGTATGGGACATAGCCTGGAATGGTTTTGCTGTACCACTGGCTACATCATTAAAGAAAACTGACTCTCACTCTTAGCATATATCAAATAGTAATAGCTCCTGACATAGGGGTGAGACTTCATGCCCACCTCCCCACTTCCATGCTTGGATTTTGCTTGCTTTATGCTCATGCTGGGCTTATGTACCCTCTCACACCCCTTGTGAATTATTTTGTCCATCTGTCCTGTTGTATCTGGAAAACACTATTTCCAATCCTGTCTTCTGAATGGGAGTCTTAGTCATGAAGAAAGGGACTTGACATAGACATCCAATTGATCTTGGAGGACTCCATGGTCTCTAAATGCTTGCACATTGCCCAGTTGTGGATCTCTGTGGTAATTGTCATCTACTTCAAGGATAATCTTCTTTAATGAGGGTTAGACAATTCACAGCACATTCGTCTAATATTTATGCATTTTAATATTGCTTTTGTTCTAAAAAGACACAAATGTTTTTTCTTCCCATTTGAAATGAATTTCAAGTTCATACAATTAATTATAAATAAACCACCATATAAAATACGAAGTTTGAGAACTATAAAATTTGCTGTGTATATTCTGAAAATCACCACAAAGTATGAATAGAAATTTACAGGATACATGAGATTTCTATATTTTAATACATATGTTGAACTTAAGCTTTGAATATTAAATTATACAAATCACTGTGAGAAGATCATTTGGAGAAACATTGCCTGACTTAAAATTAGTTCTCCATAATTTCAAGCTTTGTTTCTTTGAAACAGCAGCCTAATCTCTTAAGTTTAGTTTCTTTTGAGACATTCATAATAAAGAAACAGGGTACGGCAGCATACACCTTTAAGCTCAGCAAGAAAAATGGAGGCTGGTCATCCAGAGAAACATAAGGAGGGCCTGTCTAAAAGTAAAATATTAGGTGAAAATTATTTTAATAATCATTATACCTATTTGTAGTGTCCTTATAGAAATGGAACATTTAATGTGAAGTGCCTAGCATAGATTTCAGAACACAACCCGATCCCATTCCTAAATGGGATAGCACCATTATGACTCATCTTACATCCAGAATGTTCTCTGATGTTTGGAAAACACATTGTTCTGGGAGCCTCTCTGATCTTTAAATTTAATTCTGGGGGTTCTGGACCTAAGGTGTTTATTTGGTGCGTGTATGTGTGTGTGTGTGTGTGTGTGTGTGTGTGTGTGTGTGTGTGTGTGTGTGTGTGTGTATGTGTCCTGTGTGTGATATGTGTGTGAAAATTTTCATCACCTGTAAAAAGAACACAAAGTGTAAAACCTCTTCTCATGTCTACAAATGTAAATATCTAGTTAAAAAGCGAAGTAGCTGGATTCTCATGTAATTGGCAACCCGTTCTCATGAACAGCAGTTTTTATTCTCATGTGCCATGTGACACTTCTCCATAAGGCAGCAGTTTACACTCTTTGCTAGTTGTTGCTGTAGCAGCTTAAAATGTTGGCATGGCATGATTTTATAGGATGCCTGAGGAGTTTAAATATTCAAACACATCCCTCCAGAGTCACAGAGAAGACGAGTCCCACTGGGGACATAGAAACGATCATGTCGAGTATAGGAGAAGGGTGTGGAGCTAGTCACTAGGCCAACTAGCTATTTTTATATGCCACTTTTTAATCTGCTCAGCCTTTTGCTGCCTCAGTTTCTCTCTGTGTAAGATAAACCCTACCGGCACAGATTGACTATGGGATGATATATGTAGTACAGTTACAATACTATGCTTGTTATATGGCGTGCAGTCAATATTTATGCATCTTTGTTATTGCTAGCCAATCTAATGCATTTGAGGAGGAGAAAATTTAGAAGTAGATTAAAATGCTGTCCTGGAAGGTAAGCAAATAATCACTGATCGAGAAGATTTACTCTGATTATGTCTCCTTTTCCTTAACAATTGCACTCCAACAAGAACAGCTGCAAAACCAATCTTAGTTGCTTTAGTCAACCTGTTTGATTAAGCTCTCAAAAGCCCTAAATTACATTGGCTTAGTTCTCAAAGTAAATTGATATATATTTTTTTTTAAGCAGAAGCTTCTGACTCAGATTTTTTTTTCAGGTAGCTGAGACAGCAGAATGTTTTTACAAGATAAAAATTCACATTGATTTGATTTCAAAAATATTTATTCATTGTGACACAAATGAGTAAAGTGTATTCTAGACCATTTGGGGATGAATCTGTTTTCTCCCATTCTTGGTTTTCCATAAGGTGAATCTTTATCAGACTGCAGCATTGCAGCATGCAAACATTTATTCATGAAAATCTATGTGCCTGAAATATGCTGCTATGGATTCTGTTTTCATAGATCTGTTACAGAGGCCAACACGCTGTCTCCTGTGCAAATCATGGTGATTTCTGTCCATGACTGTGTTTTGTACCATGCTGTAGAGTCAGAGGTAGAAACAGGGTCTCAGCAGTACAGTGTACTGTCAGAAGACATATCAGGGTCCCAATACTAAACTGTCTCTTCAGAAGTAGTAATGGTCTTATCATACCCTAAAACCTAAAACATTGAAAACCATTGATTTAATGGGATTGATAACTGAATAAACAAACATACTTAGTATTTCCATGAACACCAGAGATACGTGGATGAATATTTATTTTTTAAAAAATTAGCTTTTTATGTGCGTAGTTATATGCATGCATGTATATGCATTGTGTACATGCCCACAAAGTCCAGAAGAAGGCACCGCAACTCCTGGTACTGTAGTTAGGGATGGTTGTGACCTTCTATGTGCATTCTGGGAACTGAACTACAGACCTCTGCAAAAACAGTCAGCATTTTAAATCCCTGAGCCATCTCTCCAGTCCCTCTAACGCATAGCTTTTCATTTAAGACTTTCATGACATCCTGCCAAGAACCTAGTGACATATTGCTTCTGGAAACTGGAGCAGCAAATACAAAAGTCTGATCTAGATCTGCCATGGCCAGAAGGCTGAGAACAGGGTCAGGGAGGCAGGTGCAGAGTTGCCTGAGCCCTGGAGGAGGTACGGGATTTCACCTGGAACAGTAGGGAGAGATTGATATCTTAATTGAATTGTTTTTAGGTAGTCAGAGGTAACGGTTACTGTGCATGTATGAGCTACTTCTTTCTTCATTTTCTTCTCCTTTGTGTATCTGCTAGAAACGGGACAACAACAAAACGTTGTCTTCTGTGAAGTCGAAAGTGTTTATATGTTTGTTTTCTTTGTAGCTTTCATCCCCGCACTGTGTGGGTAACTCAGGTACCTCTGGCCCACAACCTTAGGTTCTGAAATGGGTACAGCATATTCTTCCCTAAACCCAAACAGTTTCATCAGCAATAAAGTCCTAATGCCTTTTATTTAATTGGATTACTGTGTTTTCAGAATTGACTACCACAGAGAGAGGAAGAAAAGGGAATACATTAGCCTCAAAGCCTCATACATTTCAGTTAAATGTATAGGACCGTTGTTAATATCACAATATAAAGTCCAGAGCAACTTTTCATGAATAAAATATAACTTACTTACAGAATAAATGAACCAACTATGCAATATAGAATCTAATGTCAGCTTATAAAATGCAAATGAAACCTTGTGATCTGCATTTCAAACTGTAATTGCCTCTGTATGTCAGGGGCAAATGAGCAAAGGATTATTAAAATGCAGAATACTATATAAGTAGCCACTGATGTACTACTGAAGAATCACCCTTAAGAGAATGGAGAAGGTCCTACATATGAGCCTAGCAAATTTGGCTGAATTCTCCAAAATATTTTTTAATTACCCTTAGAGAATTATTAGGGAAATACTTATATTGATCTTGGTTTTGTACAAGGAGATAATATTTTTATTCAAATCATAGTCACAATAGTTTTTACTAATACTATTAACATAAGTGTTATTATCATTCATAAATTAATAATATTAACAAATAAATAAAATGTTATTATAGCTATTATTTATTATTAGTTCATATATCTCAATTAGTGCCAGTGCTGTGGACTCAACTAAGCTATCCAGTCTTGGAGTTCAGTCCCTGTGACTGAGTCTCCTGGAAGGACTTATGGTCCTTATGAATAATTCAGCATTCTTACATCTCTATAATCAAACATCTTATTTAGGAATCTGGTGAATCCTGTTTTTAAAAATATTTATGTGGTAGACAAAGCACATAACTCACAAGATGGTTTCAATTGTTGGTAAGCATGACACCATCCATCAACAAGACCTCTGTCAGAAATGACAGTTTTCATGGTCATGGCACTTACATGTACAAGACTAGGATGAGCACCAGCATTTTTTGGACTATACTCTGGCTTAAAGCAATATCACACTGGCAAGTTTGGTTTTAATAACATGTCACTCACTCATCCCTTCAAAAGGTAGAAGTTGAATTGATAACTTATCAATAGTTTATCAACACTCACTAGTGTCCATGTGGGTTCAGAGAAGTGGAGTGGCTGCATGTGGTGTGTATACCTTACACACCTGGACCACACTTCAAACGGCCATGGCAAAGCAGTGTTGTAAGAAGTTTACAGAGTGATGCGAACTCATCTTTTCCTGGGTGTATATACTTCTGCAGACTTCACATAGCCTAAGTTAAGGAAATGCATTCAGTGATAAATAACACACGAAACACATGTTTGTTGAACTTCTTTATCATTTGTACGACTTATTCTATGCCTCGAATGGGAAGGTTAACAAAACAGTGTCCCTGGTAAACAAAGGCCAATATACAACCTGTCTTTGTATGGCTATTTGAGTTTTTTGTTAGGTTGGTAAGTCAGAATAATGATCTAAAAATCACTACCCTTTCTTAGAGATGTCTACTGTGGAAAAACTGCATGAAGTTTACCAGCTACATCTAATGAATCTTCTAGCTCTTGTAAACTTGCTTCAGGTGCTTTCCCAAAGATGATACTACTGCAAAATATGAAATTTGGAATATTTAACAGCTTGCAAGGACTATTCATGGTCATAGAAACATCCCTGTGTGAACCTAAGGCTCTTACCCTTTTCTCTACGCCGTGCTTCCTAATGCTTGTAGATAGTGAATAAAACACCTTATCATTTATGACTGTAAACACCAAGATGGAAATTGAGTCTTCTTTGGGCTGATCTGTAATTTCTTTTTCTATCACAGTTTTCTGAGATATGGAAAATGAGCTGAATTTTCTACCTTCACCTCCCAAATCATCCTTATAGTCATTCCACCAAAACGGGTGGCATCATAAATTCAGAGACATTAATTTGTTAAGTCTGAAAGGATCCTGACCATTCAATCACACCTTCTTTAGAGCCAATAGAAAAAATTATCAAACAAAATCCCGATTATCCTAGGTAATTAATTGTCAGTGATCAGCTATTTTCTCACTAGATGCTGGTGTATTATAGAAGCAAAGATATAATTTATAAGTCCTATTTTAGCTAAATCTCTTAAGTGGAAGGACATATGTGGAGAGCTTGCTATTGAATTCTATGTAACACAATCTTTCTTCTGTGTTTTGTCACTTCTGGTATACATTCCTACTTTAAAAATATTCTTGACTTGGACAAAGAAAGACATGGCAAATAGTTTTTTTTTTTAAGCTAACAAGAAAACCACCTGTACCATTTAAATAAGAAATAAGCTTGTGTCTGCATTAAAAACTATGCTAATGGAAAAGAAGGACATTGATCAATTCCATTCCCTGCCATGGAAATAATAATGAATTGAGATTGGGAGCATGAGCCTATGATGCTGTTTCCTGGATCAAGCACTAGTTTGTACTTATAAAGAGAACATTTCACAGCACCAACCTAGGGCTCGCACGCTTCTAAAACCAATGCACCCACTGAAGGGACAGTCCCCAAACAGCTTTCCTAAAAAATCAGGCAAACATTTAGGGACTGCTGATTGCTCATATTCCATTTCTCTTCCTCTGTTTTCTCTCTAAGCAACACATCCATCCCATACAATCTTGAGGAAAGCGTCAATCAACATGCCCATCCTCTGACAAATGAATCACATAAAATTGAGCCATCAATAGCTAATATAGTTCTCAGAGAGAGCATCTTGAATTTTGTCATCCAACAGTGTTCGTCTGAGGCAGACATTTTAGGGAAAAATCATTATTTCACATCGTAAACCTCTCAACAACTCTTTGACTAAAGGATGTTCCCTCCCTTTGCTTTGGTATTGTGAGCTACTCCAAACCCTGGAGACACTATCTTCAGACTTTCATCTTGATCTGGACAGCCACGAACGATGCTGGGTTTCCAGATTAGTTGGAATGGACTCAGAAGTCAGCTGATATTTCCTGGGATGGAGCTGTCCTGCTCATCTGTATACTTTTAAAACATCACTGAGGAAGATAGTTGCATATATTTTGCTTTATTTTACCTCCTATCTACTAAAGATTTTGCCCTTTGTGTTTAGTTTACCATTTGATTATTGAATGCCTGAAATAGATTTAGGCCATGTAGATTAGCCTACCTCTTGCATTTTAAGAGAAAAACAAGAATTCTAGGTGCATTGTGAAGGGGTCATCCATTATGTGATTGATAGGGGAGGGCCCAGTCCATTGCTAGTGGTGCCATCCCTATGCTGGAGGCCCAGGATTCTATAAGAAAGGAGGCTGAACTAGCCATGAGGACCAGGCTGGTAAACAGTATTTCTCCGTGGCCTCTTCATCACTTCTGTCTCCAGGTTCCGGCCTTGTTTGTGTTCCTGTCCCAGCTTACTTCAACGATGAACAATGATGATATGGACAAATAAACCCTTTCCTCCCCATACTGCTTTGCTCATGTTGTTTCATCACAGCAATAGTAACCTTAATTACGACACATTCTAAACATGATATTTTTATCAGAACTGTGAGAGAATAAGGTTCTGCTCTGCATGTGTTGTTGCAAAATTACAAAGTACTTTGAGACATATGTCTTTATAGTTTATATACACAATAATCTGCTGTCCTTTGATAGCTGGAGGGCACTGTTGGTCCCAAGGTCCTTAAAATTAGGACAGTGATTGTCTTTTATTTTAGGAATAAGGAAAGCCAAGTTTCACATTTGAGTGAGAGTCACCTAGATCCTCTGAATGGAAAGTCTGAAGACTAGGATTAGAATATGGATTTTTGTTTGTTTGTTTGTTGTTTTAATCTACTTTACAGCCTGATCACAGCCCCACTCTCTCATCACCAACAGCCCCAACTACATATCCCTTCCCCCATCCCCCCATGCCTTTATTTTCAGAGAATGGGAGGCCCCCCCCCCCCGAGTACCAGTCTACCCGGATACATCAAGTAGCATCAGGACTAGGTGCTTCCTCTCCCATTGAGGCCAGACAATGCAGCCCAGCTATGGGAAAGGGATCCCAATGCAGGCACTGGAGTCTCAGACAGGCCCCGCTCTAATTGTTAGAAGACGTAAATTAATAACAAGCTGCACATCTGCTATATATGTGTAGGGTGACTCGGTACAGCCTATGCATGCTCTTTGGTGGGTCTCCGTGAGCCTCCATGGGCACAGGTTAGTTTACTCTGTAGGCCTTCTTGTGATGGTCTTGGTCCTTCCAGCTACTTCAATCCCTCCCCAAACTCTTCCTCAAGACTCGTGAGCTCCGCCTACTGTTTGGCTGTGGGTCTCTGCATCTGTTTGTACCTGCTACAGGATGAAGCCTCTCAGAAGACAGTTATGCTAGGCTCCTGTCTGCAAGCATAGAAGAGCGTTATTAATAGTGTCAAGGGTTTGCTCTCTTCCATGGGTTGGGTCTCAAGTTGGGCCAGTCATTGGTTGGCTATTCCTTTGATCTCTGCTCCATCTTTATCCCTGCACAATTGTAGGAGGGACAAATTTTAGGTTGAAGGTTTTATGGGTAGGTTGGTGTCCTATAGTCCTGATTACAGGGAGTGGCCTCTTTTGGCTCCATTTCTCCCACTGGTAGAAATGGTAGGATTACCCCCATAGAGTCCCTGAAACCTCCTGTCCCAGAGATGCCTCCTTCCATCGATTTCTGTTTTCTTGCCCAGCCTTCCCCCCATCCATGAGCCCCGCCTCTGTTCCCCTCCCTGCACCTCTCCCATCCTGTTCTCTTCCTTTATAGCGTTCAGATGTCAATTTTATTTCCCCTTCTGAATGAGAGTCAAGCATCCTCCCTTATTCCCTCTGCATTACTTAACATCTTTCCGTCTGTAGATTGTAGCCTGGTTATCCAGTAGATTGTGAAATTTCCATTGATAAGTAAATACATACCATATGTCTTTCTGGGTCTGGATTACCTTACTCAAGATGTTATTTTCTAGTTCCATCCATTTGCCTACAAATCAGGAACATTACTAAAGCTTAAATTGTACATTGAACCCCACACATTAATAGTCAGAGACTTTAATATATCACTGTCACCACTGGACATGTCATCTAGACAAAAACTAAACAGAGGAATAATGAAACTAATGATTGATATGAATCAAATTGCCCTAACAGATCTCTACAGAACATTTCCAGAAAGCTGGAAATAGGGATACCTCAAGATGTAGTATTTCACTGCTTGGAATATATCCAAAAGATGCTCCACCACACAACAAGGACATATGCTCAACTATGTTCATAATAGCCAAAACCTGGAAACAACCTACATGTCCCTCAGTTGAATAATGGATAAAGAAACTGTGGTACATTTACACTATGAAACACTACTCAACTATTAAAAACGAGGAAATCTTGAATTTGCAGGCAAATGGATGGAACTAGAAATTATCATCCTGAGTGAGTTAACTCTGACCCAGAAAGACACACATGGCATATACTTACTGATAATTGGACAGTATCCCAACTGTGATATCCTCTGAGAGTTCTCATTTAGTGGGGGATTGCCATAGAAGCTATTGTGACTCCTGGTGAGAGAAGTATAGGGAAATGGGGAAATGGAGAGACCCAGAGGGTCCTGAAACCCTACAAGAAGACCATCAAAGATGGTGGATCTGGCCCCAGGGGTTTCCTCTCAAACTACTGTACCAACCAAGGATAATGCATGCAGTAAACCTAGACCCCCCTATTCAGATCTAGCCAATGGATGGCACATTCTCCATAGTTGTGTGAAGAGTGGAGACTGTCTCTGACATGAACTCTGGTGCTCCCTATTTGACCACTCTCCCTTGGTGGGGAGGCCTGGTGGTACCCAGAGGAAGGGTAAGCAGGCTACCAGGATGAGACCTAATAGGCTGTGACAATATGGTGGGGGAGGAGGTCCCCTTCTGTCACAGACATAGGGGAGGGGAATAGGGTGAAGGAGGGAGGGAGGTGAGAATGGGAAGATACAAGTGAGGGAATAACAGTTGAGATGTAGTCTGAATAAACTAATTAAATTTTAAAAAATTGAGGAGATCTCATACTAACAATTTAAAAGCATATCTGAAAGCTCTAGACTAAAAAGAAGCAAACACACCCAAGAGAAGTAGATATCATGAAATAATCAAACTCAGGGCTGAAAAAAAAAAACAAAGAGAACAACACAAATAATCAACAAAACAAGAGCTGGTTCTTTGAGAAAATCAAGAAGATAGACAAACCCTTACCTGAACTAACTGAAAGGCAGAGAGACACTATTTAAGTGAACAAAACTACAAGCGCAAAGGAGGGCCTAACAATAGACACTGAGAAAATCCAGAGAATCTGGGTTATTTGAAAGTGTGATGCATATTCTTTACAACACATCCCATTTGTAAATCCCTCTCAGACTAGGCTGAAGCAGTGTAGACTTTAGTTGAATAGATCCGGTGCTCTCCCTTTGTGTGTCTCTGCCAACCTTTCCTTAGTAATTTTCAATTCACTGTACATGTGAAAATACAGCAGACCACTGTTTTGGAGACCTTTAGATAAAGTGTCCTATCCTCTTTGAAATATAATTTGTTTTAGATGGAATAATATGAACACACTTACAGCAAAACTTCAGTCTCCAAACTAACAGGAACCACAGAAATGTGAAATAAAGACATACAAGTTAAAAATTTCAATGAACCTTTAAACTCAAGATTGGATGAAATCTTAATGCACATCAGGCTCACTTCTGAAGTTATGCTGAGTGGTCAACTCTTGGTAAAAAAATATATATATACCATTTCACATCACATGAAATGTTATAGATACCATGTTATATCGCTATAATGAGGAAGAGTCCTGCACTTCTCATTTGTGGCCACACTGTTTTAGACTTCAAACTACATGGCTATTGCCCATGACACAGGCATATATCAGGGTCGATGATGCCATTAGCTATGTGGATTCTTACTTTTTTGTTGTGGTTTTTGTTCAATTATTTGTTAGTTTGTTGGAGATGAGGCCTTGCTGTGTAACCCTGGCTGGACCTTCAACTCATAATACTCCTGTCTTAGCTTTTCAAGTTCTGCAATTAAAAACCTGTTAAATTTAAGGATTAAAAGCATCACACCACATGTACACAAGTTTTTAAAATACGAGTAATCATAGGCTTAGGTTTATTTAGCTTTTTAAAAATTATGTAGCTTGTATGTGGCTATTGGGATTTGAGCTAATTTTTTGTCTCTGAGATTGCTACTCTATACCTTCGATATGCTTGATGAATAGACCATTCACCTGCTCCAAGGAAATCTGTATTGCTTGGGCATCACAAGAAAGATGGCCTTGTGAATGTTCTTTTTATTATCTTCTTCGAATTCTTCTTCTGTTGTATAGGAAGGCTATTGATTTTTGTATATTTATTTTGTATTAGAGCAGTTTACTGACTTCAGTTATTACTAATAGTCACAATAGTTCTTTGGTGACACCTTCTACATTTGCCAGGAGTATGGTCACACCATTTATAATAACATGTTTTGTTCCTTCATCCCAAGTGCTATGTCATGCACCAAGCTACTATTCTAGTACATTGGGTGTACTGCAAGTATGCTTCAAAACTAGGTGTAATGAGAAAATGAGTAAGTTGCTCAAGAAAAAGAAAAAGGAAAGAAGCACAAATAAGCAAGATTAGAAGGATTTTTCTTTTTCTTTTGAAATCGTGTAAAAAGAAGAAAACACATGGAAAGCATAGTTTTAACACGAAGATTTTAACAATTTTCCTGTAGTAATTGGTTTTAGAAGTGTTTGAGTTTAACATATGCATGGTCAATCCCCACATCTTTCCTCACTATCTTCTTAGCTTATAATGAATTGCCTTTTATTCAGCTGAAGATTATTTAAAAGAAAGTTCTACAACTTAATGAGACAAGCATCATAACTAGAATGATGGAAATGCTTTGGAATGTTGGAGCCCATAAGTAGCTAAGGGGCATTTCAGGTGTAATGCGATCACCGTCTGGACTGAGATGATGATATGGGAAAATCAATATCAAGTACAAAGGGATCGTATTAAAAATTGACTGAGCTTGAGAACGTGGTCTGGGAAACACTCTGAGGCATGCAAGCCTGATTGATAGTGATCAGGAAACTGACTCAATCTGAAGGTGAATTCCACTGATGTAGTCATCTGAAACAAGAGGACTCATAGGAAATAGTTAGAACCTTTGGTTTATAAATTGTTGTAGGATTTTATATTTAGATAAATTTTATATTCATAAGTAACATGCATTTAAAATGCTCTATATATTAAATCAACTTCAAAGTCTGACATTTAACAGAATCATCAACAAATTTTATTAAACCTAATAACTATGAAAATTTTAAGTTTATAAAATTGATGGCTTCTGATAGGGGTTGGAGTGTGAAAGGACTAAGTTTCCTTTACAGGGATGGCCACTGGGAGTTTGACCCAGTGAGTATATGGACAGCATAAATTGGACTTGTATTTTTTCTTCCTCTTCTGTTTTAGAGGAAGGGCACAAGGGTATTGGGAATAGACTTGTGAGGACTGGGAAGTGAATGTGATTGGGGTGCATGATATGAAATTACCAAATAATCAATAAAATGTTATGTTAAAATGTGTAAAGCCAATGAACAGACTCATTTAGTCTTCTCAAAGTGTCACGACAGATATTACACTGTTTATAAACATTAATATACTTCAAAACTATCGGAGTAGCTTTCAAGGGTCTTGGTCCTGGGGGTTTGAATGTTTCTTGGAACACGACACATTGCATTTTCCCACATTACTTCCTATAACATTCTGGCTTTGTCTAGCAGATAAGCAACTGAGCATTTTTTTTCTACTGTATTACTATTTTTCATGTTCAGGGGATCCTTGGATCCTGTACCCAGGATGATAACAAGGAGGGTACTTGCCCCTCCTAGGTAGAGAATGTATCTTTCATCCTTTCAGTAGCAGTGGGGTTTGCAGAAAGGCCAGACATAAGGCAACTTTTTGCACATACATCCTTGCCTCTATGGCAGTACCATTCAGACTGGTTATCAGTTTAGTTTTTTTTTTAATCTGGGAAAGATTGGACTAACTTCCAGTGCAATACTTACAGATTTAGAAGTAGAATAATGACCAGAAATACCTGAGCACCAAACACTCCTAGCTGATTATTGGAAGGCAAGAAAATCTGCATGTCTGTTGTTAAAAACCTAACTCACCTATGACTGTGAGGGTGCCTTCCTTAGTAGTGCTTGAAGGGGTGTGATAGGGAGACACCCAGCCTCTGGAGCTGAAAGTAAAAAATAAGAAGCCCAAAAGGTAATAGGCCTGGTGAGCTCAGCCTCAACTCTGTTGTCACCGTATGAATGTCAGAGCCCTGTGCTGTCTGTAGGAAGTTTCTTCTCAAAGCCATGTACCTATAAGGTCAACCATGGGCTCTGTGCAGCACATCACTATAGCCTCCATTCTGAAGAATGAAATTAATAAAGGTATGGGGAGGTAGCTCAGCTGCAAGTATGGTATGCTGGATTAACATGTGCAAAAGTGTGGGTTTAGTCCCAGCATCATCAAACTGACAGTCCCAGAACCTGTCTGTAATCCTAAGACTCAAATTAGACAAGTTGATCAGAAGTTCAGGATTGATAGGTCCAGTTCAACTTTGAGACCAGCCATGGCTTTATGACACCTTGTCTGAAAATATCAAATTAAGCAAAATGAATACAGTTTCTGATTTCCCAAGCATACCAACTAAAATGCCACAGAACAAGCAAATTTAAAAAGGCATCTTAAAGACAGTTCCTATGTCTGCCAATCACTGTCAGGATCTCCAGGATAAGTTGTCATTTCTGGGACCTGATTAGATGAAGGCCACACTCATTTGAAACCAGTTTCTTGCACAGTCTATACTTTGAAACCATCTCAGCATATTCCCATTTATGTAATCAGAAAGAACATTTTGCAATGTCTCTTTTTTCTTTTTTTGGTGTCTGTGTGTGTGTGTGCGTGTGAAAGAAAGGGGGACCCCCATCTCTTCTTGTCCCTCTTGGGTGGTCCTGTTGTTCCTTCATAGGAATAAAAAGGGTGTAATTTTTTCTCCTTTCAAAGATGCTAAGTGGCGGTTATTACACTGTCTTTATTGTCTGTTGCTTTCTTAGCACTGCCTGGCTCTTAGCCGCTTGTGTAGGAGCTCAACAGGGGACTTTCATCATCTTTTCTTTACCCCAAGTGTTGCCCTCTTAGGATTCTCCTTTCTTTTCTTTCTCCAGGCATCTTTACTTTCATTTTGCTTGCATGTTTCTTTGAGGAGAGAGAGAGAGTAGTATGTGCCTATAAAAGCCTATCTTCTTCAAAGAATAGAGGAGAAGGAGATTAATAAACTGAGAGGGAGACATGGACTGAGCACGCTACCACTCCCACAGCTGCAATTGCAAGGGAGAAATAAAGTGGGAAAAAACAGCAGATAGTGAGTGGGAAACAAGCTTGGGTGCAACACTGAAAACCCCTATTCAGAAATGCAACAAATTGGATATTCCCTTTAGTGTGTCAATCTCTTATTCCCAGCTCTTATGTACCATCTCTTTTTCCTGATGCTCAGTCTGAAGTATTTCCTCTCATGGAAAGAATGGAGTTTTTCAAACTCAAGAGCCTAATTAGGAACAAGGTTTTTCCACCCTTTCACGATCACATTGGAAGCTACACTTCTCTTTTCTGCTCTATTTACAATGGAGGCGTTTATAATAAAGAGACTCACAGTAGGACACTGCCGCCATTGGTAGTATCGAAATAAGAACTGTACAGAGAAAATAGACATAAGTTCAAGTACTGAAGGCCCTATTATTTGTAAGTGTTTTTGTCCGATGCAGTAAGAAGCAAGCACATACCATATTGGAACTACACTAAGTCGACTGTGAACCATCTCAACACTTTAATGAGTTTCACATTTTAGTTCTGGGAAAAAAATGATGCTCACTTTTAAATTTTGACACAATTTTCTTGGGCTACTTTTATTTAATTTTCAAGCATGAGCAGAACCATAAATAAAGGTGTCAGAGATGGCTGAGAGAGAAACACATTCATGGAAGAAATATACAGCACATTAGCATTGATCAGATGCCATATTTCTAAGCACTTCTTTGACGAATGTATAACACTCAGAGAAATAGCATAATTCCTGGTCCTCCCCACCAGAAGTTCTGTGAAGAAGTACAACCATTGGCACTTCTGAGGCACTTCCCAGGGATGCTAATGTTTTTAGTGGATGCATAGACGGATTCACTTTTAATAACATGGGCAGTGTCCATGCTTCTGCAAAGAAGACTGAGTAGGAAATCTCAGAGAATTTGGGATTTTTTTTTGTGCTATGTTAAAACCCTTCTTATTCTCTGGACTTTAAAGACTGCTTTTGTTTACCACATATTTCTAAACTTTGTTATTTTACCCCAAATGGGCATTATGAACAAGTGATACCAGCTTCTAGACTTGTCTCAATTTAATCTAGTCTCCATGTAACTTATTCTTTCTTCTTCTTCTCCTCCTCTTCCTCTTTCTCTTTGTACTCTTGGTCCTGCTCTTCTCTCTTATTTTGGCTAACTCAATCTGAGAGACTTATACCTCTGATTAAAAATCAACAAAGCCTAAAAAATCATATGATAGGATTTTTTTGCCAGTGAATGTTCAGTCTTTCTGATTTCTCCATTACCTACCTGTGTATTGGTATGAGTAGAAATGGCCTACCCCTCTTTCTCCAAATAATTTTGGAGAGATTTGAGGATGATAATTATGGGGAAATGAATAATTATCTGTTCATATTTCTTTCATGTCATTTGGCTTAAATACATTGTTTAAATATCCCAAACAAACATGCAGAGAGCATGCATATAGAGCATGTAAATTGCTAATTCTTGGTTCACTTTACTCCAGCTGTGTTTTGCTCTGAAAAACCATTGCATATCCTTAGTTCATTACACATGAAGCCTACAGCAAGTCTGTAGGTTTTATAAACTGTCTGTTTTCTTATTAGGAAATAGGAAACTTTATAAAGCACTATGGAACAAAGCATATTCTTGGTGCACTTTTTCCATCCCTGTTTGTGAACACCAATAACAGCCAAAATTATCTCAATACCATAATATTGGGGATACTTTGTGAGTGAATATATGCTGTGAGAAACAAACAGTTATGGCTCTAAATATGACAGTAATTTGATGGAGGACAGCAACTACTGTGAAAATCAGAGACATATTCCTGAAGAAGTGGGGGGGAGCAATGGTCCTTACAGATCTCTAAGACAGGTAATGCTGTAACCAATACTATTTTTAAAATATATGGACAGTCTTTTCTTCTTCTTCTTTTTCTCCTTTTTCTCCTCCTTCTCCTCCTCCTCCTCCTCCTCCTCCTCCTCCTCCTCGTCCTTCTTCTTCTTCTCCTTCATATGACTCCAAAGCAACCTAAAGAAATCTGTTAGCACTGTGTTCACCTTGACTGTTTCTCATTGATCAAACATACACTGAAGAACACACACTTTTTCTCTCTGGCCGTCTTTGGCTATCAAGGTTATTTTCTTCTACAGTGATTCTGTGGCATGGAACAGAATAGAAGGCTGAAGCTGATTCTGTATCTGATTTTCTGTGATGGTCACTAAATGCCAGTCACTGTGATATAAATGGGACAGTGGTGGGGTGTCCTATCTCCACTGAGTCATTTTGATTCTAAGTATTCTTAAATATCATTCTCCAAACCCTTACAGCCACAGAGATAGGAGGAAAAAACACATCTCCCTGGGCACTTCTGTTTCACATGCATCTTTAAGGTAGCTCTGACCTTGTTATTGTAGACAATGCCAATTAATATAACATCTGTGAAGGTGTCTGAGCTCCTGACTGCCACAGAAATCAAGGGAAGGACAATTATGCTGGCATCCTTATAAAATGTCTATGCAGTCTAAGTACACACAACTGCACTGTTGAGAAATACCTTATTTCTAAAGAGAACAGCTCTACCCTTGAGTCTCTGATTTTTAATTCTTGAATAAGCACAATCCATTTTAAAGTAAACATCAGTGGTGATTGCCAAATATCCCCAACTTTCCAGTTTAATTTTATTCCCCTTATAACCTTCTGGCTGTTTCTCAGTAAATATTTCTCATTTTAAAATTTGACTACATTTTTGGTAATATTTTACACACTGGTTGACTTTTATAGTTATTAGGTGTTTTATTGTTGTGTTCACGAACTTTTGAAAAAGAAGATGCTTTTCAAGAAAAATTAATTTTGAATTTAATTGGTGTCTATATGTATGTAAATATAGGTCATTACATATAATGTTCTAAGTACATTGCTGGCTATGAATACAAGAGTAGCTGCATGTTATTTGTCCTCTGATAAAGTACCACAAGTTGTCTCTTTCTTTATAGATGAAAATCAGCAATCAGATACACACACATATATATATCTGTTTGTGTATATATATATGCTTATATGTATGTATAGGATATATATGTATATGTGTATGTGTTGTATATTTACATGATGTACATGTATATGTTGTATATGTGTCTACATATGTATTATATATGTACATGATGTATATGTATATATGTTCCTTTTTTTAATTTCAGAAACCAGAAGTAGATGTTAGATCCTAGAGCTGAAGTTAGCGGCAGTTGTGAGCCACTGGATATGGGTCTGGAAACCAAACTCAGGCCTTCAGCAGGAGAAATATGCACTCTTAACCACCAAGCCATCACTCTAGCACTCTTTCGCTGTTTTCTTAATGCTAATCAAAGACTGCATATCATCTGCAGTTACTATATTTTTGAATCAGGCTACTTATGAGTGACAACCTTCTTTGTTTTGGTAGCTGAATCAAATGTTGAGCACAGTAGTCCATTCTAATAGAAATTCACATTTCTCTGTCTGGCAACGCATCTCATGCACCTGTACAGTATCCTGAAGACTCGGAGAAAATTGTTTTATAACAATAAGCAAATTAAGCAGGATACATATAAACCTACAAAAATTACTCTACGTGCTAGTCATAAGTTATCTGAAAAGGAAAAGTTTAAATTTCCCTTATAATGACAACAACAATAATAAAATACTCAAGTGCAAATTTTAAAACATATTTTATTAATCTATTCATATTACATCTCAATTGTTATCCCATCCCTTGTATCCTCCCATTCCTCTCTCCCTCCCACTTTTCTCCTACTCCCCTCCCCTATGACTGTGACTGAGGGGGACCTCCTCCCCTGTATATGCTCATAGGGTATTAAGTCTCTTCTTGGTAGCCTGCTATTCTTCTTCTGAGTGCCACCAGGCCTCCCTATCAAGGGGACATGGTCAAATATGGGGCACCAAAGTTTGTGTGAAAGTCAGTCCCCACTCTCCACTCAACTGTGGAGAATGTCCTGTCCATTGGCTAGATCTGGGTAAGGGTTCGAAGTTTGCTGCACGTATTGTCCTTGGTTGGTGCCATAGTTTGAGCAGGACCCCTAGGCCCAGATCTGCCCATAATAATGGTCTTCTTGTAGGTTTCTAGGACCCTCTGTATCCTTCTATTTCCCAATTCTCCCATGCTCCTCTCACCTAAAGTCCCAACAGGATGTTCTCCCCTCTGATCCACTTTCCTGGCAGGTGAAGACTTTCATGGAACATGCCCCTTGGGCTAGTGTCCAGATATAAGTGAGTACATACCATCTCAAGTGCAAATTTAACTAAGGAGATGGAAGATTTTATACTGAAAATCAGAAAATAGCGGTAACATGAGTTGAAGAAAACAAATAAATTGAATCTATGTCTTGCTCACAGACAGTAAAAATTAATATCAAGTGCTTTTACAATCCAACATAATCTACATATTCAACAGAACCCCTTTCAAAGTCCCAGTGCTGTTTTCTTACAAAAATGAGGAGACTCTTAAAGTTGTATGAATCTACAACAGATCATAAGTAGTCAAAACAATCTTAGGCAAAAAGAACAACATTATAATTTCTGACTTAAATATTATGAAAAAATAATAACAAAAATGCTAGCTATTGCTGTAAGAACAGGGAGAATTGAGTGATAGAACAGGCCAGACATCTTGGAATAACCTCCCACATTTATTAGAAATGGATTTTGGCAAAGATGTCAATGACATAAAATAGAGAATGAGCAGCAATTCAGTAAAGGATTGTGGGAAACCTGCTTATCATCATACAGAAGAAGAAAAGGCCCTTATTTAAAATGACGCATAAAGGTCAACCCAGAAAGAAGACTTAAAAGTAAGACATAAAACTGAAAGTCTATGCAAAGAAAACATGGGGCCATATTTCATCACAGGAGCTTGGGAAAGCATCTAAGATAGCAAGAGCAAATGGAGACACTGAAACTACATGATGCTACAAAGCTTCTGTACAGAAAAGGAAAGGTGGTGTAAGTACAGAAATCAAATGCTGCAAGGGGTGATTGTAAAATATAAAAGGAATTCCAACAACTCAATAGCCATAAAACAGGCTGAGAGAAGAATATTAGAAGTATATAGAGATGCTTCTTGAGAGAGGACATTCAAACAGATGTGATTTTTTTTTAGTATTACTAATCCTTCGGGAAATGCAATTTATGACTAAACTGATATATTATCTTCTAGTTGTTAGAATTTCTTTTGCCAAAAAGACTAAAGACAATGTTGAGGAAGAGAGAAAAGAAATCTCTGTACACTTCTGGAGAATTTGAGTACAGTACGTAAGTGACAAACATTGTATAGATTCCTCAAAAAACTGAAAGTGCACCTGTTGTGTGCTGCATCAATAGCACCTCTTTATAAGAAATGAAGTCAACTTGCACGTTGGTTACATCACTATTCGCAATAGTCAACAGTGGGCTCAAAGGATGAATGGATAAAGACAATGTGGTTTATACATATGCATACAACTGAATACTTGTTATCCTGAATAAATAAATGAATGAAGGAAGGAAGGAAAGAAGGAAAGAAGGAAGGAGGACATTTATTTGAGACAATATGGATGAATTTAGATGACATTGTGATTAGGGTAATGCAAGTGTTGTAGATGTTGCATCATTTCACTTGCATGTGGGGTCCAAAACCTATTGATGCCACAGTAGAGAATAGAATGACAGTTACCAGAGGCTGGGGGTAGGAAAAGCAAACACGTGGAGAGTTACTAATTAAAGAGTTCTAAATTTAGGTAGTAGGAGTAAAAGGAGAAAAAACTTTGAAGTCTAATGCATGGATGGGTAACTGTAATCATTTAAAAATGACTGAGTAAATTTCAAATGAATCACTAGAAATATGTCAAGTGATAATTCTGTCAATGACAAATATGTCAGTTATGTTAATTACCTTTATTTAATTGTTTGTTTTATCTGTGCTTTGTATCAGAATATGCCAAGTCTTCCTTAAAAGTTTCCAAAGTAAAATTATGATATGTCAACTTTAAAAGCTTATTAGGATCTGAGAAAGCTGCTTAGCTGTTAAGAGCACGTATTGAGATTCTAGGGGACCCAAGTTCAATATCCATCTATCATTTTAGACAGCTCACAATAGGCTATAACTCTATCTCCAAGGGCATTTAACTCCTCTTATCTCAGAAGGCACCTGCACTCACTCATAGGTACACACCTCTCCAAACTACATGTAATTAGAAATGAAATAAATCTTTAAAAGATTATTTATAGTAGCATCAAAAATATCATGTGATTAGATATATAATAAACTAATGTAATTTCAATATGCTGAACACTAAAGGAATGATGAAAAATGGACTGTTTTAAGTATGGAAATATATCATTGTATGCAATGGAAAACAGTGTTTACAAAATGTCAGTTGTATGAAATTAGCCTTTGACCTTTAACTCATTCAACATCAAGTCTCAGCAGAAAAATCTTCCTAAAATTATAAAAGCCTGCTCTCAAAGTTTTTACAGTCAGTACATCAAATGACCATTTTAAAAAATAATTAATTAATCAATTCACTTTGCATCCAGATCGTGGCTCCTCCTTCTTCTCCTCCTGGCACCACTCTCACTCTCTCTTCCCCCTATCCCCCCTCACCTACTCCTCAGAAAAGGGGAGCCCCCTTCCACCAACCTACCCCAGGACATGAACTTGCATCAGGACTGACCATATAGTCTTCCACTGAGGCCAGGCAAGGCAGCTCCTCTAAGGGGAAGGGATCCAAAAGCAGGCAACAGAGTCCATTTCACAGACAGCCTCTGCTCCCCTTACTAAGGAACCCATGTGAGGACTAAGATGCCTATTGGCTTCATATGTGTAGAGGACCTAGGTCCATTCCATACATGGTTCTTGGTTGGTGGTTCAGGCCCTGTATACCCTCCTACTATTCCCAACCCCACCCCACCCCTGCTGCCTTGCCCTTGGCCCAGGTTAGTTGACTTTATTGGTCTTCTTGTAGATTTCTTGTTCCTTCCAGGTCTTTTTATTGTTCCCTCTGAGAGGACAACTTTGCTAGGCTCCTGTCTGCAAACACAGCAGAGCTCAAAGAGGACTGATCTCACAGCACTGTGTGGCTGTAGCATCCAAAGCCTGTGAAACCATGACGCTGGAGACATGCCAATTAAAAAGAGAGAATAGAAAACTTCCAAGTAGGGCTACTAGCTCATTATTGTCACTGATATTTTTACAGCAGCAACAACAAATGATGCAATCCTAGCACTCTCATAACTGAGATAGGAAGCTCATAAGTGTGCGTCCAGCTTGGGCTGTTCAAAAAAAAAAGAAAAGAACACTACGTTAAGATAATATTTTTGTGGCAACATTTCAGTAAGTATCCTGCAGTGTGTTCTAGTGTGTTTCTGGGAGCACAGAGCCATCACAGCTGTCCTGATTTCCTACGGAAAAGAAAACTAACACATGAGCTCTGTTAAACACATTGGTCATTTCTTAAATATTTGAGTATGCATTTACTGGCAGTGCTACACCTAAGGGTTTACTTAAGGGAAGTGAACACTTTTAAGTGAACACTGTATAGGAAAATATTTGTAGCACTTTTTATAACAAAGACCAAAACCAACTGAATTGTTTAACAGCCTAAGTGAATAAACAAATTGTAATGTGTCATATAATGGTTTGCTACATAGCAGAAACAGGCACGCTACTCGTATGGAAAATCAAGTGGATGGGTATTCAATGTGTTAGGAAGAGTGAGATGAAGTTGGACTTTGGTCTGTACTATATGACTCTTGCACATGAAACGCTAGACTTAAGATCAGCCGTTGGGCTAAGCAAGAAAGTTGATGCTAAAGGCGACGAGAGGATTCTCAACTGAATGATTCTTTCTTCTATATTTTGATGTTGGCACAGAAATACACAAATGCATGTATTTGAAAACATCAGGGGACTTGATCAGAAAGCATATGCAGATCCAAACTAACTTCACACTTCAATTATAATGGCTATTCATACAACCAACATCCTTCCACACATGCAAGTGCAAGCAAGGATGTGGAGAAAAGGAAACATGCACTACTACCGGGCATGTAGATTTTTACAGCAACGATGAAGAATGGTAAGGGTGTTCTCAGAAAACTAAGCATACAACCAGTATATGATAGTAGAGCTACCACATCGCCAGAGGACACCAGAAGACCAGAATGTGACAGGCTTTTTGTGTCACTATTTATATTAGTTATGGTATTAGATCAAGCTAGGTACTCATCAAATGAAGGAATGGTCAAAATTAATATCTACAGACATGTGTACATATGATGGACTATTATTTAATCCCAAAGGAAAAATAGCATCCTGTCACGTGTGGCACAATTGATAGAAGTGTAGAAAAATCACATTAAAAAAAAAGAAAGAAAATCACATTAAGCAAGATAAGTTAGACAGAAATAGTTATGAAGAAATAAGTAGAAACAAGAAAGAAAAGGAAGTCAGTCTGAAAGTAAATAGTGATTACTATGCACTTTTCCATAAAAAGTGGATACATTATTGAAAAGAAAAACAATGCTATAATTATTGGCTAGTTGACCTTTCTGTGCTTAGTTTACTTCAAAATTTTAAACAAAGCGGTCAGAGTCTAGGCAGAGAGACTCAGTCCTCAGAGGCAATAAAACCAGAGAAAAACCTCGTGAGTCACAAAAAAGGTGGGAATAACTGGATGTGGTTGATACACAGGGTGAGGTGGGATGCTGGTGAGGCAGGATGCTGACAAGGAGATGCACAGCAGCTAAGTCCCGAGAGCTCAGTGTGCACTGGCCTGATGCCATTCTTCCACCTCTAAGTAAAAGTGATGGGCAGTGTTGACTGATTTAATGGGGAGGGAGAGTTTATAAGAACTTATGCAAATTAGACAGAAGATGAGCAAGAAGTAGGAATTTGATATTAGAATGTTCACGAAGTCAGCCTCTACCTGAAGTCTAAGAAATGCCGTGAGGCCAGTCAAAAGTGTACCTCCAGGAAATAAAACTATTTTATATGTGATACAAATAGTTGGTCAAGGGGAAAGCCTGGGAGAAATGAGTAAACAATCCTGGCAATTAAAAGCATGAAGGCCAGCTTACCCAAACTACATTTTTATTACATAATAGACATGGTGCCAAGTTATATATAATTTTATGCACAAGGCAAGGAAGAGTCGAAGAATATAAATGACTATTTTTTTTAGATGCCTTTTAATTGTTTAAGTATGTGTATGTATGCCTGAGTGTGGGTTTGTGCACACAACTGCAGCTGCCCACAGAGACCAGAGGGACGCATGAGTTCCCCAGGGCTGCAGTTAGAGGCAGCTGTGAGCTGTGTGGTTCCAGTTCTGGAACTCCTGGGGCCTCTCCCATAGAAGTAAGCATTCTTAGTAGCTTAGCCATCTCTCCAGCCCCAATCACAATCGTTTTTCTTTTCTCTTTCTCACTTTGCTAACAAATTTCTGGCCCATGGAATTTGAGAAAATCCTTTCAAACCAACAAATGTGATTAATGACCTGATTTTTGTAGTAGGTAAAGGGTTTCTGAGGCATTTGAAGTTGACAAATTCACTCATTGAATCATTTTTTTTTAATCCTATGAGTTCCTCTCTAATCCTGAGAAACCTCCGATTTCCCAAGTAAACGGACCAATGTTGGTAGGACATTGTTGGTAGGATAATTATGACTTCCTATTACATTAACAACTCTTTTTTATTTTTATTTACATTTTAGTACAATTTTAATTTCCCCTTTACAACATTCCTTGGCCATCCACACATGAGAAAATGAAATATCTTTAATCTGCATTTCAATGATTTTCATGCGTAGTTCCTTAATAGTTCTCAGAAATCAGCCACTTTGAGCCCATAATCATAGGCAAAAAATATATACTTTGCTAAGTGTTTTGGATACTATAATGTCTATATGGCATTCTGAATCAGCTTTTGTCTGCCTTAACTTTTCAGGACAGGAACAGAATTGAGTATACTTTATTTCTCCTGATTCTGGTACAAAAAGAAGGACCTTGAGCTTGAAGTCTAGTTTTGTGTCTAAGGATAGACATACACATTCATTACTTTTGGGGGCTAATGGAAATCCCAGTATCTCAATGGTCTCTCTAAGTTCCTCCTAACTTTCAAGTTCCTCAGCAATTTTTATTGTGTCAGAGAAAGCTTAAAATCTTGAGCTTGTTTCGGTATAAATTAATAGGAAAATTTTAACTTCAACTTGGAATAGGGCTAGAATTTTTTTGTTTTGTTTTGTTTTGTCTACACTGATCCAATAATAATTCATTTAAATGGTTTAAACAGAATTTACATTTTGTCATTTGCAAGAAACCTCCCCCCCCCCAGCCAAATAAAAAGCTCAAGAAAGAGAGATTAGAATGATGACCCATGCCTAGAAATGCTGGCGTATCGCTGAATGAATAAATTTAGTGAGTGAGCATTAATCAAAGTAACAACACAATGAATTAGCGCAACTTCCTTGTGCAACATAATGATCAATAAAAGGGACGACATAGGTGCCTTAGAGAAAAATGTAATCTAAGTGCATATCTTTTATTCATAAGCTTCAAATTATGTCTGCTTGATTTTTGAACCCTCCATTCAAACATTAATAAATGTTTTTATATCAAAGGGTGGAAATGCCGTACTTCTTTTGTAAACTATAACACAAGCGATTTTACATGTTCCCAAATGAAAAGCATGAGCCAAGCCAAATATGTGAAATGAACAAACATTAAATTGAGTTTATTATCAGCACAGGTGCTAGTATAAGTGATGCTCTGGGGTATAGTCTACACACTCATTATGCCTTCAAAACCCCACATCTTTCAAATGTAAAAAATTTTATTTAGAACAGAGTTCAGTGTGTGTCATGACTGCTTAACAACTCTCTGTAAGGCAAATTTAACAGTGTGGGGAAGATGCGAGTCACTTCTTGACTTGATCGTATTGACAGGTGTCCATGGACGTGGGCTGAGGAGTTCTCAGGCTCATTTCGCCCCCTAAAAATCTAATTTATGATGGACAGCAAAGGGAATACAGACATGCATCGTTTCATACAGTGTGCTGGATAATTTTCTATTTAATTTAGCTGTGACAAAAATATATGTAATTTAAATCTTAGTTTAGCCATTGTCAAATATTTATCTTCATTTTTATTTGCATGTTTGCTCATCAACCACTGAGAAATCTCTGCAGCCTTTAGCCATTTCTTTTCATGTATCATAAGGTAGTGTTAAATGCACTCACATTGTTTGCAACCAGTCTATAGATCTCTTTTCATCTCATGAAGTGAACTTGATGGGCATCAAAGAAAAACGTTCCATCTCTCGTAACCATGGCCCTTGGTAACCAACATTCTACACCCTGATATAGACAAGCTAACTGGCTTCTACTGGTGTAGTCTTACAAATCTTGTCTTTTTTTGACTGGTCACATTCATTTGTCATAATTACTTTCCAGTTCACCCATTTGTCATGTAGATATTTCCATTTCATTCAACCTCTAAACTGATATCTATAGTTTCTCTAATCATTTGCATATGTAACTACTTTAGGATCTGAACTATTCACTGAGTTCTAGCTTTGTCTGTTTGGGTCCTGTATTAGTTATTTCATGTTGCTGTTGTTAAATATGTAAGACATCCTGACAAGAGCAACTTAAGGAGGTAAGCATTTTATTTTGGCTTATAGTTTAGAGCCATCCAGTCCACCTTGGTGAGGAAGCATGGAGTTGGAGCAGAGCCTATACTGAAAGTCAGGAAGCAGAGGAGTCACATTTCACATGCAGGTAGAAAGCAGAGAAAAAAAAAAACCAGAAAGTCAAGCCATGTTATAAATCCTCAAAGCCTATCCCCAGTGACACACTCCTAAAGACCCATAGCCTTCTCAAACATCACCCATGGGCATGGAAAACATGTCTCCCTCAGGTCACCACAGATGAAAAGGTTGGACCTTGCTTTTTGTATTAGTATCATTTAAGATGAAAAATTAATTGGTGTACAATACTTATACTTATTTTTGAGTTTGGTGTGATATATGACACATATATGATAGGCTACACAATGTTCATACCAGTGTAAACGTAACTGTCCCCTCAAGCATTCTTTCTTTAGGGTAGAGCCTTGGAAGTTCTTTAGATCTTTTTGATGTATTCAGCGCATTGTCTTTATTGATCTTCCCCTTTTCTATGATGCACTAAAACACTTGAGGTCATTTCTCTCATATATCTGTCACTTGTGTCTGAGCAAGCTCTAGCTCCATTTTCTTCCCCCTCTCCTAAGACTTGAGTCAAGTTTGAATAGTCCAAGTTGACTTTGCTACCTTCTTAGTAAAAAGTACCTGTACAAGGAGTTTAGAATATGTGTAGTCTAAAGGCAGAATCAGCCAGCAAATTTCATTTCTTTATCAAGGACACTAACCAAATATCCCAAAGAAGCTGCTGAACATTCTCTGATACTTTAGCAGAACAAGATGGACCTAAAAAGTTATACATCGTGGTAAATAAAAATGTTATCTCAGAATCTCTTCTCACAAACCTTCTGAATTTTTGTTGCCCTCTGCACTTGACCTGTTAGGTTGAGAAAGCAAAAACTGTCGCTAGAGTCAATAGTATAATGTGGGAATTTGCTTAGGCTTTCAAAAATAGATAATAGTATACTTCTTTATTTATAAACTGGAGGTGACTAGTGAGATATGAATACATGTACCTCGAGTGACCATATACTTACTTTTCTTTGTGATGATGGTATGTGCTTAGTTTTGTCCAGTCACCCACTCTGGCTTCTGGTTTTATGCTTACCTCAGTTTGAAGGGTATTCTTTGCATTATTTTAGTTTTGAAATTCTAATATAATTACAACATGTCTCTATTTCCTTTCTTCCCTGAAATCATCCCATATATCCCTCTATGCTCTCCTTTCTCCCATGCTAATTGTTTTTTGCATGCATTTATGTATTTATGTTCTTGCCATACTAATGCAGGCAGTGTGAGAATTTCCTCATTAATATGCGATAAAAATTTCAAGACTACCAGTGATGACAGGTCATTTTTGACACTATCAGCATTTCATATTGGACGCTGATGGATAAAAGTAAATGCACTGTGACATCTGATTTAAAGATAGCTAGCTTCTCCTTGTCTTAATGTATATCAGCCAACCAACTCTACCAAAGTGTGTGTGTGTGTGTGTGTGTGTTCTGTTAAGGACGAAGCTGCCAGGCCGCTAGACAATGACTCTTAAGAGACTTGGATAATTTAGGAATATATGTACGTTGAATGTGTGTGGGCTAGAGACAGCAGCTAAGCAGACCAAGCATGGAATAGATTTAAAGTGATCCAATCTGTCAGCTCCTGTGGTTTGTCATTTATTGTCGCATATATTTATTTTATTATTTTGCCATGTTTTCCATTTAGCACTAAAATCTGTTAGAAATAATGAGCACAGAAAAGCAAAAGCACATGTTTAGGGGAAATTTAAATACTTCATGTCTGTTACTTGAGAAAGGTGTTGAAACAATTTAATTTGCATAAAAGTTTCTTTGACATTTACCATCCATCACACAGTCATAGTGGCATTATAAGGAACATAAAAAAGCCAAGGACACAATATCATCATAAGCTACTACAGAAGATACTATTTATTTTTTAACAAACTACTCCAAAAAGTAAAAATTTTGCTGCTCGTAGGAGGAGCAAGTATGTTTATATCAATTAAAGATCATGACCCTTTTCACTATCAATCAGTCATTCTTATTTAATATTTCATTTCAATTAAAAGTTTAGAAGGTAAGAAACTCACACACACACACACACACACACACACACACACACACACACACACATACACACACACACCTCTCACAGGTATTGATTTTTTTTTTTTTTACTCTACTTAACAGAAGGGCATTTTAAACAGATGACTTCCCCTAGTAGAGAATAGGTGCCATTTAATTTTACAAGATGAAATTCAGTTAAATTCTTAAAATGACTTCCATTTTTAAATGGAAATAATGGCCTCCTTCCCTTAGGAGTTGCTCAGTTCAAGACTTCTTCCTTGGGTCAGAAGGAAAAACATAACATGAACTTGCAAATTACAATTTGTTAGAAGTTTCCTGGGCATTCTTGACCCCAAATGGGAATGAGAACCGTGGCATAGTTTGGATATCAGGGTTGATGTGTCTGACGGTAGTGACAGAGTCTACTGCATATAAGAGCAGCAGAGTCTAGAGGATAGAGACACCTAAAGGCACATAATCATGTACAGAGAAATTCATAACTTTGCTAAGGATCGAGAAATAGAGGAACAAAACACCTAGGGAGATTGTGGGAAGGATTGTAAGCTTTGTCCCAGGTGAAAGCAATCTTGGTGGGCTTTGCCCCTTGGAAACAGCATGGGTACATTGTGATAGACTGAATGGAACCATCCTGGGTCTGAAATTCAGGAATTGGACCCGGGGACTCCTCCAGCCAGGTTCTTGTGTTTCTAATTGAACATCGATGGGGGCAGGGATCCTGGCCCAGACCTTCTATTGTACACAGGCAGAGGAGAGAGGAGCTTTTGGAGCAGGATTTGGGGAGAGACCAGCTTATAGGCCAGACCAGAGACACCTGGGGATCCATCCCATGCAACAGACACCGGAAGGTTTATTCTTGTTTCCATTTAACCCTTTCCCCCCTCTTGTATAGGATAGTTGGATTGTATAATAAAGTCTAATTGTTAAGAAACAGAGCCAACAGGAGCCTGTGAATGTTAGGGAAGAGCTGGGAGGTGCTGTGTAAGCCATCCAGGAAAGTTGGGACACGAGGCCTCTGGGCTTACAAAGTAAGATTTCTCTCCTACTCATATTAGTCCACAAAACCTGAGGAAAGGCCTTTTTTTTTTTTCAATAGGCAATGATTGAAAGAAACTCAGTTCAAGAGAACAAAATAATTAATTAGAAATTGGAACCTAAATAATTGTCGGATTATCTTAAAGGATTCTTAGTGAATTAATAAATACAAGTGACAGAATAAGACATAGTTAATTAAGCAAAATCAGGAAAATGATACACAAGATGACATGATCAAAAAAAGTCAAACAGAAACTTGGAGAAGTCAATTCACCAGTTAACTTTTAATTTATTTTAATAAAAAACCAAATTTATTTCAATATTTGGCTTTTAATTTAAGCATGATTATTGAATAATTACAATAACAGTCATCATTATTAAGAGATGAGAAAAACAAGATATTAATTACCATACTGAATAAAGTTATTGGATCATCCATTTAGAAAAGATGTGCTTAATAGTCAAAAACTCCAGTTTTACTATTTAATAGAAAGATTCATTATCTCTGCACTTCTAATTACAGGAAATTCTCATTTAGCCATCATTATCCAGTTCAAAGAATTTCTGCTCTGCCATGAACTTCTCCCCTTCCACTGAATTTTGACTCTTTCTTTACCACTAATAAAGTATACCTTAACTGCTTGCTTAAACGTTCTTCAAAAGAAATTAGAAAATTTACTTTTTACTTTCAAATTTTGCTTACAAACCTATAGTAATACCTCATTACCGTGTGAGTTACAAACAGAATGGAATGAAAACAAAAGCAGTATCCACACAACCAGCAACTTATCTCATGAGCCATTTAAACTATTTCACAGTCCCAGGGAGCACAAGATAAACAAAACAACAAAAGCAAACAAACAAACAACCTATTACCAAGGTATCAACAGCGTGTAGATTTTTGGCTGAAAGATTCAAATCATAATGATACGCTTCAGAGCTTATCTGAGAAATTGGCAGTGCTTAGAAGTCCAACACCACGTCCCCTGGATGGGGAGGCCTGGTGGCACTCAGAGGAAGGATAGCAGGCTACCAAGAAGAGACTTGATACCCTATGAGCATATACAGGGGGAGGAAATCCCCCTCAGTCACAGTCATAGGGGAGAGGAGTAGGGGAAAAATGGGAGGGAGGAAGGAATGGGAGGATACAAGGGATGGAATAACAATTGAGATATAGTATGAATTAATTAATAAAATATTTTTTTTAAAGTCCAACAACACAAGGGCTCATAAGGATGAAATGGCTCAGTGCCTAACGCTTCTCAGAACCCTACTGACCAGTGGACCAATACCCAGAACTCTCAGTGGAAGGAGAAGACTGACTCCTGAAAGTTGCCTTCTGATCTCCATACCTGTGTTGTGGAGGGTAAATATCTGCACACTTATCACACACCCACTTGTGCATGCATACATTCATGCATGCACTTGTTCTTGCACCCAAACATGCACACACACTCATACACACATACATGCACATTATCGTAGTAATAATAATCAGCAACAATAATAATTATAATAATAAAGTCCAGACCAAGTAGACAACAACAGCAACAGCAGAAAAACCCTACTCAGTAAGTGGGATTCTACATGGTGAAGATCAGAGAATTCTTTATAACGTTAGATTGAAAATGGAGAATGTCCTGATTACTGTTGCACCTATTGGAATATCTTGCCATTCTGTTTGTTGTGGTTTGTAGCCATTACAGCTGGATAGGACTATTGGATGTTTTTTTTTTTGTCCCTTGGGAGATTGCATAGCCGCTTCACTATGAGAGCTGGCCCTTATTTCTTTCAAGATGGACTGTGTCTCCAGACTGGTTGAAAATCAACATGGAAGTAATTATTGATACTAAACTCTCCTCAAATCTTGTTGGGATGTTGAGTGTTATGCATATTTTATCACACTTAAAATTATCTCAAACAGTTTCAGAATGTATTTTGTTATCCATCCACATGGATAATTGATTAGATTTTAGAAAAAAAAATAACTTCTAGCCTTACAATCCAATCCAAAAGTCATCACACGGCATTTGTGTTGGAGTTTCTACTATTGATATCTGGTTATTGTAATTGAATTCTGCCAAGTCTGGTTGCTTATTTACTGAGGTAAATTTCTGGTGGAATTCTTTAAACAAATGGGTAATGGCTAAGAAGCCATGAAGCTTCAGAGTTTTGAAGTTTTATTACGTTACAATTATTGAAAAAATAGTTTTTAAGTAAGAAATCATTGACATTTGTGGCAAAAATCCAAGCAAAAACCTCAGCAAATGATAAAGAGTTAGCACTCAAGTAATGATGCATAATGTATCATTTCAAATTCCTGATCTATGCATTGACACATTTAGAGAAAATAAGTCACTAAGGCTGTTATTGTTACTTCATGAAATTCATATTTAAGAATAGAATGGAACCAAGTAAGATTGGCAAGGTCTAATCTTGAAACATCTAATTTTGAAACATTAAGATTATGAAAGCAAAAAGGATTTGATGAGCGTCATTGTGCAGAGGGGGCAAACTGGTCCCTACATGAGAACAGTCGAACTCCAATTCACATGATTTACCATGGAAAGAATACAACTGAGAAAATTGTTCTAAATGTGAGAGTTTACCAGCTATCTCAGCACCTTCAGAAAAAGAATAGAAAAACCTCTGAAGTACAATTTTGGGCTGTATCAAAGCACCAAAATTTCAGCTATTTTGAAACAAATTTCAACCATATTCTTACTAATCAAACAATTGGTCTCACTTTTTAAAAGTTATTTAAATAAATAAATATATATGTAATATATAAAAATATATGCATATATATATTTATGTGTGCATGTGTGGTAAGGGGGGCTTAAGGTAAGAGAGAGAGAAAGAAAGAGAAATAGATGGAGAACATTGTTATCCTGTTATATGGAATTAAGAGAAGCTTGATTTGTCTTATTTCACTTTATATCTAATTGGCTTAGTAGTCCACTATTTTACAGGATGAAAAAACTGAAACTAAAGTTTTCTCTCTTAAGAGGTTCTGTTTGTAAGGACTTGAAGCAGAGAGACAGAAATGGCGACCCACATTTAATTTTGTCCTTTGTAGTCAGTCCAGTACCTCAGTACATAATGCTGTCACTCACAATTGCAGGTGTGGTATCTTTCCATATCAATGAACCTAATCAAAATACACTCCTTCAGGCATGCCCCAGGCTCAACTTGTAGGTCATTCTAGATCCCGCCAAGATGACAAGCAATGGTAACTCCTTTTTTTTTTTCTTTTTTAAGTTACAGTGTGAAATGTGAAATTTTGATAAAATTCCATTTCCAAGATCAAATAATGCTTTAACATACAGAACAGTGATTTGCTGGCACAGACTTTTTAATTGTTTTATGGTTATAAGGCAGTTAAGCCCTTTATAACAGAGTATGCATAATGCACTAAGCCTAAAATACATAGGGCACTGAGCTGTAGAGAAAGTGCATAGAGCCTGATGGTCCAGATCTTCCTTCTTATATTTTTGGGGTTACAGATTTTAGTTCATTCTCTTCAAAGCCTCTCTCTCAAGCCCTCATTTCCAATTTTGAGAGTGAAGTTCTGATGGGAAGATCTGACATTACATTTGGGGTCACTGACGCCGATGAGACTGTCTCAGAGCCAGCAAACAGGTCTGGGAACACAGAGGCACCCACTTGCTGCTGTAGCCAAAGTAAAGGCACCCAAGTAGATTACTCAGTATATCCCACCTTGTGCCAACAACATCTTGCTGACATCACAAGCTTCCTTGAGCATGTTTTCCCCTGCGACACTTGCAGCTTCTTTTTCATTTGAGTTTGCTTGCTTCTGAGGAGTTTTGTGATTCCATCCTCTTAGCAGATGCTGTGTGATGTCATGCTGACCTCTACTAGGACATCAACATTTAGTTTAGCAGATGGGTCATACCAGATTTTTTTTTAAGATTTATTTATTTATTATTGTGTATACAATGCTCTGCCTGCATATACACTTGCAGGCCAGAAGAGTATCAGATCATATCATAGATGGTTGTGAGCCACCATGTGGTTGCTGGGAATTGAACTCATGACCTCTGGAAGAGCAGTCAGTGCTCTTAACCACTGATCCATCTCTCCAGCCCATCTTTTATTTTTTTAAAAGAAAAATTCTGTAATAAGAAAATGGGAGGAAGGATTGAGGGAACCAATCAGAGTGGTTAAGGACACCACAAGAAAACCTACAGAGTCAATTAACTTGGGCCTATGGGGCTTATAGAAACTAAGCCATAAACCAAAGAGCATGCCTGGTCTGGACCTAGGCCCTCTACACATATATAGGAGATGTGCAGCTTGGTCAAGATGTGGTTTCTCTTAACAATGGGAGTAGAGGTTGTCTCTTGACTCTGTGGCCAGCCTTTGGATCCCCTTTGTCTTTTAGCTGGTTTGCCTTGTCTTCTCTCAGTTGGAGAGGATACACTTGGTCCTTCTGAGACTTGATATGCCACAGGGGCTTGGTACCCATGGTACTTCTCTCTGAGGAAAAAGGAGGGGCAATGGGAGGAGCAGGGCATGGGAATAGGACTGGGAGGAGAGGAGGGAGGGGGCTGCCATCAGGCTGTAAAGTGATTAAATAAATTAATTAATGGAAAGAAAAAGAAAAATAAAGTTTGTGATGCCAAAATACAAATGTGACTTGGGGAGGGGCTCATAAAATTCCACTCATAACCAAGGAGGTATTGACAATTTTCAATTGCTAGAGCAATTTCTTCATGCATGAAGCCCCTACAGGCTACCTGGGGTTGGCAGATCCATGGTCCTAGATCCATGCACATAAAGACAGGATTAAATTGACTCAGTGGGTTTAAAATAAAAGCATACAAAGGTGGAAAGGGAAAGTAGTGGGGATCACAGGTAAGAAACTGCAGAAGAGATTAATGGAGTAGATTTCATCAAAGCATATTATTTATTTCTATGAAATTCTCAATAAAAGGAAAGCCTGTCCTGAAGGGCTGTGGGATCTCTAATTTTCCCCCATATCCTGAAATAAATGTTCTAATTGCTGTTTCTCTACCTTAGTACTTTATTTTTTTAAAATAATTTCAGCATTTGTATGTCATTCTTTCCATACACCAATTCAATTGATTTTTTTCCCATTTGAGTAAGTCTAGCTTTGTTTTTCACTTAAAGGATTGAAAGACAGGCTCTGGGGGCTCAGTTCTGTGATAGAGCATGCAGGATGCATCCTGAATGATCCTCAGCTTTATGAAAAATAAAGCCATTGTAAGTAAATAAATAGGTGATAGCTGGCTATCTATCTATTTAGGTAGATAGATAAATAGATGATATATATGTATATATATATATACATACATATAAAGACAAAGGACACAGATTTTTAGGTGATATTTCTCAATTGTAAGTTGTATAAGGTGATTGAAAAGGAATTAATTCTGACTTTCTAGTGACTGACATAAGCACACATATGCTAGTTTGGACCCACATGATGTGTCTATGTCTTTTCTTAGATATTTGCTGTTTTGGGAAGCTGTACATGCTTAGCAAATGCAGCATCTACACAGCTCCCCATGACAATAGAGATTCAGTGAGTGTCACCGTTACCAGCAACAGTCCTTCACCATGGCAAAAACAATCTGAAAACAATCAAGTCGAAGGAGAAAAGTGGTTTTGTTATGCTTTTGTCTTCCTTGTAGTTCCAGAAATCTCAGCTCAAAGTCACTTGGTGTCTTCTTTTTGGGCCTGCGGTGAGTTATAGTACTATACTGATGCGAAAGTACAGTAGAGCTGCACATCTCATGTGAGCTGGAAAATAATTACAGCATGAAGGAAGGGCAGTGTGTCACTAATGACCTAACTTCCTCCCATTTAACCTTGCCTCCTAAGGGTTTCTTCATTTCCTAATGGCACCATAGGCCGGTGACCAATCTTTTAATATATCTTCCCCAAGGGACATTTAAGACTCAACCTATAAGAACTATCATATATCAGATTAGATTAGAAAAATCACACGGAAGTTATTTTCCTCTGACTGAATGTCAGCTGCATTTTCTTCCCCATCATTTTCTGTGGCACTTCCTCCACAGATAAATGTATGACTTCACACGTCTTCTTGAAGTATGTGAAAAGAACAGGATGACTTATTAGGTTGACAAGATCCTAAAACTCTTTGACATGAGTTGCTTTCACTATTCTAAGGCAAGTCTATTTGTTGTGCCCTGATAGTACTTGACATCATGTGTGAATATATTGTAGAGGGAGATAGTCTACAAGCTGACATAGCCTTGACCCAAAAAATTCTCTGGGAACAAGAATTACACTTGAGTCTGTCTATTGCTGTTTGTTTCAGCCTAGGGAGTAAATGAGTTGGCACGCACATGCTTGCTCATCCAGCCAACACTTACCGAGCACCAGCCATCAAAGTCTCACATATAAAGATGAATAAAGACATCTTCAACCCCCTTAAGGTACTCAATGTCTAGTATTCAGGCAGGCCTGCAAATCAAGCGATAATGGGACAAAACACATGTCATGGAAGATCTGTGTACAGTGAGTTTTCAGATGCAAATAAATGCTTCACAGAAGAGAAAGCAGTGATGCTAAGGACCTAGGGAACACAGGAGTAATGAGGAAAATAAAGACACATTTTCACTGGGAAATGTGTGTGCAGTAGCTGATGCCTAATGGTGGTGCCTATAAGTAAGCTCTGCTCATACCCCCAGGTATTATTTTTTCTTGTGTGTTGCCCATGGGTAAGTCTTGTTTAGTGAAATGTTGTAGAATTGTTACTTTGGGACTGCTGAAGTTCCATTCAGTATCCTTGCTTTTATGATGCTTTCCTTTGGACCCAGCTCAGGGGAGCAGCTTGATGGAGTCCTCAGATCATAACAAGCCCGAGTTGTGTGGAGTTGCTGTGTAACAAGAGGCACAGTGCTGAAAAAAGCCCAAGACTCTCATGTGGAGGCATATGTAGGACGAAGGGATCTGGGAAGTATGTCTTCCAGCTGTGGCCACATTAGCTAGAAATCTAAACTCAAACCTTTTCCCAATTACTGATACCCAAAAGTATAAGCAAAATAAATGATCATGTAAAACTACCAAATTTTGGGGGTAGTTTGTTATACAGCTATGAACAACCAGAAGAGAGTATATTGGTACACACTTCAAAGGTGTGAAACAGTTGCTTCTAACCTAAGGACAATAAGAAATGTAATATTGTGATAAGGATGAAGAAAATAATTCTAAAGCAAATATATCTGTTAGAGTATTAAATTACATATACATTTATTCCTTAGAAATTCCATCCCTTGGAATTATCTTTAGGTTTCTGGCTAAGATATCAGTTAAATGTTAATTGAAAGTGGACTTCCCTAACCAGTCCCTGTCCCACATGCCATACGTCCAGAACACTGAACCCTGGCTTTGCTTCCATTTCCTCTCTAGCATGTGTCACTGTCTGTACTTCATTTGTTTTATTTCCTCTTCTCTCTTGCAAGTGCACAAAACCATTTCCCTACTTTCCATTTTCAAAGTCCAGTAGATGAAACCCACTTATAATTCACGGAATAAAACAGAACCATGATTGTTTTTTAATATAAAGATCAAACTTAATAGATTCTGACATTGTATGTTTTTATCTGTTGCTCCAAAGAGTCCTTGCTAGAATGGAATAACTGATCATCATGACCCTTAGGATATAAATTTACACATCTAACACCCAGATTCATGATTCTGCAGCACTAGAAGAGATCTTAGAATCCAATTTCATAGATCAATATTGTGCCTTAATGACAAGAAAGTTGAATCTTGATGCACAGGAATAACTTTATTTTTTATAATTTTTATTATGTTTCTTTTCTAAACATATACGTTTCTATTATTACACATGAATAAAATAAACTACATAAAGCAGGAAGCACCACAAGATAATTACGAATTATATAAATGTTACACTCATAGTGATTTGGCTATTTGTATTTGTCAACCTTGAAGTAAATATCTTTCCATTCTTGTTGGGTCTAAGTTTCTGAATGAAAATCAATATCTATCATATCTCATCTAATACCATAAAAATTATCAGAGAAAGAACTTGAGGAAAAGTTCAGACCCACTATTCCTTCTGGTACATTGGCTTTGTCAAACAAATATGATATTTTTCTGTTTTAACATTAAATTGTCATTTATTGCTTCAAGCCAGAATTACTAAATGAACTATTTCACTCATCTTCCTGACTATTTCATGTTAGAGATGCTTTACCGAGGTCCTACTGCTGGAAATCATGCAATTTCTGGAAACAAAATTACATATGAAAATACCTCTTATGGTTGTGTGTGGCCACTTTGAACACAACGGCATAGAGTTTATGAGGAGCCTAGTCTAGGTCTCACTGTCATATGGGTCGGCTTGAAGGATCTGTACATGGTGGAAAATATATTTAGGCCCGTTTAAAACATTTTTCAATCTTCTAACTACAAATATCCTTCTTCCCTATTGACAGCAGAGGACGATGCTGTATAGTGGTCAGAGCCATCATGCTGAAGAAATTACCCTTGACTATGACTCGAAATGAATAATAGATCTTTGGAATTTATGCTGCTCAACATTCCTCCTCCAAGAACATCTGCAGTATTTCATTCTGAATGAGGGGTTCCATTTCTTTTTCTGGGACAGATTCATGGTTTTGTAAAGCTAACCAGAGTGGGTTCTTCAACCCTCATTAGTCCTCCAGTTGTTCTCCATCTGAGCTTCAAGCATTTACACTGGATTGTGCCTGTGGCGTTGTCATGGTGCTTCTCTGATGGAGCAGACAGCTAGTCCATGTGACCATAACTTCAGTTGATTGTTAGTTCTCTCTCTTATGACTGCAGAGCTAGGCTAATGAATACACAGTCGTTTTCTGCTACACCCAGGTCACAAATTGTTCATTGTGTGTAACCACATGTGTAACAGTTTACTTTGTGAGCTAACCATTGATAGGAATATACAATCTCTTCCTTTTCTTCTGGTTGATGGGATTAGCTGAAACATTACATCTCATCTTGGCCCGCACACTCAAATGACCATTTAGTGTCTTGGGTCATAAACCTTCAGGATTGAACCAAATCATACACCTTTCTTGGTTCTAGTTTTTCTTCTCTTCTTCCCACCCATCCCTCCTCCTCCCCTCTCTGCTCCCTTTCTTTCCCCTTCTCTTCTCTGCCTTCCCCTTCTCTCCTTTCCTCTCCTTTCTCCTGTCTTCTTTCTCATTTTTCCCTTTCTTTTCACCATCTATATGAATTTACACACATATCCCTTCATCATTCTGGAGAATCTTAAGTAATAGACACTGAAATCTTATTCATTAGTTCCAATACTGGAAGCTGAGCCTGGATTCTTGCTTGCCTCTGTGGTCTTCTTTTTAAAGGCCATTGAGATGCTTACCATCACAGATATATTTTCTTGTCAATAAATTTTAAAATCTTGCATAGATTTGCAATGAAGGAAGGGGTTGAGTCGAATTTATAGGTGAAATCATTCTCTAGTTTTGGCTGAAATCGACATAATCATAATGATTTACAGTTACATTTTAATAAACTTGATTCTAATGATTTATAACAGTCTAGCAAATTAGATATTGGTGTTTTAAATTACAAATGGGAAGCAAGACTCAGATATTTTATGATGAAGCCTTCAGAGAAGTCTGGCTGAAACTCAAGTATGTTTCTTCTTAGAACTAAACTTAAATTGGAGTGGCCAAGTGTAGTGGCCATCAGGTACTGGAGAACAGTGTTCAGGCTTTATTATTTATTTATCAGTGAGTCTGGTCATTCATACACAGACTTTTCATTTTGTCTGCTGCAAGGCGACAATAATTTTTTTCTGAAAAGTCATTGATTATGTGACATATTAAAACAATATTGAAAAAGTCATAAACCTTCTCTATGCAGGTGATATTAGTTTCTATATGTGGTTCTCTCACTGTTGCCTGTAAATTGGCCAAGGTTTCAAATAATCCTGAATTTAAAGTATGTTAACAATATGGATAATGGATTTGAAAAGCTTCCTCATATAATGCCTGCTTTCTCTCAGTATTCAAACATCAAATACAATGTCTTCTTTCCCTCACTGACTCTGAAACTATAGGGTTATTTTGAGAGCTTGAGGAATGACTATTTGTGTTAGAATTAAACTTGCATCATAAGAAGATATTTTGTGATCAGAGGGGACATGCATCTTTGTGCTATCCCATGAGATTTTTAAAAAAAGATTGTAGTATTGTACATTAGTAATAAAACTTCAATTTACTATGTCGGGCAAATTGGAAGAATATGTTTTAGTGAGGAGCCTGCGAGTACCTCTTACTCTACAGGAAAGTGCTGGACAGGTCAGTATGTGTTTCTGAAGGTCATCACTAGTGCTGACATGAGTAATTTTGCAATACTTTGTGGACCAGAGAAGTGGTTCTTAATTCTACAATCTGTGGGAATCACTGAGGCATTTACACAATGAAGGCACTGATTCTACAGGCTGGGATGAGATTCCGTGATACTAAAAGGAGCTCAGTGGATATTGAAAGCCTATGATTTGCAGGCTAGAATCCGAGTAGCATAATACTAAAGATTCATTAATTCAAGCTTGTGATGTAAATATTCATAGGAGTTCCTATTGAGTAAGGTCAGAACCAAGGCCTACAGTATTGAACATCAAATTCAAATAATTTTGGCAGTATGATTTGTTTTATATCTACCACAATGTATTGTGATAATGACAATAGTGATTTATCTGGGTTCAGTCTTGTATCTCACTTTCTAATATCATCTTTGTAGTTTATGCTGCAGCCATTATCAGCCTATAGTTGTCTGGCGATGACATCTATCTATATGATGCTCCTTTGTTCAGGAGTTTTATATAATTTCACACACCATGAAGATCTGCTAAAGGAAACCTTCCAGGATGCTGTAGTTCTCTGACTCTCAGATAGGAGCAATTTTGCTTCCTTCTAACTCAGTGGTTCTCAACCTTCCAACCTTACAATGCTGTGACCATTTAATATAGTTCTTCATGTTGTGGTGATTCCCTACCCTAAAATTATTTTCATTGCTACCTTAGAACTGT
Source organism: Acomys minous (assembly GCF_964271855.1). Lineage (NCBI taxonomy): Eukaryota > Metazoa > Chordata > Mammalia > Rodentia > Muridae > Acomys > Acomys minous. Next base: position 22,756,097 of record NC_140491.1, on the reverse strand, counting down.
AACTTTGCTACTATTATAAATCACAATGTAAATACCTGTCCTTTCTGGCGGTATTTGTCAACTCATGTGAAAAGGTCATTTGACACACACACAGGCTGAGACCCATTTCTCTAACTGGTGACCTTTAATTACATTGAGAAATATTTTTGTCACAATCTAGCTACATTCTTACTGCCATATACTAGGCAGAGGCAAAGGATGGTGGTAAACATTCTACAACACAAATAAATTATAAACTGTTTAGTACAAAATAGAGTTGTCTACCCACAGACATCTCAGAGATTGTGGCTGGGCACTTTTAGGTTTAGATTGCCTGATTTTAGATTCCTTTTGATTGATTCTATTCTGTCCAGTCAAACTAGGTTTTTCCTTTTTAGATTTAACTGGGGCTTTATACATATTAAGCACATGCTCACTTATATTGATTATTACGTTTAATACCAAGAACCTGACTTTTGGAAAATCTATTTCTTCCTTCAATGTAGGCTCTCAAAGAACAATGTTATCTTTGATTTATTTCCTCATAATCACCATACATACATGTGTGTATGTATAGACATATATGAATAATATACACACATATATAATTATTATTTGTGATTTATATACAGAAAGTTCTACAAACATATATAAACATATTCTTAAACATAACTGGACTTACTATTTAAAAATAAACTCAAATTCAATGTGCCGAGGTGGGTAGTTAGGTTAATCTAAGAATGAAGAAAGATTCATAGACTCTGGCTTAGTGTGAGATGTTACTCTGGTCTGTAAGGCATAATATCAAGTCATCAATCACCAACTGCAAGAACAAAAATCCATTTATCGTTTGCCAATTGGAAGGAATACAATTGACTGGAAACATCTGGCTTTGGCCTGTCTGTGAGGCTGTGACCCATCTAATCAGTTTGGAATGCATCCATAACTTTGAAGGTGGGTCAGGAAGGATGGTAAGCATGGACAAAGCCAGCGAAGGCCAACATGCTCCGCATCTAAAGTGTTTGATATAAGAGACACAAACATTGAAAAAGAAAAGCTATGTGAGCGAGGTCAAGGCTAAAAGTAGGAAGATGGGTCATTCTTTATGATTTACAAAACTGACAAAGTGTGTTTAGTTTGGAAAGACCTGAAAAACCTCACATAACTCACCCTGTGCTCCGTTTCACCAGCAGTGTGGGAAATAATGAAATCTGCAGTTCCTGGTTTGTGTCTGTCGTCTGCACCATTCCAGGGACAGTAATCCTGGGCAGTGTCTTTCAGTTGGAGACATTTCCCGTGGGAGATGGAGTTATTAACAAGACCTACATTTCAAAGTGCATGGACTTTCTCCTCCCTGGTTTTGATTTTTTCCTTCTTGATGCAAGTTCGTGGATCCCTTTTTATGTAGACAAAAGAAATAAGGTCTTCATGCTTTCCAAACGTGCTCCCCAAATTGAATTTTTATACCATGTGTGAAAATTAGATCTAGTCATCAGGAAGGCTCTCTTGGATTTCTGTGGAATATTACTTTTGAAGAATACTTATCCCTTTTTTATTTTATTTTTTACCCCACTATAGTAATTTATCTTCTTTACCATTGCCCTAAATTGCAATCTCTTCATTCTTTTCATTTCATCCATCACCCTATGTTTTAGTGTTGTATTCTTCTTACATCCAATTTAATATTTTATGAATACCATTAAAACATAAATCTACTGACCCTTCATTTCAGTGCCATTCCTTGTTTCATAACCTCATTTATTGGCGTCAGTTTCCAGGTCTGTTTATCATGCTTATTCACATTGCCTTGATGCCTCTGCGGTTCTCTCTCTGACTTGTACTAGCGTGACTGAACACAAGCTCTGGTTAATTCCAGCTCTTTCTTTACTCTACATGGGCTTGAACAGATGAAGGTGTATGATAAGAATTCTCTTTTTCCTCCTCTTATTCTCATAAATACACACATGAGGCATATGTCTCATCTCCTTTTAGATTTATGACCACTAACCTTTAACCTCGCAACGCTGTGTCAAAATCCAACTGAACTCTCTAGACCAGTGTTTGGCAATTGTTGTGTGTAAATGGCCAGAGAGTAAGGAATATGAAATTTACAACCATACATTTTCTTTCACAATCCAGCCATCGTAGCAAAAGAACATGTACTCTATACAAATGAATGGCTGTGGCTTTCATCCAACAAAAATTATTTACAGGAGCAGACAGTAGGCTAGATTTGGACCACAAACTGTGGCTTGATGATGATGCTTTAAACAATCCAATCTTCCTTCCCTACATAGCAAATTGTTACCTTCCCTCTGTCCTCAAGTCTTCTAGATATACTCTTCATCCGTGCCAAGTGCTATGACTCTTGCTCTCAGATTTTGTAAACACTGGAAGAATTAAAAGAGAAGATTCCCACATTCTGTGCTCCCTGAATGTTTGCCTACATTCTTTTCCATTCTGCTCTTTAACTGTGGATGAAATATCCTGCTTTGCTGAAGGCTAGCCCCACCCTCCCTTCAGTCCCTATAACTGTAATGTTTCTTTCTGTCTACTGTAGGAACTGTTTTGGCATTCTATCCTTTTTCATGAAGTATTATTTCCTCTTTCATGTACTATTTATGTCAGTATATATTCTGTGGTCGTTGCCATATAAAAAAGGAAAGAACAGAAAGAGAAAAATCCACCCACAGACTTCATATTGCTTTTCTTTTCCAGTGCATGTTCCTGCTCTTATTCCACCTGCTGTGAGCTTTGTTTTCATCTCCCTCCAGTCTTCTCCCTTGCCTTAAATCTGTACCATCCAGTTCTATCTCCACCATCCCACCAATGCAAGATACCTCTGTGGAGTTGTCCCAGACACTTTGCCATTTTATGCTTTGATGTTCACTCTTTCAGAGTTCTTCTTAAGCTCAGCAATGTGAGAAAATAAATCATTGCCTCCTCTGCCATATTGGCCTCACATGCCCCTGAAATCAATGTCTTTATTTTAGATAAGGTCTTGTGTAACCTAAGTTGGTCTCAGACTCACTATATATCTGAAGATGATAGCCTTGAACTCCTGGTGTTTCTGTCTGTATTTCCCAAGTGCTGGCATTACAGATGTGCACAACTTCACCTGCCTGGAATACACTTCATGTCTCTGGCTATCCCATTTGCTCACTATTTCATGGTCGTTGGGTCAAACATTTTTTTACAGCAAGCTTCCTAGTCACAAGACAATATGACAACCTGACTAATGCTCGTCTAATCAAGAGGCTCTCTTTGTTCTCTTTATTTTCTTCATATTACTTACCATAATCTTATAATGTATTTATATTTATAAGTGGTAGTTACTTCCTCTCACCTTTAGGGGTTAGTTCACAGAAAGGTATTTTCCTATTTCCTGTCATAGTACCCATTCCTGGACAGTTTCTAGCATATAGCTGAGACTGAGTAAATGTTTTCTGGATGAATGAATGAGTCTTTTAAAGTCTTACTAGACAAGCAATCATATAATATAATCTATATCACCACCTGAGCATGCCATCATCTTATCTGTACAGATTATTAAAATCAGAGTAGGTAAATAACTTGTGCAAATCACAGGTACAGGACCAAATCATGTTCATGGTCCTTGTTTCACAATTCTAATATGGAAGTCTGAAGGAATCCCATCTCACAGGGACTTCACCTACTAGAAAATTCTTGGTAATCTAGAAAAGTCTGTACTGCAAACTGTGTGTGTGTGTGTGTGTGTGTGTGTGTGTACACCACACATATAGGTACATGACATGGTGCTCATGTTCAGGGAGGGGAACAGCTTGTGAGAATCAGTGTTCTCCTACTCTTTAGGTCCTGGGAATTGACTTAAGGTCTTCAGATTTGGTGGCAAATGCCTTTTGCTGTTGAGCCTTCTTGACCCAATAAATTTCTAATGTTATTTTCCCCACACACTACTTTATATGACCAAAGTTCTTCACTGGTATTCATGTTGATATTTAAAAAGATTATATCTGAATTTTCACAAGCTGCCATCAATACAATTGCATCCCTTCTTCACTATGTAATTTATGTATTCAATGTCTAAGATATGTTAGAATTTTGATAGAGCATTGCCATTATCTTTGAATTCTACATCTCCTGTCTGTGTTCTCACAGCACTGTGCAGCCTCCATCACAGTGTTTAGTACTATACTTTCTATTTGCTTAGTGCAAGGCATGTCTTAAATATCTTATATCCTTGAATTGCTCTAACAGAATACTGTTAATAAAATTAATTTTCAGAGCAGATATTTACTTTGTCTGCTGCATATATAATTGTACTTAACTGCTACATGCCAGAAGGTAAGTTCAACTTCATGATAATTTTAAAGACTAAAAGGAAACAAACAAGACAGCCCAGTAACATCCCTATGGCAAATGCAGCTGCTAAGTATCAGAATGGGGACATTCTCACACCCACATATGCTCAGTCTTGGTGGCCATGTCTTTAATTATTTATTATTAACTATTAATATCCTAATTTCCATAAATGGTAGAAGAAATAAGCACTAGGAAAATGAGTGAAATACCACAGTCAACTTCCATCATTCAATTTATCCTGGCCTTTTGTCAAAACACAATTAATTGTGTTCATTTCATTAATAATGACCTTGTCAGTCTTGGAGAACTGCAACATGACTCACTAGGCCTCTTCTACAACACCTTCTGCCTGATCCCCTTTTCAAGATTATATCATTTATTTGGCAATTTCCAGGCTCGGTGATCATGGGTTGATTTAGTACTTTCCAGAGCTCTGAACATGAGACTATGACTAAGTTGCTAATGCAGAAGAATGTTGGCGTGATGTCTGAGGACCCATGTGGTAGTCAGTGGTATATTGTCCCAATGCAAACTGGCTATTGCTTTCTGCTGTGTGAATGACTCACTGTATGAATCAGTATCTTCTATTTAAAATGAGCTTAATCATATGTCTCGTGAGTCTTAGAAAATTAAACTACCACAATATCACACGGACACTTGCTCAACTATGATCATAGCACCTTTACTCATAGTAGCCAGAATCTGGAAACTACCTAGAAGTCCTTCAAAGGAAGAATGGATAAAGAAAATGTGGTGCATATACACAATGGAATAGTACTCAGCTATTAAAAATAAGAGCATCATGAAATTTGCAGGCGAATGAATAGAACTAGAAAATATCACCCCAAGTGTGGTAATGCAGACCCAGAAACATACACATAATATGTACTTACTTATAAGTGAATATTATCCGTAAAGTACAGGATAACCATGCTAAAATCCAGACCCAAAGAAGCTAAGTTACAAGGATGGCCCAAGGGATATGCTTGAATCTCACTCAGAAGGGGAAATAAAATAAACATCAGAAGTGGATAGAACTGGGGAGACTGGGTGGGAGAGAGAGTAAGGATCAGATGTGGGAAAGTGTGCAGTGGGTGGAAGAATTGGAGAGAACAGAAATGTGGTGTGTGTTTGTGTTTGTGTGTGTGTGTGTGTGTGTGTGTGTGTGTGTGTATGTCTTCTTTGGGACTAGCTGGAGACCTTAAGCAGGGGGGGCTCCCAGGAGTCTATGGAGGAACCCTTACCTGAGCTTCCTAGCAGAAGGAGACATGAAGCCTAAAGTGCCTACCTCCTAAAACCAGGTGGGACTCCCAGTGAAGAGAGGGAGACACCAACTTACCCATCTGGAAGTTGAGGAGCCAAGACAGGTTGGTACCCATTGACGGGCCTGTGCTTCTCTGAGGAGAAGAGGAAGGTAGTGTTAAGTTAGGACTGGGAGAAGAGGAAGGAGAAAGCATGGTGATCAGGATGTAAAGTGAATAAACAAATTGATTAATGAAAAATAAGAAGATTAAACTAGTCAGTATGTGTATCATGCTTATGAGAGTGTTTAGTGGTTTTAACCTTCCTTTGGAAAAGACATAAAAATGACATTATTTGGACATTGTCTCCCTGAGGCTAATGATTTCTTCCTGATTTGACACCTCACTTCAGAGAACAAAACCTAAAAAGAAAAATGAAACCAGACAAAAATTCAACTACCAAATATCTGGGATGCTCCATCAGTTAAAGTAAATGTCAGACTGGCTGTAATTTTTAATGGAGCAGGGTGGCAGGTTGTTTTGCTGTTTTTGTCTTCAGAGGCTGGAGAACTTCACATGGAAATAGTACAAGCTGACAAGTCTATTTTAAATTTGGGGAGATGGAATCTGTAATGGTTGTCTTGTGCCATGACCCCAAGGTGTGCAAAGGAGACTGTTGTTGACCAAGCATTATTACTGTGGACATGAGTGCTCACAGTGACTTTGACTGTCCTTTGCCAGATCCTGCCGTATCTAGTTTGTTTAGGTGATGCATTCCTTCTGTATATGGGACCACAATTACTGCCTTTACCAATACGAACCAGAAAGCTTTCATTTGAACCTTTTCACTTCCATCTTTCTTCCTCCTTCTCTTCCTCCTCCCCTCATCTTTCTTCCTAATACATACCAGGACATCTTAATATATCCTTCTGAGTAACTGTGAATCATGATTATGCAATGAATATGCACCAAACTAGAGCAAGGTTACAGGTCAGACAAGATCTAACTGAGAAGAATATGTGACTCCATTGAAACTATTTTGTTCAACTGATAATTAACTTGTATTACTTAATTATCCTAAGCAGCTTGCAATAGCACTTTCAAAGTATTGGAAATGAACCTTGTATAGAGTTGAATTGTGTTGGTACAATGACTCATATTAGAGTAGAAATATATATATATATATATATATATATATATATATATATATATATATATATATAATGTGTGTGAAGAATAATCATAAATTTGTCCTCTATACCAGTATATCAAGATGAAACTTATTTTTAATCAATAATATAAAATTCTATACCAGTGAATTAAAAGTAACCTTGCGAGTAACAATTAATGCATTAAGTTGAGGAGTGGATTCAATAATCTACTTTTTGTCCTATCATCCTTATATATTTCTATATTCCCCCTTCTTTCTTTCAACCCCTATTTCAAAATCTGAGAAAGAAAGATAAAATAAAAGAGAGACATCCCTGAGTCCAACCTTGTTTTCTCTCTGAATAAGACCAATAGTAACTTATAACCAACTGCCAATAAAAATAAGCCTCTATAGCCTAAGAAAACAACCAAAAACCTCCCCAGCCCCACTTAAAGGAAATGGGGCATCTTTATCTTAATATTTGATTTGGGATGAATAATACCTTTGTAGCGGCACAAATAAAATTGGGTAAAATGGTTAAACAATCTAGGAAAAACATTTGTTGTCCAGCTTCTAAATGTTGCAAAATTCCTTTGTGGGACAGTCTGATTTGCTGGACCAATTAGGTTTGGAAGCTTTCGTCCAAGTTGTCCTGGGAGCTGTCTTATTCTGACTAGGAACTTCAACTGAAGCACTTGGTGCTGGAACATGAAGGATGCAGGATGTCAGTGTCCAGCATGCTGAAGGAGGAATGAATCCTATCAGGTCTGATCCAGCATCAGTGTCCAGTTCTTTTCTTCTGAAAACATATAATTTCTCACAAGCATTATATATTCCTAAAATTATAAATATATGAGATGTGCATAATGCACAGAACAATTAATGCTGATTCTCTGCTCTTTGTATGAGCAGAAGAAAGACATCTGTGAATCTCCATTCATGCCATATGAAGAATGGCATCTAATAATAAGCCACATGGATTCTGGAACCAACAAGAAGCATTGTCTATGCATAGATATTCATGTCTCAGCCAGTCTCAGAGCTATTCCCATGTAGTGAGATTAGCAATATAAGTTACCTGCTTGTTCTGCAGTTTGAATTCTTCACATCCTCTTAGTAGCCCCCTCCCTCATCACCTCCCAATCCCCTTTCCTCCACTCCCTCCTTTCCCTAGTCCTCAGAAAGGGGAACCCTCCTCCCCTAACACCTGACCTCAGTAGATCAAATCTCACCTGGACTGCCTGTATCCTCTTCCTCTGTTGCCTGTCAAGGTTGTCCTGCCAGGGGGAAGTGATCAAGGTTAGAGGTCCAGAGTCCATGTCAGAAATAGTCTCTACTTCCCATACTGTGGGATCCACAAGGAGACTGTGCTGCTTATCTACTACATCTGAGAAGAGGGTCTCGGTCCACATCAAAAATGGTCTTTGGTTGGTGCATCAGTCTCTGTATTGTAGGGTGGTTATTCTGTATTATGTGGCTGACATTGGCTTGTGAGTGAGTATATACCATGTGTGAAATCATGGTTATATCAATTACTAGCCTATTCTTATTACAAGAATATACAATCTAGGTTTAACAGATAGATATGATTCTTTAGATAGATAGGGTAAAATAGATAAGGTCTTCAAAATCCTCAGAGACCTACAGAATAAGGCATTTAAAGATGATTTTATTATTTTAAAAATTCTTTGACAATAAGACAGATTAAATCCTAGCAACACCCAGCTTACCTCAAAGAAGATGATGAGCATCAATGAACCCCCTTATGGAAATGGCTTCAAATATGGCAAACAAGTCACTAGGCAAAATGTCCTTGTTTCTGCCACAGACAGAATTCTGCCTAAAGATCTCCTCAATATTTCCTGTCTCACCAATATGTCTGTCAGATATTTTGGGCCAGAAGGCTGAAGATGATGCTCTAACATTATACAGTGTTCTGGGTGATTGTTCAGGCAGTAAGCTGTCTCTTTCATTTTCTCATTTTGGAAGCTGTTTCCTGTCTACTCAGATAATTTATTTTATTCCTTCTCAAGTCTCTTTTGGGGTTGAAGACAAGATAGTTTAGTTTTACAATTAAGCTTAGTTTTTTAGGGGGTAAGATGTTTTTAGGTCTAGATAGATATTTCAAGTTGATGAAGATGAGATATGATAGATCTTGATTTACATTCAGCATTTTAGACTCACCAAGATAGGAAAGATGTTTTCTTCAAGGCTACCAAATACAAATAACTAAACACTATGAATGTAATATTTATATAATTCCTGATTGTTTCATGGTTCTCCTTGCTGTAGGTGGTTTATTGTATATATGTGTAATTATATATATATATATATACATATATATATATATAAAGAAAACTTAAAAAAGAAAACTATTTTGTTTTTAAACAGTGTAAAAAAGTGATAGTGTCTCTACTTGAGAAGTGTTTTTATGTAGAACCTAATGACATGGCAACAGCTGGAGGCCCTTGTGAAAGATATTTGTTAATTTTTAGCTAAGTGTTGCTTGGCAGGTCAGGTAAGCATTCCTCGAGAAGAAGACAGACTGTAATGCTTACGTGTGTGTATTCGCAATTTGTGCCTCTCTTCACTGTAATCAGCGGTCATTAACTGCTGGATCAGAAGGGTTAATTAGTCTGTTAATTACTTCACACTGTAGTGGGCTTCATCTTCTCTGCTCCTCCAAGCAAGGTTTCTCCCCAACTCTGAGGTTCAGAAGTAACTATGCACTAAGATGAAGAGACCATTGAACAGCAGATCCAAATAGAATCCTGCATGGATGCCTCCACCATTTTCCTTCTTTGTGTCTGTCATGCCTTTCTGGGAGCATGTTCTGCTATCAGTTTGTCTCACCCATTCTCTTGCTATTCAAAGTGTTTCATTTTGGACTCCCTTATCTGGCATCCTCTTATACAGAGAACTCAGAGACCTCGAAGTACACACACACACGCACACACACACACACACACACACACACACACACACACACACACACACACACTACACACGTATATGAAAACTTCATTCTTACAAGTGCCAGCTGCTTTAACTGCACTTCAGAGATGAGAGATATTGTTTTGGAGTAGTAATTGCTGTGCGATGTTGACAGAGTTCAAGGGATCTTTTTAAGGTAGGAAGTTAGATGATTTTGCTTTTTCAGGAATTAGACTTTATATAATATTGCATAGAATAAGAGTGACCATTCTCTTTTCTGTTTATTTCTTTAGTTCTATTGTTTTAGAGGGGGTTTGTGTTCAATGATGTATATTTAGCACTCTTGAATTCACATACTCCTGTTTTTCTTTTTCTTTCTTTCTTTCTTTTTTTTTTTTTTTTTCTGAGACAGGGTTTCTCTGTGTAGCCTTGGCTGTCCTGGACTTGCTTTGTAGACCAGGCTGGCCTCGAACTCACATCGATCTGCCTGCCTCTGCCTCCCCAGTGCTGGGATTAAAGGCGTGCGCCACCATGCCTGGCTCATTCCTGTTTTTCTTAAAGAGGAATAATGGGCTCAAAATCTTCTTGTTATCATTAGCATCCAGTTATAACATTCCGTATGAGTTTTTACTATATTTTTCTGTGCAATTCAGTTGCAGCACATTGAGATGCCCTTCATTCCTTCCCTCCTTCCCTCCTTCTTTTCTTTTTGCTTTCTTATGACAGGGCCTCCCTGTGTACACTTGGTTGTTTTGGACTCACTTTGTATATCACAGAAATCTGCCTTCCTTTGCCTCCCAGAGTGCTTAGATTAAAGGTATGTGCCATCACCTCTGGCAAGATCTTATTTCTTAAATGGAATTGATATAAGGTCAATCTATGAGTAAAATTTATCTCTTAATAAAAGCCTGAGTTAGGTTAATCTCAGTATATAAGTAAATAATAGTAACTGTGGTAGGTGAATAAAGAATAACCAATGCTAATGATGGTTAAATGGCTCTTTACAACCAATAGCAGAAGTAGAAGGTGACAATCTCACTATTTCATGAGTAATGTAGGCAAGGTTTTAGGGGGAAGAACTCAAAGGGTGTACTCCTACTATGTGTAGAACCTTGTCAATACATTTCCTTTACACTATTATCCTTTGCCTTCTCATATTTCTCTCTCAAAATGTTCAGAAAAGTTTATTTTTTATGGGCTTCTTTTCTATTTTTCATCCATAGAAAATCATATTAATAGTACCTAATTTTAAAAGCTATTGTTTAAGATGGAAAAAATACATGTGGAGTGTGCAATTGTAGCACTTGGATAATGAATATTAAAATCAAATAATAAATTCTAAGAAGCAGAAGGCCACCTGTGTGGCTTGAGCTTTGTGTATTTTGGGGAAGAGAGGAAGCAAGGAGGTTCAATACAGGATGAAGAAATTAGAGGTCAGTTCACTCAGAGTATTTAGTGAGGATTTTAGTTTGGATTCTGGTGATTCTAAGAGTAATTGAAAGTTCTTGAGGAATTTGGAGCACATATGCAACACTAACTTATATTTTGGGTGAAGATCTGTGTGTCTCATGGTGAGATTAGAGTATAGGGGTTAGGAGCAGATGCTAACAGTGCCCACGTGTTAGGTGCTGGTGTGACCCAGAATGCCAAATGTACAGATGGTAAGACATAGAGGTTGGAATAAGTGAATTTGATAAGAAGTTTTAAGGAACCAGAAAGAAAGAGTTAAAACAGGGAAGATTCTCCTTGCTTACACCAGTGATAAAATAAAAATAAAAATGGTGCAACTGAAGAATGTGGGGATGCTGTTATTACTGTTCTTATTGAGATTTATAGAATGTGGAATGTTTATCAAATATGTAAGAGAGGGTATTGAGAAAGTATAGAGTCTAGTGCTCAGAATGTAGCTCAGATGTGAATCAGAATTCAGGAATCACATGTAAGAAGCAGGAAAATTTAAGACTCAGAATTTACTTTAGTGCCCTAGAACTGAAAAATGAATGCTTATGACAAAAATCACAAGGAGTACTCGCCCTTAATTGACAACCTGCACACTGAAGGTGGATATGAGAGTGCTTTGTGTATAGCTGAAGAGGGGGACTTATAGCCACAGATGTTAGATGCTTACAGGACACTGAATCCTAGTCAATGTGATGCTTTGACACTGACTATGTCCTTGGTCTTGGCACAAACTCAAGAGGCAAAAGATGCCCTTCCATTGTTCTTTAGTCATGAATATGACAAGGAATGAGTAGTGAATTTAAACTGAACTATATGAAGATAATAACAAAGTAAGATCTGTTTCCCATGGCATGAGATGTGTCAAGGATGTCCTAATTCTAATCTGTGACAGTATAAGCCTAGTTCTCTGACTAATGGTGAGAGGGTGCACTTTCAACACTTTCTCACTCTCAGGGAATTTTGGCATTTGTCTCATTTGCCAGTTTTGGGGCATGATCTCTATGAGGCTGATGCAAAACTTACTGTGTTATTGAAGCACCTTGGAGGGTAGTCTTTAAAAATAGACATTACTGCATGCTAGAGAGTTAAGAAAGCATCTCTCTTGCCTGGGGTCATGAACCTGACGCAATTAGCGCAGTGAAATCTGCCACACATCTAATCAGAGGTAGTTAATTTGATTTTCTAAAATTAAGCAGAGTGTCAGTTTATCATTAGTCTTGAGAATTATTGCATTCTGCATACCCCAAAAGGGATTTATTGGATATGAATAATAACAACCTACACATGTATTGATGATAATGAGCATCTGAATGTTCTTTAAGGAAAAAGTCCCTGACATGCATGCATGAATGGTAACTCATGATGACCAGAAATTTTAAAATTTATGATCATTACAACATGAAAAAATAATTATGAATAATAAAAATCTGTTACAATAATTAGCTATAATGAATGCTCATGGTGAGCTAAATGAACTGGAACAATTTAGGGCAATAGAACATAATTTGCATTTTGTGTTATGCCAGATCATTTAATCATTAAATGGAAAAAGAGGAAAGAGGATGAGAAAGACAGAGGATGAGGGACAATAGAGGAACTGATGAGGAAATAAAGTCAATTTCTAGGTTTTTCATCTTCCAATCCTGTAAAATAAACACAAATGCTATGTATTGCTGTCTTTATAAAAGTTCATTCTAACTTTTTTTGAAGGCTGGATAGTGTTAAACAATAAAAAACTATCAATTCAGAAGATGCACAAATGAGACACACCTGAGTTTAAACCTGTACATATTTACTTACCGTTTACATAATCTAGACAACACCTTAACTGACAGAAGTCTCAGGCCATTTATAAAGTACAATATGATGGATGCAACCCAAATATTTAATGGGGAGCAAACAGGTAATATTAAGGTTATGGCTTGACAAATGCTTATTGTGCTCCTGCCATTCATGTTGGAACTGTCATGGGAACAGAAACATTTAGTCCTGACAATCCTAATCTCAAAAATGCTATAACTATCTCTCTGTCTCTGTCTCTGTCTTTTTCTCTGTCTCTGTCTCTGTCTTTTTCTCTGTCTCTGTCTCTGTCTCTTTCTCTGTCTCTCTCTCTGTCTCTCTCTCTCTCTCTGTCTCTCTCTCTCTCTCTCTCTCTCTCTCTCTCTCTCTCTCTCTCTCTCTCTCTCTCTGTCTCTCTGAGACAGGGTTTTTGGTGTAGCCTTGACTATTTTGGACTTGCCCTGTAGACCAGGCTACCCTTGAATTTACAGCAATCCGCCAGCCTCTGCCTCCCGAGTGCTGGGATTGAAGGCATGCGCCACCACCGCCCAGCAACTATCTCTTTTGCAGTTCATAAAGCATACATATAATGTTAAGAGTTGAGTGAAGCAGTGAAAATCAGAGCCCCAGTGGCTTTCGCTGCTCCAATTAGCCTCTTCCAGGGAGCATTTGAACAGTGCCTAAGCTGTAGAGGTCAGGTTTGCAAGCTAGACTATGCATCACTGTATGTGGAAACCTATCTGGTTCTCATTAATTCACGACTGCCGTCTACAAGGAAGCATTTGTAAACTGCTTTCACATTCCTATGTTACTAGTCCTGTCTCATAGGGATCCTGGTGCTAGAAGATACGAATATCTCAGCTGGGGTCAACATACAGGTGACTGTCACCCTCAGTTCTAAGAAAAGTGTTTCTTGTGATCCTGAGGAGGATTGAATGGCAGCCATCAGCAACTCATCCCAGGCTCCTAGGCTGACCCCAGTCCCACCATACTGCAGGTATAACTGACTGAGGCTAACCTGGTACTTGGCTTGGGTCATTCAGAGTAGTGAGAAGTAATGAAAGTATGGACTCACAAAGCAGATCCAATTTTCCCAACTTCCAAGGTTTCCTTGGACTCTGTCTACAAATGAAGCTCCACATACATTTATAACCTCTACCTATTCCCAGGATAGTAAAAGAGGTAGCTCATTCCACTATTAGTTTTTAGATGGGAACATTGAATTGGGAACACCATTTTCATAATCCTATATAGTATGTCATGTACTCTGTAGACTAGTCTTGAAGTGTCCATATCTGTTAAGAAATCTATCCTGGTTTACATTAACAATAGACAGAACTGGGAACTGTCAGAGTGCAGAAAGGTTGACCATCTTCACTGTATTGGATCATAAAACAATATAAACTCTAAACACAAAATAAGCACAAGGTAAGAATCCCCAAACTACAGATTGTCATTTTTCCTTGACTAGCCCTCTTTTTTAAAATTAAAAACTGATGTAGGAACTAGGATTCTTATGCTAGCCTTGTCCTAGTCCTGCAGCTTAGATCTTGTTTTCGTTTTGTGTGCTTGCTTGTTTGTTTTACTTTTCAAGCAACTAACCCTGATACCTCCACTAGAAGCTTCTGTTTGCTCTCTGGTGCTTTGCTTGCCAGAGGTCGTTCAATGTCCAGACATAGCTGGGCTTTTATTTTCCACTTCCTTATATCTAGATCTGGATGGTCTTTCCACTTTCCCCTTCTGGACTCTTTCTAGGCAAAGCGGTGGTTTTTCATTCCTCCTATCTTCCCCTGTGAAGATATGCCCTCTCCAATGGTGAGAGAATGCCTCCAAGCTGAAGAGCTCTATGCAAGAATTGCTTCTGGAAAAAAGAAAGCACAGAAAGTCAGAGAGCTTTCTTTAGCCATATTAGCTTTGGGCAATGGACTCTGGTCTGAGTACCTAGGGTAGTGCTACAGGGCTGATTATGGCTTCATTTTCATCTCCAGAAAGAAAACTAGATAGAGAACTTGCTGCAGATTGGATGCTCTCGTTTAGCAGAAGGACCCTTTTGTCAATCAACAGTTACTAAAATCTCACATATGAAATGTTGATTTTGTTTAGGGATTGTAAGAAAAAAGTGTGAGCACAACTATTATTCCCACAGATTCCAGGAGAAAGACTACTGTCCTAAATCATCATGGCCAAGTTAAGTAAAGCAAGCTTTTTATACATGTACATGGGCTGTCTTTTCCTAAAGGTGGAGTTCAAGAGATATGTATTGGATAAGAGGAAGATGAATTTTTTTTATAGTTCCAGAGTAAGGGTTTTCAAATGGGAGATTCTGTCAGCAAATGGGTAGGGTTACAGGAAAAGAATATAAACATAACAAGTTGGTCATAAACAACTGAAACAAAGGCATGGTTGCATGGTGATCTTAACAAGGTGGTCATAATAACCTTTGCAGCAAAGGCATGGCTGCATTTCCTGGACCAGGCAGTACAGAACCATTCATAGTTAAGGTTACAGGTGAGGTATATCCCAGCCCTTGGGAAACAGATTTAATCATGAACAGGAATAAATCTAGTTTGTCTTCATTATAAGATGGCTTTCCAATCTTAGGTGGAGATATGGGCCAGTTTATTACAACCCTTCTTATGGTTGGGGTTAGCTTCAGGTAAAACTAAGAAGAAAAAAAATAGGGTAAATTCTTAGATTGTCAATGATTTCAGATACCTAATTACAATTTGTTTTGCATTTATTTTCTAGTCAACTGTTCTGAAAAAAAGGATAGGAGGTGACAGAGAAAAGAAAAGAGTTGCTTAATTTTTTACTCAAGGGAAGAGATAGTATTTGTCATACCTGATGCAACAGATATTAGGGGCTTCTCGTAACCAAAATAACACCCACATTGGAATTTTCTAATGTTGCCATTTTGTCAAGGGACCCAGTGAAACAATCTTATTCTCAGCTAACGAATTGGAACTTCTTAAGAAGGTAGTATCATGTTGTTTGACCTGACTTTCATCAAAGAGTTCAAAGCCTGAGCTATTCTAAAGCTCAGATTTGTTGTTTTTATATTAATTGCATATGCTTGCCATTTCTGGGTCAAAGCAAAATTTTCTCTAAACCAAGTACTTTCATGTAAAGACAAGGATAGTTGGACATCAAAATGTATTTTCCTGAGGAATGGTTTGAAACTATTTCTTTTGATAACATTCTGCCTGACATGTTCAGTGCACCCATCACATCAAAGCTGATTCTGTGGTTAAAACAGAGAGGAAGCTCTTTAATTTTGCTTTCCTTAGAAAATGGATGTTTTATATTTTTTCTACTTATGCATTTTTTTAGAGGAAACCACCAATACACTTTCAGAAGAGGGTTTGCAATAACCTAGAGTAGAAATGTAGAATGCACATTTCTGACATTGAGGCATAGAAGCTGACAGATTGAGGAAAAGTTGTTAGAGGAATCACTGGAGTGGGGGGTGGGGGGGGCACAGAGCTTTAAATTGTTTAATGCTGACCTCAGTGGCCAAAATCAATATGAAGACCTTCAACTTACATTTTTAATTATCATCTTCAGCCTCTTCCTCGAAGTCCTGGGTTCTGGCTTTCTGATGCGACTGAGCTATTCTACATATCTTTTGTTGCACAGGAGATAGATAGCTGAGATCAGGAGCAAATGACTTTCTTGAAAGGATCCATAGAGCACCGATTAAAATACTATTGCTGAGAACACACCATGGAAGGAGATTACATGAGATGACTGCAGGTTTATGGCTCATCAACACTTTGTCCAAAATGTCTGAAGTGTTGGAAGAGAGATTTTTAAGAGCTTTCCAAATGTGTGTGTTTCTTACAGCTACTCCTAAAAGCCATGGTGAAGTAAAAAATACTTCTAAAATTCCATGCATTTGTTGTTTCTCAACACTTTTTGAGCATTTAGAGTCTACCCCAGGGACAGACAACTATATTTGTGCTAAGTAAATGTCTAAATGCTATAGTCAATAGTTAAGGCATGAAAGTCTACTCAGAGAGGCAGATAGGTAAAAATCCAGCCTTTCTAATACATTTACATATTTTAAAAAGGAGGGTTGATATAAAAAGCTAGTGGTCTGTAAGGACCTCAAGAAAGACAGAGAACCATTGAGTTTACTTTTGCCTGGAAGCATCCTTTGGGAGAAGAAAAATGCTGGAACAAGGTAAAAATGGGTCTCGGCCAGTTCATATAAGTTTTAACTTTTAGTTAAGTCTGCCTTGACTGTCACATGACACTTTGGAAGGAGACTGGTTTTTTCCACACTTTCCACTACCAATGAAACTATACCGGTACAATATATAAGACTGTTAAAATTTCCTCAGCTTGGTTTAATACTTCTTTTTTGTTCATATTCTGATTTCTATATTGTTGGCTCCTTTACATCAATAGTGTCAATCACAGGCTACAGACAGATAAGGTAGGATTTCTATTCTTGCCCAGATTCTAGACAGCCTTCTACCTTAGAGGCAGCTTGCTATCTTGAAGTTCCTTGAAGAATCTTAGAATTCACTTTGATAATCTGCTTTTATAATTGCTGAATCTGCTTAAACAAATCATCTGTACTTATCACATTCTTCCATCAATTCCCTCTGCATGAGATCCATCACCTAGTTCTTCCAACTCCTTTAAATGTTTCTAGAATTTAGCAGCTCTCCTCCATCTCTCTCACCAAATATCTCACCAAATCTATCTTATTCAAATGATAAACTCTTCCTGGTTAGATTGCAAACTTTTATATATATCTACATATAAAGTAACTTATTTTAAAGAATTGGGTCATAGGATTATGTGGGATGAAAGTCTGAAATTTATGGGGATGGCCAGCTGGCAGTTTCCAGCTGGAAACCCAAGTAGAGTTTATGGTGAAATCTTAAGTTTGAAATCTATGGGAAGATCAATGGGGTTGTAATCTAAGCAGCATTTCTGTGTTATAGGCTAGCCTCACTACTTACTATCCTCCAGGAAATGATGTGTCTTGCCATAGAAGCCTTCAGCAGATTGCACAAAACTTACTTATATTATTAAGGTTAACATAGCTGACTCTAGTATTAATAAATTCAACTAAAATACCTTTATTGCAATATCTCAATTATTGTTTGCTGTAGCAACCATAGCTTAGCCAAATGGACACATGAAATTTAACAGCCATCACCCCCTTTTTCCTAATCTATTTTTTTCTTACTACACCTAAGATTTTGCTTTTCTAAACAGTAACCTGCTGGTATTTTTCTTCATTCACATCTTCAAAATATTCCCTTTCTAGTTCTGTGTCTGTCCCATGTGGTGGACTGGGTAAACTATAATAATTATGATGCAGTTGTAACCTTATCTCACACATTTTTATACTCTGTGGACCAATATCAGCATTCTGTTCTTTACTTGAAACCCCTTTCTTCTGTTATGGTGATTTTTACACACTTTCCCTTCTTCCTTTCCATCTGTGAATTCATCCTACTTCAACTCAACCACTCTCCCTTTAAGACAGTGCACAATTCCTTTGTAAGTTCATGTGCGTGTTAGATGCTCTTCCAGTAATACAAATTCCATTGTTGCATATCACCCAGTATAAGTTCATGTTTGAGTGACCACTTGATTAGTATGACCCATCTCTCAATATCTAACTCTAGTCCCTTATAAGCATGTTTCTATTTGTATTCTGGGTTCAACAGTTTTATATTGGGTGCTCAGAAAGACCTGAAGAAAGAATGGTTGGCTAACAAATAAGTGAATAATTTATTAGGTGGTATTACTGTGATAAACCTGAGTCCTGTGAGTGAATAAAGAACTCTTGTGTTGCTGGTCAATGGGCCTATGAAAGCTTGCTCTAAGAAATGGATGACTTAAAGATACAGAGATGCTAATCATTAAATGGGTAGACCTGAGCCTGAACATTCAAGAAAATATTGTAGTTAACATCCTTGCTGCAATGCCATTTGGGCATTCAGCAGTGATGTCTTCTGAGGGATGTGAAATAAAGCGGTGAGCCAGTCACAGGACAGATGTTTTGTGGTCCCAAAGAGGTGAAGAGATTCTCTCTTTAGATTCTTTAGATTTGGGAACTCAGGGCATGCCTTTATTTATAGTCCACAAATTGGAAGAGACTTCTGTATTCTTAAAATAAATCTCTGTTTCTTCTAAAGGTTAGGTGATTTTCCTGAGATCTTGATACTTGTATTGGAAATAACTCTGAATCAAATGTGGTGTGGGCATACCAACTGCATCAATTTTACCAGTAGGCCTGTTGCTCTTGACTTTCTATTCCTTCCACTTTTCTTCTTTGCTCTCATGACACTTCAACTATTTGCAAAGAGTGACTACCAAGAAGTGTGATTTTCTGGCAAGATGATGTAATACTAATCAAGGAAGAACTGGCTTGATTTAGTTGAAAGCGGAATGGACAGTAATGCCGAAAAAAGCAAGCCCAGCCAGAATAAGAGCTACTCCCTTTAATCATTTACAGTCTTACCTTGCTTATGCTAAGCACTCTGGCAGACTTTTCTGAACATACCTTTGACTTGATTCTCTCTCTCTGCTGTTGGTTGCATTAAGCACAGTTCTTGATCCTTCTTTGAATCTTATTAGCATACATACCTTATTGGTTTGTAATTGTTCTGGCCAGTCTTTTTCACTAGGTCATGAAGATTTCTCCTTTCAATCTGAAGAAACTAATACAATAATTTCTACAGCAAAGCATTGAATCATTCTCTCCCTTTTCAATATGTAAATAGATTAAGATATTATCTTTGGTAATTTTTATCATAGAACGTATTTATTTAGTAACTATGAGCTTCTGGATACAGTTCTAAATTACTCTATTAAAGTCATAGCATCGTATTTTTGAGTTACAAGCTAGAGGTTTCTTGTCTTAGGTCAAGATTTTCCACAGTTTTTAAAGGTTGTGACTGCGGGAGTTGCTCAGTGAATGAGGCTGGATGATTCTGGCATCCTAATCTGAGACTGATGGCCTTTTTGAAAAATTTGGGGGAGTAGCTTGTCTTTATCCATGCAGAAGAATTGAAGAATCTAGATTCAGATGTTGGTAAAAGGTGGTGGAGCAGGAGCTGCAAGGGAAGCAGCTGTAGACGGTTAAGTGTATTCACCTTTCAAGAAACAGAGGCAAACAAACATTGCTTGTTTCTTGGGTTTCTTTATATCTGGGCAACCAATCAGAACATGGTACTCACTCCAAGAAAAGGTCTTGTACATATCAGTGAATGCTTTTGGGAAACACCTTCATTGGGATTCCCAAAGACAAATCTCCCAGTTAATTTCCATACTCCAAGTAGACAATCAAAATTACCTATCATTTTTATGTATTTCTAAAGCTATATCTCTTCAGAGAAATTGATAACCTTAGAGTAGCTAGGTTAAATTATGACTCTGTCTTCTCTACCTCACTTTTGCTCTCCTTCCCTTTCTCTCTTTCTTCCTTTCTACCCCTATTTATTTCTCTCTTTTTTTTCTTAATAATGTACAAGACACATTCCCGTAGAGATTTGTTTATATGCATGTAATGTGAGAGTGGGTCACCTACCTTTCAGCATACTGGAAAGATGGATTTTATTTTCTAGTTACTTGAAAAATGGAGTATATTAGAAATGACTGATATTGTCTAAATTCAGTTTTCAGATCTATATGTTTTGCAATAAAAGATGAAGAAGATAGCAGATGTTGGGAGGTCATAATGAACCTAACTGCTGAATATATCAACACCAAAAAATAAGAGAATAGTTAGATTTACAATTAAGCTTAGATGTTTAGGGGTTAAGATGATTTTAGATCTAGATAGATGTTTTAAGTTGACAATGATGAGATATGATAGATATTGATTTACATTCAGAATTGTAGACACACCAAATTAGGAAAGATTTTTCTTCAAGGCTACCAAATACAAATATCCAAAAGACTAAGAATGTAACATTTATATAATTCCTGATTGTTTCATGGTTCTTCTTGCTACAGGTAGCTTATCGTATATTATATATATATATATATATATATATATATATATATATATATATATATATATACGATATATATGTATGTATGTAATAATATAAATGTATATGTAAAAAATAAAAAATATTTAATAAAAATGTTTTTAAAAATCAAGAGTCTAAATGGATATCTTCATCACACTGGGGTTTACTAGTTTAAAAACTAAAACAAAAACTGAGCAAATAAAAAAGAGAGAGAATAGGACCATGGGTTTCAAGACACTGTATAATGGATTTGTTGGGATACTGATGTGAATCAACTGGGGAAAGTAGCTATACATCACAGAGAGAGATGCACTAAATGTACATCATAGAAAGTTTAGCATGGGAAATGACCTGGTTGGGGTACTACAAAGGAAAAAATGTCTGAAGATTGGGTTGATATCAATATTAGAGTACAAGTATAAAGAAAACTGTGAGGCAAAGAGAAAAATACTCATCCAGTACTTACATACAGGAATTATCTAAAGATAATATATGTGCCATTATAGATAATATAAGTGTCCTATGAGTCAAAATGGTAAAAAGATTCATCATTTCTTTTTTATTTAGAATATAATGCTTCAGTGAAATACATTTTGATCATTGTTTCCACTTACTGAACTCCTTCAATATACTCCACACTCAACCCCTCTCTCTCACTCTTTCAACAAAAGCAAATTAAAAATCAAAGCTAAAACTAATAAGACCAACAAAAGAAGCAAAAGCTCACAAAGCCACAAGGGATTAAATTAATTTTGTGTTTGCACTGGTCATCTACTCCTGGGTATGGGTTCTGCCGTGGAGTATGGTTTGATATACCCAGTGATGCTTCCTCTATGTGAACCGATTTTTCCTTTGCCAATAGTTGTCAATTACAAATGGCTTACATAGTCTTACAGGAAAAATACACTACAGAGTCTGAGAAAGGTTAACTTTTCTTTCCTTCTAGTACTAGCTAGTCAACATAGCAAAAACACTTTCTTTCTGAAGTGGATTTCTTATTTTTTTCTAACATTATTTTTATGGATTATTTTCAAATTTCATACTTTGTACCCAGTCACACTTACTTCCAATTCATTCCTGGTCCACCCTCTCACTCTTGTGCCCTTCATCCTTCCAAAAAAATTAAGAAAAAAATACACCAAGTACGATCTGTGTTGCCCATATACTCATGGGAGCATGGTTAAACTCCCAGTGGGCAGCTCCTTAAAGATAACTGAATTAGGTGCTGGAGAGATGACTCAGAGGTTAAGAACACTGACTGCACTTCTAGAGTTCCTGAGTTCAAATCCCAGCAACCACATGGTGGCTCACAACCATCTATAACATGATCTAATGCCCTCTTCTGGTGTGCATGAGTACATGTAGGCAGAGCACTGTATACATAATAAATAAATCTTTTTTAAAAATTTAATTTTATTAATTTATTCAGATTACAACTCAATTGTTATCCCATCACTTGTATCCTCCCATTCTTCCTTCCCTCCTGCTTTCACTCTATTCCTTTCCCATAGGTCTAAGACTGAGGGGGACCGCCTCCCCTACTATATGGTCATAGGGTATCACGTCTCATCTTGGTAGCCTGCTTATTCTTTCTTTGAATGCCATCAGCCCTCCCAACCAAGAAGAGGTGGTCAGATATGGGGCACCAGAGTTCATGTCAGAGACAAGTCCCCGCTCTCCACATAACTGTGAAGAACATCCTACAAGACATTGACAGGAGGATTGGGCCCAGGGGGCTCTGCTCAAACTATTGCACTAACCAAGGACAATACAAGTAGTAAACATCGAACCCCTAGTCTGATAAATAAATAAATCTTTTTTAAAAAAGATAACTGAATCATCACTGTGTTTCCCCCACCCTGTCCACCTTAACAGAAACCATCAATTTTGAAGAGCTACACTTCAGCATCTTTATCACCATTTTAAAGGACCATCTTCAGTGGCTTCCTATTTAGATATGTTGGGTGGCAGTTGTAGGGAGTTTGCTGCAGAATCCATTTATGTCTCTAATTCTTAACTACATCTAGCGTCATCCATGCCTCTGTAGGAGAAAGTTCGCTGCAGGGATTATGAACTTCTATATGACTTCTCCCACCTGCATGAGCAATCAACCTCAACCTTCATGAACAACAAACCTCCTCTGGCAGCTTGTTTTTTAAGTCGAATGAGATGTGCCCTGTAATATTGAATTGCATTGAGAAAGGATCATAAGAAAGGACATACATGCAGATTATTTAGCATGGTGCATAGGAATTATGAGGCGCTCAAAGCATCAACTTTGTGTTTAGTAAGTCCATGGCACCTCTGAAATACTCTGTCTGTGGGTTAGAACAGTGAGTGAAAACCCGTCCATTATGACTGTCACTTATATAGGAGCCTCAGTCATATTCAGGAAATTTATGTCCACTTTTGTAATTTGTTACCTACTTTCAAATATGTCATTCTGATCAGTATAAGTGATCAGTTACTGAGTAAATATTTACACAGCCAATCTGTTAGGTCTTAAGCTCCTATTCACTGGATGATATATCTGTACATATACTTAGATTTTCTCACACATTTCAGTTTGCTTTATAAGTGATCTTACTATTTTTACATATTCTATTCTAGGTTTAGAAAATAGCCAACATTCTTACAAGCCACAGCTGTCTCATCAATAAAAATAATCTATAGTTCTTTGATTTAAGCTTGATCCTTTTTAAATTTAATTTCATAGTATGTAGTAGCATTGTCAAAATAAGATGGAAGGACAAGAAAGAAAATAAAACTAGATTAGAATGTTTAAACTTGAGTAATTACTTATGAAAGAATTAGCTATAAAATGACCTGAAGTACTGAACAAAGTTTTATTATTTCAGAGTTTTTATAGAGTTAGCATCCACTGTTAATCTGGCTTTCATTACAGTGTATTCTAATAGTTGGGAGCCCTTGTAAATAGAATTAAGTACATCAAGATTCTCCTCTAATGATCATTATAATCAGTGTTCAGTTGGTGTTTACCATTGGATTTTAAATTCCTGGAGAGCAAGCAGCTTGCTGTTCATGTTTCTTTATCCCTAGGGCTTAGCATCTGGTGGGTCATCAGTGAATGATAATTGCCTCTAATTAAGTTGAAATAGATGGAATTCGTACAGAATAAAATAATTTTCAAAGTGGACAACAAACCTAAAAGCAGGCCAGTTAGTGTTTTCTAGTGTGAAAACAGACACTATTTCTAAATTTTCTGATAGAAGAATGTGGATTAAGGCAGTGTTATCAGAGAGTTCTATTTCTGATTCTTAAGCATGAGTAGTTCAAAATCTTCTAAAGATAAGCACATGTTTGCACAGGCTGAGCAATTTACCTTGTCTGACATTGACCAGTAATTTGAATGACCTTTGCATTCTCAGAACATCTGCTATGTCTCTAATAAAGAGGGCAGTATAGGAAGTAATACAGAGGAAAACTTTGCTTAGGGATTTAGAATGTAAGGTTTCAGGGCAGGGGGATTATGGATGTATATGCTTTTAATCAACAAAGATTATAAACATTCAATCAGATTTTAAAATGAAAGATAAAATAGCTTCTGAGCAAGCATCGGAATTCGAAATTGAGGCAGAGAGCTCCGAGTGCGGTTTTTAAACAATGGTAGTGTCCTCTGAAGGAGGATTTTTAATTTTTTCCAAGAATGCTGGCAACAAATTGAAATAATTAGCTTCTATTCTCATAACAATCTTAAAGAGACAGGTATCAGCTTCAATTTCATTAAGAGGGAACCGAAGTCCAAAAAGTTGAAAGCGGGTCACCAAATAGAAACTGGAAGAAAAACTTTGAGTCGAGTTTTCCCACACACTAAGACACACGCTCTTTCAGTGCCTACCCCTTAGAGGGAGAGGGAGGAGATGAAGGTAGGAAAAATAACCGCTATCATCCATGGTTTCCGTGCACTGGGTTAAGTTTCCCACCTTTTACATGCGTTGACTTAAAGAAACTCAATGCGCTCATTGAGGACCAGACAAGTTAAATGCCTCGGCCAAAGGCACACAGCTATCAGGAGAGGTCAGGCTTTGGGGAAAACTGGTCATTTAAAATCTATGTTTGGTTTTGGTTTTAAATTTTAAGAAAGAAAACAAGTCAGCTAAGTACACCTCAAAAGGAGCTCTGAACATGGCAGTAACAGAAGTAGTGGCTCCCTACATACTCTACAAATGAAACACGTCATGGGTAGTTATTAATTCAAAATGCAGTGCATATGAAGCACCAAGTGTGTGAGCTCTTTTCTTCTTACATGTTTGCCAATTTAATAGTTTGTTAAATGACTCACGAAAATAGAATACGCTATTATATAGTCATACGTAGGTATAGAGATGTAGATC
Organism: Acomys minous; assembly: GCF_964271855.1. NCBI lineage: Eukaryota > Metazoa > Chordata > Mammalia > Rodentia > Muridae > Acomys > Acomys minous. The sequence goes on along the minus strand of NC_140491.1, from coordinate 22,730,851 downwards.
TATGAGTTATGCTTTTCTATATTTAGTTTTGTAGAAATATCTGACACAGCTATCACTTTTGGGTTATATCTGTTTCATAAACTCTTGCAGTTAGGGCATTTCCATTTAAATGCCAGGCAATTTGCAATTACATTTTGTTTTATGACCTTTCAGTTCCTATCCAATCTACTTGACAGTGCTCATCCGACACCTGTGGCAATTTTGCCCAGAATGGGAGTGTGTTTTCCTGAGACACTAACTTGTGCTGAATAAATCAAATCTAACTCAAAACTTCTGCAACGTCTCTATTAACAATTTATCTCCAAATGGAATGACATAAAGAATTGTGTTTTCTAGCATGATTTGTTTCTTTAAAATCTATGCTGATTCCTTTACATGGACTGACGCTTTTAAAAAAGAAACTGGTTATTTTTATGAATAGGCAGTTCATCATTCAAGGGAGTCTGGGAATAAATGCGTTAGATGGAGAGAAGAGATTGTGCATTGCTATCACAAAGAAGATCTTTAAGCTCTATCATTTCTCTCGTACATTTAGACAAAATAGGCAGAGAGACTGTGTAGGTGATACATATTTGATACTTAATCATTTCCTACTCTTACACTACAACTGATAGTCACGTGTTTGTTCTTTGCATCCCTTATATTAGGACATTCATTTTGAGAGGCAGAGTTGGTGACTTGTGTTTCCTTCTCTGCCTACCGCGCTACAGCACTCAGGAAAGGCATTCAACATTCTTAGTTTCTTCTCTCTGTAAATTGCAGAGAATTCATGTAATGTACTGACTGGGTGTCCACCATAAATCTTGGGTTTCATTCTATTTTTCAGTTCCTGTTTGATTTACAACCATGAACAAATTATCCACACATCAGCCTTTCATCTGTGCAGTGGGGCTAATAATAATTATTCTTACAACATGGACTCAAGTGAGACGATTGCCCATAGGATGGTACATTGTCAAGACTGAAAATACTAGTAACTTTACTCATTTATTTTAAAATTCTTTTTGAGCATCAGATATGTCCAATTAGGACTTGAGGTTAATTATTAAAGAAAAGACATTGTATGTCTTAAAGAATAGAGATGATGAGCTATATAAGATGTACTATGGCCCATTATGTGGAAATCTGATATAGCAAGTATCTAAATGCTGTCTAGAATCAAGGAAATATTCAAAGTGAAAGCAGGCTTGGAAATGACACCCATATATGCATTTGGCCAAAGGTCAGGGAGGGAAACTTGAGGCTTTAAAATATTTTATCAGAACATGAATTTATTATTGTTACCATATTAAGTGATGAGACCCTTGTTTCAAGATGCATTGTTGACTATTTCTAGTTTGTTCCTTAGAATTGGACACTTTAAAAACATGTTCTATTTGGTGTGTGTGTGTGTTTACAACCTCACAGAAGATTTTCAAAGTTTGAGAAGGGTCACAGAGGCAGATCCTTCCCATATGGAAGCGATCATAAGGTAAGATATTGTGTTCTGGCCTGCTGTGGAATCTATACTGCATGCCTTGGCTTTATTCATTGACTTCCTTAGAATTTTAGCTTCACTGGCTTGATACACAAGGGTCTTTCCTTTGTTATAGGACATTTCACTAAATTAGGTAATTGAGACCTAAACTTTATGACTTTTGATGGCACCTAAAGCCTTTCTTTCTTTTCTTACTATCACTCTTCAAGGAATTGACAAGGTTGTTATCCACCACTATGTACATGTAGAGAGAATGGGGTCTTTTCTCCTAAGAACTCAGCCTTGAACTTGAACATACCATTTCTTTCACACTGGCAAAGTTAGGCATGGGATTCTAACTAGTTGTTTTTTTTTGTTTGTTTGTTTTTTTGTTTTTTGTTTTGCAATGGTCACTGAGAAGTGCAATTTATATACAGCAAGCTCCTGGTTTTCCTTCAATGAGCTTAGTTATCAAAACAAACAAAGGAGGTGACAGCAGGGATTAGCTCTCTGAGTGTTGCCTTGCTAGCATGAGGACTGGAGTGTCATCTCAGAACCCACATATAAATACTGGGTCTGGCGGCATGAGCTCATAATCTTCGTATTGGGAAGGCAGGCACAAGAGGATTCCTGGGGTTTGTGGCCAGCCAGCCTAAACTAATTGCTAAGTTCCAGGACAGTGAGAGGACCTGATTCAAAGGATCTAGACAGCAATCCTGAGCAAGGCGCTTGATGAGGCCCATTGACTTCCACATGAATGTGCACCCATATCTACCTACACCGACATTTATTGTGCATATATGGCATATATGTATGTATATGCATACTCTCATTAAAAGGAAGCATGGATATGATAGAATAATTGTCATTTGGTGTCTTGTGCCTATTATTGTTCAGATTCTCCAAGGATTATCCCATTGGCCACATTCTGTAGATAAGATAGTTGAAATGCATAGGTAGATACGTGTTTATTTGTTTTTTTTTTTTTAAATCCACTCACCTTGGATCATAAGAGAATTAATTATAGTCCAGGCTCCACCACACCAGATTTCAGAATGGAAGTGAAGGAAAAAGAGTAGACCCTGCATGTTGTTTTACAGCACATCAGAAAGCAGGCAGCCACAGTGTCCTCTGTTATTGGAAGCCTGTGTTAGGCGGGCAACTTGGTGGGAGGTGGATTTAAAGGAGAAAGATTCAATCACTGAAAATTGTAGCTGGAGTTAAACCCTTGGAAAACGTACAATTTGTTTTCAATTACTTGATTACACAGACTTCAAAGAGCTCTGGGTAGTTGACACCTCTGAGGCTTTGTGTGTGTGTGTGAGAGAGAGTGTGTGTGTTTGTGTGTGTGTGTGTGTTCACCAACTTTACTTGAATTTTCCTTTGAGAGAACAAAGTAGGAACATAAGTAATATAAATTTGCACCCAGAAACAAATTCAATCCTGAAACTGTGGACATAACAAGATAATTGAAACAAATGTAGGTACAAAAAGATTAGGCAAAGCCTTAGTGCTTTGCCCATATTTTGTGGGCAGATATTCATGAGCCATGAAATTGTTTAAAAATTGTGTGGGTTAAATAATCATATTTTTGGAATAATTGCTTAAACAGAGACTTTTGAATATTCTTTATATGAAACCAATAACAAAAGTTCAATAGGAGAGACGGTTCTAAGACTTGTCTACACTCATGTTATGGGGCATCTGGATCTAAAAGGGTAGCATATTTGGCAGTACACAGTCTTTATCCTCCCTTCCTCCCTTCATACAGGAGTACTACTCCTGGGTAGCCTTTACTAAAGATAATTCTAAGCTTATTTCAACCACTATATCATTTCATCAGAAATCAAATTTTAGTTTAGAGCTTTTTCATTTAAAATCATTTTATATTTCTTGTGATGTAAACCAGAATTAGATTCTTATGACTAACGTTTGTGGCATACTGCAGCGTTCCTCCTGGAAGCAGAGTTGCCTACAGGTTTTGGTGGCAAGTGATTTTGGAGGGAAGTGGTGGTGGTTATGCTAACAACAATGATATTTCCACAAGTATAAACCTAGACTCTGAAAATACATGTTCTTACATAGGAAGCGTCATGAATTTAAGAAGAGTGCCTGTCATCCTCTCACTTGGGAAGCTGATAACCTGCACTTCCTGTTTACTCAGGTAGTTAATTTTCTTCCTTTTCACATCTCTGATGCAGTTGAAAACCAGATAGTTTAGTTTTACAGTTAAGCTTAGTTGTTTAGGGGTTAAGTTGTTTCTAGGTCTAGATAGATGTTTTAAGTTAATAATGATAAGCTAAGATAGATATTGATTTACATTCAGAATTTTAGATGGACCAAGATAGGAAAGATGTTTTATTCAAGGCTGCCAAATAGAAATAGCCAAAACATATGAATGTATCATTTATATAATTCCTAATTGTTTCATGGTTCTTCTTAATATAGGTAGTTTATTGTATATATGTGTAATAATATAAATGTATATGTAAAATATTTAATAAAAAATGAAAAAAAAAGAGCATCATGCTGTCTAGGTGAGGTTTTGTGTTCTTTGACTGACCCACCTCATCACAATGGTCCATTCCCTTCCCTCAGTTGCAGGTCACCAACATTCTGCTCCTGTTGTCTGTAAGCCCAACTTGTTGAATTGCATTCATTTACTTTCTGTGTTTATATGTGTGTTGAGGGATTCACATACCCATGCTAAGGTGCAGGTGTGGAGGTCAGAGGACAACTTACAGTAGCTAGTTCTCTCTTTCCATCATGTGGATTCTAGGCCTCAAAGTCAAGTCACCAGATTTGGTGATAAACACCTTTAACCACAAAGGCTTCTTGCCAGCCTGAGATCAACTTTTAAAAATGCCATGTTTAATTGAGATCATATGGTATTCATCCCATGACTTGCTCAACTCAGATCATCATGACTAAAGTTATTAATTGTGTAGTACATTTTGACTTAAGTTTGATTTAAGTTTTAAGTATTCCATCATACAAAAACATGTACTATTTCAGCTAATGCATATGTTACCTGGCTCAGCTTAACTATTCACATTTCATCGTGCCTAGACACTTCAGGAAATATTGTACACACATAGTGACTTAATGTAAAGAATAATATTACTTTTTTTTTGCAAAGTAAATATATAACGGCAAAATAATTGTCAGATCTTGATGGTGGATATGTGGCTCAGCAGCTAAAAGTGCACACTGCTCTTTCATGGGACTTGGATTTGGTTCCCAGCATCTGTGTCATGTGGATCACAACCACCAGTAACACCAGCTCTAGAGAATCCATTGCCCTCTTCTGGCTTCTCTCAGGACCTGCAATCCTAACAATCACATTCTCAGTTTTCTTTACACCCTTACAGCACTGCATATGGATCCCTGTAATTACCCAGTATACATTACGAGTGGCTTGTGTTTGTGTTTCACAGTAACAGACTATATGAATCTTTCAGGATATATCCAAAACATACAATTACAGAACACAACATGAAGTACTGCTTTAAATCTAGGTTCTGGGGAGCCATGCCATGAAAGCGAGTGGCATGAGCATTAAGCTTCGGAGACTGGTGATTGCAGCAGCTGGGTTTTTCACTCTGTAAGAGATTATTATCTTTTAGTACTGCACGGCAGACGGTTCCTCTGATTTTCTGCAGGCATATTATCTTCCCAAAGCTCTTCCTTCTTATTGTAGCTTTACTTTAAGCACTATCCTCAAGTATGTAGAAATTTTGCTGTTAAACATACAATGAAATGAAAGATTATATTAGCCTCTAATTGCTCTTAGATTCTTTACCTCTTCAGTTTACCTCATTATTCATTCGATGCAGCTTGAATAAGATCATCTTAACATTTACTGAAGTAAATGTTATCTATATATCATTGGAGGCAGCTACAAGCTGAGAATTCCTTATCTGTGATGATTGGGAGCAGCAGTGTGTTGATTTCAAAGGTTGTTTGTTTTTATTTTTTTCCTGTTTTGAATTTTGGAATATCTTCACAGAACTTGCCCGATGAGCAGTTCGAATCTCAAAATGTACCATGTGAAGTAATGCACAATCCAGACCTTGAGTGGTACTCCAGTATTATAAAGTGGTGGATTTCAGAGCATTCTTCATCTTGTGCTTTCAAGACAGGCGTGTCCAGCCTGTCTCACATCATACCATGTCATACTGCATTGTTTTGATGTGTAAGAACTGTGTTCAGTGACTGCTAAGTACTGCATGGTACTATGTGAAAAGGAGAACATCCGTCCTAATCAGAATCTGATGTAAATCATTGTTTCTTTCATTGAAGGGTGCAGTAGTTAGTCACAGAGGCTACATGTTCTGTCCAGTGCTACAGAGCTCACAGCAGGGCAACCGCAGGTGTGACGTCACACTTGATAGACTCCATTCTGATATGCTTTACTTGCTAGTCTGTTCTTTCACACGGGATTTGGACTTTTCTCAATGATGAAAACTGTCAAAAGTGTTACTAGTTGGTTTCTAGCTTAATTGGGTGGAAAAGGTTACTCTGTTTCTCTCATTATCCCTTCACTATCCTGAGACCCAAAATGCCATATTTTTACATATGAGATTTCTTTGAATAAAGGACTACCAAAAATAATTAAATTGTACTTCTCCAGACACTTTTCAATGACAGAAAACATTTTTCCCATGTCGAGTTAAAAACAGGCCATGCTTTTGAAGGTTAGGAATTTGCTTGAAACGTGCAGTCCTGCAGCTCAGGCTTATGTAGGCCCTCAAAAATCACTGCACAAACGTTGTGAATGGTTTGCTTTAGCGTGTATTTGAGAGCACGGACACTTCTCTGCGCTTGTGTGACTGTGTTTCCCAAGTAAGTGTAAACAGCAATGAGAATGTGTGTTTTATTTTATTTTTTATTTTTTATAGAGATGACATCATTCTCAGTGTCTTCAATAAGTGAGGATGGCTCCTGATATACAAGAGAATTAAAATCCTGCTTCACAAAATTAAACATTAGCCCGCTTTTTTATGCAATATTCTACCATCCACAGGTCTTTTTCCCTACTTGCTTTTCTGACTCAAACCATAAGTACTCTCAGAGCCAATTTAAAAAAAAACAACAACAATATTTTTTGCTTTGAAATTTTTATTTGGTCAACAGCCTCAAGATCTGAAGGGGATTACATTTCCTGACTTTCTTATTTCTCGAACTAGCATAAATAATCCACTTTGTGATAATACCCTGTCTCCCGGAGCGCTTGTTTATCATAAGAGGACCCTTGTTTCCCTGGACTGATGCACTCAGAAGCTTGGCTGACTCTCTGATGCAAATGTCAGGCGGGAACCACGTCTTTGCTTTTCTAGCCAAATCGCTCCGTTTTTACAACACTATGGTTGATTTATAAGTCTTTTGAAATATTGAAATTGCCCCTTATACAGAAAGAAATGCAACATGTAGGCATTTTAGTGTAAAAACATTTAGAAGAGTAATTTATAGGGGAAATAGGTTTCAGGGATTTGGAAAATACTCAACTCTGAGCAAACTAAGGCAGTGACAGTGAGAAGTGCATATATTAGAGCGTACTGAAGCCAGTCCCGAGGGAGTATTATAGTCTGTGACTTTGGATTTAAATGACTTTTTTTATAGGATATTGAAATGAAATAAAAAACATCAAAAATCAATTGTTTCTTTTCTTATAGCATACAGCTTGCTTGCTTTCTTTTTGATAAATTTTCAAAGTAGCTACCAACCATATGTGTAATGAAAAATAGAGTCTCTATCAGAGTTAGACAGTTGACTGGAGTCATAGCTCTGTTTATCTAAAAGTGAGGAGAATTCAGAGAGGGGCTAAGTTATTATACACACCTAATGTTCCTGCAGCACTGATAGGCAGCTTAGACGTTATTATAAATGTTATTCCTGGCTTTTGTATGAAAACTGCTAAGTTTTATGTATCATTACTTTGAAAATAGAAGTCAGAAAGGTAGAGTAACTTCTTGCTATCTCAGTTATTAAACATTTGGTCAAATGCATAGTCCAGATAATCTATTGTGACTATAAGAACAGAGTAAACTCCACACATGACTTTAAAAATAATTCTGTTATATGTAATTTAGGAATTATAAAGCACTAATTGTAGTTAGTAAATAACTACATTTTCCAACCTTAGTTGGTATGCTGTTACTGTAGAAATGTGAAGTGCGTTCTGAGAAAGTGCTATAAAAACCTCTGAGTTCTTACCTAGATCATGGAAAGTGTTATAAAGAGGAATACAAAACACATGCTCAGAGACCATGCTTAACAAGAGACATGTGGCAAAAAACCCAAAATGGAACACAGAAGTGAAAGGAAGAAGGATGTTGAAAAGGAATAAAACTTAGAAACAGAAAATTAAACCTAAAAGCCTAAGAATACTCACCCATTCTTGTTAATTCATCAATTTGTGTTAGGTCACTTTAGGGGGTCTGAACCTCATACACAGTAGCCTTTGTTCAGCACAATGAAGACACAGAAATCTATGGCTTCCAGCTGAGCTTGCTTAAGTAGACCAATAATCCCAGCTTCCCTAGAGGCCGAGAGTATAGGATCCATCACAGGTCCAGGTGTACCCAAGTCATAGGATCGATCACAGGTCCAGGTGTACCCAAGTCATAGGATCGATCACAGGTCCAGGTGTACCCGAGTTATAGGGTTGATCACAGGTCTAGGGTGTACCCGAGTCATAGGATCCATCACAGGTCCAGGTGTACTCGAGTAATAGGGTCAATCACAGCTCCAGGTAGGTGTACCCGAGATACAGAATTAGTTCAGCACCACCTGGTCTCTTCCTCCAGACTTTGTCTTGAGCTTAAAAAATGTTTTGTCTTTTATTTTCTTCTTCCTTTTTTTTTTTTTTAAAGTTCTGGAGTGTGGTTTGGAGATGGAACATGTGCCTTCCACATTCTGGGTTCTGGGTCCAATCATCAGCAAAGGAAAAGAAGGGAAAGAAAAAGGAGAAGGAGAAGGAAGAGGAGGAGGAGGAAGACAGGAACGAGATTAGTTGTCTATGGCTTCAAAGGGCTCTCAGCTCAGTAAGCATGACAATAAAAATAGTGTAATGCTGAGAGGAAGGTGGTCTGCAACGGTCATGGGTGAATGAAGAGCTCTAATTTCTATAGCAATCTCCAGGAGAGGTTTCACAAGAGAAGAGATGGATAAACTGGCCTGAGTGCAGAAAAATCAGGATTAGGTAAGGGTGGCACATGCTTTGATGGATAGTGCCATCAAAGGGGAAAAAGTACAGTCTAGAGGCATAAATGATTTAGAATTTCTGAAAATCAGACAAAAAGACACAGGAAGGAGGTGCAGGGCAGAGAAAATTGGCAAGACTATCCCTTTGCTAAGTCAGACTCCATAATGGCCAGCACTGTTAGAGTGTTATTCACACACTTTCTGTTTCACAAATGTTTATTATATGTCAGAGGCTTTGCCAGTCAGTGGAACATGGTTTTCCAGCAGAATATATTGTATTTTCAATTGTCAGAAAGTCAGAATAATGCTTTATCTTTATATTCTCTATAATAGCTTGAATATTTCATTGTATAATGTTAAGCATATCTGATGTTTATTATTTTAATATTATAATTGAGGTTAATTGGTAGCTGAGAATCATAGAGGATTTTAAGAATCATATAGGCAGTAAGAAAATATCTGAATTCATAATAGTATCATAAAGAATAAATAGGACTTAGCTTAACCAAGCATGTAGTTTTTAATATTAAATACACAGAAAACCTCTCTGAAACCAACAATGTAATGCAAATAAGTGGAAAGACAATTTGTACTGATTAGAAGGTTAAATATTGTTAAAATGGAAATAATTCCAAAACCAATCTACAGATTCAGAGCAATTTCTGTTAGATTCTACCTTTGTTTCCTCAGAAGCAGACTAGCGGGTGCTAAAGTTCATGTTCAAATATTCAGAATGGCAACAGCTTAAAAGGGAAAATAAGTTCTAGGTCCAATTGTTCTCTATCACTACATTTTACAGAAGGCCTGTTAGTTACTGTTCTCAGCACTGTGACAGAGCACCCAACAGAAACAAGTTTCATAGAATAGTTACAGTTTATATTACCTGTGCTTAGAGTGTTCTCAGAATCCAATTTAATCAACCAAATAAATCCCCTCACAGCCAAAGAGTGAAAACTAAGTAGTACTATTTTTTTCATCATCAGCCAATTCAACAGTGTTCAAAGTCTATGTTAAGTGTGTATTAGTGATAGGACACTGACACAAATGTTTTTCCCTTTGTGAGTTTTTAGTTTTATGTCATAAGAAAAAAGTCTACCATGTAGTTGTACAAATACTGAATTATGTGACCATTTTGAGGGGAAAATCAGCTCCTGAAATACAATCCCGATCCAAGTTAAATCCTGAAGAATAGCTCTACTCTTTATACCAGAGACTCAGCATTGAGCTAGAGCCACACTTCAAATAGCCACACTACTTTCTGTAGACCAACGGAGGCTCAGCAAGTGTACACACAGGGAAATAGAGAGCACAGAGCCTATGGCTAGTTCTAAGGAAAACCTGTGGAGTTCTGTGAAAAGACAGTCTGGCTGGTCTTTATGGAAGAGATTCTAGAAACAGAGGTTATGAACGGAGTCCTGAAATGTGAACTGGGTTTAATTACTAGGAATGGGTGGCAGAACACATAAGGTTCTAGAAACGTGTCATGGGGGATTAGAGTTGGGAAGGAAAGGTTTAAAAAGATAGGAAAGAGTTTGGATGAGGTTTATAAGGAGTCAAACTTTCAATGTAGAATGTGATTTGAACTTTTGGAAGGTTAATCTGGATACACTCAAAATAATACTTTGATAATATTCTTGGAAAGAGATTAAAATATCCTGCAAGTGTCTCTGCCCCATGCACATGTGCCCTCCAGCCTCCATTTCTGCCTTGGTGTGATACAGCCCTCTGTTCTTTATGATATTCTTTCCTCTCAATTACAATGATCCGTTCATGATTTTTACACATTGTGTAAGCTGATAGTTTTTCATAAATTATAAATCCAGATGCATAAAACATTTGGATCTTACTCCTCCCTCTTTATTAACTCTAAAGCTCTGACGAAAGTTGTATGTCCAGTCTATACCACATTGGCATGGCTGTAGGTCAGACTCACCTGTCGCTCAAAGCTTTGTCCCTTCCCTTTCCAAGGGTACAAAAATGGGGGAGTTCTTAGCAGAAAAAAAGAAAAATAAGATTAATTTTAACACACCTGCACAGCTAAAATGTACTGTAACAAGTAAAGGGAGTGCTGATGATCTATGGACAAAACATGTGCAGCCCTCCCTCAACTAAATGATGAGTTGAGATCTGGTTGCCAGTGAGATGGTGTTGGGAGATGGATCTTGGAGGCAATCAGGTCTTGAGACGGAAAGCTTCTTTCTATGACTAGAGTACTTGTAAAAGAGGTGTCAAAGAACTGTGACCTCACAGTGAACAAGGACCCTCATCAAGCATGGGATATTCTAGCACTTTGATTGGGGATTCTCAGGCTTTATGACAGAAAGAGACAGATTTCTGTTTTCTTTCAGTTACCCTATTTTTTTTTTGTTTTAAGAATTAATATTTTTAATGGAAATTTTGTCTTGGGCTTTATGTCTCAGTTACCCTATTTTTTATAGATTTTTATTAACAACAGCCTGAAGTCCCTGTGTTGAAAAGAAGGATAGATTGAAATAGGCCAGAAAAGAGAGATGGGAAAATAAGAGGATCATAAGTAGGATGATGACTGTGGCTCCTTCATTAAAATAATATGAAATATTCCAATAATCTTAACATTTTTTAACACAGGATCGCTCTATGTCAATGGTACTTAACGTTTGACACAACCATTTTTTTTCTCTAGTTCTAGCTTCTGCTTACACATCTGGGACCCAGGGAGCTGAAGTTTAGTTCAGATCTTCCGTCTCTGCCTTGTCTCTAGATTCATCCCCCACCTTTCTCAGGTTTGGGTTCCATGCATGGCACCATCCTCCACAGTGAGACAGGCCTTGCTTGTGAGTTTTCAATTCTGAGTTTTTATGCTTTCCTGCTTGTCTAGCTCTTGGACTTCTTCTACATATAGACTGGACACGTCCTCCTCATTATAGGGAAAAACACAACTATCAAATGGAAGGTTACTGACAATCCCAATGGGGAGAATCCTCTCCGGGGAAGACCCATGCCACACTGTCCTCAGACCCTTTTCCTGTTGCCATAGCAAATATGTAGCTTTATATAGCTACCTCAAAGGATAACAGTTACTTTGAAGATCATGTCTGATTCAAATTTAATTCTGCAAGAATGTCATAGTGCTGTATACTTTGATTACATTCAGTAAATAATTTTGGAGAACTTAATTATAGACAAAGATATTTATGAAGATCAGAACAAATAAATCAATTGGTGTTATTGTTTGGAAAACTAGCTTTCTGGAAGTAAAAATTGAAAAACAGAAGGCATTTGGTAATAGACATCCCATTTAGGACAGGGTGTTTCCAGGTCTCTCTCTCTCTCTTTTCATCGTCCAGCTGTGGATCTCTGTATTTGTTCACACATATTGCAAGAAGAAGCTTCTCCATCAAATTCCTGCCCTAAGGGCTCAGGGAACCATACAAAAGAGGTTTTTAAGAGGTAGAGGGGATGGAAGAAATCAAGAAACAAGGCCTTCTAAACATAGCAGAACATATACACATATGAACTCAGAGAGACTGTAGCTGCCATTGGCCTTTTCAGAGGTACTTTGTTTCATTAAGTTTTATCGGGGAGTTTTGTTTGTTTGCTTGCTCTTACAAACAAACTTTACAGGTCCCTTATGTATGTTTTATGTTTTGTGGTTTTGTGGTTTTTATGAGATTGTGTGTGTGTGTGTGTGTGCGCGCGCGCGTGAATATTTTTATTATCAGTATTCTTTGGATTGTTTTTCCCATTTTTTATTTTTTCATTAATCTGGTTTGTCTCTTTATTTTATATTATTATTATTTTAGATTTCTGTTTATATTTTAATGTTAGAAAGAAAGGGTGTGGATTTGGATAGGTGAGAAGTGGGGGGATCTGTGAGGGGTTGGGAAGGGAAACAATCAAAATGTAGGAAAAACTGTTAAAATATCTAAAATGCATAATTTGTACTCTAGTAAAGTAATGAATAAAAAGTACACAAGCTACTGTCTAGTATACAGTTTGCTAAAATGAGGAGAAAAATGCATAACAAGTAAGACAAATAAAAAGCAAAAACTAATAAAGCTAGTCCAAATCTATAAGTAATCAAAGTAAGTGTCACCCCAGTGAACATAAATTACTACTGAGAAAAGATTGAAAACAAACAAATCGAAGAAACAAAGATATTTGTTAAAGATAAGAAAATAGGAGCTTAGAGCTGAAAGGACTGAACATGGCATTGGGCAAATTTGTTCAAGACTTTAAATACTATTAATCTGTTATCTTGAAATTGTTCACAGTAATATATACTTATGCTCTCCAGGAAAAGAAAGAAAATAAATAGAATAATAAAATAGGGAAATTCAACTTTAAGAATAAAATCAAATGTAACTTTGGCACACACAGCTACTTGGGGGAATCTCAGGTACATGAAATTAATCCGGGAAGCATGTCACAGGTGAAAGTATCATTTATTTACACAAAGATAGAAACATGGAAATCTAAGCAGTCTATTTTTTTTGTAACATAAACTATAAAAATGCTGTAAAGCAAAGAAAAAGGGTGATAATGATAAGAAATCGAGAACGAAGAGTAGGCTTAAAGTCACAAGGTATGCTATAAATCAGAAGTCACTGCACTTCATAAACTCCCTAATAGTCTAATCCAAACTGAAGTATTTGTTCTATATCTAATATGTGTATACTATGTGCACAGGATTTCATGCAAAGTACTTTATAGATAAATTATTTTGTGATAATAAGTAAAAACCTACTCAAGAGTTGGAAAGTAACATAAACAATATAAATGTATCCTAATAGTGTCTATCTTAGTGTAGTAATGCAGTAGGGATATTCTATTTTCTTGGGCCATGTGTTCCTAAAGCTTTCAACTGTGATCTCGTATTTGTAAAACTTAGAAATTATGATCAATAACAAAATGATGATAAGAGAAAACACAAGAAAATGATTCGTCATCCTTTATTTTATATGCTCATGACTATCTGTGAATTTTGCTTAGTTCACTTGGAAGTCCGATGACAGTAAATGGCTATTATTTAGAGCAACAGTTTTCAGTCTCTAGGTTGTGACTTTGGGTCAAATGATCTTTTCACAGGGGTCTCCTAAGACCCCTAGTGAACACAGACATTTACACAATGATTCATAGCAGTAGCAAAATTACAGTTATGTAGTCGTAACAAAAACAACTTTATGGTTGGGGTCATTACGACCAGAGGAACTGGATTAAAGGGTCACAGCATTAAAAGGTGAGAGCCAATGATTTAGAATTAAGATTGGCATCCAGGCTCTGTTTCCCTGCCCCTGGAGGCAACCAGTGGATCCCAAGAGAGAAAAGCATGGCAGGGAAGGCCAGTAGTGGGAGAGACCTCACGAGGCTGTGAGTACAGTGAGAACAGACTCTCAGGAGACAGGCTTCAGTGAGACAGCTTTTGTTTAATGGGAGGAACAAGGGCTACTTAAACCTTTGTGGGTGGGCAAGAGCTTTCTGGATGAGTATATATCATTGGCCAGGAATAGGGTGTTGGGGATGTTTCATTTGTAGAAGGAGGAATTCCAGGGGAGAAGAAGTTTAACCTGGCTACTGGGCTACTAACCTCCTCTCAGAGGCAAAGGCAGGATGAAGGTCTACTCAGTACAAAGTCGGGGGTGGACATGCCTTGATCGCACTCTTGCTCTGGGCTGGCTTCCCCTAGTCCCATGGCTCCCTGGCTCCACAAATGATAATTTCTGATGTCAGGTGAACTAAGTGCATTGTAAATATGGTGGAAGGTACATTCTTTAGACCGAAGGCACATGGGTCTCATCGTTGAAAACATCTTTTAAGCAAGACTTTTATTGTAATTAAAAATGCCAGTTCTTATGAAGAAAAAGCCATTTGTGACAAGGTCCACAGCTATCCAGGGTGGATCCCCTTTACTCACATGTTAGCTATTTCTTGGAGGGCATAAAGAAAACTGGTTCTTGTCTTATAATACTGATGGCTGATTCCTGCTCTGTTTGCTTAGTTTGCTAATCAGGAGAAACATCTAACTGTTTTGAAGGAAGGATGGGCTTCATATCTTACATTCATCTAGGTAGGTGTGATGCCACATATAGACACTGAATCGACAGAGGGTAAATAAATATTAAATATATTTACAATTCAAGGCTCAACATTCCTTCCTAATTAAGATATAGTGGCCATATCTCAAACATTTAATGATATTTTTATACAATTGTTGGTGGGTTGATTCTCATCTTGCTTAATGAAGGCTTGAGTAATATTTTCCTTTTCTTTTGTTTTTATCTAAGGCATCGCTGTTGAATAGGTGATACCAATATTTGATTCCTTTAAGTAACAGCTTCTCATAAGTATATTTTATTGTCAACATACATTTGTCTGCATATGTGCCATATTTTCATTTTTGTCTTTGAAGAATAAAACCATTATTTGTAATCTCAAAATCACACTCATTTTTTAGTGACCATTAAGCCATATTTCTTATTGTGGAAAATACTCTTCTTTCCTGTCTTCCCTAACCTTCTTCCTTTCTTTGCTCTCATATTTGAATTTGCCTCTTTCTTTCTTTCTTCTTTCTTTCTTTCATTCATTCATTCTTCTGCAGTCTGTTAGAGGATTGTTTTGGAAAGATATTTGAGCATGAAAATAGTTTCCTGAAACTCCCAAAATTATAGCTAAAGCCAAAATTATATTTTATAATCTCCACTGAGTAATAAATGCTTATTATTTTATACTACTATTTAAATATTATATGAATATTTCCTTGGGAGAAATATCAACACTCACTATTTGATGGTTTCAAAAATATTTTCATAAAAGTATAGTTGTTTGTGGTTGCTGAGTCCATGTTAAGTTTTGAGTGTTTTCATATGGCATGATGAAGAATGGAAAGCAATTAAAAGCAGTAAGACTATTGTCTTAGTTAGGGCCTTTATTGCTGGGATATAACATCATGATAAATTGAAACTTGAGGAGGAAAGGGTTTAAGTTCACCTTAAAGCTGGTAATTGAACATTCAAGGATGTCAGGGCAGAAACTTGGAGTTGATGGAGAGGCCATGGAGGGGTGCTGTTTACAAGCTTATTCCCTATGGTTCTTTCAGCTTGCTATATTATAGGACCCAAGACTACTATCCCAAGGTAACACTGCATGCAATCATCAATTAACAAACATGCATCACAGGTTTTTCCACTACCAGTCTGGTAGGGTGAAAATCTCTTCCCAAATGACTGTAGATGTGTCAAATTGACATAAAGTTAGTCAGCAGTGATTTTCCTCCATGATTGAAAGGACATATTCCTTAGATTTCTGATCTGAACTCCAAAAGAAGGAGTAAACACCACTCTAAGTAGGTAATTTTCACTCCCTTTAGACATTGTTAAAAGGTAATCTTGCCTGGTGGTGGTGGCCCACACCATTAATCCCAGCACTCTGGAGGCAAAGCGAGGTGAATTTCTATGAGGGTGAGGACAGCTGATCTACAGAGAAAGTTCCAAGACAGCTAGAGCTAAACAGCAAAACCTTGTCTTGAAAAAACAAACAAAGCAAAAAAGCTAATATCATAATAAATAAGCTTACAATAAATACATCCAAGCATTGGCTTCACATTTTACAAAACACATGAGCATGTTGCTGACTTCTTTCCAAATCTGGGTGGTTTTAAAGAATAGACTTAATAAATTTACTCAAAAATTAAGACACAGCTCTCTTAGGACTGTGATTGTATTCAAGAAAATATATGTGATATAACCATTTATAATGGAAACATCTCAGTTAAAGTTATCAAATAGGTGTTATATCCTACTATGATTTCTGAGAATAAACACTGCTATCTGGCTTCAGAAATATAACAACAGAGCTTTCAGTAAGATGACCTTCAGTTCCCATAAGTGTTGTGATATAAAATATGTTTCTCCAAGGAAAAGAAACATTGTATTCTAGTACCGAAAAACAGCTTGTTTTTAATATTGAGGTCATACTCTTTCTTCAAGAAAAATGTTTCTAAGAAGGTTATAAAACGAAACTGAATTGCTTTAAAGATAATTAAAGTTTGTATATCTCTGTATTGCTATATATGGATATATATTTGCATACAGAGCAGTGAAGTTGCTTATAATAAATTATATGCTCAAAATTTAGGCGGTGGGGGGGGGGTGAGATGGATGAATCCATGACTGGTGTTTTTAATATATTACCAGTAGAAAAGAAACAAGTTTTCCCAGCCGCATCAATTTGTCACTTTTGTTGACAGACACTATGTACAATAAATTTTCTTGCAGAGTCAATTGCTCAGATTTATATGGAATCTGTGCCATGACTTGAAGAAGAGACTTTGGGTGTAGTTGTATATGCCTCTGAAGTCAATTTTCTATTTCCTTCCTTAAGAGTGGGAGAACCTTTCTGGTGCTCCAGCAGCATTTGCTTGAATAGTTACCTATTTGCTAGGATAGGTATATAACTTGACCAGTAGATTTCTAAATTATCAAAATATGCCTGACAATGATCTTTAAGATTATGCTATATGTAAAAGGTAATTGTCAAACTATTACCTGGCCACTTTCATTGCCTACTACTTAGCTGGCATATGATAATAAAGTTGATCATTTATAATAATGGGTAGAGAATTCCATTGATGCATAAAAAATATCAACACTCACAGGGTCTGTGGTAGTCAATCTTAGTTAAATAATGTAGACAACGAAAATAATTTTTCCATTGCTTCCATATGAGTGTTTGCTTCACTCTGCCTTGTTTTTGAGCTGAGAATATAGCGTAGCTCTTACATTTTAGTCTATCCACTGACAAGTATGAGACTGTCTCTAAATTGACAATTTGATGGCAGTTGAGGTCTTAGGTACAGTTTGGATCCAGGTTTAGAACTATGACTCCAGTTCCCAAAATGTATCATTGTATATCTGTATGAAAATATTTCTTTCCTATTTTTAAAAAAATTTACTTATTTATTTTATGCATATGAGTCCTCTGTTTTCATGCGCACCAGAAGAAGGGATAAGATTCTAGATGAGTGTGAGTCACCATGTGGTTAGTGGGAATTGAACTCAGTACCTATGAAAGAGGAGCGGGAGTTCCTTACTGCTGAGCCATCTCTTCAGCCCTGAAAATCTTTCTTTAACTGTTTTGGATGAAAATCTTGATTCCAGAAGTCTGTGCACCAAGCCTTCACACCAAGAGAGGATGTATACATTTGTCAGAATCTACCATTGAAATTCTAATGAATAATATGTTGATGGACATCAGGTGGACTTATGAGAACACAGCCCCTTGTGCTCTCTTTTGTAGCAGAGAGTAATTTGTTAAAGTTGATTTCTATTTCATGAGAATCAGTAATTTTAGACCATTGCTTATGGTCTTGTGCCATGTTCTCCTGTGTAACTCTGGGTTGTATTCTTTCTTTACGATTTTACTCTGTCTTGGCCTGTTTTTTCTATTGTTATAGAAGGTTTTTGCTTGCACCCTAAGCTCCTGGAATAATGACTCATGAGACCCCATTATTATGTTAAAAAAAACCCTAGACCATATATCTGAGCTCTTCTCTGACTAGCTCACAACTTAAAATAATCCATTATACTAATCTACATTCTGCCACATGGCTGGTTACCTGAGCTCAAAAATCATGCATCCATTCTCCTCGGATCTTGCTGACTGGAATTTCACTTACCTTGTTCTCCCAGAATCCTTTCAGCCTCCCAGATGTCCCACTTATTTCCTCCCTTAGCCATAGGCCATAGAGTTTTTTCAATTGACAGGTTTTGTATCCATATACTATATAAGAGATTCCTTTTACATTCTGTCTATCTTTTTGTCTGTTTTTTTTTTTGCCTGTGTGTCTGTCTCTGTCTTTGCTTCTATCTCTCTCCATCTTCCCCCTTCCTTCCTCTCTCTCTGTTTCTCTGTTTCTGTCTTTCTCTCTCCAAATGAATGGTTATATTCTTCTTTGTAGTCTCTGTAACTTAAAGAATGTTTTCCATGCTAGTAATAAACTATCAGGGTTTTATTATAGAATTAATATAACACACTTAATGTTCGCTAATATACCAACTGTGTCAGTTACAAATAACCTATATATTTGGCCAAAACTCATATTGTGATGGGAATGGTGGAGCTCACAGTATAAGAGAGGCTGAGTGATAGGGGATCATGTATTCAAGGTCAGCTTGAGAAACTATATCAGACAGAAAAAATGAGGTGGAAAATGTGAGATATAGATATGTTTTCTATATAATCTCTAAGAACAATATAGGAACTCCAAGTGTTAATAATACAAATCCTGTTGACATCGTTAAATGCCCAAAGTGAAAGCATCTGCTACACCAAGGATTTAATAATCTATTATTACATAAAATGGTTTATCTCACTTCCCTTTATAATTATTCACTTTAATACAGAAAGATAAGAACTTATATGTATATATGTGGTATTTTATGATGCCTTGATACATGTATACACTGTACCATATTTATATTTCAGCACACATATCTATATCTCCAGGTATTTGCAAATGTTTGTTTGTTTGTTTATTTGTATGTTTTTTAGGGAAGGTTTCTCTGTATAACAGCCTTAGCTGTCCTGTAACTCATTCTGTAGATCAAACTCATAGAGAAGTGCTTGCCTCTGACACCCAAGTAGCATGGATTAAAGGCATGCACCACCACAGCCTGGCTGAATTTATCAATATTTAAAGATGAAAATTTTCAGAATTATTTTTTACACTTCAAAAGAATGTGCATACACAAACATAGACACACACACACACACACACACACATACACACAAAGTATATGTACATTTACTTAAAACTAAGCACAGACAGTTAAGTATTACATGTTGAGTATAGAAAAACAGTTTTAACTTATAATTACCTTACTGGACATTCAGGACATTGTCATAATTCTCACGTTATTACAAAAGCATCTCTCTAAATATGGAAAATACACTACTTTTAAACATCACTTGAATGATTTATGGAATCTAATTTTTCTACTTTATAGTAAGTTGAATAGTTCCCACCATATGTACATATCCTGATTCCTTACATTTGTTATTATGTTACCTTCTATGGTAAAATCCACCTTTCAGTTGTCTTTAAACTCAAGGTTTTGAAAAAGTGGCTATCACAAATCACCTGAGTTAGTCTGATGCCATCACCAGTGTCCTCCTAAGAAGAAAAAGTACATGGAGGTCGGCCTTCAGGGGAACAAGATGAGATAATGATAAAAAAACAAAAGTTGGGGTGATGTACAGTATGGGCATGCCCCCCCAAGTCAGCCAAGGCAGGTCCAAAACCAAACTAGGGAAGCACTCAGATTGCTTCTCTGTGGTCCAGATAGAGCACAGCCTGGTGAACATTTGACTATCTGTTTGTGACTTCTAGAACTCTAACTGATAAATCTTTGTGGGTTTAAGGCAATACAATTTTTGTCATTGCCTACTATAGTAGGAAACTAACATAATCTAACTTCTGAAATAAAGAGCTGAAGGCCCACATTTTGCTATGTATCCATTTATTTTCGCTCTTATGTAAAAATCTTAGTTGAACTAGTAAAAAAAAAAACTTGTCTTTTTTATTTGACGGTTTTCAGAGGAGGTGAGTACAAGACTTTGTGTTTGGAGTGGCTGTGGCATCTCTGCTCTGCGGGATATACGGAAGAATGGGCTGTAGCAGGTAGAGTGGGAAGGCTTCAGCCAACTTGGGCTGACGTCTAGTGAGACTCTCCTCGCAGAGAAGATAGCCACTTAAAGTGACCAGTCACTTCCGATATCATGAATAAATGACACAGACAATTTTATTGGGCTTGGTTACTTATGTCCTTCCTAGGGTTCATATTCCCTATATGTCAGGTCTTTTCACTTATTTGTAAACACTGCCTTAGTCACCAGAACGTTGCATGTAGTTGGTACCCAGCTCTCCACACATTATCATGGTAAAGGAGTCATCAGCAAATATGAAGGAAGATTACAGTGGAAAGAATGGCCTTCTCTGAATTGTTTTACAAGAGTAGGCATGATTCCAGGACAGAGCAGCAAAGTTTTCAGTGAGTTCTGACTGTCTCCTTCAGCTGCTGTTCAAAGGCCTTTCCTAGGACATTAGCTATGCATGCCAGTGATGACTGTTTTGCCAGGATTTTGCATTAGAATCATACTTCCTTAGTACTTTGAGATTAGCCAAAGAGATTTTAGTATTTTAAGGATGATGGCTGTTTAAATTAATTATTAATAGATGAAGCCTGTCAAATATTTCTTTCTGGAAGTCATACAATGAAAAAGATATGATTAGTTTTTTAGTGAGTAAAACACATTTTTTCTACACCATTATTCCCTAAGAAAGTAAATAGTCTTAGGAGTTAAAAAGTGATAGAAGTTTCAACATGAGAAACCAAATATTCTCTACACCTTATCTAAAACTGCTATTTAAAATTCAACAAAATGGATCATGGAAACATATTTAAAAGTGTGAGATAAAGAAAATTTAATATAAGGTTGCAAAGTAGTTATCATATCATAGCCATTAATGAATTGTTGAAGCAGACACAGATTCAATGCTTATGTTCAGGTTCATTTCCTCTTTCTTTAATAGATTAATTTTTGGGATCAGGTTTTAAATATTGTAAGCTTGCATATTTACTGTGTTCTGTGCATACAGGGGTGCTACCCATCTCATTTATAACACCATTTTATAAGCAGGGACACCAGAAGTTCTGATTTGAATGTTTTAGTTATCACAAAAAGATAGTGAGTGACATTATACTTTTCCTAAATGGGGACTATTCTGTGAGTTTAGTTTCAAAACAGGATAGAGATTAAATAAGTTGAAATTCACATTTTCACATTTTGGAATTAATGTAGAAAGGGTAATATTTTAAGATGTTGAATTACTGCATGCCTTTGTGGATATGCATATATATGTATGTATGTGTGTCTGTGTATATATATCTAGATGTATGTGTGTGTGAGAGTGTGTGAGGGAAAGAGAGAAAGAGATAGAGTGAGAGAGAAAGCAAAAAAGTGAGAGAGAGAGAGAGAGAGAGAGAGAGAGAGAGAGAGAGAACACACACACACACACACACACACACACACACACACACACACACACTCAAACACACTGTAATAATCCATCCAATTTAATGTCCTTTTCCTTCACAATTCCCTGTACAAAGGAAAAGGAATTACAGTGGAGCTATTGACACAGAGAACATGAGTCCGTTGCTATACTGGCATTCTAACGTTTATAGATACACAACCAAAAAGTAAACTACATGTACATTGTTTATGCATTTGCTATCTGATACTTTCTGAGAGACATTTCATGCAATTACCATTTTGTAATGTCTAAAAAAATTATCCCCAGTCTCCAAAGATATTATGGCATCTTACAGTTTTAAGTCCTTAAAATTTGCTAAGCGTCAGATATATGGCTGAGATTTTTTTCATGTACGCTAACACCTTTAATTATGAGTTCAGATCTGTTCTGACTTCTATCTCATCAACTGAGTAACTGCAGCACACAAAGATGCAGTAACTTGTGAGGCAATTTGTACAACATGACACATATACTAACGATGAATGTTCCAAGCTCAGGTGTATTGACTCCAAGTCTCATAGGTTAACCTGTATCTTAAAAATTGCTATTTTTATAATATAGGTTGGGTAGATTTTAAAAACACACTCAAAAGCAAATAGTAAAAAATAGAAGGATGGATCAACACAACTTTCCAGAGCTGTCTCATACTGTGTGGCTTCAGAGTAACAGTGTTCAAGGACTGAAGGAAATGAATGTAGCACCCCTACATTGATACCTCCCTACTGACATTTTAGAACATGGAATATATAAGAAAAGATCACTAAATCATCAGAGACAAGCAACAAACAAGTTAGGTACAAAGAAGAAAAAAATATTTGGAAGAGTTTCTGACGTTTTATCATCAAAACTGAATGTGACAGTGGAAAAAATTCCTTTTTCTAAGTTGCAAAGGAAAATGTTATTCCCTGCCAAACATTCAAGGGCAAGTTCATCTTAGACACACACTGGATGGCATAAACTTATAAACTGTACCACTTACCTCCTAAAGTGATTGTTCAGCAAATTCAAGATTAAGTGCAAGAAAGATGATGCAGGATTCGAAAATACAGTGCGAAAGCTAGATAAAAAAATAAAAAAAAAATTAAAACACAGATGTTGATTGTACATTTGGCTGAGGCATAAACACTTATTAATGAAACAAGGTTTGTGGAAGGAAGTAAAAAATGAATAAATATCCAATATTTATAGAACAATAATGAAGGCAAAAATGGGAGTTTGCATTTGTTAGCTTATATCATGAAAACGTGAGAGCTGATATTCTAGTTTGGTAGGTTATGGTGTTACATTTAAACGAATATAAAACTCTGTAGAGATGATGACTAGAGAAGCTTGAAATAAAAGTTTGTGTAATTTGATAAGAATGAGGAATAAGAAGAGCACAATTGTGCCATATCTATCAAATTTTATGTTAGTCTGACAATATTTAATAAGTTCAAAATTAAGAATACATATTAACTGATCCAAGATGTTGGTGCTGGTCACACACTGCATCTGATCAGCAGGGCAACCTGGATTGTGCAGCTACCTAAAAACCAAACTGAGAGCTACAAAACACCAGTGCTGCTGATTCCCAGGCAAAAGGGATTCACATTGTGTAGAGCATGGGTGGGTCCGACCCCTGGGCACCCAGCTAATCCACAGAAAAGTCCTAGGGGACAACTCCATTGGCCACCATCATGAGAAAGACTGTGAAACACCATGCAGCTTTGGGCTCTCTCTGCCCATATGCTGCTTACCAGATCTGGAATACAGAGCTAATATCCACTTACAAGTGAGTACACACCATGTGTGTCTTTTTGGGTCTGGATTATTTCAGTCAGGATAATCTTTTCTAGTTTCATCTACTTTCCTGCAAATTTCACGATTTTCTTGTTTCTAATAGCTGAGTAGTATTCCACCGTGTAAGCCTACCACAGTTTCTTTATCCTTTCTTTGAGGGACATCTAGGTTGTTTTCAGATTATTGCTACTATGAACATAGAATCCTTGTTGTGTGGTGGAGCATCTTTTGGATATATGCCCAGGAGTGGTATAGCTGTGTTTTAAGGTAGAACTATTCCAATTTTCTGACAAAGCACCAGGTTGATTTTCAAAGTGCTTGTACAAGTTTGCACTCCCACTAGCAATGGAGTTGTGTTCCACTTTCTTCACATCCTCACCAGCATTTGCTGTCACTTGAGTTTTTGGTCTTAGCCATTCTAACAGGGGTAAGATGGAATCTTAGAGTTGTTTTGAGTTGCATTTCCTTTATGACTAAGGACTCTGGGCATTTCTTTAAGTGCTTCTCAGCCAGTAGAGATTCCTTTGTTGAGAATCTCCGTTTAGCTCTGTACCATTTTTATTGGATTATTTGCTTTGTTTGTGTTTAATTTCTTGATTTCTTTATATATTTAGATATACACCCTCTGCCAGATATATGGTTGTTGATGATGTTTCTCCCAAGTACGTAGGCTGTCATTTTGTTTTATTGACAGAGTTCTTTGCCTTTTCAGATTCATTAGGTCCCATTTATTAATTTTAACTTTAAAGCCTGAGTTGTTGGTGTTCTGTTCAGGTCCTTGTCTCCTGTGCCAATGAGTCCATGGCTAATCCCCACTTTCTCTTCTAATAGATATAGTGTATCTGGCTTTATGTTAGGTCTTTGATCCATTTGGACTTGAGTTTTGAGAAGGGTGATAAGTATGCATCTATTTGCATTTTTCTACATGTAGACATCCAATTTTAGACAAGCACCAATTGATGAAGATGCTGTCCTTTTTAATTGTTTATAGTTTGGCTTCTTTGTCAAAAATCAAGTCTAAATAAGTGTGTGGATTTATTTCTGGGTCTTCAATTTGATTCCATTTATCAGCTAGTCTGTTTATATGAAAGTATCATGCAGTATTTTTATTACTATTGCACTGTAATACAGCTTGAAATCAGGGATGGACTTATTTCCAGAAGTGCTTTTAATACACAGGAGTCTTTCAGCTATTCTGGTTTTCTATTTTGTTTTGTTTTGTTTTGTTTTTCCATATGAAGCTGAGAATTGTACTTTTAAGGTTTGTAAAAAAATATGTTGGTATTTTGATAAGAATTGCATTGAATCTGTAGATTGCTTTTCGTAAGATGTCCTTTCTTATTACAATTATCCTACTAATCCATGTTTATGAGACATCTTTCCATCTTCTGATACCTTATTTAGTTTCTTTCTGCAGAGACTTTAAGTTCTTGTCATAAATGTCTTTCTCTTGCTTGGCTAGAGTTGTACCAAGATACTCTATGCTATTTGTGGCTATTGTGTGAAAGGATGTTGTGTCTCTGGTTTCTTTCTCAGCCCATTTATCATTTGTATAAAGGAGGGTTACTGATTTCTTTAGAGTTAATTTTGTATCCAGCCACTTTGATGAAGTTGTTTATCAACTGTAGAAGCTCTCTGGTAGAATTTAGGGGGTCAATTGAATATACTCTCATATAATTTGTGAATAGAGATACTTTGACTTCACCCTTTCCAAATTTTATCCATTTGATCTCCTTTTGTTGTCTCATCACACTAGCTAGACCTTCAAGTTCTATGTTGAACAGATATGGAGAAAGTGGGAAGCCTTGTTTTATCCCTGGAGTGAATTTTCATATTATTGAAATTTATTAAAAAGAATATAAATTGGATGTGTCCATCAAATCCTACCCCTCAGATTTCATGGAGTCCTCGGGAAAAGGAAGCAGAAAGATTGTGAGAGTCAGAGGGGATGAAGGACACAAAGAGAACAAGGCCCTTTGAATCAACTAAACAAGGCACATATGAGCTCACAGAGACTGAAGTAGAGAGCATAGGGCCCACATGGGTACACACCCGGCGCCTCTCTCTCTCTCTCTCTCTCTCTCTCTCTCTCTCTCTCTCTCTCTCTATATATATATATATATATATATATATATATATATATGTATATATATATATATATACATACATACATACATATATATTACACTGCTGTTTTTATAAGGTCTCTGAGTATGGAAATGAATTGGTCTCTGACTCTTTTGCCTGCTCTTAGTACTCTTTTCCTCCCATTGGGTCCAACTTTGATATGATAGTGTTTGTTTCATCTTATTATATGTTTAGTTGCTATCTCTTAGTAGCCTGTTCTTTTCTTATGAGATTCAAAAAAATGAGTGGATCCGGAGGGGAGGAGAGATGAGGAACTGACAGGAATAGAGTAGAGGAATGGAAACTATAATCAGGATATGTATTGAGAAAATCTATTTTCAAAATTAGTAAAATAAAATTCCTGTTGCAATAAAATGTATATCTTCAGCCTAGGAAGCCAATAACTGACACAAAGAGACTGAAACGTAATTCAAAGCTGCAAGCACTACACTGGACAGATTCTAAACTACTACTTTTTAAATAATAAACTAAAATAATCTTCTCTAATCCTCATAACCTACGTATATCTCACACACTTGCCAATCTGATCTTTCTTGTGCAGCTTCTTTCTTCCAACTCTGTCAACTCTCATCCTCTCTTAATTGTCAACTGTCAATGCCCCCTCTTCAGGAAGTCCAGCCGTGCACTTCCTGTCCTTCTGCCCAGCTTATTGGCTAAACAGCATTTTATTGAGAGTTGTTGCATCCACTCAAGACATTCTTCCTCAAATTTCACATATGAAGGAGATAATGTATTACTTGTCCTTTTCAACTGAGCTATTTCGCTTATTAATAGTGACCTTTAATTAAATCATCATTGGAACAAATGACAGAATTTCATTGTTTTATATAAGTGAATAAAATTTCATATATGCCACAATCTTATTAACTATTTACTTGTTCATAGATACTGTAACTGTTTGAATGAGAAATATTCCCTACAGCCTGAGGTATTTAAATGTTTAGTCACCAGTTGATGATGCTGTTTTGGAATGTGTAGGAAGTATAGTTTGGCTAGAGGAAGTATGTCACCAGGGCTGGGGTTTGGAATTTCATAGCCTTGCCCTCTTTCCTGCTGGCTGTCTCTGCTTTATGCTTGCAGGTGAGGATGTGAGCTCTCAGCATCCTTCTCCTGGTGCTGTGTTTTCATGCAGTGATGGAGTCTTATTCCTCTGGAACTGTAAGCCCAAATAAACAGTTTTTTTTCTAAAAATAAAATAAAATTTACTATGTAGAAAGCAAACAACAAAAATACATAAATCGAGTTCAACAAATAAATGTGATAATTAGTGGTTGCAAGGGCTATTTTTATTATCTTTTACTTATTTATTCTGCTTAATTCATCGATTATATGTATTTAGAAAAAATTATACAGGATTTGGATAACATGATTATCTTTTCTTGCATTAGGCCAGTTGCTTTGCTGGATATTTTCTTCAAGATTAAAAAAATGTTTCTTGTGAATTTTTTACTTTTATTAAAATTAGAAATTTTCTCACCTAACATATCCTGATTAAGGTTTCTCCTCCTTTATTCTTTCCCACTTTCCTACTTCTCACCTCCCAATCCACCCAGATCCATTCCCTTTTTGTCTCTCATTAGAAAACAGAAAAGCTTCTAAGAAATTATAATATAGTTAATATAATATAACAAAACAAAAACTAACATATTTATTTGGACAGAATAAACAAACAGAAGATAAAGAGCCGAAACAGAAGGCACAAGAATCAGAGACTCAATCTTTCTTACAATCAAGAATCCCATAAAAACAGTGAACAGAGGAACTGTTACAGACCTGTTAAGGTCCTGAGCATTCTGACACAGTCTCTATGAGTTTATGTGAGCTCTGATCGTGTCGGTTTAGAGGGCCTTTTTTCTTTGGGTCTTCCATTCATTCTGGCTCTTACACTCTTTCTGTCTATTCAAATTGTTTGTATCCATTCCAAAAGTCACCAATAAGACCTGAACCTTGACTCAGTTATAAGTAATTCTGTAAACTTCTGGAGTCAGACTGACTGGGTTTAAATGGTCATACACTGAATCTCTATCATTCACTAGTTGTAGGGCCTTGGATAAGTTATACTTCCAGAAACTTGCTGTCCTCAACTATGAGGTGGAGATAATAATAGCAGTGATGCAGGAAAAAGTTTAGCTTAGTTTCCTTACCTAGAAGGGAGGGACTTGATGGAGACATTTCATTTAGGGCTGAGTGTGCCGAGGTTTATCATCCCACTTTGCATAATGTCAGGCTTTGAGTTTCTGTAATTTTTTTTTCATTTTCTGCAAGAGAAATCTTCTCTGATGATGGCTAAGCAAGGCGCTGATTTTGGTTATAGCAAATTGTTGCCAGAAGTATTTTTATTGCTTTTTTATTTCAAAAAAATTAGAATTTGCTTTTCCCCTAGGTCCCTGGGCTTTTTAGTCTTATGTTCTTGGTCATCCAAGCAGTGCTGGGTATGAATTCCATATCAAGGAGTCAGACTTGTCTAATCAGATGTTAGTTGGTTACTCCCATAAACCTTATACCGTCATTGTCTTAACACGTTTGGCAAGTAGGACAGCATTGTTGATCATAGGCTTTATAGCTGGTTTTGTGTTTATGTTCCTGTTTTTGGTACTGTGTAGAGTACCTTCTCGTACCAAAGATGCTATAATGTAAAAATGAAGACTCTATGTAGGCCCTAGCTCAGCATTTGCATGTTCTATTAGTAGTATGGGTATTGTCTTCCAACAATGCTGTCTTAATATCAATTTGTGGAAAGTAACTGAGAGTCTAGGCAACAGCCTCTGTTGTTTGGGGATTCTATAAAACCCCTTTGGCCAACAACTCTGGGAGATATCCCATAGATATATCAAGACCATAGGATGCACAATTTAAATACACCACAAAAGGTACTTTTGTGCAATATATAACTTTAAAAAGTTCAACTTTAAAAAGAAAAACATTCTTCCCAGGAAACAAAATAACTGAAGGAACCATCACTTGTACTTTGCTACTCTTCAAATTCTAGGAAACTTCATTCTTTTGGTATTTACAATACTGAGTTGATTTCATATCTTTTTGAATTACCAATGTTATCTCAATGTTTAGGCTTTACATACCTAAATATTGGGAAATAAATTTTTTAAATATTTGAAAAATGTTTAAAAATGTGACTCTCTGTGCTGAATTATGATAGCTCAAAGAGGTATTAGAAACAAGAATTCAATTAAGAGGTTATTTTGATAATACTTTGAGACCTGAGACAAACTTGAACTTTGGAACAGCTATGAACTTGAAAACAAGGCTAATGAACTGATAAGAAATTTGGGGAATAAAAAGTTCTGTGCTGTCTCATAAGAAGGCTGGACAGATGATGACATCACCTTCAAGAGACAACTTACAAGATTTTTTATTTTAGAAGAAAGAAAACATAAAAAAAAAACTCTTAGAAAATCTGGGAGTTCATGAAAGATAAGAGCCAACTGAGCAGTGAAAAAACAGAATTATTCTTTCTCAAAGTTCATGAGGTGTCCATCCTGGAAACACTAGCAGACTCTGTGGCTTTTTAATGACTATTTATTGGTTTATAGGAATGTTGCTTTCTTGCTGTGGTCCATCATGGAGGAAGAGGACAGCTCTGATTTTTCCAACATCTTATTTGGGGATTAACGATTCAGTAAGAGAAGTCCTTCAGGAACAAATGAAGGTCTTCCTCCCAAGAGAATCAGAATTGAATAGATTTATCTTTGAAAGATCCTCTAGAATCCTAAGATTATTCACTAAGAAATTCAATTAGATTTTCTCATATACACTTTAAAATTAATAATTTATTGAACATTGCAAATAGTCTATACATAAATAAGAAGAATGTTTGCTTAAAATCAGAACCATGTTTGACATTGCAATATGGTATTTATTTTATGGGTAAAAAATACTTTTTTTTCTTTTTCTCTTCCTTCCTCACTCCTCTTTTTCTCTTCCTTTCTTCCTCCCTTTTTTATTTCTTTCTTGCAGTCTACCAATTCTTTTTGTGTCTTTTTATTTGTATTGCCACTTATCCCCCAAACAGGTTATTCCAATTACTTTTAATATTATACATCATTTTAAAATCAGAAGAAAGGTTTTGTGCATACATCATGTTAGGCACTGTGGATACATTTACTAACAAACCAGACAATGTCTCTGATCTCATGGAACTGACAATGTAAGGAAAAGGAGAGGTCGGCAGATTTCAGTGAATTTGAGGCCATCCTGGTCTACAGAGCAAGTTCTAGGGTTACATAGAGAAACACTTCCATGAAACAATCCAAAATGAGATTTCAGCCAATAACTTTAGAGGACACTCAAACATCCAGAACATCAAGCGCCTGCAGTCCATCAAGGCACATCCTAGAACTGCAAGGCTGAGTTAAAGAGTGGGTTAGAGATTGTAATTTTTTAAAAATAAATCTTCAATCTGGTACTATTTTCAAGACCGGATGATGAATGTGGGAACGGGTGTGCTATTTGGGACTTTAGTTCTTATCGTTGTGTCATTTATACATTATACAAGATGTTGGTTTCGTTACTATTTTGAGATCCTGAGAAGGCTTTTATAGTTTCTGATTTAAACTGGTCCAGTATTGACATTTTCATTAGCTATCTAGAGACATCCAGTCTTCATGTAATCAGTATGTATATTTTCATCAAATCCCAGCCAATTTGTCCCGTTTTTTGTCCCTGTAAAACAGATCTCATATTGTAATGTCAGACATAGTTCTGATTTTAAACAAAACATTTCTCTTATTTATGTGCAGACTATTTGCAATGGTGCAATGTATTATTAATTTAAAAATGTGTTTTTAAATTGGGAGGGAGTTACTCTAGGATTCTAATTGATCTTTCCAAGATAAATTGCAGGTTTATGGATAGAGGAATTTTGGCTTGAGCAAATTTGAGGGTTGAAGATCTTGACAGGTTTGTGTGTCTTGACTTTATCCTTATTACACAAACATGGATAACACTCTTCTTGCTTTTCCTCTATGTTTCACTGGCTTAAATTGTAAATATGTCTTCTCTAAACATTTAGGAAACAGCCTGAACTGAAATTCCTCGTTCAGATCACATCTCTAAGCATTTACTTCTGGAAAGTGCCAAATTGACCACTTATACCAGATAGGAAAACCACAGCAGGCTATCCAAATTTAAACATAAAGATTCTTCCAAGAAGGATCTTTGAGAGCAACACTACATGAGGCTTGCATGTTTTGATTTATAGAACCCAAATTGAAATCTGATTCCCCTGGCTTTTCTTTAAGTACCGGGAAGAGAATAATCTAGGCTTTTCCTAGAATTCAACATAATCTCTTTCCAGCTGTATTCTGTGAATTTAAAAGCATTTCAGATGATTAAAATGTAATCTTGCATCTTTAATTCAGCCACAGGACACATGATCAGAGCACAGCTGAACTAAATCATAAGTGTTATCTTCCAGATAAATGGCCTTCTTTTCAAAATGCGGAGGAGTTTTAGATTTTTTAAATTGAAGAATAGAAAGCAACAGTATTGAACTTCTATTTTCAAGTTGATGTTTTTGGTAAACTTTATTTCACTTAACTTTTAGTGGCTTATACCAAGTGGCACATATGAAACTACTTAACAGTTGGATTGTGATTACTGTCTTGCACTCTGGCGACACTGCAGAGTACATCACTCCACTTAATAAATCCACAGTGTTAATGGTAGGAACTGATAGACTAATATTTTATAACTCATATCAATGTTAACACCTTTGCTTGACATAAAAACTGGTGCACTGAGTAAAACAGAAGATTGGGGAATAATTCATAATATATAAATGATGGGTGTGTTCATTGTAGGTGAAAAGAGAAGCTGATTTAATGAAGTTTCCAAAACCAAACAAGGAAAGGAATTAACCAATAATTTAATTTGAGTTAACACAGGAATAACACTTAAAATCTTAGTGGTTTCAGGGAGTATGAAACATCAGCTCTTGAGCAGGTTTAACCTAATGTAGCTCAATTATAGGAGTTTGTTTTTAAATACTTTGGTAAAATTAACATTTTTTTGCATAAGAGTACATACTATTAAGGAACATACAAATACAGTAAAACTTGAAAAATCTTGATATGCACCTAGAAAAATATTTTCAAGTTGCATTTGACTTTGAAATGTCTATAGAAAAACAGTTCCAAATATTACTTCATGTATATATCTTTTAATAGTCTACAAGCTTGCAGATAAAGGAAAATTTTTATTTTACTTTACTTTGAATTAGATTTTGTATGTGGTATTGGTAGTAGTTATAAATGTAAATATTTTTGCATAACAGTTGTTGGCATGCTTCATAGATTATTTCAGAATCTCCTTAGGAAATAGATATATTCACAAAATAAACAATCTATAATATCACAGATGATATCTTTAATACAATTACGTAATTAAACTATTACCAGCTGCTTTGGTAGAATGAAAGTACCATTAAGATTTATGTAACTTCAGGTCTTTCTGTATGGCTCAGTGCATAAAAGCACTTCCGTTGGTCAAGCCTGATGACCTGAGTTGGATCATCAGGATCTACATGATAGAAGGGGAGAACTGACTCCTGAAAGTTGTCCTCTGATCTTCGCATGCATCTTGTGACACTCCCCTTCCTTGTACACACACACACACACACACACACACACACACACACACACACACGAGAGAGAGAGAGAGAGAGAGAGAGAGAGAGAGAGAGAGAGAGAGAGAGAGTTAAGCATATAAATGAGTAAGTAAATGAATGTTTTTTAGATAGACTTTCATGGTTTTAAGAATTTTGCAAGAGAAAGCAGGACAGAAATTTAAATGACATTCAAAAGGCCTGTAGAGTTGTTGAACCCCCTTGGCACAAATCTTGAGCCATTCCTCTTGGAGCAGACCTGCAAAGGCTTAGCTTTGTAAGAAAACCAGTGGTGGTCATCAAAATTTTAACATATATTAAGTTGACCTGGTCCCTATGAATTCTTGTGAATAATTAATGTGAACTCATTTTTCAGTCAAAGTGTTGTGAGAAATGACTCAGAAAGACTATGTTCTTGAATGGTCCTTAAAGAGTAAAATTCGTTCAGATATCCTCACAAATATATAGGGTCATATTATTTCAAATAAGGAATAATGAATTGTTAAACAAATTGCAAAAGTAGGACTTTATTGGTAAGACACTATAAGAATATAAGAAAATGAAGACAAAAATTGCACATATACTCAAATTGATATTTAAAAATAAAGACAACCCTTATTTAAATGCGTGTTGGCTAATTTTTTGTATGCTTTTTCATAAGAAACTAACTAAAGAATTATTATTGCTCTAGAAAAGGTATTTGTATTATTTGATGAATAAAATGACCATTTTAAATATCTAAATCTATGAATTTCTACTTGCTCTTTCTGTAAATTTTATTTATTATATTTTCTTTCTGAGTATTGTATTTGATTTTAAAGCTTTCCCCCACTACACCTAAGAATCATAAAACATCTGAGCCTTCATTCATTCATCATGGTTTGTGTACAGCTCAACTAGACATCCATTTGAAGTCATACTACTCCCAACATATAGTTACTTAGATGTATGTTTCCCTTGCCACAATTCCCTGATATGACAAACGTCCACTCCTTCTTTCTGGTCTGTGTCAC
Organism: Acomys minous; assembly: GCF_964271855.1. Taxonomy (NCBI): domain Eukaryota; kingdom Metazoa; phylum Chordata; class Mammalia; order Rodentia; family Muridae; genus Acomys; species Acomys minous. The sequence continues at coordinate 22,697,555 of NC_140491.1, read as the reverse complement.
GGGGATTAAACACAGCCAGACATTTACCTTGGGTAGTATTGTCCGAAATAGGATTGGAACAAACTGACTTTCAGAGTTTGTAAACATGCTGTCATGGGGAGCAAAGTGGCCTGCTGCAAGAGCCACTGGCTCCAGTAGCAATTTAATAACCATATTTGTGCTGCTGGCTGCTTATTAATGTTAAGACCTGTCTAACTCTCCGAGGTCAGCTGATGTGCAGAGATCTGTGCATGTAATGACCTAAAGTAAGTGTTTGGCATCCAGGCTCAGAACACCCTTAATCTTTACTTTCCATCAAATGTGCCTTTGCATAAGAACAAGAAGTTCAACTTTCCTTCTCTAAAACTGTCTTGTTTCCCTTTGTGCTACCTGAACTTGATCATATTTCATTATGTTTACATTAATGTATCAAACACATTCATAAAGACAGTGGTGATGTGAACAAGCTTTTTATTAATTCACTGGGTTTTCCACACAAGTTTGATATGCAAAGGTAGAAATACATAGGGAAAAAAACTGCCCTTTAACTATACATATTTTGAGCCAGTCTTTATTAATAAATGTTTAGAAAGGACCAGATTAGATCTCACAAGATGGAAACTTTGGGGTTGGATTCTTCTAGACCTCAGGAAGATTAGGAGCTAAGCATAATCACTTTGCATCACCCCTTTGCCTGGTCTCCACCCCTTCAAGTCGCCAGTAATAGCTCCTGTCACTTAAAAGCTTTGAGCTGGCAGTGCCTCGAGGAAAGGAAATAGAAGGACACTTCATTTGTCAACACAAAAGGGCAGTTGCACAGTTGCACAATGGCTATGACAGCAGGCACAAGATCTGCACAAGATGAAGCCAAACAGAATAACAATGTGAGGGTGGAGGCACTGTGAGGCCATGCTCCAATGCCAGGAATGGAGGAGGGGCTCTGGACGCTGGGAGGTTGAAAGGATTGTGAGGTGCCATATTCAGATAAGACATATTTTATTCACTCCACAAGAAAGCCAGTAGGTTAAAAACTGCTGGTAAATATTCAGGCACATGCCCACATATGCCTGCACATATGGGCCACAAAGAGACACCCATAGGCACACAGAGAGATCATGGCACGAGCCATATGTGGTAGGCACATAGACATAAGCAGACATACAGACTGACTGGTAAAGGTGAAACTAAGCATAAAGATCAGTTCTCTGATCTCAAGGCACATTTATATAGAATCCTACAAAAGTGACACTCAGATAAAACAATTATAAGAGAGATGACATCACTCTTTACTTTGTGCTAACTCATATTGGAGAGCCATATCAGTGCCATGTTGTCTAAATATAGGTCTAACTGATGTCAACAACTGAGGAGCTATTGGCCATCTATAGCTGCTAGTGAGAGTGGGTTTTTTTTTTAAAGTATGCAGTTCCTGGTAAGTCATCCACAATCCAGGTGATGGCCCCACATGGGCACCACACACTGGATTCAATAGATTATTAACAACGACAGTAACAATGACAACAACAGCAGCAACAAGAAGACAAGACATTGGGAGGGTAGTAAGGGAGGAAGGATCTAGGGGTCGCTAAGGTGGTAGTGGAGATGAATATGATGAATATACATTGTATGGCATTGTGGCACTCAGAGGAAGGATAGCAGGCTACCAAGAAGAGACTCGGTACCCTATGAGCATATACAGGGGGAGGTAATCCCCCTCAGTCACAGTCATAGGGGCGGGGAGTAAGGGGAAAATGGGAGGGAGGGAGGAATGGGAGGATACAAGGGATGGGATAACAATTGGGGTGTAATATGAATAAATTAATAAAATATATTTTTTAAAAGGCATTCTCAAATAATTAATAAAATATGTTTAAAAAGAATGAAGCACAATTTCTTTACTCTAAAACTGGTGTAACAGGACCCTATATGCTTGGGACTGGGATTTGCTTGTATTTTTTTTATCCAAAGAAATCTATGTGATCACCCCAGAGGCATTCCTCTACCCTATCAGTAGTAGGGCTGATTGTCTATGTGATTAAGAAATATGGCTTCTCCATTGTGGAATTTGTCAATAAACTTAGTGAGCAAAAAACGGCTCAACTAGAAGACGTAAAAGCAGTTGACCATCAAACAGATCCAGGATGCAGCTGACATGGAGAGGGCACAGCACGCACTGGTTCAGAAGAGCCACCGCCTCTTCGACGTTCAGAGGAAGAACATTGCCCTGGCCTTGGAGGTCACTTACCGAGAACGGCTGCACGAAGCATATAAGGAAGTAAAGAATTGCCTAGACTATCACATTTCTGTACAGGACATGAAGTGTCGCAAGGAGCAGGACTGGGTGGAGAAGCATGTGGTGCAGACCATTTCCACACAGCAGGAAAAGGAGATGCTTGCCAAGTGCATGGAGGAGCTAAAGATGATCTCAAAGAAGGCCCAAGCTCTGCCAGTTATGTGAACATATCTATCTCAATTGAGACGGCCAGAGAGAGTTAAGTAGTCGGTGTGGAAGAACTCTTCCTGTATTGCTGTCTATTGAAATTACAGTGTACTTTTCCTAAGAAATGATCAAGGTCCATTCAGTGGTTTAACCCTATTGGCCAGTAAGGTATTTATGACCCTTGCTTAGTATCTTGAGTTGTCTGGTGATCACTTTTGAATAAGCAATATGCAACAACTTGCTGCCTGACTCAAATTACCAAGTCATAGTTTAAACTTTTAATTAGTTATACCATCTTGCAATAAAATGACATTTGGAACAGAAAAGAAGGATGAAAGCAAATGGTATTAAAAATTGTGATGATGTAAAGCTACGTGTGCCAACTGAATCTTTTATTTAAAAAGGTACAAATCCTTTGGTTTAGTCTCTGTAAAAATCTTCTGTATGCTCTCTCTCCCTCTCTTTCCCCCCCTCTCTGTATGGGTATGTGTTATCTGTCTGTGCAGCTTTAGGTTTTTTTTTTATTATTATTGTTATGACAGAATCTGGGTATTCAGCCCAGGTTTGTCTCAAACACAAACTCTTCCTGCTTGAGCCTCCTTAGTCCTAGCATTACTGCCATTTACTACCATGGCCAGCTTGAGAAAAAAGTTTTGTAATAAATATTAATTCTATAGAAACTATAATTTTATAAATTTTTACAACTAGATTTTCTTCTTAAGCTCCTAAATTAAAAGTTGTTATTTTTCTATGTATTAGTGTGGCTTATACAGGATTTTCTTTTCTTTATTTCTTTCTTTTCTCTTTTCTTTCTTTCTTCTTTCCTTCCTTCCTTCTTTCTTCTTTTTTTTTTCTTGGAAGCAAGGTTTCTCTGTGTAGCCTTGGCTGTCTTAGACTCCATTTGAAGACTAGGCTGGCCTTGAACTCCCAGAGATCCTCTTATCTCTGCCTCCCCTAGTGCTAGAATGAATGAGAGGTGTGCACTACCCCACTTGGCTCGATTTTATTTTCTTTGTTGATTTTGTAATTTTTAAATGCTACCTAAGGTTGCGAAATTTCTGATACAATTATGAGATATGCAATAGTTATCATAGGTTAGTTAAAACGATTAGATTGAAAAGTGTATGTCATAGAGCATGTATTTATCAGTCATAGAATCAAATTTGCATCATGAAAATCAAAGAGCTACAATATATTGATTCTTTCTAAGCCATAGGTAAATATGCTGAGCTCCTTCTTAACATTAAATTTGCTGTTCTAAAAGCAAGTACACTCAGATCCATCCTGTCTTGGTGGAATTAGTTTTACAATCAAATGCATTATATATCCTTTTGAGGTGTCTTTCCTTTATCACCATTACTTAACATTTATGACTAGGGTTGTAAGCTAATTCACTTCACATCTTGGTTTGATTCAGCCCATGATTTTACTGCTTCACTGAGTTCGTTATTGTTTTCAGATTTTTTTTTATATCTTGCTCTAGGCCTCAATTTTATACTCATTATATTGGCACTGCTTAATTTATCTCAGAATATTTTCCATGTTGCAAAAAATATAATTCTCAATATAGACATTTCAATTTTCACATACACGTCACTAGGTGACTCTTGTTCCTCATTGACAGGGTGGAAAGTGTCAATGAGTAGGTGAGCTGGAGTGATGGCATTTCTGTTGCCATCCCTTAGGCAAAAAAAATCAGTGCTACCCTAAACTGGAAGCTGTGGTAAAGCTAGTCAATTATCGTATTGTCATGAACATTTAGGTCTCAGACTCCACATCCTCTTTAGGCCACTTTTAGTTTATCATAAAGGGTTTGGTTTTTAAACTAGTCCTTTCTCATTTTTTTTCTTCCTCTGCAGGGAACAGTGTCTTGTCACAGATTTTGGTCTAATGCTTTGGGCTCTTCTACGTTGGACACAGACTGCAAGCTGTCTGACAGGCTCTTCTGGCAAAAACTGATGTTTGTTAAGGACCAAGAGCATCCAGGTTATTTGGACACCGTCCCACATTGATCTAAGTTTAATTTCCTGGCCACTTTGTTCACTTGCATTAAATATGATTCACGGCAGATATTTTTCTAATTTTCATTCAATCTCCCCAATGTTTCTCTCAAGTTTCAGTTTGTGAGTAATCTGTATTTGTCCTATATTTGATACTTCAGGTCACTGTAAAATTCTTAGCCTAGGATCTGAGAATAATGATCACTTCTCAAAGTTTAAAGGATTTACTGGAGGTTGGGAAGGGCTTAGCCTGGAGGGAAGAGGGGAGTAATTCCTACAGAGAATTAAGTATGTTAAACATGTGTAGTAAATATATGAAAAAATTAAAATTAGTATCCTAGTTATTGAATATTCCTTTTTATCTTTGCTAGAATACAATTTAAAGTTCTGAACATGTAGTATAAATTCTACCATATCTCATGAAGGAATTTTGGGTATTGTTTCACAGACAGGGTTAATGACCCTGTTTTCTCTTTACTTTGTGTAATAGTTATAAATCAGGAGTCAACAATATCTAGAATCGTATTTTCTGACTCTGTGTAGAAGCTCTGCTGTTTCCTTGAGGTACATTTGGTTCTTTCTCTTTTTGATTCATTTAGCCAATCTATAATAATCAAATTTCCTGTCTCCTTCAGAGATCATAAGTTGTTTGGATAGGTTAGCAGCTTGGAGACAGCCCTGGCATGGCAGTAAAGAGTATCAGACTAAAGAAACATGGGCAGTGGTCATTGGGATTCTTCACAAATGCTTGTGAGTAGCTAATAATGGGTTACTTCCATTTTCACTTTAGTCTGACATGCTGCAGCTGAGGTTGTTTATGCCTGAAGACTATATTGAAACCCTATACTATAAACTGAAAGATAATATTTTCAAATCTAAACAAGTCTCTTTACCCTGCCTTCCAAGGGCATCTGCTGTATACTTTTCTTTAAGAGTCTACAGATCCTTCCTTCAAAACAATCTTCAAGAGGATAATCAATGATACTAATAACCCCTGCTCTATAAAACATAAGATACTTCAGACAGTTTTGCATTAGCTTAGCAAAGAAGAGATTAAAGGGAGAATTCTTATTTTTTTATTAGTAACTCAAGAAAAGATTGTATATACTGGTTTAAAATACTCAATTTATTTTCACCATGCTGGATTTATTATCTAAAACTTTTCAAATATTTAAGAAGAGTATTTGGAACTGGATATCCAGCACTTATACCAACATTTTTAATATTAATATTTATCTTTGCTGAAAGCTATATTTGTATATAACAAACTTTATAGAGATTAAAATGACTTATCATGTCTTTGGGGGCTTACACTATGCAACCAAGCCAAGAGAACATTAAGCAGGCCTGGGAATGCCAAAGGGATCTGTTGTTCAACAAAGATGCTTCTGTTATCTCTAGCACTGGCTTCTAGTATGATTTTAAGGACTGAACTCAAAGTTAACATAAGTGAATGGAACAAAATAGACATTGCCATAATAGACTACATAACTGTAGCCAGTTGATTTTTGACAAAAATACAAAACCTACTGAAAGGAGAAAAAAAATCTTTTAAAAAATTGTGTTGAAGTCATTGTTCATTCTTATGCAGAAACAGCAAAGAAAAGTCATTCACTCTATACTACTTTTATATATTAACATAGATGATAATCTAAATTTAAAATTTAATAGTTTTAGTAGAAAATGTAAGAGAAAAATCTTCTATGGTTTGGGTTTGGGTGAGTTTTCAGATTATGAGACCAAATATAGAAAACATTAGAGATCTTATTTGAACTTCATCAAAATTCAAAACTCTCATAGGTTTCACAAAGATGAGTTATGAATATAATTTCAACAGTTGGGAGGCTGAAGTAGGGGTTTGCAAGTTTAAGGCTAGCCTGGACTATATAATAAGATTCTGTCTTCCCAATAAATAAAACAACAGTAAAAACAAAAAAGTAATAAAATGAAAAAAATTATAAACTAGGAGAACATAGTTATAGTCTCATATCCAATGAAAGATTTGAAACAGAATATGTAAATAACTTATGACTTTCAACAATAAAGTGAAAATGTAGGTAGGGTATTTTACCAATGTCTCACCAAAGAAGATATATACTATAGTTAGTAATGCCCCAATTTTTGGATCCTCTCTCTCTTATAGTCTTCCCACCACTTCTTATGCAATGATCCTTGGCCTTATTTAGGAATATATGTATATACATATATGTATATAATAACCATTAGTGAAAAAAGAAACTATAAATTTGAAAGGAATCAATGGGAGTATATGGAACAAATTAGAAGAAAATTTTAGAGGTAGTTTTCTAAAAAGACTGGAGAAAACTCTGGTGGATTTCAGACTGCAGAACCCTCTACTCCCCCCCCCCTTCTCTCTCCCTCCCTCCCTCTGTAAAGGCAAAGAAGCCATGTTGTGGATGTGTTTTGCTCAGAGCACGGGGACTGTACTGTCCAGTTTTAGTTGTCAACTCATTGCAGCTGACAGTCAATCACCCAGCTAAAAGATCACATTAAGAGGCTGTCTGTGCTGGGTTGACTTGGAGGATTGTCTTAGTTAAGTTAATAGATGTGAGAAAATGTATCTCAGTGTGGAGGGCACTAGTCAGAAAGTCCTGCGCGTATCAGCTCAAGCAAGCTGAACACAGGCAGGCAAATGCATACATGCATTCATTTCTCTTTGCTCTTGACTGCAGGTGTGTGGGGGACCAGTGTTTTGAATTTCCTACAGTGATGTGTTATAACCTGGAACTGTACAGTCAAATGCAGCCATTTCTCCCCTAAGTTGCTTTTTTTTTTTGGTCAGGTTAGTTCATCATGGCACCAGAAATGAATCTTGAACAGAAACTTAACCTCTAGCAGTTTCTAAGTTGTTAAGGAAGTGGCACTCTGCACCATCAACTCTGAATGCACTGAGAGAGAAGTGTTAGGAGTTTGAAATGGCAGATGTCAAAGAGTTATGCAAGAAAAGGCAACAGGAAATGAATTTTACTATGATTTTGGAATATCCATACAAACCTTATTAAATTGGATTTTAGGCATTAGAGAATGACTACTTAGCACATCCCTAATGTATTTTTCTAACTTCATTTAGTTATACTAAACACACTAAACATAGGCAGTTAGAACTTTGATAGCACAGTAAGAGGGAGACAAGGACATTGATGATGATAATAATAGAGTATTATTAACATCAAAAGTAGTATTTGGTTACTGGAGTGGTTGATGTGCATTGTCATCCTGACTGGGTTTAGAATCACATAAGGAATAGACTTTCTGGCTATGTCATTGAGGGCGATTACAGAAAGGCTTAACTAAGGGAGGTCATAGGTTGAATGTGGATGGCACCATCTTGTGGCTTGGACCAAAGAATGAATAAAAGGGGGTAAAGGAAGAATCTTCATATACACTAGAGTTCATTTTTCCTCTGCTTCCTGTCTGTGGTTGCAACGTGACCAGTTACGTCCTTCCCACTGTTGTGCCATGATGAACCATGCCTTCAACTCTTACTTCTTAACCTGTGAGCCAAAGTAAGTTAAGTTGTTTCTACCAAGGTGTTTTTTTGTTTGTTTGGTTTGGTTTGGGTTTTGTGTGTGTGGGTGCACGTGTGTGTGTGTGTGTGTGTGTGTGTGTGTGTGTGTGTGTGTGTGTGTGCATGCAGCAATAAAAATAATTAACATAAAATACTTGTACTAAGAGAGATTGCTCATACAAATATATAACTGTGACATAGAGGTGTTTGGAGTTGCTTTATGAGTAGAATTTGGAAGAATTTAGACAGAGAAACTATTAATTGTAATTCTATTGGGAACTTCACAGTTCTGAGTGCTTATAGAAATACAGAGGCTGAAATCTCAGCTCAGGAGGTTTCAGAGGGGAATAAGAACTCAGCAGGCCATCAGTGCTACATTAACACTAATTTTCTGGCTGTGTGTGCTTTGAAAACTTTGGTAAGGTTATATTTTAAAAATGGAACAAGTTATTTAATGCTATAGGTCATAGTACTCAAGTGATCTTAAGCTGCAGACAAGTCAGGTACAGAGAAAGAAGGTGAAATTGTTGAAGGGATTAATTATATTAAAGAGGAATCTACAGCTCCTCACTAGAACAAAATGAAAGGTGATTTGAAGGCAAGACACTACCCAGAAAGACTACAGATTGTAAAAGTGCAATTTCATTAGGAAGGAAAGAAAATGAACTAAGAACACTACCTATAGGGTTTCCTACTTAAAAACCAGCATCTTGGGAATTTTCCAGACTCAGCTGCTAAAGCCCTGGGAGCTCCTACCATATAGGTAGAGAACATCTTAGGCTGATAGCAATACTTATGGCCTTATCTACATGGCGCCTGCTTGGTCTACATGAAAAATGCAAGTTTCAGGTTCATAAAGTCACTGACAGTGGGCAATGTGTGGTCCTGAGAACCCACTACACAAAGCTGTGAGGATGAAGTCTAAGATGCACTGGAGACCCCTGGATGTTGGAGATGCCACAACAGTAAGGACACCAGCCACAAAGAGCTAGAAGGATGTAATGGAACCCGCTCAATAGAGAGGTTTTGTATCTTACTGATGTAGAACTGGCATGGTAGAGCTATCCAAGGCTGATGCCACCAAGACTATAAAGGCATATTATGGAGCTTCATCCCTACTGGGTATGAATATTGTTTTGGCAAAATCTGTTCCATTGGCACGTCAATTTTTTAAAAATGAGAACAGGTTTGTAGCCTTTGATAATGAGAACATTTGTTTTTCTTCTGATACACATATATATGTATAATATATACAATTATGTGTGTGTATTTCCCTTGTGTATTTATTGTAGCACATACACACAGGAGCCCTCAGAGTTCAGAAAAGGGCATTGAATCTGCTGGAACAATCAGTTGTGAGTCACCATGTGGTTACTTGTAGTTTAACATGGATATTTTGCAAGAATAGCATGTGTTCATAACTACAGAGACATTTTCCAGCCCTGTGCTGCTCTGTATTTGAATCACATGATTTACTTTCTTGATTTTAAAGGGACACAGGAATACAAGAACATCTTGAGTCTCGAAAGAGACTTTCTATTTTTTTTAAACAATGTTGACACAAGAAAATAGCATGGGGACTTTTGAAGGTATGATACATGCATTTTGCTTTGGGGAAATTAGAGACAGAATGCTGTTGTTCAAAATTGATGTATTGTGTGCCATGTTGGCAAGAACTGAACTTATAATGACTAATTTTCACTGTCAAAGTTGTATGACTTTGGAGTTACGTCAAAGATGCATCACTTGTTTTATTTTTGAATGTTTCGAGAGAAGTTAAAATGAGTAGGGAAATCCTACCTGCATTGCATTGGCTTGTGCCCTAAGCTGGAAAAAAATAGGAAAAACTAATGGAAAAGGAGACTGAAAACTGGCATTCATCTCTCACTTCCTAATTCAGAGACACTATGATCAGCTGTCTCATGGGCCCATCACTGTGCCTTCCGGTCACAATAGAACAAACCCTTTCTTAAGCAGCTAAAACAAATTCCTTTTCCTTAATATGCTTACATGAAGTATCTGTCAGAGAAACAAAACTAAACAAATAAGTAATACAGTGACAAACTAGTAGGCACTCATTTTGTAGTCCTTCAGCTTTAGAACAGACTTTCAAATACAAAGGCAGCAGCTGTGCTACGGATGAACAAACAGCAAGACGCAAGTGCGTTTGTAATTTTGATAGCTGCCTATATAAATAGTCACTGGTTCTTGTGATTTTCATTTCTCAGAAACATCTAGTCATTCATGATGGTACTAGTAATTTCCAAAAATACCTTATGGTGTTGATCAGAAAGAAGTGCTACCTCCACAGCTCTCAGAGCGATGCTGCTCTGAGGTCAGACCCACTGCACCCTTTATGCGAATCCTGCCATGTCTGCTCTGCCACAGCATATTAGGCTGTGCCTCGGGTCATAACTTAATTACATATGTTGGTTTTAGTTCTGTTTAGAACAACTGTTATCTGACTTGCAATTTCCTTTGTACCCATTACTGAAAAGGTCAAGAGTTTGACTGTAGTCAAAACTCAGCCCTAATAAGTGGCAGACTTTTTTTTTTACTTGCTTTTTTCTTGCAGCTGTAGGCTACAGAACCAGTTCAGCCTCTATCTATGCAATACTGATTACACATGGCATCAGACAACCGAGAAAGTTTTGGAAATAAACCTGAAAGGCAAATGTAGGGTAATTAAATAATGTATATTAGGGTCAGTGTTTATTTTTTTCACAAAATGTAGATCATTCAAGGAAAGACAAATTAAAAATATCTATTTATCATAACATTAAGTAGAAATTTAGTTTTGGAAGGAAAACTGCTCTGTTCTTTAGCATGGAGGCTAATCCTTAGGGCATTTCTCTGCTGAATATGTGATGGGTCCATTAAAGTGCCTCTCATGAAATTACATGAAGAGGATAATTTTTTTCTACCTTTATCATGTTAAGAGCTTTATAAATATCTTAGTTTATTTGGATCTACTGTAGCTAATATGTTATTGGTTGTTTCTACCTTTATCGTGTTAAGAGCTTTATAAATATCTTAGTTTATTTGGATCTACTGTAGCTAATATGTTATTGGTTGTATATTATGCTAGTGGCTGAACTTCCTCATTATGTTCACATGACATGTGGATTACAAATAATCATATTTCAAATGTCATTCTCTCTCATCTCATACCTGCCATGCAACTGAATCTCCTACAAGCATCATTTTAATACAATTGGTTTCAATACTGGTCTTATTTGTTTTCCCATCAATGTGGATATTTATGTTGCTTACTAGAGGGTGTAAGAAAATATCTAGAATTCAATAGACTCCATAGCCCATTGGTGAGTAACTCAGGATCAGTGAAGCCAGACAGACGTGCACTGAAATCTTGTTCTTTATAAATGCTGCAGTAGAACATGGCGTTTTGATTCTTCAGACACTTTGTGCTTATCACAGTTAAAACTGGAGGAATGATGATGCCTAAGCTAGGCAATTATATTTTAGACTGAATGAAATAATACACTTAATAAACAGTTACTGAATCTTCTACTATCCAGTAGTGAGCAGATACCCCCTATGAAGTGGTTCAATTAAACCTTTTAGTTGGAGGCAAAGAGACACACTATCAGTAAAGTCCTGTTTATGCTACAGAACACTCAACACTCCTTTTAAGATGTGAACCTGTCTCTTGATTTGCTTTTCTACATTGATAATATCACTATTCATCATATTTTCTGTGTCTTTCATTTACTCCATACTTCAGTCTAATAAAATATAAAACACATAAAAGAAAAGACATTAGCTTACTCTGTGTTTAATCCTCATTGATTATGAAATCTCTACAGAGATAACACAATAACAGATTATGCATTTGTTAATTGTTAATTGTTATAATGCAATTATAACAGATAATGCATACACTCATAAGTTCCAACAAAGTCAAACAGAGGAAGAAGATCTCGGTAGCCCAAACAACAGCATGGATACTGGAAATGTCATGGAGGTATAATGTACGCACCTGGGAAGCAGTCAAAGGAGAAGAGTAAGGCTTCATCTCTGTAGATCAGGAGCCCAAGCAAATCTTGTAAGCTGATGCTCAAGAGTCCAGTTGCAACAGTTTGTCTGAAGCTGGGTTTTCACCAACAGCTCACTGAGGACCTGTTTGTTTTCACTGTTCATTATGAATGGGACAAAATCCATTTTCTTCTACATTTGTGTTTGCACCAGAAAGATAATTTCTAAAGAAATGAGTTAAAGTTTCCTGAAGTTACATAATCATAATTATGTATTTCAATATTATTGGTGGCTTACATTAGCTTAAAAAGAAGTTACAAGATCCAGCTATTATCAGGAAGACAGGAAGTTATGTGCAGCCATAAATACTGAGAGTAAGGATCAAAGGGCCACATCAGTGTCTGTCACATATTCTTAAGAACAAAGAGCTGCTATAAAATTGATGAAATAGAATAAAAAAATGACAACTGTAACATAACAGTCATTGTGTTATAACACAGTTAATAGTAAGAGTATCAAATCATATGAAGCAACAATAAACATAATTAAAGAAACTGGCAAGCTCCACAAACATACTAGGAGCTATTGGTCTGTTTATGGGTGTTTGCTGAACATGCATGTGTAGACTTGTATAAACGTGTGGAAGGATATTTGATCACAATGTGAACTCTGAGATTGTGTTATTTACTGGAAACACCTGTTTCTGTTTGTAGTGTGGCTCAACTCTAGCACACACCTTTAATCCAAGAACTTTATGACTGAGTACTTAAAAATGCATTAAAAGAAGTTAATCCTAGGTCAAGAGGCAGAGCAAGCAACCAGTTGACAGAGAGTGAACATAAGAAAAAAAAAACCAGAGAGTGATGGAAAGTCAGGAGGACTGACAGAGAGATATGCAGGAAGTAGAAGGGAGGGGCATTGAGTTTGAAGGGGTTTTGAGGCATGGGGAAGAAACATCTCTTTTCCTTCTGGAATGTCATCTGAGGAGGAAGGTCAGCTGAGTTCTTTCTCCGCCTCTCTGAGCTTTCATCCTAGCATTTGGCTCCCATGTCTTCTCTTCAATGGTAAAACGGAATGTTTGATATTTTGTTAAAAACAACATGTGTGCACAATTGTGAAGGGGTTACACATCTGTGAGTAACACACACGCACATGTACGCGATGTCAATACCACGTGTGTTTCAAGTGGCTTCTTTTACTGCTTTGTGTAGTGATTTGAATCAGAAGTGTCTCTTGCTTATTTGAAATCTTAGTCCCCAGTTGGCTGTAGTGTTGGGGGGGGGGGATGTAGAAACTTTAAGAGGAAGCATGTCACTCAGGGTGAGACTTAAGACTTGGTAGTCTTGCCCCACTTCCAGCCCACTCTCTCTGCCTTGTGTTTGCAGTTGAAGATGTGATCACATAGTTTCCTGCCCCTGCTGCCACGCCTCTTCCACCATTGTGAACTCTGTCTCTGAAACTATAAGAGCAAATGAACTCTCCCTTCTATAAATTGTCTTGATCGTGGTGTTTTATTAAAGCAACAGAGGTGACCAATATGATGTGTATCTCATGTTTTGAGACAACGTCTCTGATTAAACCCAGAGCTCAGTGAGTCAGCAACACTAGTTAGCTGGCAGTCCTCCGTGATCTTCTCCTTATCCTGTTTCCCATTGCTGATATGGCATGTACTTGCTACCGTGTGGATGCTGGGAAGCTGACCTTGTGTCCTTAGTCTTGCCCAGCAGGCACTTTACTGATGGAGCCATCTCCCTAACAACATTGGAGGAGTTTAAATACCCAACTTGACAACCAATTTCAGCAATTAAAAGAAATATCAAATGTAAGCTATTAAAATATTAGAAGATATAGCATCAATAACTACTTGATCAGCTGGGTGGTGGTGGCACACAGCTTTAATCCCAGCACTCAGCAGGCAGAGGCAAGAGAATCCCTGAGTTCAAGGCCAGCCTGATCTACAGAGCTTCAGAAGAGCCACGCCTACCCTGAGAAACCCTGTCTGGAAAAAACTAAACCAAACCAAATGAAACCATAAAAGAATTGCTTGATCTGTTTGTCACAGATATAATGATATTATATATCCAACAACAAAGATTACAAAATCACTTAAAATGTACTTAAAATATTCACTGCTGTATCCCATACATGGAGACATAAAATAATGTGTAGTTATTGTCCTGACTTAAAATACTAACAATACTCTGGTTTAAAAACTTTTTGATTGCTGTGGTTAGAATGATTGACAGAAACAGCACAAGTGAAAGACATTTGTTTTAGATTATCACTCTAGGGGATTTTTGTCCATGGTCATGGGGAAAGCATGGCAGATTGGCTCTGTTTTGTGGTGGTCAAGTTATGGCAGAAGGAGAGAGGGTGTGGCTACAGTTTTGAAGATATGATCTGAGTGAACTTCTTCTGACATCAAGGTCAAATATCTTAAACCTTTCACAAGTTCCCCAAAGGGTGAAACCATGCCGACGTGAGTGCTCACACATGAAACTCTGAGGCATTATAGATTAGATTCATAGCAAGTACACACAGAAATCAAAACATTTTAGAGTATTTAGGGAGTCCCTTCAGGTCTCCTACAGGCAAGTGAACCTGGTGCAGATTGGGTCAGACTTTGGGAGTCTATTAGCAGGTGGATTATTCCCAATGTAGTTAAGACCAGCATAACTTGGAAAAAATTTCCTGGTGTGATATACTCCCTGTTGCACAAAGAAGTGTAATTACACTGAAACTCAAGTCAGGGTACATGTCATTTCTTCCAAGAAGGTGGATTCTAGAAATATGTTACCTATACTAGCTTAAAGGCCTAGATCTGGCCTAGTCTCAGTCATACAGATGGTGTAGAGGTTATTTGGACTATTAGCCACCTCTGGTGCTGGTTGTGGAGGTTGGGAGCAGCCTCTGGTTCTAAGAGTTATTTAGATTACTACCCACTTCTGCTCTTGGTTGTAGGAGCTTGATATGGCCTTGCCCAACAGATAACTCATATAACCCAGCTATTAAATATTTCTACTTTTCAACTTTCTCGGTGGAAGAAAAGATTTTTCTTCTTTTCCATTAGGAAGACAATTCTATATGCTTAATATTCCTGGTTCCTCTGGACATCTGTGGGTGCAAGGACCTTCTTGCTATGCTCCTAATAGGGTATGCTAATTAAATCTTATATTCACCATAAAATAACAAAACATTGTTATTGGTGAAAAGATACACATATACATATTTCAATACAACACATCATAAAGCTCAGAATCTCATGTACACATCTAAGAAATGATTTGTAACTGAATATTAATGCAAATTAATTATGATACAATACATTTTGAAGAAATGACTATAATAAAAATTAATATATTTGATAGAAAAATAATAAAAATATTTAATTTATTTATATTGTATTTTTCTATATTTACACATGTAGATTTATAAAATGCATATTTGTATAATTTGTATTTAAAAGCATCTTAATTAGGGGTGATTAAAAAGCAAGCATTTTAATATTAATTCTTAGTGTTTAAAATTGCAACTATGCAAATATGCATACTATCATGTGCATATGGATATTTTATATGTGTGTAAATGGTGTATATGTATAACAAAAGTATAGCATTTAAAGATGTTTTTATTATTTTAAAGATTCACTGACAATGAGACATGTTAACTCCTGGAAACACCCAACCTACCTCAAAGAAGATGATGAGCATCAAAGAACCTCTTTACGGAGATGGCTTCATATGTGGCAGACAAGCCACTGGGGAAAATGTTCTCATTTCTACTACAGACAGAATTCTGCCTAAAAATAGGCAAGCGTGGATACAGGCAAAGTCGATGGTCAAACTCTGCCAGGACAGGGTAAGCAAGCCCTCAACAGCTCCTACCAAACAAATATGCCTGTCAAATATATTGAGCCAGAAGGCTGAATATGATGCTCCAACATTATAGAGAGTTTTGGGTGACTGTTCAGGACGCAAACTGCCTGTGTCATTGTTTTCAATGGAAGCTGCTAACCTGCACTTCCTGTTCACTCAAGTAATCAGTTTTATTCCTTATCAAGTCTCTGATGGGGTTGAATACCAGATAGTTTAGTTTTACACTTAAGCTTAGTTGTTTATGGGTTAAGATGTTTTTAGGTGTAGATAGATGTTTTAAGCTGATAATGATAAGATATGATAGATATTGATTTTCATTCAGCATTTTAGACTCACGAAGATAGGAAAGATGCTTTCTTCAAGGCTGCTCAATACAAATAGCCAAAACACTATGAATATTACACTTATATAATTCCTGATTTTTTGTGGCTCTTTTTGCTGTAGGTGATTTATTGTATATATGTATATATATATATATGTAATAATACAAATGTATGTGTAAAAATATTTAAAAATTGCTACTATGCAAATATGCATAGTACCATGTGCACATGGACTTTCATATGTGTGTATGTGGTTTGTATGTATAGACACACATGTACAGTTACATATAATATGTACACATGTAATATACACATGTATAATATATATTATATATACATGTATAATGTGTATGTATGTATGTATGTGTTTACCTGTTAGCTAAACAACATGCATGCTTTAAAGATTTCTAAATAACTGATGTGTTATTTGCAAAACCGCAGATTAAAAAATTAAAATCATTATTCTCACATGGGTTAAATAAGCTTCTTATATATCTCCTAGTTAGTAGGAAATACTCTAGTATTAATAGCTCACACCACATGAGTACAGCACCCCACATAAACATTAAGGACTTGTGATCTAGGAGGATAAAGAAGTCACAGTGCTGGTGTGGGTCAGGAGAAGCACAGAGGCAAAGGCATCTGGGTGTGAGGCATGAGACACACAGGGAAGTGGGTTGTTGGGGTCAGCTCAGAAATGACTTTTTACCCTTATAATATTGTTTTCTCTCCATGGTACCTGAGATTGTCTTACTATTCTTATCAATCTAATCAGCAGGTGGTTTGGTTCAAGATCTTGAAATAACTTTGAAGCATGAGAGTGTACCACAAAAGGAGAAGAAATAAAGAGAGAAAGGAAAAAAGGAACAAAGGAAAGAGAGGAGAGGAGAGGAAAGGGAAGGAGAAAAAGAAGAAGTTCTCAGAGTAGACTCTGAGACCTTTATGCCCAGCACAAGAGAAAGTTGTCTTCACACTTTTAGTGTGAATTCAGTTTTTATCTCATTCATAGATGGTGAGGCCATAAAAGTGCCCATGGATACAGTCTTACTTAGCTTAGGAAATGTGTTGCCATAAAAGTGCCCATGGATACAGTCTTACTTAGCTTAGGAAATGTGTTGCCATAAAAGTGCCCGTGGATACAGTCTTACCTGGCTTAGGAAATGTGTTTCTAAGCCTGCTACCATTCAAATAGAAAAATGGACAACTTAGACAAATACTGCATTTTGTCTCAATATGTACAGTTATTGTCTTCAAACCCAGCGTTACTTAAACCTATGCCATGCCAAAGTCAATGCAAAACTCTTATGGCCTTAGGGGCTCATGAGGAAGTACGGACGGGGCATTCTTCATATCTGCAAAGTCCACTGCAGTGGCCCAGAATGCCAAACGCTCCACGTTTGAAGGCATCTATTTTTTTTTTTACCCCGATACATGTTTATTGTAATTGGTATTTTGTGTGTTGCCACTTTAGCTTTGTGTTCTGGAAATATCATTGTTCTCTTCATTATCTGTGATATCCATATCTAAAGCACTCTAGGTTGTCCCTGTGACTTGCACTGCACCTCTACACAGCTGTGCTCTTCAGGGAGCTTTAAGCCATCTTTCTTCTCTTCTTTGTATTCATTCTCCTCATGGTTTTTGGGTCATGAGTTCTGAAAAATCTTTATAGGCCTTTTAAATTTTTTATTAAATATTTTTACATATACATTTATATTATTACACATCTATACAATAAAGTACCTATAGCAAGAAGAACCATGACACAATCAGTAATTATATAAATGTTACATTCTTAGTGTTTTGGCTATTTGCATTTGGCAGCCTTGAAGAAAATATCTTGCCTATCTTGGTGTGTATAAAATTCTGAATGTAAATCAATATCTATCACATCTCGCAATTATCAACTTAAAACATCTCTCTAGACCTAAAAACATCTTAATCCCTAAACAACTAAGCTTAATTTTAAAACTAGACTATCGGTTCTTCAACTCCATCAGAGACTTGACAAGGAATAAACTTGATTATCTGAGTATGCCGGGAGTGCAGGTTAGTAGCTTTCCAAATGAGAAGATGACAGAGACAGTTTGCTACCTGAATAGTCACCCAAAGCTCTCTATAATGTTGAAGCATCATCTTCAGCCTTCTGGCCCAATATATCTAACAGACATACTTGTAGGCCTTTTAAAAGCACACATTCAATTTAATTTCAGCAATATTTTGCTTCATTTGTTAGGATATTCTTTATCATAGTATAGTTGTCCCCTCAATTTTACTATGTGCATTATTTAAATGACTTTTTCTTTCATATATTGAGAACATAGCGTCTGTAAATTTACCCGTGTACATTGAATTCTGGCTTTGCTACAGAAAATCATAAAATATGATGGCACACTCTTCCATAGTGACATTATGTACAGGTTATATTTAATTATGAAACTGTTATGTTGCTTTTATTTTTATTTTGCTACTATTTTAAAAGCTATTGAAGGGAAAGCATCCCTGTGTTAATATTAAGTAGTTTTAAGTTTTGAAAACATGTCAAAGTTATATTCTCTCATTGGTTTTGATTGGGTGAGTCTTGATTGAAGATAAGAATTTTCATTCTAGGCTTAGTGTAAACATAAAGAACACTGTTATGAAGAGGTAAAATCAAGGTTTTAAGGTCATTGAATCAGAAACAGTTTTTCTTTTCTGTTACCCAGAGCATAGGATTTTTAAAAAATATTTTTATTTTTTACATATACATTTATATTATTACACATATCTAAAATAAACTATATACAACAGGAACCATGAAACAATCAGGAATTATATAAATGTTATACTCATAGTGTTTTGGCTATTTGTATTTAGCAACCTTGAAAAAACTTTCCATCTTGGTGAGTCTAAAATGCTGAGTGAAAGTCAACATTTATATGATATTTCATCTCTATCAACTTAAAGCAACTATCTAGACCTAAAAACATCTTAACCCCTAAACAACTAAGCTTAATCGTAAAACTAAACTATCTGGTCTTCAGTCCCATCAGAGACTTAAGAAGAAATAAAATTACTTTCTGAGTAAACAGGGAGTTCAGGTTAGCAGCTTCCAAAATGAAAACAATGACAGAGATAGTTTGCTGCTTGAACAGTCACCCAAAACTCTCTATAGCATTGTAGCATCATCTTCAGCCTTCTGGCCCAATATATCTGACAGACATATTTGTGAGGCAGGAACTGTTGAAGGCTTGCTTACCCTGCCTTGGCAGAGTTTGACCATTGACTCTGCCTGAATTCAAGCCTGCCTTTTTTAGGCAGAATTCACAGCCTATAATTTATTCCTCATCTTTGAATAGTTTTGCTGTGTGATTTCAGGCTTTTAACATCCTGTGTATCATGGCTATATTTGTGTAAGGAGTTTTAAGCTCTGTAATTCAGATCAAATTATTAAATCTTCTGTACCCATGTCTTCATTCGTGAAACAGTAAGGTTCTCAAGACCACTAATGGGTCTTTCAGAACCATTATTTTAAGACTTAATATTTACAGGGTTGAGGCAAGAGAGCCTTGTTACGTATACTAGCTAAGCCAAAACTTCAGCTCTATCAGAACATTTCATATACCATATTTTAGTTTATTGATTGCATGATAACCTTTTCAACAAGACATTTAGTGGGATGCTCTTTGATATCTAAAACTGCCTTTACTTTGATGCTTTCAAACCCATACCTTCTCTTTAGATAAAATATAAATTTATTTTATTATATATTAGAAAATCTGACATTCAAGTAAAAGGATTCCAGAATAAAATGAATAGACATCAACTTTCCTCCAACACACTTCAGTAAAATTAAATGCCAACTGGTAATTTAGTCTCAGGGCTGATCACAACTTTACCATTACTACAAGTAGCTTTGGATAATTTTTTTTTTTTTACCAGCTAGGCACTTGAACTAATGAATTATGTTGAAATAGTTTCAATCTGTTCACTATTAGTAAACTGGTTAAGGAAGTCCCCAGTCCATGTAATATTAATTCAGATAAGCTTGAGATTTGTTAGCATAATAATGAGGTAATAGTTTGTCTAATTTAATTTGGACACTGTGATATGTGACACTTCAATAATAGCTGATGTGTTCTTAAAGGTTGATGATGGCATCACTCATCTGAAGTGACAGGCTACTTCAACTTCCATAGTTGATTTTACTTTTTCCTTTTAATTTTCTTTATTAGGTTACTCTCACACTAACAAAGCTTCAGTGATCTGTTATCTAGAATTGCAAACGTGAGCAAATTGGTTCCAGAGATTGCTCAATGAACCTTTCCTGTATAAAAGAAAGTAACAGTGCAGTTATAACCACGGATGTTAATAGGCAGCAACTCTTTTGAAACTCTCACATGGAATTTTGCAGCCACCAAGATAATGTTTACTCAGGCTATTTCACTATCATCCCTCTGCCTCACACTGTATGACAGACTTCTGTGGGCCTGTGGCCATTCATAAAGCATGGCGTGTCACTCTGTAAGTGAAATAAGCTAAAAGCGCATCCGAGATGTCAACAAGAGAAAGACATCTGCTCAGTGAAAGACATCGGATAGACAAACCAATGAAAATGAATATAATGAGCATAATTGTCTTAGGAGGACAAAAGTGTGGTTTTGGATTCGTGTAAGATTGAAAAATATTTCCCAACTATGTGCATAATTTTAAATGTATACATATATTTAAACACGCCAGTTTACTCTGATTACTAACTAGGTCCAACTCCACTGAACACTGTCCACAACCTACCCATTACCTCTGATAATAGATGTCAGAACGTCCACAAGAGGCCCCTGACTTGTGAAAGGACTCATGGAGTTTCCAGCCAGGGCCCAGGGCTGGATAGTCCTGCCAGTCTTCAGCCATTGGTGCTTCGGAGAAGAAACCTGCAAGGCTGGAAGAAGGCTGTGTTGCAGGATATTTGGTCACACTGTGAACCTCAGGATTAGGTTATTTACTGGAAAACCTGTTTTTTGTTTTGTTTTGTTTGGGCTTTTTTGTTTGTTTGTTTTTGTTTTTGTGGTGTGGCTTAGCCTTAGTACACATATTTAACCCAAGAGTTTTATGCTTGAATATTGTAAACAGATCAAGAGGAGGAGCAAACAACCAGTTAACATGAAGTGAACATAGAATTATCAAGAAAAACCATAGAGAGAGAGAGGCTGTTAGGAGGAAGAATAGAGAGATGCACAGGAAGTTGAAGGGAGGGACATTCAGTTTGAAGGGAGTTTTTGAGGCCAATGGCAGAGGAGGCATTCCTTCTGGGACGTGGGATGAGGAGAAAGGTCAGCTGGGTGCTTTTTCTGCCTCTGTGAGCTAGCAGGCTTTCACGCCAGCAACTGGTTCGCAAGTCTTTATTTGGTAAAATTGAACAATTGAGATTTTGATAAAAACAAGGTAGAGTGTGGAAGACAGTAGCAAACTGTTTCCAGGCCACAGAAGTCATGTATTTCCTTAAATATTTACCTTAGACCAGCACAAGCATGTATCTGGGTTTGCTACTTTGTGGCTTCTTTTTCCTACCCATTTATCCCTCTCCCTTTCATCCTTTGTCACTAGATAGGAGAGAAAGAAGGACAGAGCAGAGAGAAAGATAGAGATTCATTATACTAATTTCTTTCCTCTTATTTTTCCTTTGAGCACGACTACTAACAAACTGCAACAACCACCAACCCTGTCTCTCAGCATTTATATGTCCTCTGAAAAGGTCCCAGAATTCTAAACATCACACAATCACAGAAACTGTTGCTGTAGCATGAGGCAAATCATAGTGAGCTGCTGCAGACAGTCCAAAGCAGCCCCATATCCCCACACCCTAGGATTAAAAATGAAAACATATTCTTATATTCCTGTGTTTTTTAAAGAAACCAAAATTCCAGAATTGTCACCACCTATGTCTTTGTTGCGGAAAATACTCCTTGCCTTTGACTTCACAGCCCCATCCCTCCTCTTTGTCATCCTCCAAACATGCATCTTACTGACCATCAGTTTAAGAAGACTCGTTACTTCTATTCTGGGTATGAGTCCCCTATTTCTCTTGTCCTCAGTTCTCTACCTCAGTGTTCTAACCTCCCATTTAAACTTTCTTTGACTTAAGTTTCCAATGTCTCTCGGCGTTCTAGCCCCCCCACTTGTCCACACATAGGATCAAACACTCCCCTCATCTTTCCAGTCCTCAGCCTGCAAGCCTCCCCTGTTTCCCCTTAAGTCAAAGAGCTCTCCCCAAAGCTTACTTTCCCTCATTATTCTGACCCACAATTCCACTCCACTCTCAGCCTCAAATATCTCGATTCATCACTCCTATGGTCAGGGTTAGCTACTCTTCCCCCTTAACTTTGTCGGTCTCTGCTTCTCTTATCATTCTATGAAACATCCTCCTTCCTCCACATAATGACCTGTTTCTCAGTTTCTCAGTTTGTGTTCCAGGACAAGGATATCCCCATCTCTCTTCGGACATGCTACTTCTTTTGGTCCTCCAAGAGTATCCCATGCCTCCTTATCCTAGCCCTGCTATTTCTCCAATTTCCTCTCTCAGGGCCCCATCTTCTCATTATCAACATTGGGGCCCCATTTCTATCCTATTAACACGGAGGGCCTCTGCCTCTCTGAAGTTCTGATCTCTTCCATTCCTCTCCATCCTACTCCCAGAGTGTCGACACTGCTGTCATCGCCCTGCACCACATTTCCTTCCCTTCCTGTCTTTCTGTGCAGTTCCCCGAGTCGTCTCTCTCAATATTTAGAAGATACCATTCCTACTCCTGGTGAGAAGGCCCTTTTTGTCTCTCTGTTAGCCTTTCAAGCTTCAATTTCTCCCCAGTCTCCTCCTGTGTTCTCTCCACGTACACTCCCACACCTGTCTCCAGCTTGACAACAGATGCTCAGCCTCCTCTGCTCTCAGAAGGACATGTGCACATCACCTGTCAGGAGGACATGTGCACATCACCTGTCATCTAACAAAACAAGGTAATTTCCTGGCTCAGGTTTAGAAGCAGATTAATTAAGAACTATTTAAACTAAAATATACACTACTGTTACTGTATCCTCTCCCGTTTTCCCATTTTTACCACAACCCTGTAAAGATATGCATCAAATGTTGACAGTGGGAAGATGTTGCTAGGGCAACAAATGAATCAGCTGGTTGGGGTAGGCTTACTTGTAGACCTCTATCATAACCCACATACAGAGGCAGTGAAAAGAGAGGGCACATTAGAACCTTTTTAGTTTTACAGACTTAAAAATCCTGGGGAAATCACATTCATCATGTTTCAGATCTTTGATAAGATCTCCTTATAACTATTGCCTTTTTCATCACTTTTTTTGGTTTTTATCTCCCTAAGACTGCTATTTGAGAATTTCTGCTGACTCTTCAATATTAAGCTCATTAAGGAAATGTTAACTTTTGGCCAAAAAAAAAAAAAAAAAAAAAAAAAAAAAAAGCATATAAATCTCCCACTGCTTCATTTGTCAAGGTTGGAAAGTCCTGCCATATAGGACAAAGACCAGGGCTTCTCCATTTTATGGCACTGATCCTTCTGGTATAGTTTCTATATGACTGAAGGTATTCAGTAATATGCTTGTTAGAAATGACTCGTTTGGACTGAAAGATCCCAAGTGATTGCCATGTGACCTTTGAACCACTGTTGAATGCATTTTTGTAAAATCTTAAGTCCTTCATATAAAGTGTCAGATCCCCATTGTGACCATCCAACAATTTGTCAGTTAGACAAATTGTAAATAAGGACATTTTTCTTTACCTCCTTGTGTTGCTTTAGTATAGTCTTTAGGGAAAAAATGTTTCCAGGGATAATAACAGTCATGGGAAGAAAAACCCTAATTATTGGAGTGAGGCCAGGACTCTTTATATTGATTTCAAAGGCATTTGCTCACCTATATGATTTGTTTCATGAAGATTTTGTAAATCTTTTGATAGATTTAATGCCCCATTGACATGCAGACATAAGTGTGTAATGCACTAGAGTTTGTGGCATGTGAATTCAAATTAATATTTATCAAGAATGCTATGACATGCAATTTGTTTTATAATGGCATCACCTTCTATAAGCTACTAAGACCATATAAAGTTACTTCCTAAAAATGAAAATACTAGAGAACAAGTTTATCATCATATTCTGTTTTCTTATTGTGCTGGCTAGTTTTAATTGTCAGCCTGACAAAAGCTAGAATCACCTACAACGAGAGCCTTAATGAGAAATTATTTAGATTAAGTTGGCCTCAGGGCATGCCTATGGGGGAATGTCTTGATTGTTCATTTACATAGAAGACTCAGCCTACTTTGGGCAGCACCATTCTCTAGGCTGGGGGATCTTGAACATTATAAGAGCACTGGAGGCAAATAAGTAAGCAAGTAGGTCTCGCTGGTCTTGACTTTAGGTGTGATAGGATTAACTCCTTGTGCTTATACCTTGACTTCCCTCAATGAGGGACTCTAATTTGGAATTGTATGTCAAATAAACCCTTAAATTGTCTAGTGTCCAGATAGTTTACCATAGTAATATAAATAAAATGAGAATGCTTATCTCTGTATCTTCTGCATTAAAAGTGTTTGTAACTACATTTTTAGTTTGTGAATTGTTTTCTCTGCTACATTCACGTTCTTTTTAGTTGAGAAAGATACTGTTCCCATATTATTCACAGGCCCGTACTCTTCTAGTGGGATACTCAGTGAAGTTTGTTATCAGGAGGTAACAGGTGGAGGTGAACTTAAGCCCTAGTTGTGAAAACTCTGCTTTTGTGACACTGTAGACAGGCAGGCAATATCAGACTGAGATTAATTTCATTCTAGGACTGGTTGTTTTCTGTTTGTTTGTTTGTTTGTTTATTTAAATAAGTGTTTCCAAAAGGAATTAATATTTTCTGCTACCATCCACATCAAAGTCAGATAGATGGTATGTAGCAGTTTGAAAGAAAATGGTGCCCATAGGCTCATAGTGGCACTGTTGGGATTTTAAGGTCTCAGATGTTCAAGCCAGGTCTGGTGTTCCAGTCTCTTCCTGCTACCTATGGATCCAGATGTAGACTTCTCAGCTATCTTTCCAGCTTTCTATCTTCCTGTGTTCTGCCATTCTTCTCACTATAATGACAATGAGCTAAGCCTCTGAGCTGTAAGGCAACCTCATTTAAATCTTTTTCTTTAAAAGAGTTTCATGGTCATGGTGTCTCTTTACAGCAATAGAAATCCTAACTAAGACAGATGGGTACTTGTAAATGCCAATTTCAAACAGCCCACAAGGGTTAGTGAACAAGGAAATCTAGCCACTGTCTGGAATTTATGTACTTTTGTGTATATTTCTTTTTGATCCTCCAGTTTTGTTTTGTTTTCCCCATTGACTTTTAAAAGAATTCTTTATCTAAGTGTAATGGTTTTCTTAGATGCCTACCTATAGAGCCATATAATGAATATTTGCTTAATTCCCTTTGTGAAGTATACACAAAGACATTCCTTTATTAACAGATAAAGAAGACATGATCATTACCAACCTTGTTGCATTGTTTCTACGGAAATAACCCATGAGGCCGATTTTTTTTCCCCTTAGGATCGGTTGTAGACAGGCAGGAGACATCAGAATGAGATTAATTTCTTTCAAAGGAGTTTCTTGAAAGTTAATAAAAGGTATAAAGGAAAATAACTTATAGTCACAACTTGGTCAAAAACTTAAGGTAGAAAACTTCAAGTAGTTATGCTATAAAGAGTAAAGAATAGTTACTCTAGAAGATAGCAGGCCGAACATTCAACTCCAAGGATCTCACTGTGCATTCAAGCCTCCAGCCCACTCTTGCTCTTTCAGCCCCTACAGGTTCCCTTTAAACTAAGAAATTTACTGTGGGCAGGTGAGGGAATGTGTAACAGAACATGATCAAAAGCAAAATGGGAAGGCTAAGGGAAGCAATTACGGAGGGAGATCATTAATTGGAGGGCTTATCTCTTCGGTGAGGTTGGAATGTGTAACTGCAGGTGTTGTGAATTGAATTTCATGCACTCCTGTTGTTTGTGAAGGGCTGGCTGTGTGTGGGAAGTGCTGAATGATTTGCCGAAGTGTTACAAGAACACTAGCAATCAAAAAAGCCACTGGGCTCTGAAAAGCTGGGATTGAGTGAAGGTGGAAAAACCCGAAGGCTAAAGGGAATTGGGACTTTTCACTGAAATGGAGCTTGACACAGGGGAAGTTCAATCAGAACTAAAGGGCAGTGAAGAGAAAAGCAGTGCAAAGGGGATTGGAAAAGAACTTGCTATGATCCCTTCTCATCAATCAAAGTTAGAGTCCTGCTGGGATAAAGTCTACATGGGCCCTGGGTAAAAGGCTCCTTTGTATTCTTTCAACTTACAAAAGTGGACTTCTTAGGAATCTAGCACATATGCCGAGGTGGAATTAAACATCATTTTAAACCATCCACATATTCAAACACGGCATCAAAACCCAACAGAAGCAGAGTGCCCAGTGCCCTTAGATCTTTATCTCTTCTCTGACTGCACACAAGTCTCCCAGAAGCTCCCTGCCAGGCTTCCAACAAGCCATACCACCTGTTGGCTTGAACTGGAATGTCTCATAAAGTTTTCTTTTCCTTCATAGTTGTAGAACGATGCTTAATCTTGACTGTCAGTTTGACGGGATCCAGAATCATCTAAGAAACAAACCTCTGAGCATATCTACGAGATTTCCGAGATTGGTTTAATTAAGGTTGGAGGACCTCCCTTGCCTGTGGATGGCACTAGTCCACGATTTGGGACTCTGAACTGAGTAAGCATTAGAAGCTTGCTGAGCACCAGAGCTCACTGGTCCCTGATACTTGACTGCAGATTTAAAAGTACCAGATTCCTCCCATTCCTCTTCCAATCTTAATGTCCCCATTGGATATACCTTAAACTGTGAGGCCAAATAAAAAGTTTCTTCCTTAATGCCTCAATTGTCACTCACAAGGCTATTTTTTAATTCACTGGTATAGAATTTTGTATATAGATGCAAAATAAGTTTAATTATAGATACAGTGATATAGAATTCAAATGTAAGATTGTTCTTCACACACACACATTATATATATATATATATATATATATATATATATATATATATATATATATTTCTACTTAATGTAATGTATTTTACCCATATAACTCAAAGTTATACTTCTAGTGCTTGAGGGTGCTATTTCAGGCTGTTTAGGATAAATAAGTTATCCAAGTTTGTTACTTGGTCAAATCATGGTCATGTGATTACTAGTCTAATTTTGTCATAAGAATATACATCTTAGGTGTGGCAGATAGATATAATTCTATAAAGATAAGGTAGGATAATTCGATAAGGTCTTCAAAAGCCTCGGAGACATGCAGAATATGTCATTTAAAATGTTTTATTATTTTAAAGATTCACTGAAAATGAGATGGGTTAACTCCTGGCAACACCCAGCCTAACTCAAAGAGGATAATGAACATCAAAGAACCTCTTTATGGAGATGGTTTCAAATGTGGCAAACAAGGCACTGGGAAAATATTCTCATTTCTACCTCAGACAGAATTCTGCCTAAAAAAAAGGGGCAAGCTTGGATGCAGGCAGAGTTGATAGCCAAATTCTGCTGAGACAGGGTCAGCAAGTCCTTAATAGTTCCTGCCTCACAAATACGTCTGTCAGATATATTAGTCCAGAAGGCTGAAGAAGATGCTTCAACATAATAGAGAGTTTTGGGTGATGATTCAGGTACAAACTGTCTCCGTCAACTTCTCATTTGTAATGCTACTAACCTGCAGTCCTGGCACGCTCAGGTAGTCAAGTTTATTTCTTCTCAAGTCTCTGATGGAGTTGAGACCTTCAGGTAGCTTACTTTTTTAGAGATTAAATTGTTTTTAGGTCTAGATAGATGTTTTAAGTTGATAATGACAAGATGTGATAGAGATATATTTACATTCAGATTTTAGATGCACCAACATAGGAGAGATGTTTTCTTCAAGGCTGTCAAGTACAAATAGCCAAAACACTAAGAATGTAACATTTATACAAATTCTGATTGTGTCATGGTTCTTCTTGCTATGGGCAGTCTATTCGAAATATGTGTAATAATATAAACGTATATGTAAAAAATGTTTAATTAATAAAAAAAATTAGCAAAGAAAAAGTTTCTTCCTTAGATTGATTCTGTCACACCAATGAGAAAATGTCACTAATACACATAATGACTCAAACTTCAAACGTGAGCTCTGATATCAAATTCAAGCTCTGAGTCAGAATACTACGATGGCTGGATGGCTCAGCCACAGCACATTTCTCTTTCCTCTGCCACGGCACCTACTCACAAGTCCTTTTGCTCTCTCAGAACATTTCCTTGTTGCTACACGCTGACATATAATGTAGTCCTTCTGAGGACTCTACATTTTTGGGAACATTTTCCAAGAAACAATTTCTCTAGACAAATTTTTATGATCTTCAAATCAAATAATTTTATATTAGCTTATATGTTGCTTTGGAGGTTAGATCTCGTTCAATATCTGTCTTCTTTACTCAGTTGTAAGCTTGGTGGAAGCAGAATTCTGTCTGGGATTCCTGGATTCCCACAAGCCCAAGACCCTAGTAAGTTTTTGTCTTTATTCTTTCTTATATGTAAAGAAATTCTTTCTTGCTATAAGGAATTCACATAGATTTTCTCCTTATGTAACCAAACCCTTGAATTAGCCTGAAAGGACATGAGTAACTGAGTCTTAAATGACCAAACATCCAAAAATAGAGCACAATTTTTCAGCTTAGGCACCTTTGACACTTTAAAAAAGGTTCTCTCTTTCTCTTTGTCTCACCTGTTTCTCTCTCTCTCTCTCTCTCTCTCTCTCTCTCTCTCTCTCTCTCTCTCTCTCTCTCTGTGTGTGTGTGTGTGTGTGTGTGTCATGGCCAAGTAGAGAATCCCCAATCTAGGAAACATATTATTG
The DNA here is from genome assembly GCF_964271855.1 of Acomys minous. NCBI lineage: Eukaryota > Metazoa > Chordata > Mammalia > Rodentia > Muridae > Acomys > Acomys minous. Next base: position 22,668,464 of record NC_140491.1, on the reverse strand, counting down.
AATCACTCAGATGAAAATTAAAAAAAACAATTTCTAAATTTTATAGGGAAACTGACTTCTGAGTCATAAGTAATAGAATAATGGATAACAAATATTCACAGGGTATTTTTAGAGGTATTTAAAGATTCATTATACTGATGTGGGCTATCATGCAAAATCCTTTGGAAATAAGCTTGATAGGTGAAGATAGAGTCATTAGTACATTGTTTCTGGGAATATTCTTGGAAAGCTTATATGTATACACAATCATTGGAGCTTAGTGACAGGCTCATGGTTTCCATTAATGTTCCCTTTCTTTATTCTAATAAGAACATTAGATGTCAAATGGTCACAGCTAACAGTGAATATACTGAAGTATTTTCATTTGTCAGGTGAAATCACGTACAAATACAGCATACACAGAAACAAATACAAACACAAACACACAGACGTGCATTTAAGCAGTTTTCTTTGCTTGAAGCCAAAACTTTGTGACCACTTGATGGAGAGCTTTGTTCAGGGGCTACTGTGTTGACAGAGAGTTTGTGAAGTCTTTCCTGCTGGGGAACACTGAACCATCCTCCAGCAATTTATGCTTCCCTGGAGTGACTTACAGAATGGTTGACTTTCGAGAAGAGTGGAGGTCAGGGTTCAGGCTCTGTGAGGTCAGATTTTCTCCATCAAATGGGAGATTTATAATGCTGGCTCTTGATACAATTTCTGAAATTACAAGCCGATTGGTTTCCTTTCTCCAACATCACCTCCCTCCTTGACCTAATCCATTTGGGAGAAAGCGAAGGAAACATCCCTAGAGGCTACTGGCAGGCAATTTCTTGGTAAGTAGACTTTTCCTCCTCCCATACCTATGTGGATTTCTGCTTGACTGCATAGCAAATTCACTCTCAGTGTTTCAGCTCTCAATAGCAAGGGAATATGACAAACTCTGGGTGTGTATTAGCCAAATTTAGAAAAATGGGCAATCAGCAACAGGGGTCTCTTGGAAAACATCTTGCAAGGAAAAAAAAATGTAATTACTATTCAGGAAAGAATTGCCAAAATGGAAGCTAGAGGGATGTGTAAAATGTGCACTTTAAATTAAGGCAAACTTCAAACAGACAGTGAGATTTTGAAAAACCAAAGAATTAGATTGCAAAGGCTACAAGATTGGAAGATAAGGTAAGGACTGGGAGTAGGAAGAGAAGCCTGTAGGCATGTCAAGGGACCACATGGATTAGTATTCCAATAATTCAAAGGGATTTATAATCTGGGTCGGTATTAAATTGCTTGTTTCCCCATGCACTTCTCCATGTGAAATATTTGCAGGGCATGTGGAAAATCCTTAGTAGAATTTTGTTTTCTGAGATTCACCCATGGGGATGTTATTTATGATTGTTCATTTCAGAATTGAATAAATAGGTCGTTGCCCTTCCTCCTGGAGATCTCTTTCCTCCAGGACAGCAGACGTTAGTTAATGTCTTTATGTAGTTCTTTGATCCCAGAAGAGTCAAATCATCATTCTGGCTTCAGTTTTCACACACAGAGCTTTGACAAAGTACGAATTCTATGTTCTTCCTTTACGCTTAGATGTAAACTCAGTTTCTATGATTTCTTCAGCTCTATTTCCTCTGACAACATGGGTTTCTCTGAGATCAAGAGTATCTGTTTATGCCCTGAAATCTTGTAGAAATGTATAAATCATACTGTGACAAGGAGGTAAGAGGGTACAGAGTCACCTCACTGCCAGTCATCTAAGAGCCAACCCCAGACCTGTGGGTAACACACAAAAGAAACAAAAAGACAAACATGGCAGCCAGTCTAACTCACAGGCTCTGGGGCCTCAGGCAGTTTGCTTTTTCTGTCCCAGCCTTTTTATTTGTAAAATAGTTTGCCAATTTTCCCCATGTGTCTTTTTTAGAAAGACATAAGAATCATGACTCAAAGGGTAGCTATCATGTCCCTGGTGGTTCAGAACAAGACCCAAAGAGACCCAGTGTAATAGATCACATGAGGACTCACTAAAAACAGTGGTGGGTAAGAACTGTATCTCTTTCTCTTAGAGTGTATCTTTAGAGTGACATTTCATCCATCAAGCTAATGTGTAAAAAGGCTAACCACACCACACCGTACTATAACAGCACTTCTATCATCAAAACAAAAACAAAAACAAAAACAAAACAGAAGAACAAAAAACAAGAACAAAAGGGTGCCTCCTCCCCCACCGTATGATCACAGCCTATCAGGTCTCATCCTGGTAGCTTCCTTACCCCTTCCTCTGAGTGCCTCCAGGCCTCCTCACCAAGGGGAAGTGGTCAAATAGGCGGCACCAGAGTTTATGTCAGAATCAGTCCATGCTCACCACACAACTGTGGAGAATGTGTTTTCCATTGGCTAGATCTCAATAGGGGTTCTAGGTTTACTGCATGCATTGTTCTTGGTTGGTACAGTAGTTTGAGCAGACTACCCTGTGTCCAGATCCATCAGCCTCAATGGTCTTCTTGTAGGTTTCTAGGACCCTCTGGATCCTTCTATTTCCTCATTCTCCCATACCTCTCTCATCTGGAGTCCCACTAGGACCTAGGGGAGGGGAATAGGGTGAAGGAAGGAGGGAGGGGGAAATGAGAGAACATAAGTGAGGGGATAACAATTAAGATGTAATCTTAATAAATTACTTAAATAAAAATAAAAATAAAACAAGAACAAACCACCAGCAAACTTGTTAACCTGCCCTATTAATCTGCTTTGGTTGATATAACAAAATTCCAAAACCAGAGTAGCTTAAACAACACAAGTTTATTTTCCTCCATTTCTTCCTGAAAGCAGAAAATCCAATTAAACCTACATCTTTTGTAAAATTATATTTCATTCTCCTGGCTCAATTGTTGTTTGAGAGACTTACCGCCTCCTTCTGTTAACCTAGGCCTAGTCCTGGAAGATTCTAGCCCCCATAAAATCTAACCTAGGCCTAGCATGTTTTAGCCTCTGAGACTTACTGCTTAATACGCTCACCCTTCCTTGTTCTTTCTGAGCTCTGGGTTGGCTGGTTTAACTTAACTGTTCTGGCTCAAACTCTTCTCCCAGTTGATTTCCTTAATCTGGCTTCTCTCTCAACCCAGAATTGTTCTGCTTGGCTTCAAGCTAACTCAGCAATCTGTTCTAATCTTCTGGCTTCTTCTCATTTTCTGGCTCTTTCTATCTTCATCTGAGTTCTGTCACTGCAACCAATCTCTATTACTGTCCCGGCAAAACTGCCCCTCTCTATAAAACTTCCCCTTAAATAGCTTCCCTTTCCTCTCTTTTCTCGTTAGAGTGGGGCAAATCATATTCTGTCAAGTTTTCTCTGATTCATCACCTTTTCTGTCACTCAATTAGACATCACTTTCAAACATGAGTTCTTTCTTCTACAAACTAACTTTACCTTCATTTGGGATGAAAGGCATGTACCACCATACCTGTATATAAGCCCTTCTTTATCTGAGACTTATTCTATACCAGGCTGGCCTTGAACTCAGATCTGTTTGTTCTGTCTCCTGGATTAAAGGCATGCTTGTATTTCAGCTGGATCACACAGACCTAGAAGATCTTTACATGTGATCTCTTGACAGAATAGCCATGTTCTGAATTAACATTCCTCTACACTCTTTGAGTTGGTGTCAGCTAGCTGACTTCTTGCTGTCTTCACACAGCCATTCCTTTGAGCACCAGGCTGGAAGAAAAAACATTGCTAATTCTTGTCTTTCCTCAAGAGATACCAGTTCCATCAGATTAGGGCCACACCATTGTGACCTCAGCCCATAATTATCTCCAAAATCACCTCTAATTCCAACTATAGCTCTTTTGGGGTTAAGCTTTGCATATCAACCTGGAAAAGGCCTAATTGGACCCATACAATTGACTTGCTGTCTACTGAGTTTCCTTATTACCATTGGAAGAAATGCTTAAAGAAAAGCAGAACAGTGAGAGTTGTGTGAGTGAATGGAACTGATTGTAGCTGTGGCTTTTGCAGATTCCTATTTAGGATTCAACCTCCCCATGGTAATCCACCAGAAAATCCCAGCCGACCATGTAAAAGCAGCACAGGACTTCATGTTACACAGTTTTGTTTTCTCACTTATTCAATCTATGGGGAGAACATCACTTTTTGCCTTTTTGAGACTCAATCAATATTAGTAATTGAGGTGATTCCTCTCTTTGAATATGGGCAGGCTGCTAAATTAATATTTGCTACATCACCTCAGGCATATGACTTCCTGCTTCTCTTTGTCTTTCCAAGAATCACTTTCCTGTTTTATTTTAGCATCAACTGTATCCCACTGCTTTCATGAAGGCTTGTATATCGGATTCTAAAACATTCATTTCTATCATCAATCTAAAACAATGTTGTGACATCTCAAATTAATGGACTGCTTTAGAATTCTATATAGATGCCCTGACAATTTTATCAGATCATAATCTCTGTAATTGTGTTCTTACCATTTTGTTCTATAGATATCTGAATATTATACAAACATGACTATCATTTTTGAATCAACTCTTCTTGTTTAAAAACTACATATTTATTATTCCTAGGAGATTTTCATGAATATCCTTGGTTAACTGTTATTCTGTCATGCTGTCATGAAAGATAGCACACTCTCACTGTTCAGTGCCTCATCTTACGTTTATCATAGTCTGAAATCAAAGAAGCAAAAGTCTCATTAGCTCTTCTCCAGGCCCCTCGAGCTAGGACACTACCTGCTATATGGTAAAATTTTGATACACTACAAGAATTATACACTTGAAAACCAGGAATTTAAATTAAGTTTTATATTTTTTTCCACCAATTATCAATTTGGTATTCCTGGACCCATGCCTGGGGCAACTGTGTCCTCACTGGTTAAACAAGGATTTGTGAAATGCCTAAATATGTCATGGTCTCCTGTTGGCAGCATGGATTCTTTGAGATGAGGATCTCAGCTCTGAAGAAGAGGCTTACAAGTAGACACTTATTCTTCAGTGCACGATATGGGATAGAGGAAAGGGTGGCTGCATTAGGGCCCAGAGAAAGTCCAGCAAAGACTATGCCATCTACTCCCAAACCCTTCTCCTTTCTTCTCATGCGCTCCTGGCACTGTCTGCCTTCAGGAACACCTCATATATTTTCTTACATGCCTAAAGTTGCTTCATCCTGTTGTCTTAATAATAACAAACTCATAGATGCTCATATTTCAGCTTCAATGGCACCACAAAAGAATGACGTGTTACCTTAAAATATAAAAATTAGCATCCATAGGTTTTTATTGCATTTTTTTGTTTTGCACTGTAACTCTTATGAAATGTCATATTGCAATGATTGTGAGTACTTTCTTTATTTAATGTCTTTCTTGCTTATCAGTGTATGGAAGGAGTTCAACACTGTTCATTAAGTGAAGATACAAGTCCATGGAAAATTTAACAATCTAAATAAATATCCATTGAAGGGATGGAATAATAAATGAGCGGAGAACTTCAAGTCTCAAGAGACCAGCAGAAAGAGGACAAAATGGTGAACAATCAGAACTCACTCCAAATTACTTCACGATCCAAATTGCTTTGTCTTCTCTGCCGATGTATTACAGGAAGCATTTTATAGAGAAGAAAATATAAAAACTCAGGCTTGGTCTCTCTCCCAGAGATTAACAAGTAATGCCCTTTGAATTAGAACCAACTTAGGTTCATTTGTGATTCAGATCCCTTACTTTTCTATAAATGATGATGATACCTCGAACAATTTTAGGAATTAATGTTGCTGCCATTCACCATATTCTATAATAGCAGGTATTTCATTCTGGTAAGCATCTCAGAAGTCCAGCAAGTACATTCAGGATTCGGAGAGATGGGTAAAGCAATTTCTATTGTGTATTTAAAGTCATACCAGCTCCTTAAGTTTTGCCTCTGAAATATTTCCTCTTATTTTAATGTTGATGATACTTTGTTTTACATCACATTGGCCCTGTTGCTACTCAGATAAGAAATATTAAATTTATGATAATATCTCTCATCTTCATGCACTTGCATATTCTTAGCAACTGCTTTGTTCTCGATTAATTCTTGCTTTCACTAGAATTAATTCTTTTATTAATAACCACAGATTTTGAAAGTTCTTTCTAGCTTCTGTCTCTAAATTCTTTCTTTCCATTCCCATTGTGTATTAGTGGATTCTCTAAGTGAATTATTTAGCTCTGCTCAGCTTTTTCAAAGGTGATTTGCATGAGGCACATTATACAAAACTGAAAGCACATCATATTAAAAAGTCTGCAATTGCTTGAAGCAACTGCCTACAGGGAATATGCTGTGTTTTATATATATAGTGTCTGTTGGAATGTTTTGACTCCTCCTATGTCTGTAACATGAAACAAACAAACAAACAAAACCCAATTTATGTGCAAAGATTTTTCTTAACTTTAAGGAAGGAAAACGTGCTGCTGTGCCAACTGCGCTTTTATGCTTGCTTTAAACTTTTTGTTATTGACCTCAAAAGTAATGGCAAGCGACGAAAGAAAAAAAAAACTTTTTGTTCATCTCTACAACTTTGTGTGAAAAGCAGTAGTTTTCTTCTTTTATGGTTAGACAAAACTTTACCTGTGAGTAGTACAGAAATACTGGGCTTTGCCAATTCTAAACTTTCTGTTTTTTTTTTTAAATGCCTGTACCAGATGAGCCTAACACAGGTTACTATGTGACTGGATGAATGGAACGTTGACTGCCATGACTTTTTCACAGAGCTGAACAAAGGTGCAGTATAGGGCTTTAGGGGAAGATCTATATTGGCAAGTCAGAGAGTGTTTCCCTCCAGAATGCATTTCCAGAACTAGAATCTAGAAGTCACAGCTCCTGATTGTCACTGTTATCAGATGAGGCTATTGCCCAATTTCCTACACTGAATTCCTTCACTATATACAAAGATCTCACAGGACCTACAACCTTACTTGCTTTGTTTCCTCAGTCTTCTTCAGTCAAATAGTGTACCAAGAATTTCCTACTCCACTCTAATTCATAGTGGTTCTGTATATTTTCTTACAATGTATTTTTGGATGACGTAGCAGAATATGTGTGTGTGTGTGTGTGTGTGTGTGTGTGTGTGTGTGTGTGTGTGTGTGTGATATTCTATTTTCTTAGAGAGGAAGAAGCTAGAGAGAATAATAAAATACTGTCTGATGAAGCAGGTGATTTTCTAGTGTATCAAAAGACAACCTAAATGGCAAGTATAAATTACTTTGTTGCCTGTCGGATCTACTTCTTCCTCTGCAAATTTAAATATTTCTTGGATGGGTAAATAAAGCATTTCTCACCAGAAAAAAAATATATGGTGATAGCTACATTTTTCTGAACTTGTTTGGGAGTCTATCTAATCCATCTAAAACTAAATTCAAATATTTTATTTGAACACCAAGAGGAAGCACAGAATGAAATCCCTTCCTATGGAGTAAGAAGTAGGATGTATTTCAGAGAGAGACTTCAGTGGTCTGAGAAACTTGGGCTTACTTGTGAGAGGGTATTTGTATTTTGGGATGGTCCTGATTAGGGGTATCTGTGTATAGCATTTGTGAAGGCTTATGTAGAATGTGTTTGGTCCAGAACATACATATGGGAAATACTCTTCTGAGATTTGTCTTGTTCTGTGCAAATATACTCTGCAAATTACTTCTATATGTGCATCTTAAATGAAATAACTTGATTTGAAGGAGGCAGATGGTTTTGAATAGCTTTCTGAAAGGCAGCTATAAACCTAATATAAACAGCTTTATAACTTTGAGCTTCAGCGACACATAGAATATACTATATAATACAGAATAGGTTTTTTAAAAAAAACACTCTATTCAATAGTTTCATAAAATATGCTATTGTTATCAGTTACTTTCCAGTTGTGACAAAATACCTGACAGATCCAACTTCAAGGGAGGAAAGGTTGATTTTTGCTCATGGTTTCAAAGGGATTTCCGTCTGTCATGGCTAGAAAGGCACGGTGGAGTTCATGGTGGCATGAGCCTAGTAAAGACTCCTCGTACGTAGTGCACCAAGAAGCAAACAATCAGATAGGAACTCTTTGGACTCTCAAAGACCTTCCACCAGTAAATTATTTATTTCAACCAGGATCTACCTTTTATTTTTTAAATACTTTTTCTCAATTTATTTATGTATTTCATCACTCACTTTACAGCTTGATCCCAGCCCCCTCCCTCCTCTCCACCTAGGTCCCACCCTCAAACCCCCCTTCCTCCATTCTCCCAACCCCAGGCAGTACTGCTGTGCCTGCAGACAGGAGCCTTGCATAACTGTCTTCAGAGGCTTCATCCAGCAGCTGATGGAAACAGATGCAGAGTCCCACTGCCAAATAATAGGCTGAGCTCTGGGAGTTTTGTGGAAGAGTGGGGAAAAGAATTGAGGGGTTTGGAGGGGTCACGGACAGTACTAGAAGACCTACAGAGTAAACTAACCTGGGGCCATGGGGGTTCACAGAGACTGAAAACCAGCTAAAGAGCATGTATGGGCTGAACCTGGATCCTCTACGGATATGTAGCAGATATACAGCTTAGTCATCACTTGAGTATCCTAATAATAGGAGTAAGGGCTATCTATGACTCTGTTGCCCACTTTTAGATCCCTTTTCCCTAGCTGGGCTGCCTTGTCTGGCCTCAAGTGGGAGAGGCTGTACTTAGTCCTGCATCTACTTTATGTGCCAGGGTTGGTTGGGGAGTTGGTATCCCTAGAGGATCAATCTACCTTGGAAAGGATCCAGAACTTTCAAAATAATGCTGCATGCCTGAATGTTGAAACATGTAACACTGGGAAGAATGTCTCTAACCATAACAGTTAGAGACTGTTATGATAGGGTTCTAGGACCCTTAACATCTGCCATTTCAATAGTTAACAGTCAAAGCCAATGTCAAATGCCTAGAGCCTTTTAGGATAATGCTAGTTATTTCTACTGAAAAGTGGTTGGTTTTATTCCTTCCTACTATCATGTTTATCATTTTGAACCCTCTCATTAATTAACATAGTCTGCTGAAGATGTTCTGTGTTTAAGGAAATCTTAAAAGTCACTGAAATAGTAAATTAATAAACAGGCTGGGATGAATGCATACTTCGAGTTTCCCCACAAGAGAGTGAACAGTCAAAAAAAATGAATAAGAAGGCCTTACTTTGGAACAGGTACCATTCAGTTTTTCACTTTAGATATTTGGCATTTGATACACAAAATATTCATGTTTGCTAAATGTAACGACAATGTCCTGTGTTTCAAAGATGATTTTTTTTTCTTTCAGGAATCAAAATTGGAAATCATAGAACCTGAGTCACCATTATGAAAATTGTAGGTGTTGAAATTCGAAAGTCCCTGTACAAAGTAGATCAATGCAGGAGGATCAGAGGACCACAGGTTCAGGGTTAGCTTTGACCACATAATGAGATGAAAGAGCTGGGGGTGGGATATGCAGAAGCTGAGAGAGAGAGAGAGAGAGAGAGAGAGAGAGAGAGAGAGAGAGAGAGGAGATAATCTTCACCTTGTGATAATGTGTGTTACAAAAGTGATAGGTTTTTTAAATAACTATGCTTTGAAGAGACTTAGATTTCCTTCCAAAAGACCCACGTGTTGTTCTACAAAGATTTGAGCAACAAAACAGTTTAAGCAAATAGAAGATAAATTTTCAGCTATAAAACTATATGATGACTGAGATAGAAGGGAACATGGCTTCACCTTTCTCTTGAATAAAGGAAACAGCCTTGTGATGTATGTAATTACTAGCACCATTTTTGAGTATGTGTATACATGTGTATAATTTAGCCATCTTTAGCTTTTTGCTACAACAATATGGCATGAAGTCATTGGATCATACTACCTGTAGTCATGATGGATGACGTTTTTCCTGGCCACATAGCTGCTTCTGTTCATTATCAACATCATGTAAAACCTTTCCTCAAGATAATGGCAGCCAGGATTTATTATATTCCAATTTGTTTCAGGTATTTTATAAGCAACTTCATGCAAGATACTTAATTCATCATCACCACAGGCTGGTAAGATGGATACTGATTTCAGTCTTACATTAATAGAGATAAAGTAACTTTAAATTTGAATCTAGTAATGGTGGCTCAATAGCTCATTGTCTTCACAGGCCTGGAGCTGCTGCCTCTCTCTGATCACCTTCCATTATGAAAGTGGGAGCTGTAAATGGCTTACTTTATCATGACAATTTAGGAGAAATGAGTATGTTTTCATGTATAATCCCCATGGGCATAATAAATATGATAAAATATATGTATTTGTATGAAATAAATATAGATAATATTAATGCATATGTTAATAGAGTGTTGATACACATTCCAATTATTCTAAATTGATACTCATTATGACCTATGAAACAGATGTCTTTTGTGGTTTAAATGAGCTTTCTGTTCATTGATTCTGGTGCAATTTGCAGTTTGTTTCTTAATTTCTGTATTGTGTTGTCAGTGTCTTACTGTGACACTTTTATTAACAGCAGAAACATGCATTTTGCTTATGCCCTTGGCCAAGTTATCATCTTTAAATAATACTTACAGATGTTTTCTAATAAGGACTTTGCCTCTTGATGATCAGCTGAGCATGTTGTCGTTCAGTTTATCGTGTGGTGAATGAAGATGATAGCTCTGTTATTACAGGTTCCATCAAACTGCATCGCACATGGCATTTATTAGTTCATTCACAAGTACGGTATGACTGACTTGTAGGATGGGACTGGAGCTCAAGTTGCAGCAAGTACCCTGCAAAGTACGAATTATAGGCAGCAGGTGCCTCTCAGAATCAGCCCATTGTCTTCTGAGTTTGCATAACATTTGCACTGTGAATCAGTGAATTTTGTATTAATTGACATAAGCATGTCTATTGCTTAGACTGTTAGCATAATGTACTGCTTGAAACTGTATTTCTGGTATCCTAGCTGACTTTCTGATTTTTTTTTTTTTACTACTTCCCACCCCTCTCTACTGAAGGCATATCTCTTCCTTTTTGTTTATATGAGACCCTGCATTCTCCCTGCAGACTCTCTATATATAACATCTGTATGTCTAATGACATATTTTTTTTTCCTCAAGCCCTTTTTTTTTTAAAGATGTTTTCTTGTCACTAGGTCCTAACCTTGGCTGTTCTGTTCCAGAATAAAAGCCTGATTCTGACCAATTTTTATAGTATTTTAGCTTGTTGATGTGTAACTGTCTTTCATTGTGTTTAATGAGTAGGCTCTGCCTCCCTCTCATCTGTCCACAGCAGTGTCAGCTCCGTGAGGGCGGGGACTTATAGTTAGTCCTTATCGATTTATCCCATGTGTGTGTGTGTATGTGTGTGTGTGTATGTGTGTGTGTATGTGTGTATGTATGTGTGTATGTATGTGTGTATGTGTGTGTGTATGTGTGTATGTGTGTGTGTATATGTGTGTGTGTATGTGTGTGTGTTGTGTATGTGTGTGTGTATGTGTGTATGTGTGTATGTGTGTGTGTGTATGTGTGTGTATGTGTGTGTATGTGTGCGTGTATGTGTGTGTGTATGTGTGTGTGTATGTGTGTGTATGTGTGTGTGTATGTGTGTGTGTATGTGTGTGTATGTGTGTGTATGTGTGTGTGTATGTGTGTGTGTATGTGTGTGTATGTGTGCATGTATGTGTGTGTGTATGTGTGTGTGTATGTGTGTGTATGTGTGTGTGTATGTGTGTGTGTGTATGTGTGTGTATATGTGTGTGTGTATGTGTGTGTATGTGTGTGTGTATGTGTGTGTGTATGTGTGTGTGTGTATGTGTGTGTGTGTGTGTGTGTGTGTGTGTGTACAGAATGAGCGAACTCATATATTGATATGGAATTGATATGTAATTGGATAAACATAGGTGTATTTCCAACCCCCGTTGTTGGCATGACAGGGTGATGTAACTGTAGTGTCCGTAGGATCAGAGATGTCAGTCCACTTTATGTCATCTGGAACTAAGAGTCATTCTGTAAGCTTCACCATTCAAAGTCAGAAATTTTCATTTATATTATTTTTGTCCTAAACTGTTTCAGCTACCCACATGGTGAGCTTTTCTGTCTATACACAAAGAGGACTCATGAATTTCTATGAAGTTTATGTTTATTTTAAGGAAAATTGGTTTAATCAACAAGAGTAACTTTTCTACATTGGTAAAGCTCTCTTCAAGTTATAGCAATATGAAAAAAAATACAGAGTTGAGAAAAGACAACACAGAGGAAAACAAGTATAAAATTTTATAACAGATAGAAACAGCAGTTCAAGAAAAACAGTTTAGAAAGCTATTAGAAATATTAAGTTCCCCAAGCATGTGATATTTGCTTGTGTGTGAGACATAAAATTTCTCAGAGTGGAACAAACCACTTAATATATTTGTATTATACTTTGCAATTATCATTTAAATTATTTGATAAATAACTAGTATTGATTCTTCTTAGACATGAAAAATTACCTTTAATTTTGGGTGTGTCTCTGTCTCTCTCTCTCTCTCTCTCTCTCTCTCTCTCTCTCTCTCTCTTTCTGTGTGTGTGTGTGTGTCTATGTGTGAATATCTATTGTTTGTGAATTCTGGTTTCCACAAAGGCTAAGAACATCTAGGGGCTGTAATTGTAGGCAGCTTTGTTCCACCAGGGAGGGTGTTAAGAACTGAGTTCCAGATCTCTGAAAGAACAGTATTAACCACTGGGGCATCTCTATAGATCTGTTTTTATTATTTAACTATTTCATATTCTGTTTGATACTCACATGTCACTAAGAGAGATGAATCACTCTCCTCTTTTATAGATAAAAAGAAATAGCTCCTGGCTTTAAGTAGCTTACTCAATGCTTTTATCCAGTACACAATAGGGATGGAATTATTTTATTAACGAGTTCAGCGTCTATATTAAACAATAAAATTCTTCTTGTACAAATGAGACTATTTTCTTCCAAGTCACATTATCATGCAAATGACTAAAGTGTTGTAAGTTTGATTGCTTAAGACTGATCAGGACCCATTAAGATCAAATGCTTTTTTATATTATCTTTCTATAAAGCCAAGAGTCAAGCCATTGGAATAAAGTAACGCCTGCACACTATTTTTGCCTATCATTAACACAGCACAAGGTTACTAATAGAAGTCATTTGGTGAGATGAGAATGCAAACTTAAACTAATCGTTATTGCTGGGAGGTTAATCCCTGTGGAATACTGATCTATTACTCCCCAACAGATTAATCTAGTTAAAACTCATTTTATTGTATATATTACAATTATAATACAATATGGAAAACCTAGAGACTTATTTAAACTATCATTTGGAACAAAATTCAACTCAAGAGAATCAAAACTAAATTCATTTTATTATTAAATGCTCTGAAATAATGCTACTGTTTTTATATGATTTGAACAAAGAATCACCAGAAGTCAAGTGATGCTAAAGTAAAACAAAACCATCCATTTTATGGTGCGTTTCCAACCTCTGTGATGACTGCATCCTATGATGACTCATATGATGGCCTACGAGGCTTTATTGTATCCTTTCTAGTGTTCTCTCCTCCGTTCTTTTTGACTAAGCTGGAAATGTCTATTTGAATTTCTTTCTATAGCCTAATAACATTGCAAACTTCATTGCACTTTCTTAAATAAGTGTTTTTATTTACTTCTTTGATAATTTAACATAATGATGTTTGTAAGTCAGACTATCAACCTAATATGAGCTCCTTAAAGAAAGTATTCAAAAGCAAAAATCAATTTAGGTTTAATATTCATTCATTCTTTATGTCATCTGTTTACATTGTCTCTGTGGGAGCAGATATTGAATAATCTTAAAAGCAAGTCAGCTGTTGCAATGATATTCAGCTCTGTGAAGGGGATGGACAGGGTGCTAGAGAAGTTATGACAGAAAGGGAGGTTTGACCTGGTGAAACAGATTAGAAAATTGAAGATCCCATGATGAATTAGTGAGTGAAAACCATACCAAAGTCGTTGGTTAGAACGAAACCACCTTTCAGGTTGGTAAACAAGAGATCTGGGTGAGGACCAGTTCTGCCTGTACCTCTACCATAGCAGAAAACTGATAGATGCTTTAAAGGAATGTGACAGCATTAACAAGCAAGGCCATGCAGTGCTCTACATGTGAGTCAGGTGTCACTTAGCCCCTACTGCCCAGGGAATGACAATTGGATTAGATGATGATCCACAGTTAAGATGGCTAAAGCAGGTAATCTGAAGGAAATGGTTGCAAGATTAAAGAGTTAAAAGGTCAAAGGAGCACAAAATCCCAAGGATGCCATCCAGATTTCTGTTTTCAGCTTATTGGGATAGCCTCAGTCAGAGAGCTTCTGGACAAAGAAGGTGGCTTTATCTCAGCCCATGGCTTTCTCAGAGTCTTGCATCTTGTTCAGAGTTCTTGACATTATATTGAATACTTTCTGAATGAAGTTATTTATTTCTCATGTTGAAGATGATAACTGTGTCTAGGCCATAAACCTCGATGTTACTGTTTCTTTATGTAGAATTTCTTCCTTTTAGACATTTATAATTGTATTAGAAAATCACTTATATGTATATGCAAGCCTATATATGCATATGTATGTGGTGTGTTTGTCTATATATCTATCTATATCACTGTATATAATGATGATAAATTTTACTTGCACATATGATTATACATATCAATATATAATATATTGTTATTCTATGTAGAGAATTAAATTACTTTTTTTAACATCAAACTCCCATGTCCTCATAAAACAGTATCCTGATTACCTATGTGTGTCTTCTGGCATAGTCTCACACCCTAGCATAGTGCCAACTTGTTTCTTATGCTAGAACATACATAGCTACCTCTCTAAACCAACACATCCATTGGCTTCCCATACGCTTTACGATTTGTATTATATATTCTCTTTTCACATCTTCCTACACGTAATAAGTTCCCTTATCTCTGTGTGGACAATGATCTTTTTAGACACACCTTGGATAGCACGCTGTGAGAACATTTATATATTTATATGGAGTTATATGAAGAATAAGGAGAAAAGAAGGACACTGGAGGAAATTTAACTGGGGAGGGTGATAGCAGAATACAACAAGGAAGAAGGCAAGGAGGAATAGATTACATCAGAGATACCTAAATATTCCATATGGAAACCATTGTACTTCCTTGCCCACCAGAACAATGAGACCCTGATGCTGAAGATTACACATACTTTGTCAAAACCAAGAGGATGTGAGTGTGGGAGGGGAAAAGAGGTGCGAAGTAAAGTTGGGGATGGTGCAGTGTAGGATGAGTCCCCATTAAAACAAAATACATTTATATTTGAAGGACAATAGAATATAATGTTGATACTACTCCTTATACTAGTTGGTGTTTTGACAACTGGACACAAACCCAGAGATATCTGGGAAGAATCTCAGTGAAAGAATGGCCTCCCACAGATTGGCCGGTGGTCATGGCTGTGAAATAATTTAACTATTAATTGATGTGCTAGGGCCTCACTCACTTTATGGGGCACTTAGATAGGTGGGTTGGACTCTACAATAAAGGCAGCACAAGCACAGAAAGCAAGCCAGTTGGCAAAGCTCCTCTGCATTTGCTGCTTCAGGTCCTGCCTCCAGGTTCCTGCCTTTTAGCTCCTGTCTTGGCTTTCCTTAAGTATGAACTGTAACTTGAAAGTCGACTAAACCCAGGTAATTTTGGTCAGTATTTTATCACAGCAATAAAAAGAAAACTAGAACAATAATAATTGCACGTAATGTGCAATTCTAAAGATATCATATATTAATGATAAATACATAATATACAGTATTATAATATGCTAAGATTATTTGCTTAATTTATTAAGTGTGAAGTATTTTGAGCTGGATACAATGGTCATGGTACATTGCTTTTCTCAGGAAGATAGAATAATTAGCAATAATTAGAATGAGGGAGAGGATAGTGAAACATTCTTGATACCTATAAATGTTTAATAAAATAACCTCCAAACATTAAATGTCTCTCAAACATGGAAAATATATGCACACATATGTACCCACACATATGCAAACACACATACATATACAACAACATCACTCCTACACACACTGTGGAAGATAGTCATATCAAGTAGGAAACAGTCACAACTTAAAACCTGTATATTAAGTACAGAGATCATTTTGCTGAAGACGTTTGACAGAAAAAGAAACAGAAGGCCTAGTTTCTTGCATACAGTAAAAGCCAACCTAATTTTAGCCATTTTGGCCTGGTCTTACTTGAGAAATCTATTAAATTTTTAAAAAAGTAAACAAAACTATGCATGAAATCTAGAAGTATTTGAATTTCCTATATATATAAATGACCTACTTTGTTTTAACCATAAGTAAAGATGTTTCATGCTGTTTAAATAATTTAAGGAAAAGTGCTTTCTCATGTTTAAAGCAAGTTCTTTGGGTAAAGGTATTTATTTCAATATAACAAATAGTTTTGACTATTTATTGGCACAATCAATTTACTACTGAGTATATAATTACATGAAAATTGATGACTGACTACTCTGCATGAGAAACTCAGCTAAGCCTCATAACTTTTTGAAGATTTAGAGATTCAGTTAAAACCTATTTTTTTAAGGGTAGGGTCCAGTGCAGTTGTTTCTTATGGATTGAAACACATTCTCCAGGAGGGGTGATTAAATTCACAAAGTTCATGAAATTTACAAGACTCAGCAGGCCCCACCATGAGGTTGGATAAGCAGAAAACTATTGTTCAGGTCAGAGGAGACTGTGGGATAGAGCAGCCATGAGCATACATTTCAGTTGTAAACAGTGGCACAGTTTTCATGAATCATCTCTGATGCTGGGGTGGGCTTGTGGTAGTGCACCTGCCTGTGTCACACATGCTTTTGTAAATAACTACACTAAACAGTAAAATTAACTCACCAAGATGGACCAGAATGGAATCATTTCTTTGATCGGTTGCTGACTCGTCTGTCTGAAGTTGCTTCAAATAGATTCTCAAGGAAAGATAACTTCAGAATATATGGAGGTAAAAAGACGTATTGGTAGAGTTTTGGATCAGTTAATTTGGTGGATGAGGAACACCTCTAGGTAGCCATTTTGGAGATGAGGAGAAAGTGTACATATTTTGGAAATGTGTCCTAGTGTTGTGGTCTACATATGTTTGATTAAATTTCAAACAAGATGGACATATAGGAAAACATGTTATTACCTCAGTAAAAAAATGCTGGATTCTATGACCAATAAGATCTAGATTCCCATAGTTGGTTAGAGTACCATTTCCCCATGATTTTCCAATGCATGGATTCCTGACATGCCAATGTCTTCTTCTAAAAAGACAATGGAGTGATAACAAATACTGTACCCTGTACTCTACTCCACATCCTTGGAATCTTTTGTGTTAATCTTGTACAAGGAAAATCATATAGTACTTCCTCAGAGCTGAATTACACCTATTACTGTTACTTATTTGTGCTATTAGTCATGTGATCAAATACTGTGGGTCATGTGACCAATTACAGAAACAAAGCTGCCCTGTATCCAGGAAAACAAGAGGATCTTCTTTCTGAGAGATAATTAGATTTCTCTTTTATCATTTCAAGGATTTCAACATGTGACTATACATGGGCACCAGTATCACTCACTAATTTATACTATGAACAACAAGACAAGTTATGTTTGGATGCTCTGAACTAAGCATCTAAACATACATTGTATTTAATGTGATATATTATATATATACTATTCCATTGTATATAGTATGAAATTATATATATATATATATATACACTATTCCATTGGAAATGCCCAGTAGAAATTTCATTGGTAGATATGAAAGCTGGAGAGAATATTTGACTTGTTTTTAAGTATTAGGGAAATAGCTTGAGAAAAATCAATCAACAGGTGAGAGCTCTTTTGAATAAGCAAGAGGCTCTAAATTCAAATCCCTGGAATTTACTTTAAAATAAATAGATAGGTAGATAGATAGATAGATACATACATACATACAAATAGAACCCCTTGTGAAAAGGGTTGGATTTAGATTTATTTTAAAAAAATCACAATCAACAGTGAAAATAATATAAATCCTCAATGTACTCTTTATGTACATGTATATACAGATACACACACACACACACACACACACACACACACACACACACACACATATAGTTTCTGTGTTTTCATCCAATGGTGTGCAAATGCATATGGAGGTCAGAAATTGGTATCAATTTCCTTCTTCTGTTGCTTCCCCTATTATTTGAGACAGGGTCTTTCATTGAAGCTAACTCTTTTGGCCTGGTTGGCTGGCCAATGTGCTCCTAGGAGCTTCCTATTTCTGCTTCTCCAGTAGCTGTAATTACATACACTCTTTGTGAAGCTCAATTTTCAGTGTCTGTGCTTGAGATCAACTTCAAGATCCTCAGCCTTGAGCAACAACATTTACCAGTGGAAACTCAAGGCTAGTACAATTATTATAATGACTATTTTCATAAGGAATATAATACTAGAGTTATGAGATACACTTCTTTCTCTTAGGGAATGTAAGATCTAATGGAGGAAATAGACAAGAGAAAATTTTGTTACAGTCATGATAACAACTGTGATACAGCCCAGCTCAGCAAAAAAAAAAAAAAAAAAAAAAAAAAAAAAAAAAAAAAAAAAAAAAAATTACTCGACAGAAAGAATGAAGAGGTTTACATAGAAAATTGAATATGCTAGGCAAAGAGAGGGGCAATATAGAACCAATTTTATACATTGTCACTCAGGTTCATTCTTTCTCTTCTCCATTGTAGACTTATACAATATACAATGGCAAGTTACCTTTTAGCCTACGTAGTATTATAGCATGTGCTGCCATCATTGCTATAGAAATATTTAAAGTGTCAAGTCTGAAAAGAGCCATTTCCCATCTCCTGCCCTGTGCCTTCAGTTGGTGTGAAGATGGCCTACTCAGAGCCAAGCAGCATCTGCCACAGCCTGGCTTCCCTCTCCTGGAATAGGTCAGCTTGCTTGGCACTGAGCTCAGCCCATTTCCACGCATCATTTAGGCCAGATAATGATTAGCTAAATTATTCCTTCTCTTCGCCTAATGAGCTGTGAGGTGATATGAGTGTGCTTCAGTCTAAAAGTTATAAAAGTAGAAAAAGTTTTGGTCTGGAGATAACGTCCCTAAAAAGCTACCCATTTAGCCCAATATGGCTCTTCTTTTGGTGTCTTAGAGAAGAGTAGTTCAAAGAGTGAATAAATCATTCACAGATTGTAATCACGTTTAAGGTCGTAGATGTTTTGATAAATTTATACTATGAATTTGTGCGTAACTGTTGTTTGTTTGTTTGTAAGACCAGAGATTCAACTCAGGGTCTCATGTGATGCAGGCAAGTAGCTGTCATTAAGCTACATCCCCAGGTCATGTTTACTCTCTTTTGTGAACATATGGGAATGCAGAAATTTGGAGGTATGCTCATTTGTACTACAATAGGTATTCATTTCGGTTTTTGCTTTTTTATCTCCCCATCTATTGTTTATGCCTTCTTGATATAGCTGTCTCATCTGCCTCTATTTGCAGAGTACAAAGTATTTCTGACATATTATCTGACATATTAGCGTCTCATTTGCTGTTTTTAAATTAAAAGGAATAAAGTCTTGTGTATAATTACATGTGTTACAAATCTTCAAATCTACACCATGATCTTAGTTACAGAAACACACACACACACACAGACACACACACACATACACACACACACACACACACACACACACACACACACACACACACTTTCTTTGTTTTCATCCAATGGCAAGTCTACTTTAGTCATTGTTACATCAAGCCTAATTGTCAACATAAAATTGGGACTGACTTGATATCCCATTATTCCTCAAAGCTGTTTGCATAGGCTAGACTCAACAGTCCTTCTTCCAGTCATTTTGTGTCTCAGTTTCCTTCAAGCTTCCTCCCCAGGAACAGAAAAAAAAGTAAGGTTAATATCCTCTTGAAACTTTGAAAATTTCATATGTCACCTCTCCTGTGTTAACATAGCTTAGCTGCAATAGAAGCTGAAAAATATGGCCTACCTTCATCTTCAGCTGTGATCTTCATTTGGAAGGAAGGAAGGTAACTGAATTGAGAAAAGATAGTAACTCATTCTGCATATGAAAAGTATAAATGTTTAATGGAATATCTTCTAACTGTTAATGCAAGTCTAGATCCCCCTGTTCAGATCTAGCCAATGGACGTCTCATTCTCCATGGTTATGAGGAGAGGGGAGACTGCCTCTGATATGAACTCTGGTTCACCTTATGTGATCACTTCCCCTTGGTGGGGAGTCCCCAGGGCACACAAAGGAAGGAGAAACAGGCTATTCAGATGAGACCTGATAGGCTGTGGTCAAATGGTGGGGAAGGAGGTCTCCCTCTGTCAGAGGTCTAAGGGAGGGGAATAGGGAGGAAAAAGGAGAGAGGAGATAACAATTGGTATATAATGTGAATAAATTATAGTAAAAAGAATAAAAGTACCTTTTACTTTTTTCAGATGGCAGAAGAGATAGGAGCTCTATAGGAAAACCAACAGCACCAACAAATTTGGGCCCAAAGAGGGCAGAGGGAACTGATGCACCAAACAAGGGCCATACATGGAGAGGACCTAGCCCCTCATTCAGATGTAGCTGATAGGCAGCTCGGCCTCTATATGGGTCCCTTGTTAAGGGGAGAGGGGCTGTTGCTTGCACTTTGATCACTTCCTTCTGGCAGGATGCCTTACCTTGGCACAGAGGAAGAGGATGCAGGCAGTCCTCATGAGACTTGATAGGCTGGGGTCAGTTGGTATGGGAGAAGGGCTTCCCCTCTGAGGACTAGGAGAGGGAAATAGGAGAGAAAGGGAGGGGAGGAAGAGTGGGATTGGGAGGGAACAAGGGAGGGGGCTACGATTGGGATGTAAAGTTAATATTTTTAAATACATTTAAACTAAAATATAAATTTAAAAAAATGTAGGCAAGCTGGGCAGTGGTGGTGTATGCTTTTAATCCCAGCACTCAGAAGGCATTGAAAGACAGATCTGTGTGAATTCAAGCCAGCTGGTCTACAGAGCGAGTTCCAGGACAGGCAAAACAACACAAAGACATCCTGTCTTTAAAAAACACAAACAAGAAATGTGGACAAGTATTGTATTCCTACTCTCTGCATTAATTTAAATTAATTTAAATATATTCATGTACATCCACACATGTGTATGCATACATTCACACTTCATACAGCACACACACACACACACACACACACACACACACACACACACACAGACTTTTCTTTGCTCTTGAGATGCTGTGACTTCTTTTAACTTCCTTTAGAGCACACACACAGTAGCAGGAGCAGTAGAATACACACGGTCAACACACAGTAGTGAACAATGTTTGCAGTGTACAAACCGGCCTTCCTTCCTTTACTGTTTCTTGATACCACATTTCACTGGCATCCATTTTAACTGGACTTGGCTTTCAGCCCCATGCCCCCAAAGGAGAGCTCCTGCTTCCTGACTTTCTGTTCTCTAAGAATAAGTCTAAACAACCTCCCACTCCTGTACTGGACCCTACCAACTCAAAGGTATAAGTGATTTATCTGTCTTTTTATAACTAAACTTGCCTCACCCTGGAACTCAACAGGCTTGTCACCAGGGTACTAACCTACTTTCCTTTCATTGCCTTGATTTCTATAGAACATATTGTGGCTCCGACATTTCTCACAGTCTATGTCCTTCGGGTTTCTGTATCTATTCCACAAAGCACCTTAAAGGTAGAAGCTTGAGTGTTTATCAGTCTGAAAGCCAGAACCATAGTGAATAAGACTGGACAACAAGGTGTCTGTGTTCTTTTGTGAACACTACTACCAGGTAGTCTGCATTTTTCAGCTTTTCTACCTTCTAGAAGCTACACACTTTGAATTATTTCAGGTCATTTCCATCATTTCCAAAACCAAGCATTAACATCTGTCTGAACTTAGGTCTGTCTTTCACCTTCTCTGACTCTTTTATGGCTCAACAGATGATTCAAAATAATGTCTTCATTTTAAAACTGTGTGTCTCCACCTGTTGATCACAACTCCTTTGGGGTCAAATCTTGCTTTCACAGGGGTTGTCTGAGATCATCAAAAAACACAGATGTTTACACTACAATTTATAGCAGTAGAAAACTTACAGTTATGAAGTAGCAACAAAAAAAATTTATTGCCTTGAAGTCACCTCAACATGAGGGCTGCACCACTAGGAAGGTTGAGAATTACTGTTTTTAAATCAGTTGTTAAAAAGTAGAAGTTCTATCCTTTAGTTTAGATTCATACTAATGCTCACAATGTGTTCACATTGTGGGAATCAGATCACTCAAATTTGGGGGAAGGCATCATTCTGCCGGCATCATATCACATTCTCTGTTCTCATTAATAATTGCTCATCCTCTTCTTACTTCCCTTTACCCACTTCAGAGTGTCTTCTAAAAGCCACTTCACCCTTGAAACCACATTTGCCTTTCTGTTGAAACATCTGTATAACATCCCTCTCCACATACTACTCACGAAGAGAAAAGAACTTTTTCTTTCATGATGCCATATTTTGAACACTCCCTGACTTATTTTTTTTTTAGCTATATAAAACTTGACTGGATTTTGAGTTATCTCTGTACATCACTGGAATTCTTTTTCTTTGGTTTGCTTTATTATTTCTTTTGTGGTTGGAGATTGTGTCATTTCCCTGTCCCTTTCTCTCAAGCTATCCCATATAGCTTTCTGTGTTCTCTTACAAATTATGGCCTCTTTTTTCATTAATTGTTACATGCTACACACACACAGACTCACACATGCATACGCACACATGGCACACACACACACACACACAATATCCTAAATATATAAGCACAACCTTCTCAATCTGTATTATGTACTTTTGTGTATGTTTGGGGGACTGACTATTTGGAATTGCATAACCAATCTGTATCTTCTTCTGCGGGCAGGACTATTTCTCCTGCTCTTAGCATTCCTTAGTTGCATGTAGTTCTTTGTGTAGGGCTGAGGCCTCCTGGGCTTCCTTCACCCTACCTGCAGTCATATTAGCGTGTCTATTGTTTAATGGATCCTGGAAGAGAACCCACAACCTCACTTTACCGGCACAATCCCTGACTGTATTCTAACTATGTGCACTTATTCTCACAAGTGAGTGTAGTCCTCACTTCTGATCAAGGAAATATCTCTTCGACCAATCAGAAACCACAACCCACCACTTTTAGAGTTGTGGCCAAGTTCTCGCTGATACATCTACAAGACAACTCCACACCTGAGTCTGAGAGATCACTGTCAAAGAAAGGAGAGAACTATTGTAAGAGCCGGAAGGTTTCTATGAAATTTTAGCTCCCAGTTATATCAACATGATAGCCTAAACATGAGCTGAAATCTTTTTATTAAAGTACTTTTATTAATTTTTAACCATATGACATATTTTTTTTATCATAACCACCTCCCATTCCTTCCTCAAACTCCTCTAAAATCCTTCCCAACACCCTTCTTTTCCAAATTCATGTCTAATACTTTTAAGAAATTCTATTGAGTCCAGTTTGTGCTGCCTGTATGCTCATCAGTGTTGGCCATCCACTGGATCATAGTCAACCTACAAGAGGTCACACCCTTAAAAATACCAAAATACCGACTCTCCTTCTTGTAGAAGCCAACTGTTCTCAGTGTGGTGGCTCACGTACCCTTGTCTTTCCATGCTAGAATTCTGACTGGTTTTGTGTAGGCAGGAACAGCTGCTGTGAATTTACGAGTGTAGCCATCTTGTCATAGCCAGAAAACACTGTTCCATTCTGGTCCTCCCCAACCTCTGGCTCATTCAATTGCTTTACCCTCCTTTCCACAATGGTCCCTGAGTCTTGGGGGCATACAGTTTGGAGCTGAGCACTCCACTGACACACTTGTTCTCTGTAATTTGGTCAGTTGTGTGTTTTCTTATAAATTGTATGTTAACCATCATGCAGTGCATGCACACAAAAATAATTCTTTAATGATGTATGAGAGCTTAACAAATCTGTGGGTAGAGAGGTAGGAATCTAGAAAGCAATTTGATACTATGTCCATTTAGCAGAATTATATTAGTTTGATCACTCTTGGGGCTTGTAAGCTCTCTAACCATGGGTTCTTGGCTAGATTTCAAGTACTATATATGTGTATTCTACTATGTAGCAGGCCTTAAATTCAATCAAAACATGGTTGGTAGCACCCATAACATTTGTATTACTATTTTACCTTGTCATCTTGGTCATTAATGTAGTTCATTGGCTTCATAGCTGGATAAGAGGACACACACACACACACACACACACACACACACACACACACACACACACCACACCCTCTGCAATAGCTAACAAAATGCTTTCCATTACTGGGAAATATATATATATATACACTCTATTGCATTGAGTAAAATATATTCATTTTTCACTAGTGGTAGCATAAATTATCCTTTAAGAACAGATAACCTAATCTAAATTCCATGTGCCTTATGAATGCTTCCTGTGTGGCTTTTGCAATACATGTCTACATAAATTCTCTTCCTCATACTGATTTTATTTCATGGGTCACTTCTGTACAGGCTCACATGTAAGATCAAGATATCATGCTTGACAGTATGCTTAGCAATACTGATCATATGTATTGGCCTTATCCTGAAAATGGATTCCCTGGAGAAGTGGGATTAAGACATTTTTATTCTGAAGATTTTCACATAACAGAAAGGCTTATAGAGTCCTCCTTGTATGAGATCTCCAATGAATGACAAGGCTGATTTCCTAGCTCTGTCTCTCTTTTCATAAATACTCAGCGTATAGAATTTCTTCCTACAAGAAAACTTCTGTTATCCTTTTGGCAAAGTAATTTTTCAGGCTTTTACATGATGTGTATTTTAATAATAATTTGATCAAATACTGTACTAGAAACTTACTTAAAATCCACTTCCTCCAGAATCTTTAATGTTTTTCTTTACTTCCTTGAAAACACCAGACTATATTTTTCATAATTAGAGATGATATGCTATTTATTATTTCATTGAAATTTTGTATAATCTTTTTAAAATTATCATTTTATAAATCTCACATTGACAGCATGTAATCTCATTAAAGCATGTATTTATAGATCCACATGATTACTTTGGGGTTTTATTTTTTTGGAATATGAATTATAAGATGCATAGTCTAAGTAATGTCAATTGGAATAGCCAGTAAGTTTTTGAGATTTAAGCATCCATTGCAACTGTCAGATCACTAGTCAATTTAAGCTAAATTTCAAGACTAATTCTCAGGTGTCTGAACTGGGCTAACATTTGCATGTCTACCAAGTCCTCGGGTGATGTGGAGGCCTCTGGTTGGGAACCACACTTTTAGAAACAATATGAGCAATGCTCCATAGAAAAATACAATCTAAAAAAAATTCATTCATACATTCATTCAGTAAAGCATTTCTTGTGGAGTGGAGGTGCTATTCAGTGGAAATCCCATGTAGCATAGTCATATAATTCTGACTTTAATCCTACACACAGCAAAAAATAAATTATTACATATGAATACATAACTTATGCTTGTAATACTTGAATCCTCTTTCATTTATATCTATTTAGTGTATTCAGAAGGAAATGCAGAAGCTGCTTAAATCTGTGAATTAATATTTTAAATGCTTCTGTAATTATGTTGATAAGCTAACATCCAATTTAATGCACATATTCCATACAAAGTATAAACACATTTGTTGTTATAATTCATTATATACTCTGAGGCTTTTTATAAACATAAGCAAGGAGGTAAGATTATTAGTACTAATTAGATAACATTATCATTAGATATACATAAGCAAATTTATACTCCCCTATGTTCTCCCTTTATAGTATATGGATTGGTAAATTTTATTAATGGACATATTGTAATAAAATCTGATACAAATAAGTTTAATATATGCATTACTTTCATGTATTCTGCTAGCCAGGTTTCTTTTCTTCCCTTTCATTGAATTTTGCCTGTGCTGTTGTTAGAGCTCAATGAAAGGAAAAACAAAACAAAACAAAACAAAAACACCACTGAACTTGAAAATATGAAAATAAAATAATAAACCTAATTAATTTTTACTTGCCTTAGTTGTATTGATTTCTCCATGCCTTTCTATTATTTATAGGATATGATATGATTAAATGGGATAATATTGGACAAGAAAATGGCATCAGGCACACAGCTATAATTTCAGAAGTCATAAAGCTGAGAGAGACAGATTTGGGGACACATAGTGATGTTATGTTTTAATTTATGTGTATTGTGTTTTGCCTACATGTATGTCTGTGCAGCCCATGTGTACATGGTGTCCACTGGAGCCAGAAGAGAGTACTGGATCCCCTGGGACTGGAGTTACAGGCAGTTATGCCAGGAATTAAACCCTGGTCCTCTGGAGGGGCGTTATTAACTGCTGAGCCATCTCTCCATCTTGTACTTAGTGATTTTTAAAGCCATATAGGCTATATAGTGAAATCCTACACCCCCCCCAAAAAAATAAACATAAAAAAGAGAAGGAAAAAAATCAGGAAAAAGATTTAAAGACTCATCTAAAACGCTGAATTATTGATAGTCTTGTACTCATGTCACGTGTGTTTGCATGTATATTTCTTGCTTATGTGCAGATACTCATAATAACTGATAGTTCTAGTCCATGAGAGTATTTCTCATAATCGTAAGGCCTAAATAATTTTTAAAATTGGGCTTTTATTTGTTGTACTTTCTCATTTTCTATAGTTTTTAAAGTCATTACAATGGTTTCACAAATTTTGCATGTGTGTCCATTTTTTTATGGTTAAAGAAACACATACATGTAAAGTTGCATGTGCACACACACATGTACATGCATGTGAAGAGAGAAAACAATGTCAAGTGTTGTTCTTCAGGCACCGTACACCTCCTTGGGACAGGTTTTCTGACTAGACTAAAACTCACAAAGCAGGATACAGCGTCTAGAAGGTCAGGGAGCCCCAAGGATCCCCTAGCCTCTGCCTCCTCAATGCCTGCTCAATCCATCATACCCAACTTTTAGCTTTTCTCATGAGTTCTGGGGATCAAGTTCATATTCATACTTGGAGGCCTAGACTTACTTTCTAAACCACATTCACTTCAAAATTTCACATCACTTCATTTTAAGCAAAAATTCCTTCTATTTTTTTTCCAGTGGAGAAAAAAAATTAACAGTAATATTTTAAAGGTTTTCTATGGCCCATGTTATGAACATTTTAATGAATTTTATGAGTCTTATTATTTTATAACATAAAAAGAGACATATAAAAGCAATTTTAAAAGTTTATCATCATATGACCTTCAAGATTTTTATCTGATATTAAAATTGCTTTTTTTTCTTCCTCATTTTTATTAGCTCTGTGAAAATTGTGTACAATGTGTTTGATTTGAATCTCTCTCTTCCTCAAGCCCTCCCTAAACCATTCCCTCTACCTGCTCCAATATGTGTCTTCTTTTTTTAACCCATTAAATTCTAAAATTGCTTTTCCACTTTAATTAACATGTATTTTACTGACAGTGAATTTAATCATTTTACTATGTGGATTTAGAACTTCTCTTCCTATTCTTATATATACAGATAGTCCACATGATGTGATTTATTTTTATTTATTTTTTATTTACCTAACTGTGGACCTTAAACATAAAACACATACTCTTTATTACATGTACATATAGACATTAAAGAGAAAGCAAACATTTGACTGTGACAAAATGAAATATTATTTATAATAAAATTGATTTCCATTATAAACATTTTAGAATAAAAAATGAAACCCCATAATTTAGCACTCAAAAATATTTTTACCTTCATAGTAGTAGACTCTGTTTGTAAGGAGTTTATATAATTGCTGTAAAATATTTTATTGTCTTTTACATGATGATCAAAACAACGTTGGAATGCTTGAAAGAACAAAGCCTTTGTCTGTATTGTATAGCCTTTTAGGAAGTAATTAAGGTAGATAATTAACCAGAGGGTTATCCTTAACCTCTACTAACCCTGAGGTTAATTCTTAAAGGTTAAAGTCATAGGATAAGATTGTAATGCAACAGATTTTTACAATGAAAAGTGAAGTATTTCCCCAGCATCCACCACGAAACACCAGGTGAGCACATAGGAGAGGCAGCCAGGAAAATGGCCCCCAAGAGAGCAGTCAGTCAGCCTGATCTCACATTTGCAGCTTGCAGACTGGGGTGAAAATACATCTGTGCTGTTTGAGCTAGCTTACCAGGATTTGGTAACGTGTATGTCACCAAGCAGAGTGAGAAGAAATCTAGATATGAAACTGATTCCAGTAACTACTACAAACCCACCCTTCCTTCATCCTTCCTTCCTTCCTTCCTTCCTTCTTTCAAACTAGTATGTATGTAGATACAAGCATACCATAGCACACAGTTACTGATAAGAGTAGGACTTTTATATTTTTAGTATGTGGGGGTGGTTAGGGTGGGAGGGGGCCAAGACAAGAATTGTAACCAGAATGCAATACATACACATATGAAATTGAGAAGGAATAAATTACAATTTTAAAATTCCAGTAGTTGAACCCTCAAGATGTCACAGTGGATGAAGGCACTTGCTGCAGCACTTGACCACCTGGATTTGATTATCAGATCTTTATGGTAAAAGGAACAGAGTTTTCAGTCATAATCTTTGTAGTTTTTTTTTTGTGTGTGTGTGTGTGTGTGTGTGTGTGTGTGTGTGTGTGTGTGTTGGGGGGGGGAGGGAGAAGGTTTCTCTGTATAGCTTTGGCTGTCCTAGACTCACTTTGCAGACCAGGCTGGCCTTGAACTCACAGTGATCCTCCTGCCTCTGCCTCTCAGAGTGCTGGGATTATAGACTTGCACCACCATACAGATGACTCAGCTGGTTTTCCTGCATGGTATTACGAAGTAAACAGAGCAATGTAGGAATAAAGAATATAGTATCTAGTGCTCTTCCATGGCCCCAGAGTTAGTTCCTGCTTCCAGTGAGTTTCTCCCTGGCTTCCCTTGAAGATGAACTGTGATGTGGAAGTATGAGAGTAAAATAAACACTTTCTTCCTTATCACATCGGGGAAAATCCTAATAAGACACCAACCTCAGACAATGTCTACCAGGCACAGGCTTCCTGTGGGGATGTGTCTTTCTCCAGACTTGATGATGCAGCTCAGACTTCTTGCTTCACCAAAAGAAGCTCCCTGTATTGCCTGTCTGCTTTGTGGATAACACGAAGTAATTTCCACCACTATATTTTCAGTTCTGAATTACTCCGTTTTAATATTATTCACATTGTTCACATGAGCTCTGCCTCGCAGACTTCTCCACAGTCAAGGTGCCACTTTCATAGTTCAAGATCAAGCTGGAGCATGAAAGTATTCAAGGCCATCATTGGCCACTCACTAAGGTCTCACTCTGCCAAGGTCTTGGCAAAGCTTGTTTGCTAAAGATCAAGGGGTCTCTATTTTGTACAAGGTAAGTGAATAAAAATAGCCTTATGTATATCAATGAAGCCACTTGCCCGTGAACAAGGCTTCTGTAATCCACAGTGATCTGCCAAGGACAAAATTCTACTTAGGCAACACGAAAGCCTCAATGATAAAGCTACCAGCCAAATTTTTTCCTTCTGGTATTTTTTATTCCTCAAACTTGTATTTAATTTTCTTCAAGGTTCTCATGTGCCATGTGCCAGATACTAGAGTTTGGCAGAAGTTAATGAGTAACAATTTTCTTTTCGGCATTAATTCAGAATCAAATGAAATTCAGGAGACAGGGAAATGAAGAGTCAAAATATCCTTTTTTTTTTTTTTTTTTTTTTTTTTTTTTTTTTTTTTTGGATAGTGAGGCAATAGAAACTGTGGCTCCAAATATCTTACTAAATGAGCTTGCTCATATTCTCTTCCTGAACTGAAGGAGCAAAAAAATTACTGCTGTGCTCTGAGCACATGCCAATATGATAGCAAACATCATTTCTGAAGTGAGAAACGGAAGATTCTAATAATCTGAGAAACTGTTTATTAATTTCATGCTGCAGTCAAAGAAGTAGATGCTCTTAGAAAGGTATAGCCGGCATATTTTTCCCTCAGTCCTCTTATTTTGAGGGTGATGATAATAATTTGAATATACTAATTTCACGGGATAGGAAGTGGAATCTGCACTATTGAAAGTCTGATTAAAAGAAACAGCCTTGATGCTCATTGAGACCAGTGCTTCTAAGCATGTGGTGGGAGGAAATGGGTTACATTCAGAGTAAAGGGAGGAAAGTTTCTTTCTAGACTACTTGCCCTTGCAAATGTTTGGATAATTACTGGATGCTTTCCCGTAGACGTTATTTTAAGTGAATTAGAGAGGTGAATATTTGTGGATCAATATGATCTATTCTTTGTGCCTGAAAAGACTTGAAAATCATTAGTTTTGAGACAGTTAAATAACTGCTGTGGTAGAAACATGAAATGTCCCCCACAAGTAGAAAAGTGGTTTTTATTTCCTCATAACAGGGAATGAGATGACAGACATACTCAAGCTTTATGAATACATGGTGTTGACTGAGCCCAGAGAGTTTCTATCTAACTATCCCTAGGGTGTAGGCCTAGGCCAGGAAGCTTCTAACCACTATACAATCTAATCTTCTGTAAGCCCTGACCATGAGCTAAGCCAGGCCTAGAATGTTTTCAGTCTCTTAGATTCAGTGTTGAACAAGCTCATCCTTTCTAGTTTTTTTTTTTCCTGAACTCTGGCAGGCTGGTTCACCTCAGCTGTTCTGGCTCAAAACTCCTCTCTAGGCTGACTGATTCAAACCAGCTTCTCTCTGCTTCTTACTGAATTGTTCCACTTGGAAAAAATGCCTCTGACCTCCATAAACTGAACTGCACAAACTCAGTTTCACTCAACTGCACTGCACTGAACTTGGCGAACTATACAGTACTCCCAAACTCTACTGTACTGTCTCCAGGAACTCTATTTGTCTGTCTGACTGCCTTTCTATCTCTGTCTCTCTATTTCTCTGTCTCTGTCTGTCTGTCTCTCTCTCTGTGTCTGTCTGTCTGCCTGTCTGTCTGTCTGTCTGTCTGTCTGTCTCTCTCTCTCTCTCTCTCTCTCTCTCTCTTCTTCTTCTTCTTCTTCTTCTTCTATCTCTCTCTCTGCACTGCTCTTAAGTAGTCTCTCTCATGAGTGTGTGCTGAGCATATCCTATCTCTGACTCATTCTGTCAAATGCTTCTCTAATTAATCACTTTGTCTGCCATTGAATTAGACTTCCTCATTTGGGGTTGAAGATATATACTAAGGGTGTGTCTGTATTCTAATAGGATCATACAGACATAGGTCTTTGGATGTGATCCCTTACCAGAACAGCCATGTTGCTGGATTAAAATTCCTGTGTATACATGGCTAACCATTTGAACACTTGATCTCCAGCTAGTGGCACTGTTCAGGAAGGTTATAGAACCTTCTAAGTAGTATGTAAATTTTATGGAGGATGCACATTACTGGGGTTGGGCTTTTAGGATTTATGGCCTGGTCTCACCTGCTTCTTCCTTGGGTGAATGCAGTATGATAATCCAGCTTTCTGGTCCTTGTCATTGCATCCTTTGTCATTACTTCCCAGCTGCCTAAGATCTATTGCTGTGAGAACCTTTCATATTCTCTCTTTTTTCTCACCTCAAAAGAAAATAAAACCCTTAACTTATATAAGGAATCAGGGAAGTAATGCTCCTACCCAGTTAAATCCTATGAGCCACCAGAAAAGTCCACATTGTGTAATAATGCTAGAGGTGCACAAGGTATATATGGCCACATATACCTTGGCCATATTGAAAAGCTCTCTAAATGGACTTAAGATTGCTCAAGAAGAAGGAAGCTGCCTGGTAATGGAAACCTAGCCAACTACCTAATGAAGTCATGGATTTTTGAGAAGAACCACCACTTTACTAAACCAACATAATCCCCAACTATGCCCTAAATAATTGTCCTTTACCCACAGAGAAATATAATCTTCACTCCTTCTCAAGGAACTTGTCTTTACAAAAGACAGAAACCATTACAAAAACCTACATCCAATTCAAACGCAGAGTTGTAGAGCCCAATCTCAATAGATATATCTACAAAACAACTCCCATATGCACCTAAGGCTCAGGAGCATTTCAGAAGAGGTGGTCAAAAGATTTTAAGAGCCAATGGATTAGGGAATTTGTTGTAAGACTGTTTTTTATTAATGTAAGAAAATACACCCATAAAGTCTCAGCAATAGGACTACCCAAATATAATCTGGATGAGTACACTAACAATAAGCATGCCAAAGTATATGGGGGAAAACCAGTGTGGCCTCAACCCTATACAAAGAATTATGGGTAACTAAGGACTACTGAGAATGGGAGAAATAGTGTTCCCCAGGGAAAATATATATCCATAGGTTATTAAAACCCAAGTTGCCTTACCTAAATCTTACATAGAAGTAACATTATACAGATTCAATAGGTAACATTGAGGAATACACACACACACACACACACACATATGCATGTAACAACAGTCAATGAAAAAAGAGCTCATGGATTTGAAACAGATCAAGCAAGGGTATATGAAAGGTTTTGGAAAAAGAAAGAGATTTGGAATTGGTGTAATTGTATTATCACATGTAAAAATGTGGAAAAAACAATAAAACAAAAACCAAGCTCTCCCCCAAAATAATCACAGGATAAGACTTTCAATAGAGTCACTTTTTTAAACATCCATTTTATACAAAAATGTAAGGGAATTTTAATTCAGCAACATGGTTACTCATCAACGGATCACATTTAAAGACCTAGGTCTGTGTGACGCTATTGGAATACAGACATTCCCTTAGTACACACCTTTAATGACAAACAATGACTTTTAATTGAGGGACAGGTAAAGTGACAAACCAGAGAAGGATTTGACAGAATGAGTCAGGATAGGATATACCCAATGTGTGTGTGTGTGTGTGTGTGTGTGTGTGTGTGTGTGTGTGTGTATGAAAGAGAGAGAGAGAGAGAGAGAGAGAGAGAGAGAGAGAGAGAGAGAGAGAGAGAGAGAGAGGTGGTGGATGGGGAGACAGACAAACAGAGAGGACAGAGAGAAGCTACTTAAGTGCAGGTTACCATGAACTCTGGTTCCCCATATTTGACCACGTCCCCTGGATGAGGAGACCTGGTGGCACTCAGAGGAAGGACAGCAGGTTACCAAGAAGAGACTTGATACCCTATGAGCATATACAGGGGGAGGAAGCCCCCCTCAGTCACAGTCATAGGGGAGGTGAATAAGGGGAAAATGGGAGGGAGGGAGGAATGGGAGGATACAAGGGATGGGATAACAATTGAGATGTAATAAGAATAAATTAATAAAATATATTTTAAAAAAGAAAGAATGAGTATGTACAATATGGAGGAGGAGAAACATACAGCACAGAAATACAGGAAATTTATGGATGATAGAGTTCTGTAGTTGAGTTCCATACAGTTGAGTTCCTGTAATTCCTTTCAGTGTATGTAGTTCAAAGGTGGTTTTTTCCCCAAGTGGACTAATTCTTTGAGAAGCTGGGAAAAGCCAATTTAAATCAGTCAGCTTAAAGAGGAGTTTGATCCAGAACAGCTTATTTGACCCAGCCAGCCAGAGTTCTGAACAAACTAGAAAGGGTGAGCTGACTCAGCAATAAGTCTTGAAGGCTAAAAACATTCTAGGCCTACGTCAGCATATGGAGGCTGGAAGCTAAAGCCTTCAAAGTCAGGGCTTACAGAAGATTAGATTGTATGGAGGTAGGAGGCTTCCATGGCTAGGCCTCAGGGTAGATAGAACATAGAAAGAAATGCTCTGGGCTCAGCCCAAACTATGCTTTTGTACGGCTTGAGAATGGTTCTCATTTCATTCCTTCCTCTGAGAAAATAAAAACATTTATGCTAAGACATGTAAGGATCATGCCCTGTGTCAAAGTCCAAGCTACCATAGTAGACATGGAAATGGCCAAGAGAGAGCAGGCAATAGTCAAAAATATAATTTCCAGTGCATCATCATTACAGTATAATTACTCAGATCAGGGCCATGTGATTTTTCTAGAAAAACAGAATTTTATGTTCCTCTTTAGATTCTGTATTTCCACAAACATCATGGGTGAATGGATATGCAGATTAAAATTGAGACGCATTTCTTGAGCATAGTTTTTCCTGTGATTTGATTCACGATTAAGAGTTATGTGTGTACTTGGCTGGAGAGATTGCTTGGTGGTTAGCAGAACAAGCTTCTCTCATTGTAAGGAACTCAGGTTTGGTTCCTGGCACCCACATGGAGTCTTTCAACTTTCTGCATCTTTATTTCCAAAGGATTCAAATCCTTCTTTAGCCTCCCTGTGCAGACATTGCACATATAGTAAAACACAAACACACATTAAAAAGAAATAAATATTTAAAAATATCCCATTTGACCACAAATTTTGGAAATTCCTTGTTTTTAATAGCTGAATAGTATTCCATAGTGTAAATGTACCACAGTTTCTTTATCCATTCTTCTATTGAGGGACACGTAGGTTGTTTCCAAGTTCTGGCTATTATGAATAAGGCAGCTATGAACATGGTTGAGCATATGTCCCTGTTGTGTGGTAGTGCATCCTCTGGGTATATTCCAAGGAGTGGAATAGCTGGGTCTTGAGGAAGCCCTATTCCCATTTTTCTGAGAAAGCACCAGATAGCTTTCCAAAGTGGTTGTACTAGTTTGCATTCCCACCAGCAATGCAGGAGTGTTCCTCTTTCTCCACACCCTTGCCAGCATGAGGTGTCAGTTGAGTTATTGATCTTAGCCATTCTGATGGGTGTAAGATGGAATCTCAGTGTCGTTTTGATTTGCATTTCTCTGATGACTAAGGAGGTCGAGCATTTCTTTAAGTGTTTCTCAGCCATTTGATATTCCTCTGTTGAGAATTCTCTGTTTAGCTCTGCGCCCCATTTCTCTATTGGGTTATTTGGTTTGGTGGTGTTTAATTTCTTGAGTTCTTTATATATTTTGGATATTAGACCTTTGTCAGATGAAGAGTTGGTGAAGATCTTTTCCCAGTCTGTAGGCTGTTGCTTTGTTCTCTTGACAGTGTCACCTGCCTTACAGAAGCTTCTCAGCCTCATGAGGTCCCATTTATTAATTGATGATGTTAAGGCCTGGGCTTGTTGGTGTTCTGTTCAGGAAGTTGTCTCCTGTGCCTATGAGTTCCAGACTCTTCCCCACTTTTTCCTCTAACTGGGTTAATGTCTGTGGTTTTAGGTTGAGGTCTTTAATCCACTTGGACTTGAGTTTTGTGCATGGTGACAAATAGGGGTCTAGTTGCATTTTTCTACATGTAGACATCCAGTTAGACCAGCACCATTTGTTGAAGATGCTGTTGTTTTTCCATTGAATGGATTTGGCTTCTTTGTCGAAAATCAAGTGAGCAAATGTGTGTGGATTCATCTCTGGGTCTTCAGTTCGATTCCATTGAACTAGAAATTGTCATAATGAGTGACTTCACACGGAAGCAAAAAGAGCTAAATGGTATATACTCACTTATATCGAGACACTAGTTCAAGGTGTACGTCCCCATGAAAAACTGTACCTATCAGGATAGTGGGTAAGAGGGGAGGACATCCTATTGAAACTTTAGGTGTGAGAAGCCTGGGAGAAAGAGGAAATAGAAGGATCCAGCGGGTCCTGGAAAACTACAGGCGAGTCTGGGCCCTGGGGTCCTCCGCAGACTGTGGCAACAGCCAAGGAAAAAATAGGCAGTAAACCTCGAACCCCTACCCGGACTAGCCGATGGACATTCTCCACTGTTGAGTGGAGAAGGAGATCTAACTTTCACACAAACTCTGGTGCCCCATATTTGAACATGTTCCTTGGATGGAGATGCCTGGTGGCACTCAGAGGAAAGATAATAGGTCACCAAGGAGAGACTTGATACCGTATGAGCATATACAGGGGGAGGAAGTCCCCCTCAGACACAGACTTAGGGGAGGGGGGGGGGGGAGTAGGGGGGAAGTGGGAGGAAGGGAGGAATGGGAGGATACATGGGATGGGCTAACAACTGAGATGTAATATGAATAAATTAATTAAAAAATAAAATTAAAAAAAATATCCCATTTGAAATTCAGGATATTTGTTTGCTATATGGATATGTTTAATGCCCAATAGAAAAATTGGTGTTATGGTCATAGACTATCAAGTCTCATCTTGGTAGCCTGCTTATTCTTTCTTTGAGTGCCATCGGGCCTCCCCACCAAGGGGAGGTGGTCAAATATGGGACACCAGAGTTCATGTCAGAGTCAGTCCCAACTCTCCACATAATTGTGGAGAATGTCCTGTCCTTTGGGTAGGGGGTTCTACCTGTCCATTGGGTAGGGGTTTGATGTTTACTACTTGAATTGTCATTGGTTAGTGCAATAGAGGAGGGGAGTAGGGTGAAAGCAGGAGGAGGGAGGAACGGGAGGATACAGGTGATGAGATAACAATTGAGTTGTAATCTTAATAAATTAATAAAAATAAAATAAAAAAGAAAACATTATCAATTAATCAATCAATAAATAAAAATTGGTGTTATAAAATAATTTTATACATTTTCACATGTTTGGGAAAAGTTCTGATTTCATTCCTTTTATGCTCTGTGATAGAAAAATGTCATTCTCTCCCTCAGTTTTCCATCCAGCAGCTGACACTTTCTCTTATTCATCCTTTTCTGTCTCAGTTTATAACCTAAGAGTCGCTTTGCCCCACTGGGTGCAGGGATGAATGAGACTCAAGAATGGCTAGCTTTTATCTGTCTATAATTGAGGTCTTTTTCTTCAAGGATAGTCATGATGGCTCTGTTGTCCAAACAAAGTTTTCTATTAGTTACACAATGGTAGGAAATATTGGGGTAGGTGACAGAGAGAAATAAATATAATATAACATTGAGCTTTTTCTTGATATCAAAATCATATAAAAAAAAAGTCCCTGCATATAGTTGGACCTGAAGATTAGGCCCTCAATTTCGTCCATATCAGTTGTCTTTAGTTATATTTCCATTGCTTTTAGGAATAAAAGCCTTTAAAAAACAAAAAAACCTCACTTGCTCTGCTAGGCATCTCAGATTGATAACTGTTCTGAGGTAGTTGGTTCCATTCTCATCCACTACATTTAGAACAAATTATTTTGGTCTGTACTGAGGGATTTGTAGCTGCAAGGATGACGTAGATGTATTATTTACATTTGAATTACGATCACAGTATAATAACAGCTTGCAAGAGAAAACTACCCCTGTAAATTAACGGATTCTCAGCTAACTAGAAAGAACTTTATGTATTGAAATGTTGGTTCAGTAGAGTTATCTGCACGTCTGAGGAAAGTCCAGTGAGCGTAGCATATTACAGAACATGCTTAATAACTAAATATGGATACGTTTGATCATGTGGCTCAAATGATCATAAACTGGGACTTCAGACACTGGGGTTAGAGTCAAGTCATCTCGGGTTTGAACCTGGCTTGCTCTATCCATTCTAGTTCTGTGCCTTTGTTACCTTTGCTTACCACCTGTGATTGACTTTCTCCTTGGCAAAAGGGGGCTAGTTACTGTGAACATCTCACAGGGTGGTTATAAAGTATAATTGATGCATATAAGGAACTTAACAATTTTGCTTGGTAAGCAGTAAACACTCAATAAACATGAGCCTCTATTATGATTATTACTTTCCTTATGCAGCTGCTGCTTCCAGCATATAATCTAATTATTCCAGGTTTCCCTTTCCTCAAATTGCCTCTTGCTGGTGTCATTAACTGCAGTAATGAGTCACATACCGTCAAATCCAGGTTTGCATCAAATGTTCCAGTTATTAACAAAGGACAGTAGCTCTGAGGGGTGGGGGCTTGTGGTTGTGGCTTTGCTGCCAAGTTCTACACAAAGATCTTAAGGTGGTAGACTTATCGCTAAATCACAGCATTCAGAGCTGGGGTGAGAATTTGGCTTAGATTGATCTGCAATGTGATTTTATATGGTTATCTTATAGATTACAAGGTTGAAATGGTTCAGGCAACGAATACCACCGTAAATGTCAATTTGTCACAAATTCAATGTTGGTGTTTTATCTTTATTTAGATAATCAATAGAAAGATGTTAGAACCCTAAGGCAATAAGTTATGCAAAGAATTTGGAGAGCGTGTGTCTGAACATGTCAGATTGACTCAGTTTTAAGTCATTTGGACACATCCTTCTAAATGAGGCTGCTGACCACAGGCAACTCCTGTAGCCCAGTCTGCTCCCTCCATCTGCCAAGAGTTTGAGCCTTTGATGGGTTCCGTGCCCTTTCTTCAGTTGATTGCTCTGCCCCATTACTGCTGACTTTAAAATATTCAAACCACTAATGTAATATGCAGCACCTGCAGACACCGTGAGATATTAGTTGGGTGGTAATGAAAATTGACTGCAAGTGTAACGACAACAGGTGAAATTATTCATAGGCTGCTCATGTAGCAAACTTAAGATATTAACTCAAGGAACATAAATGGAGCAAGTTCATGACAAATACGAAAATATCCCAAAACTGCTGTTGCAATAAAAGTAAATATAATAAATCTTTCCTGCAAATATAAT
The DNA here is from genome assembly GCF_964271855.1 of Acomys minous. NCBI lineage: Eukaryota > Metazoa > Chordata > Mammalia > Rodentia > Muridae > Acomys > Acomys minous. Next base: position 22,629,848 of record NC_140491.1, on the reverse strand, counting down.
AAGGTCCCTAACTGCAAATGTAATAAAAGCTATCAACAGCTGCAATGTGTTTGGAACATATTATATAGCTTTACACAGAATTATACCCCCTGCTGGTATGGCCGCAACAATGTCATGCTTTGTCTTTTTCCAATGAGTACAAATCTAACAGTCTACATGTTACCCAGTATATATTAAGAATGACAGAGCGTTAATACAAGCAGGTTTGGATTGGAAGTGAAATGCTCAATCCAGATGTGCTCTTTGGCCATTCTGCAAACAGAGCCAAAGGCTGTGGCTCTCCCACCAGGGGCTGAAATGCTGCCAGGAAATCTATACAGGGAGGTGAGGAATTGATGAAGAGCTGGATAACCTTTCTGTTGCTTCCTTCCATGTGGTATTAGAATCTGACAAGTGAATTGTATACGGGACTGAGGTTGTGAGAGGATGAGGGCTGGGGTCAGGAAGAGGTAGTAGGAGATGGTGTTTGGTAACCATCACATACTCATCAGGCATTACACTACACACGTTGCACCCTTCATCCTTTCCTATTTCATTCTCATTCAGTTCAGCAGATACAAGTAGGTCTCTACTAGTTTGCAGATACTAATTACATTACAGGAAGGAAGGGCTACATAACCAAGTCATCATTTCCAAACTTTTGAGACCCTTAAAGTCCTTTGGGTGACTAATACAGGGATGAGGTAATTCTAACACAATGAAATTAAATCCATCACCAAAGGAAGGAAAAAGTGACTAAGTAGCTTTAAGATATGGAAGAAAAGCTTCAGATTTCTTTCTTTATGTTTCCCTCTAATATTCAACTAATTACTTTTGATTTCTACTATTTATTGACTATAACACTAAGAACTGTAGAAATAGGTTACCAACAATAGCAATAAAACATAAGATTCTATGCCTTAAGCCTAACAAATTTTCAAACCTGACAGGTGCCTATGAAGTGAAAGTACATTTTATTCTAAATTATTTTATTATCACTTTCTTAAATATTATATAAGAAAAACATAGTCCATCACAGCCATTGAAGGAACTTGGTTCTCATTGTTTGGTGAAAACTGATCAGTGTAAGCATCTACTTCACTTGCTATCAGATTTTTTTTTCTTCATCATGTAAATGTAGATGTACACATGAGATATCTTTGCAAATCATAAGTATGCTACTTTGTATCTTATTTATATTATAGATATAATTTTAGTGTTACTTTACATCAACAAATACAATGATAACTTGTAATTTTAAACACTACATGAACAAATTCTCCTCAGTTAGCCAAAATTTAGGTTATGTTTTTATTCCCCATCATTCTTTATTGTCCCTAGGATGAGAAAAGTAAGTGGCCATCTCCACTCCCCATATCTTGGAGTGCTGCATGTAATAGGGTAGCATTTTAAAAAAAATTTTATTAATTCATTCTTATTACATCTCAATGGTTACCCCATCCCTTGTATCCTCCCATTCTTCCCTCCCTCCCATTTTCCCCTTATTCCCCTCCCCTATGACTGTTCCTGAGGGGGATTACCTCCCCCTCTATATGATCATAGGGTATCAAGTCTCTTCTTGGTAACCTGCTGTCCTTCCTCTGAGTGCCACCAGGTCTCCCCCTCCAGGGAACATGGTCAAAGGTGAGGCACCAGAGTATGTGAGAAAGTCATATCCCACTCTCCACCCTACTGTGGAGAGTGTTCTGTCCATTGGCTAGATCTGGGTAGGGGTTTAAAGTTTACCGCCTGTATTGTCCTTGGCTTACTGAAAATACATTATTTTCAAATACCATATATCTTGATCACATTTCCCCTCTTTCTGTTTCTCCCAGTCTTTCACTCTGCTCCCTTCCTCTCCCCTCCCTTCCCCTCCCCCTCCTTTCCCTTCCTCTGCCTTTCCCCTCCTCTTCCCACCCCTCCCCTCCAGATCCATTCAATAAGAAAGCATTTTAGGAGGATACTACCTATCACTTAAGACTGAGCTACTCTAAAAATATATAAACATGCAGGACTCTTGAGGATATCCCACATCATATGTGAAGGGTTCACAGACAGGAAAACAGTCATAGAGATAGGGAGGCGCAGGCATGGGTACTGAGAGGAGCTGAAATTGGGAGAGGAAAGGGGGTGAAGCCCTCACCCCCTGTGGAGGAAGGGCTGAGTCTCATTGCAGTGAAGCTTTATGGAAACCTAGGCTCTCAGCCATCAACTACATACTCTGAGCTTCCTCCCTACAGTCTGTGCGTGAGAGCTGTGAGTTCAGGTCCTGCAGATTGCTCTATCTCCTCCTTTTAGCTGGTTGCTTTAAACTGTTAAGGATTTCAAAAATTTCAGAGTTGTAGGCAGAGTTCTGTAGTTTCCAATTCTCCCTTTCCAGAGTACATCAGGTTTGCTTCTTAATTATCCAGCAGAGTTAGGAAGCATTTCTCAGATTTACAGTAGAGTCAAAAGTGCTTTTCAAAGACTCACCCCAGAACTAGGGGGTGGAGGGTCCTAATATTAGAGGACCACCAAATCAACATCTCCAATTCTTTTCTTCTTTTACGTTAAAGAAAATATTTCCCCTACTAGTTTGTAGTACATTTTTACATTGTGTGTGTGTGTGTGTGTGTGTGTGTGTGTGTGTGTGTGCAGGGGTTGGTGGGGTTAGCTTGTATTGTTCTGGCCATTATCTTGTGTGTACATATATTTATTTTTGAAATGAATTTTTGTTTAATTTCATGATGTTTTGTTTTTCTCTTCTTCACATTATTTTCGTTCCTTTTTATAGTTTCTTTTTGTATATTTTTCTTCTTTTAACATTCATCATACTATAATTTATTATAATTAACAATTCTATATTATTTCTGCCACTTTCTTGTGTGTGTGTGTACATGTGTAAATGAATCTGTATCTGTTCATTTGTGTGGTACATGTGTATACATGTATGGTTTTATGTTTGTACGCATGCATGTGGGTGTGACTCTGTGTGTGTGTGCAAGCATGCACATGTGTGTGTATGTGTGTGCATGTGTAAGTGAACCTGTGTCTGTTCATGTGTGTGGTACGTGTTCATACATGAATGTTTTTATATTTGTGGTGTGTGTCCATATGGGTTTCTCTCTCTCTCTCTCCTGTGTGTGTGTGTGTGTGTGTGTGTGTGTGTGTGTGTGTGTGTAGGTCAATGATTGATGCCAGGCATTTTTTTCAACCCTATTTGTTATTTTTTGAGATAGGATATATCACTAATAACTGACTCACTAACTTTGCTAGACTGGTTTGCTAACAAGTCACAGGAATTCTGTCTCTGCCTCCCAGTGCTAAGAATGCAGAGACAAATGTGTACATTGCACCCAACATTTTTACATGATTAATATAGTTCTGAATACACAGCAGGTATTTTACCAACTGAACATCCTCCACTCCTTATTTCTGCTACTTTCTTTGCTTTAGCTATTGATAGTGTTGTAATTCTTAATTGATTTCTATTGTTCCTTTATCTTGTCTATATTGTTAGCAGTTGTTTTTATGTTTTGAATGGAACTCAGATTTAACCCTCAAGAGAACAACTGGAAAGCAAATGAAAGTTGTGACAAGAGCAAACCTCTCATAAAAAGGCAAAAACAAAAACAAAAACAAAAAACAAAAAAACCAAAAAACCCACATTTCTCAAAATAATTTATCTAAGTGCAAACAGTAATAACTCTCCAATTAATAGTAACACAAATTGATACATCTACAACATACCTCTACTACTCAACACTAGGGAACCATAGGAGAAAAGAGGGCAGAAAGGTTGTAAGAGCCAGAAGAACAGAAGGTGATCTGTAAAATTTCATCTCCTAAAAAATGTCAGGGAAGTGACACCTATGAAGCTTCATCAGCATGGTGCTGAACAGTAGCCATGCTAATGTGGGTGGGGGTAGGGCAGCTCACTGGGCCTCATCCCTGGACAACAACAGACAACTAAAGAATGCTGATAGCACAAGAAATAGTCTTCACCAGGAAACAGCCTCCATATGGCTGTCAGAAACCAAGTCGTCATCCCTGAATTCATATGCATATAAGTAACTTTCTATGGACTGAATATGTGTGTGTGTGTGTGTGTGTGTGTGTGTGTACACTGTGTGTGTAAAATATATATAGGTCATATTTCTATAGATCACATTTACAACTCCAATGTAGCCTTAACAATATATGAAAAAACTATAAAGATTTTTATGTATTTTGCCATATCAAAATGGAAAACAATCAGCAATCATATCCAAACAAACTATAGAAACTGTATAAGCACATGAATATTAAATAAGCCATTGAGTCATCAGTTACTCAAGAATTTTCCTAGAATCAAATGCAAATAACTATGACAAGATCCAGGTACATCCTTCAGCATACCTGAACAAATTCAAATCAGCAGACAGCAGACATCCCTCCTAATCATGTTTTGGGGGACACTATTAATAGTAGTCAAGTAATGGAAAGGAATTAGCCTACAAATGGATCAATTAGTAAAGAAAACACAGTGTGTGTGTGTGTGTGTGTGTGTGTGTGCGCGCGCGCGCGCGCACGCATGCATCCAACGCTATAATCAGTAACAACTCAAAACAATTGCCTCTTTAGTAAATAGGTACATTATAACAGCAATTCACTACAATAGCTATTTATGAATATATGCAAAACATAGCTATGTGTGTGAAAATAACATAGTAAGGTCCACTTTTTTTTATATTCTTGAAAATTTAATAAAAAAATGAACTGATTTTAGCAAAGGGTTTTTACAAATAAAAAAACAGTTCACTTGCCAATAGCCTCTCAAAATAACCATTCATATAAAAGTTATACTGTATTTAATTTTGTAATTAATTTCACTATTTAAAGAATGCAAGGGGTGAGGCAATTACCTTATACCATTTAACATAAGGGACATGAGTATGACAGAGTATTGATGTTTGTGAGTGTATCTACAACCCATCTCCCATGCATACTGAGGATAACAATTCTATGTTTATTCTCACATCCATTTATTTGTTGTCCAGGGTGAAAGTTTGTTAGTCTCATCTGTGGCATATTAATTTCTTGTATGAGCTTTTGCTGTCTTTTGTTTCTCTACTGAATCTGGGGAAATAGGTTAGTAGACAGTTCTGTAATTTTTGATACATTTTGAAGACAGTAATCAAGAAGCTTTTGTTCACAATACTCAGGGCTTGCTATATAATGAAATCCTCTGATCTTCCTTTAATAGCTGTTCTGCGTGTTCCCACAAAATATGGAAGCCAACATTTTTAATGAAAATGGATTTAATGAATATCCATTATGTGCCAGGAAATCCCTGTATGATATAGGGTCCTTGTGAAAGATGTTCATGATTGATTCTCCAACATTGTATCCATTGACTGGCGTGTAATCATGCCTTAATCAGTCATTAGGAATGAACCCAAGTCATGTTAGCAAGTTAAGCTATGTTAATAAAATAAGGAACCATCCTTACAGTGCTTGGAAGTATAACTCATGCAGGAATTTTGGGGTACAAAATGGTCTTTGATGACCACTACCCTGAGTATTATTTAACAGCAGTAAAAGCATGTTTATTGTTTTCTTTTCATTGTTCTGTCAAGTTTTCATATAAAAATGCATTGACATGAAGTTGCTTAGAGCTTAAATGCCTTGTTCTGTGTCCTCAGGTACCACAAATTAGAACTGAACAAAGAATATGATCTCTACTGTATATGCACGTATTATATCATTATATTACTTTTCTTTCTCTAGCTTCTTCCAGTTTCACTTCTTAGTGCTCCTACCAAGCTCCCTTCCCCCGACATCAAGTTTATAGTCTCTTCTTTATTTGTTGCTACATACACGTATGTATGTATATATGTATGTGTGTGTGTATATGTATGCATGTATGTGTGTATGTATGTATTTGAATACAGACATTCACACACACACACACACACACACACACACACACACACACACACACACACTCACACACACATTTATCTTCTCCCAGTAGTTATAAGTTGCCTTTGTTCTTTGTTTAGAGGTGGAAGATTGCAAATTTGCCTCCACTGTACATTTACATGTCCATCAATAATGTCCATCAATATTGCCATAGCTCTGATGTTGGTGCAGCCAGTCTCAGAAAGACTATTTCACAGCAGACATTTTACTATTCTGTCTCTTCCAATCATCCTTTCCCCCTTTTTGTCATGTTTCCTGAGCCACATATTCTGGAGCTGTGATTGCAGACGCATCTTTTAGTTCTGGGCTCCCCACAGTCTGTTGATCATTGAACCTCCAAGCTACATTAATCTGTTTATTTTGCTATCTTTTGTGTGGCACAGAGTCTTTTATGTTGATATGTTCCATTTTTGTTCATTTTTTATTTACAACCCTTATGTCATACTCTGCAAGGACATGCGTTTTATTGGGACAGCTTCTTTTTTTTTTCTTCTAATTTTATGTAACACAGAAATCCTTACAAGATCTCAATAAATAATTACTAAAAGCTTACATATTTTAATATTTAAAACCCTTGTTTATGTTCAAATGCAGAATTTATCTGCCTAAATCTGCTGCTTGATTATGCTAATGGAGAGAAACAAAGAAGGCACACTCTGCAATCTGCAACTGACACAAAAGGTCATATATTGCATGATGCCTTGTACTAGATCATATTTGCTGAGACCATAAATTACAAGGTACTTGCAACATTAGAGATGGTGCAGCATCAATAGGGATGATGGAATGGCGGCTTCGACAAGTGTAAAGGAAAAAGAAAAAAGAGCTATCTATTCGTTTCCACTTATATGATTGCTGGGATGCCTCATGGAAGGCTACCTTCACCTTATTGACTGCCGACCACATTTCATTGTACTTACAGTCATTCTCATAAGGTATAAAAATGAATCCTCATCTTCTGACTGTACATCTTGGTAAAGGAAGCTAACGTAAGATATGGTTCCCTCTTTCTGGTGGAGAGTAAGAGCATATTTCCAAAAATTTAGGAGGATAGCTTCACCAAATATCAATGCATGTATCTCTCTAGGCTCTGGTCGTTCTATCTGCTCTGATTGTTCTATTAGTTCTGATAATTGTATTTGTTCTAGTATAGTTTTCCACGGATGCTTTCTTCTCAGCCTTCATATATCATTACATATTTTAATATATCTAAGTGGCTTTCCAACATCCCCATACTGGTGATATGATTTTATTATGTAACTTCAACATACCTTACGATAAAATTTATTCTGTGTGACCAGATCTCTTCAAAATAGACATGGTTTATTTTGCAAGGTATGGCAATGCATTCTTCATTGTATCCATAAGATTTAGGGTATAGTTTGCCATAACTGTTGATGATTTTGAAAATAAAAAAGATGATTAGAGGCTAGTGGCCTAACTGGTAGAGAAGTTGTCTAGCATGTACAAAGTATAAGTTCAAACCTTAGCACTCCAAATCGACAAATAAATACAAAATTATGGAACAAAAGCCAGTCATAACATTTATATAGAATGAAAGGAAGATGACACATTTAAGTAGGAGTGTTACTGGAGATAGAGAGGAAGCAAAAGCTTAGAGCAATACCCATAAGATGGAAGGGAAAACGTCTGCTGATCCCTCCACTACCACTGAAGCTTAAGAGGGGGAGTCGGGTTTAATGGAAGGCTCTCTGGTTTGGGGAAACAGCCAAGTATAGTGATACCTGGCATGAGATGGGGAACTCAGAGGGAGGGGTGTATTGCAGGGTGGCTGATTAGTGATGCTGTGTGACATCTGAGAAGGCTCAGAGTTGAGATGCTGGGCAGTCAGCAGTAACGTGATTTGCATCATGCCCATTCTGCCTGCAAAGTCCTTCCTCCCATTCTTCATGTTGGTAATTACAGGCTATTTTCAGAGCTTGACCCTGGGCCTCTGTCCTCTGGGAGCCTCTCCTAAGCTGTGGGCTGGAGGAAGGTGCTCTGCTGTGAGTCCGTTGTGCTTCTTTCTGGCGTAGCACTCGTTGTATCACACTGTCCCTGAGGAGATTGAAATACTTATTTACTTTTTAATGAAGACTTATGGAATCAATAAGACTGGTCTCTATAAAAAGAAAATAAATTGTTTAGTTCCACAGCACCAAGAATTAGCTCTCACTGTAAAAATGGAAAGGAAACAATATACCCTGACAATGTGGAAAGCACAAATCTTTATTAAGGCCAGATGGGTTTTTTTTTCCTTTCTCAAATCAAGGCCTGACACAACACAGCATTGAAGAAAACATCATCTTACTTTTAATTATTATTCTTCATCTCTGAGTTGTCAGAGTTAGATCATCTTCAGAATGTTAAGCCAAATTTGTTTAGCATTATTATTTTTTAAGGGTCTAGCTTCAAGGATTTCCTCACTGGTTGAAAGGAAATTCAGTACTCAAACCTACATATATCTTATAACACTGAAGTAAGTTTACTTCTCAACACACACACACACACACACACACACACACACACACTCTCTCTCTCTCTCTCTCTCTCTCTCTCTCTCTCTCTTGAAAGAGTTCAATAAGGTGATTCTTACTTTAGAAAGCAATCATGCTGGAAAGAAAATGTCCCCAATAAGAAAATTTAAAGTGACACTTGCAGAAGGATTTGTCTACTCTCAGTCTTAAAATTCCATTGTCAAGTCTTGGGCCCATCTGTCTGGTTTCAATTACTCCCCACAACAGGCAAAGTCACATGTTCAGAGGGGCTTTGAAAGAAAGATTATTCATAATAAGCGAGCATTCATTCAAACCACAGACATTTAACTGTACATCTAGATAGAGGTATTTATATACACCAGCTGTAAATAGCACATTATAGGGATCTGAGATAAACATACATTTAAAAAAAATCTCCTTCACTAAATATAGCTGGGTAATTGATGTTCTACAATGGTTCAGAATTCTCCTCTTTCCTTTTCATAATGTATATTCTATTGAGGGTGATATAGGCAGTTTCTACTCCATATTTATGTGGTGACAATAAGAACCATATAATTGAAATCTATCCCACATTGCAGTGATGGGCCCCAAGTAGATGAGCGGCTGATGATGCTGTTCACTTTTCTATCTAAGGTCTCTGGATATGCTGGTACCTGCTTTGTGAAAGCTCTAACTTATCTTGGTGGGGGTCAGATTTCTACACAATGGCTTCTCTCTCCTGGTTGTATCACTATAGTATGTAGGAGGACTTAAGCTCTGGACATCACAGAGATCTATTCCTCTGCCAACTATTGATCCTGCTTACAGAAAGGCACAGAGAGCCTAAAAAGTGCTGAGTGAGTAGATTTCTTTAAAAACACAATTGTGCTTCTTTGATTAGGAACTCTGGTACAGTAATTACTTTTCTTCAAAAGAAAGTTCTTAGCCCATCACAGTGGTAACAGACCTAATAAAGGCGAATGAATCCCTGAAGTTATTGGAGCTGATCTTCCAGCTGATAGAAGCTGTTTCCTTCAGTGGGGGAAAAGAACACATCTCTGGCCTTTATTTCCTCGTTATAAAACTCAAATGAAGTTGCAGTTTGCTATGAAACCCAGCATGCTCAGTCTCCTTCAAGCATTTCTAAGTGTACTTACAAGTACTTTGAATTTGAGTCAATTACCCATTGAACTTTAATTTGTTATTTAGGGGAATGAAAAAGTCTCATACTACCATATAAGTTGATTACATTGAGTGTAAGAAATACAGAGACTCCACCATCACATCACTAGTAGAGACCATGTTGGGCCCAGTAGTAGCCTTAAAGTGCCTTAGTGTGAGTATGCCTTCAGTGCAGGCCTTTGTTCTGTTTTAGAGGACCTTGGAGCTTGGATCAAGGACTTCAGACTATTTGAGGCAAGGGATTGATAAGGTTGTAATGCTTATCAAGTCCAGGACTAGAAAAAAGCCAGCGTGAAACAGCTATGGTGGCTTATGCCAGGAGACTTCCCTCCTAAGTTTATAAAACTGACTCCGAATGGGATAAGATGAGAGCCATACCCAAGCTTTACAAATACATGGCTTGGCCTGAGCCCAGAGCCTTTCTGTCTAACGAGGCCGAGGTCTACGGCTAGGCCTGCAAGCTTCTAACCTCCATACAATCTAGTCTCTTCTGCAAGCCTGGACCTTGAGAGATTTAGCATTCAGCCTTCATCTGCTGGCCTAGGCCTAGAATGTTTTTAGCCTCTGAGACCTACAGTTGGATAATCTTACCTTTTCTAGTTCTTTCTAAACTCTGGTTAGCTGATTAAACTATTCAGACTGGCTTCTCTCTGCTTCTCACTGAACTGCTCTGTTTGGAAAACTGCTTCTGAACTCTAAGAACTGGACTTCAAAAACTCAATTGCTCTCAACTGAACTGTACCAAATTGCACCAAACTGTAGTGTACTCCCAACTCTATTGTACTGACTCCATGAACTCCATTCTCTCTCTCTCTCTCTCTCTCTCTCTCTCTCTCTCTCTCTCTCTCTCTCTCTCTCTCTCTCTCTCTCTCTCTCTCTGTGTGTGTGTGTGTGTGTGTGTGTGTTTTGTAATGTTCTTCATCCCTCTGGCTCCTATAATCCTTCTTCCCCCTCTTCCACAAGATTCCCTGATATCCACCTAATGTTTGCCTGTGGGTTTCTGCATCTGTTTCCATCAGTTGCTGGCTGAAACCTCTCTGATGACAATTGGGCTAGGAATAGATCTGTGAGAATAACTGAATATAATTAGGCATTATTTCATTGACATACTTATTTATTTATTTTGGTTCTATCCTAGGTCTCTGGGCTACCCAGCCTCTGGGTCCTGGCCCTTTAAGAAGCATCAGAGGAGGACTCCCTCACATGGAATGGGCCTCAGATTGGACCAATCATTGTTTGACTGCTTCCACAATTTCTGCACTATCTTCACCCCAGCATATCTTATAGGCAGGACAAATTGTAGGTCATAGGTTTTGCGGCTGGATTGATGTCACAGTCCCTACACTGGAAGTCTTGCTTAGTTACAGGAGAGTGTCAGTTTACTTCATATCCCCATTACTGGAAGTCTTAGCTATGATCATCCTCATAGATTCCTGGGAGTTTCCATTGCACTAGGTTTCAAGTTAGTTCCTGAAATGCTCACCAATTCCAATAATCTCTCCTAGCACTCTCTCCCTTTATCCGTGTGTGTGTGTGTGTGTGTGTGTGTGTGTGTGTGTGTGTGTATGTGTGTGTGTGTGTGTGTGTGTGTGTGTGTGTGTGTGTGTGTGTGTGTGTTTGTGTGTGTCGGGGGTGGGGTGGAAGAGGATAGGGTAGGATCAGCAGGGATCAGGTTGTGGACTAGTTTTTAAAGAGTCTACTTCCATCTCTTGTTTCAGTGACTAAAACAATAATCACGTGGCTATGTTTAAATTGAAACAATATGGGAAGTACAATTCTACCCTTGAGTGCCTGTAGGAAACACAAGTTTGTATTTGTTTATGTATTTATTTTTGAGACATGTGCAGCCCGCGGTGGTGTGAAGTGTGCTATGTGGTTGGCCTTAAACTTAAACTGATGGTGATATTCTTTCTCCATTTTCTTGAATTCTGGAGTCATAAGGGTGCAATGAAGTAGAAGAGCAAGGTTCAGATGTTTGCTATAGCTTTGATTGGGCAATGTAGTTCTAGAGGTGTGGTTCTGAAAATATGGTTATCTGTTGTTTAGTTTATTTTCTGGTTGAGTTTGAGAGAGAGAGAGAGAGAGAGAGAGAGAGAGAGAGAGAGAGAGAGAGAGAGAGAGAGAGAGAGAAAGAGAGAGAGAGAGAGACTGTTAATCCTTTACATTATATATCAAGATATTTGGCATTTCAGACCACATGCAATAAAAGCCTAGTAGCATACTCCTACCCCATATGATAATGAACCCACCTCTACACCAAAACAAAAATTAAAGCCTATGGAAGAAGGTGTTTTTAGGGCATGTGCATGTCTCAACTTAGGAACGTTCACTAGTTTACTCAGGAGTCAGTTTCCTACATCTCTTTGTATATGAAAACAATACAAAATTTAAGGTCTCCAAACTCACTAACTTTCTCACTAAGAGAAAGGAGATGTTGTAAAAAGCTCTGCCATCCTGTTCAGCAGTGTTCATGTGTCACTGGGTGAACAACTTGTAAGATATTTGATATCTGAGAAGTCATGAGAAGAGAATACAGACCATGGGAGGCAGACAGTAGCTGGTGAGGCCCTCTCTCATATCTGTACAGAATTCTGCCAAAAGGCCCACATCATCCAGCTTTAAGAAGCAGGCTGAAATATTAATTGCGATGGCCCCAGTCACAAGGTCTGAGAAGTGAAATTGTGCCATGAGCCTGGAAGGCAGTGTTCAGTAGCAATGACATCTGTATATAGATACAAGCAGACGAAGAAGCCAGGAGCATCAGAAGACAGACAGTTTAGGAATGAAGTTCACAATACATTTTTAATACACTCTTGAAATTTGATATGTATATATTGGCCTGTGTGTAGTCCTTATAAAAATGGCTAATGACTCATTCAAGAAAAACTCATTTTTCTACCTATGTTCACAATTAGTGTTGATGCAGGCCCTGGAAAAAATCCTAGAGAAACAAAACAAAACAAAACAAAAAAATCTGCCTATAGTTGTTTATTGGGACAAAAATCTTAAGGATCACTGGTGCCTACTTGGTCTCCTGGCTCAGAATGCATCCCTAAAACTCATGGTTGTTACTAAGAGCATCCATGATTTCACATAATCACATACTACCATTATCCCTGGAAAGAAATTGGAATCTAATACAACATTCCATTTCTCTCTATGCCTTCACATTGCTGTGGACCAAGGAACAGCATTCTGAAGGATGACACCATAGAAATAGGGAAATCACAAAGAAAATGACCCTGATATTTGCCTCTCCCTTCTTATGAGAAGTAGGATCAGAAAGGTATTCTCACTTTCCTCATCTAAAAGCTAATACATTCATTCTAGAGAGGCCTTGTCCATAGGCAGGCACAAAGCAAACCACATCAGGGAGCTAAGGGGAATCCAGGCAAAAAAGACTTCACTGAATTACCCTACCCCAGTTTATTACCATTGGTGCATGACATTTTGTGACAAGCATGTCTCTCTGTGTGTGTATATATGTGATTGCATGTGTATCAGTGTGTATATGGTATACATGTATATATGGTACGCTTGTGTATATATGTGTATGTTGTATGTGTGCTTGCATGTATGTTTCTGTGTGATTATGATGTATGAATGCTGTGTATGTGTGCATGTGTTGTTTAAGGATTAAAGCAGAAGTAATCTCATTACTCTGCCAAGTAAAACCTGCCTTCTGGAAAGTTGGTTATTATATCCCTAATCCCATTTCTTAGAAGTTCAGATAGAGAGCTCCATTGAACTCGGTGGCCTAGAGCTCCAGTAAAAGCTAATCAACTGTGAACATTGCTTTATTCTACTGTGCTTAAAAGTAGGGGTTTAATATAAATCATTGGCTTCTGGTAACTCAAATTTAATGTATCTTGTTTTTCAAATTTACTGTTTTCTATTCATTTCTCTCCTGTAGTTATCCAACTGTGGTTGCTTCATTATTTTATTATAAAAATTTATCCAAGGATAAAAATTATACTGAATTTTGCATTTATTGACTTCAATTCTTAGTCTTTAAAGTAACCTTTTTGTTTTCTGGAGTTGTTTTAATTTACTTTCATGTAGCTTTTGCTTTACATGATTTCTTCAAATATTCTCACCATATTTTCCTTTCTCTATCTATTGTATATATTATATAATACATGTTAAAATATATTATTTTATATATCTATACATAACATATATGTTATTAACATTTTTATTTATTGGTTGATTCTTTGTGCATTTCACATCATTTACTTCAATCTCACTCATCTCCCCATCTTCTCATATCTGCCCTTTGCCCTTACAACTTCCTCCCCCAAGATAAAACACACACACACACACACACACACACACACACACACACACACACACACCACCACCACCAACAACAACAACAATAACCACCACCACCACAGAACCCAACGCTTAGAAAACATCTCATTGGGGAGCTGTAGTGGGTCACAATGTGTCCCACAGTATATGCCTCTGCCCACACATCTTCACTTGAAAATGTTCATTCTAATGAGCCACTGGTCTCGTTCAAGATCTCTGGCTTCTGTGAAACCTTCGATGTTGCATCATCTTCAGCATTTCTCCGGGTTATTCTGTTGTTACACTGTGTCTTAAATATCCTGCAGTTTTGGAACAGCAAGACTGGCCCTTTCAAGTGTCCCAACCATTCGCAGATGATATAAATTTGGGGGCGAACCATTTTAGAGCCTGAGACCTGGGTCTGGATGGTAGCAGAGTTGGCCAGCCCACTGTCTCTTCCTTATCCACAACACCAGAGCAAGCTTTTCAGCATTTCTGTGGCTGGGGCACGCAATGCAGTCTTCAGCAGGAGGCCAAGTCAGCTCTTCTGTGCTCATGCCCTCTGGGTCTGCACCTACACTTCCAGAGCCAGCTCCACTGTTCTGCCCAGTCAAGGCACAGGCCCATTCTCCCAAGTGTTGCAACCTGTAACGGGCTAGACCAGTAGTCTGGTCTCATATCCTTGAGCTGACATAGCTAACCTGTGCCCTTCCCAGGCAAGGTGCAGGCTATAGCCAGTAAGGAGGCAGGGCTAGCTCTCCTGCTGTCATGCCCTTGAGGCCCAGCTACCACAAGTAGAGAGAAGGAAAAGAGGAGGAGGAGAGAGGGCAACATCTCTACCATCTCAAGGCAGAACTCGTTCACCTGCATCCCCACTGCCAAGGTCAGCTCTTGCTGTGCTGTCCAGGAGAGGTGCAAGGCACTCTCTCCCATGTGCTCCTAGGGGTGGCAAGGGGCGTGGGGGTAGGGCAGGATATTGACATCACTTCTGTGCCCATGGCACATCATGGCAGTCAAGTAGTGGGGTCAGCTCTCCCACAGTCACTTCCTCGGGAAGGCCCAGCCATACTCCTGCCATCAGGGCCAGCTTCACTATGCTGCCTCTGGGCTGAGGTGCAGGGCCCACTCTCCTGAATGCTGCTACATGTGAGAGACCGGGCCAGCTCCCCAGACTGCTGCATCCAGTGAGAGGTGGGACCAGGTCTGCACAGCCCCTGGACAACTAGGTGGGTTTCCCAGAAGCTGCCAATACCAGGGACGTCCCCATGTTCTCTAGCGATAATAGGAATCATAGATGTAGAACCAACCCCTGGTCACTGCATAGCCACAGACCCAGACGTGGCCCTCAGCATCAGCCTGAGCTGGAACCATACCATGGCCCCAGGTATCAGGGCTGGCCACTCACAACAGGGCTGGCTACTCTTCTGAGTCTCCAGTTCCACTTTTCTTCACAATGCTCAAGCTACTCCACTTCTCTTTCCTTCTCATCTGATCACACCACATCCTCGCTCATTTTGGTGGCTCCCGTTGCAGGCCCCTGGGTGGCATCTTCCATCCACACTGCATAGTGTGTGGGTAAGCAGGTGGTTATTGCTCGCCTGTGCTGTGCACTGAAGAGCAGGTCTGTGGGTGACAGGGTGGTCCTCAAGTTTCTGTCATCACCCTTCCACACTGCACTGCCTGGATTTGATATGATTTGGTTTTTATGACTCCTCAGGCATAAACAGCTTTAGCCATCAGTCTAGATCTCAATCTAGGATGAACACATGACTGCCACGTGCTCTGCCTCAGTGATTTAAGAACATCACCACCAACAAGGTTTCTCTTTGCCCATTGCCAGGGAGTTAATATCATTTTTATGGATTGTTTTACTGATAAGTTTGTGGCCAAGTTGTGATAATTCAATAAAGTATATAGTATTTTTTTTACTTTATTAATTTATTCTTGTTACATCTCAATGGTTATCCCATCCCTTGTATCCTCCCATTCTTCCCTCCCTCCCATTTTCCCCTTACTCCCCTCCCCTATGACTGTTCCTGAGGGGGATTACCTCCCCCTGTATATGCTCATAGGGTATCAAGTCTCTTCTTGGTAACCTGCTGTCCTTCCTCTGAGTGCCACCAGGTCTCCCCCTCCAGGGGACATGGTCTCAATAGAAGAATGGATAAAGAAACTGTGGTACATATACATTATGGAATACTATTCAGCTATTAAAAACAAGGAATTCTCGAAATTTGTGGATAAATGGATTGAGCTAGAAATGATCATAATGAGTGAGTTAACCCAGAAGCAGAAAGACTCAAATGGTGTATACTCACTTATATCTGCTTATTAGGCCAAGGGGCATGTCCCATAAAAGCCTTCACTTACCAGGAAACTGAGACAGAGGGGAGGACATCCTATTGGGACTCTAGAAGTATATAGTATCTAATGATCAAATATAGGTAGTTAATAGTTACACCACTTAGATGCTTTTAAAATAAGGTTTTTACTTTTTAAAATATATTTTATTAATTTATTCATATTACATCTCTATTGTTATCCCATCCCTTGTATCCTCCCATTCCTCCCTCCATCCCATTTTCCCCTTACTCCCCTCCCCTATGACTGTGACTGAGGGGGACCTCCTCCCCCTGTATATGCTCATAGGGTATCAAGTCTCTTCTTGGTAGCCTGCTATCCTTCCTCTGAGTGCCACCAGGCCTCCCATAAAGGGGATGTGGTCAAATATGGGGCACCAGAGTTCGTGTGAAAGTCAGACCCCACTCTCCACTCAACTGTGAAGAATGTCCTGTCCATTAGATAGATCTGGGTAGGAGTTTGAAGCTTACTGCGCATATTGTTCTTGGCTGGTGCCATAGTTTGAGCAGGACCCCTGGGCCCAGATCTGCCCATCATAATGTTCTTCTTGTAGGTTTCTAGGACCCTTTGGATCCTTATATTTCCCCATTCTCCCATGCTTCTCTCAACCAGAGTCCCAATAGGATGTCCTCCCTTCTGTCCCACTTTCCTGGTAAGTGAAGACTTTCATGGGACATGCCCTTAGGCTGGTGTGCAGATATAAGTGAGTATATACCATTTGAACATTTGCTCAACCATGTTCATAGCAGCCTTATTCATAATAGCCAGAACATGGAAACAACCTAAGTGTTTCCTCAGTAGAAGAATGGATAAAGAAACTATGGTACATTTACACTATGGAATACTACTCAGCTATTAAAAACAAGGAATTCCTGAAATTTGTGGACAAATGGATTGAACTAGAAATGGTCATAATGAGCGAGTTAACCCAGAAGCAGAAAGGGTCAAGTTTTTTTTACTTTTTTAAGATTATAATTTTGTTGGGTGTGTTGATCTACACCATTAATCCCAACACTCAAGAAGCAGAGATGGACAAGGCCAGCCTGGTCTACAAAGAGAAACCTTGTCTCAAAAAAAAAAAAAAAAGACAAACAGAATACATAATTTACTTGCATAATTCCATCATTTCATTTCTTCCCTTTTCTTCCCCCAATAACTCCCTTGGACAACCCCTTCACTTAGTCTCAAATTCATAGCTTCCTTTTTTTGCAAAAAAGTGTGTGTGTGTGTGTGTGTGTGTGTGTAATATTTTTTTTCCAGTGCTATTTCTTCTTCATTAACCAAATGATTTCTTCTTTCCTAAGGAAGACTGTTTTTCTCTCAGTGTCCTTTAGTTGTCTTTGCTTCTTTGACCAATTTTGAGGCTTCATGAGCTTTCCCACTTCCACATTGCTATGCCATCATTGTTTTATTTGTTTGGGTCTTGTTTAGGCAGCCATATTGGAGAGATTGCGTAAGTTTATGCATCTCTGACATTTTTAGGAAACTCCCTGCCTTTGACTCTTAAAATCTTTCTGCACCCTTTTCTGCATGTTCTCTGAGTTTTAAGGTACAGGAGTTGCTTAGAGATGTGTAAACTGTAACTAGCATTCACAACTTTATCTTTTTTTTGGGGGGTGGTGGTTTTCTGTACTGGTCTTGCATTTTTATAAATTGACATCTCCATGATGTTCTGTTTTGAATAAAAATGGCCCCCATTGGCTCATATATTGCATGAGCCCAGTGGGTGAACTGTTTAAGAAGGATTAGAACATGTGGCCTTGTTGGAAATGGTGTGACATTGTTGGAGGAAGTATGCCCACCTCTCTTGGCTAGGCCTATACCTGCTTCACAATAAAGCATAATAAAATCATTATTAATAACAACAATAATAAATAATCTTGGAGCTCCAAGTGGTGGTGTGTGCCTACACTCCTAGCAGGTCAAGAAGCCTAAGACAGGAGAATTTGAAACTACTTGGGCCTCAAAGAGGAAGGTAACATTGCACACCACTAATCATAGCATTTCAGAGGTCAATACAAGAACATTACTATTTCAAGGTCATCTTTAACAATGTAGGGATTTTGAAGCCAGTCAGGTCAATCCCAAGCTGCATCTATATCTCTTCCTGAAGGCAACCCACTGTTTATGTATGTTAACAGTATTACATTTTCATAGACCAGTAAGAGTTACAAAGTTCAGTGTTGTATGGGTCCACCCACTTTGCTGTAACACTGATTTCCATTGAACCTTTATTTTTATCTTTCATTACCAACAGTGTACTTTTGATAAGGAGATACTTTGTTACAAGTATTTACATTTTAGTATATAAGACTTGTCAAAGGCTTTTGTTTCCAAAAGATATTTCATGAATGAAACAGTTTGAAGGAGTTTATCTCTATGAGCTAAAATTAGTCTGAGATTCTCTTTATCTTTAGAGGGGAATTTTATGTCACTGACCCTGAGATTTAGGTTTCCATGAAATTTCTTGGCAGCATAAGATTAGTCTGGTGTCATGAAATGATGTACGTAAGTGGACTTTGCAGCAACAGTAAATCAACCTATACCAATAATTATCATTCCTGTCTTTTATTTCCTGGTTGCCTTGTTTGGATCTTGTGCAGTTACCTGCATCTACATTTTCTTTTTTCTTTTATAAAAAAAGAAATCACAAATAAAAGACATTCTCGTGCTTAAAATTGAGTGAAGTATTAGTAATAAAGCTTGTTTAATATGATGTTAAACACAAACGGGCAGCCTTTAAGTCTCATTTGAGTGCCATTGCCTTAATGAAGAGAGATATTATTACTTTGCTTATAAAATAAATATTAGCCCAAAGATATCCAACAAATTGTAATTTTTTTGAGAAATATTTTAAAAGTTGGGTTACATATAGGCCCCAGAGGCTTGCATACAGACAGGTCTGCCAGAAACCCAATGTTTCTCTAAATGTAATACCTTGTCTGACTTTCACACACTCAAGGTCATTGAAAAAGCAAAGCTGGGATTCAAATCCAATTTGGTGCTCTGTAGACCATAGCATACTGACTCAGAATTTGACATTTTGTTCATCTCTATGTTTATAAGATGACTAAGATAAAAGACCCAGAGAAATCTATGAAAGACTCATTTTACCATTGGTGAAAAGAATTTGTGGTGTACTTGAAAGAAAAAGACAACACAATAAAATAAACAAATGACTTTGTGTTTTAAAAATAGTATATCTCACTAGATGTCTAAAAGTAATGACACAAGAAGCCTGGCATTATCATGAGAATGTAAAGAATGGGTGAAATTGAAACTGAGTATGACAAGGGAAAGTTTGACACTGTCAGCAGTCTGTAGCAGAAACTTCTTTTTTTTTAAATTTTTATTTTTTAAATTAATTTATTCATATTACATCTCAGTTGTTAGTCCATACCATGTATCCTCCCATTCCTCCCTTCCTCCCACTTCCCCCCTACTCCCCTCCCCTATGTCTGTGTCTGAGGGGAACCTCCTCCCCCTGTATATGTAACAGAAACTTCTAGAATCCATGATGAGCAAAGTAGGAGGAGGTGGTAGCCTAGAAAATGATCAATGCCTGAAACATTCTGGAGATTTCTCCACTGAAGAAGGATTTTCAAATCTCTGATCTTTTTAGTTCAAAATGAATCCCAAAGGACAAACACTCAGGATCCTTCTTCCTTCTTCCTTCTCCCATTGTGACATCTAAGCAGAAAAGTAATGGGGCCGAAATGTATGCTGGGATCTCTCTACTGAAGACTAATCCTTTTTTCATAAACACATAATACATATGAGATCATCTATAATAGACTCAGAAGATCCAGAAATTTCTTTATAGTGTCTACATTGCATATCATGTAACCAAGAAAATGGATTTATTTTTCAAGAAAACAATTGTGTATTTTATTGGGTCCATCAGTTAGCTAGTCTTCCCTTGAACTAGACTTGCTCTAGTTTCCTATCTTGAATATATATAGAATTCTAGTTTTATTGTGGATTTCAAGTTATTGCTGAGTTTTCATTGACATTCTCAGAAGCTGTGAGTATTGGTCACAGTCATGTTTTGACTAAATAGAGGAATTGTCCACAAACTACTTTGTGACCCCTTTGGCCATGGGATAAAATAAACTATTATTTTTATTAATAGTCACTATCGTATCGTTATTAATTTCAGGCAACTTATTTGCTTACCACTTTCATGAAGAGATTTAAAGATTCCGCTATGCTCCTATTGTTTTCCACCTGAATTCCTCCCTGAGTAAAATCATATACATGGAGGTATCTAATACACACTGTGGGAATGCATGCATGGATATCTCTGTTCTCTCATTTTGAGATACTGTGTTTCATATTAGCATATTTTATATTATGATAGCTTGGTTTTATTATAATTTTTTTTTTTACTCAGGAGATTCTTCTAGGAACTTCTGACCTGCAGGTTTTAATTTTACCCTGAAATTCATGTATTCATCTCTCCAAGCTTTATCTGCATATTAAGGTTGGGCTTTATCAAATGCGTCTTGATAAATTACTTTTCATGATATTAAAACAAAAACACTTATTAGCACAGGCTCTTTCCCAATACTATATTTTATATGAATGATGCAAGATAACCACCTGACACATCTATGCAAAGATCTCACATCTGTTTTACAGAGGAGGCAGATCAACAAATAGCAGGTTTTCTGTGGTCCTCGTTGTGGTGACAAGAAGTTGGACATCTGAAAATACAGCCATTTACAATTTATTTCTGCTTATTTGAGGGAATTGTATTCAAAGTGCTCAATTCCATAGTGTGTAAAGGTAATAGTAATCATAAATTGCTTTAGAAAAGTTCTTCTCTCCTAACAATCAACGCCCCCACTGCCACCCACCCTCCCATATGAAGGTGGTAGAGCTCCACTTTTTAAATAACCTAGGTTTCTTTTCTCCTTGGGCCATGCATTTTACAATCTATTTGGTGAGTTCTGTTTGCGGCTTATTTGGATGTTTCCATGCCGGGGTGGGGAGGTTGGAGGGTGGGGGGAGGGTGGGTTTCTTCTGTGGAGCCACCATGTCTAACTCAGATGACCTAGTGACCCATTCTATGGTGGGTCTCTAAGGAGTGACAGTTTGAGATGGAGCATATGTACCCTGAAAGCTTTTCAGGGACAACAGAATATATGTTTGTTCTGATTGTCTCCAACTGCCAAAGCATTACGGGGACAGGGTCACTAACAATAGAGCTGCCTATTGTTTTTCCTGTAATATTTTCTCAGGCTTTCTGAGTGGCAGACCCTGGGGAGACTAAATTACCATCCTCAACTAGTGACTCAACTGCTCCTTTTGTCATTCTGCATAATTGCTGTCACCCAGGTGAAACTAAATTGTTTTTTCCCCTTGGTGAGTTCTCCCACACTCAGATTGGAGCCCTTTAGGCCAGACAAGCCTGGGGAATCTGGACAGATAGATGTAGTACGGCTACATTAATAACTCCTAGTAGGAGTCTTTGAATACAAATGCCAAACACACTGAAGACACTTTTTTAACTAACAGCATTTGCCTTTTATTCAGAAAGTCTAGAAGTTATGATAGGCTGGGCTGCATGGGGTAGTTGAGAAGATTTCATTAGCTGATACCTTAGTCCAGTATGTGGCTCATAATAAGAATGCAGTATCAACTCTTACTGACTCATGATATTAGGTATTTAGTCATCATGACCCTCTCTCAAGACACTCGTTGTAAATTCTCCTTCCTGAAGATGAAGCTCATCACTCCTGGAATTTAGAATTACGTCTGTTTAGCTCTAAAGCAAGTGGGTGTTAACTTCCAAATGCTTTTCCTAACTTACCTACTGACTTTGGCCAAATTAATCATTGATGAAGCTGGTGATACAGGGGACAGAAACAATTTCTGGGTAGAGTATGAGTGACCAGGCTTATCAGAGCGCTCCATTATTTGAATGAATTATTTCAATATCGTATAAAACTGAAGTTTGATGCAGTAATACAGTTAAGCACAACAATCAGTTTTGAAAACAAAATGTTTGTTGTTTTTAATCAAAGGTCTGTGGCTGACTGTATAGATATTGATCCAGATACAGATATATAGATAGATGATAGGTAGATAATACTTACCATGCAGTAATAATAATTAAAACAACAATAATGATGGTGGCAGTAATAGCAATGATGGCTTTCTATTCTATACACCTGTGGTATGTCAGACATTGTTCTAAGAATCTACTATCATCGCCCCAGCTGGTTCTAATCAGATAGGTAGCATTATCATCCCTGACTAACATATTATAAAACTTAAATGCAGATAGAGTGATACACTAAAAGTTACAATTTCTAATCAGAATACACATGATTTGATTTCTAGGCTGTGAGGAACTCTGATTTGTGTTCTTTTACACAGACAGTAAGTCGATAATGAGACCTAAGTGCAACACCCCCTTTTCTCTTTGTTGTTGAACATGTTCAAGTGACAACTTGAACCCACCTGTTTAGTTGCATTTAAGTAGATCTTTTATGCAACTAAGCACACACCAACAAGATTTTAGAGTTCATAATTTCCATAGAATTTCATGTGACATAAATAGGCAGTGCTTAATAAAATAAATCAGAATAAATATAATACAAAATATACTCACTTCGGAGGATGGCATGGTTTAAACCAACCTGGGCTTACAAATAGGTATATTTCCAGGCCAGCTACCTCAACTACATCTCAGTTTATTCTCGCTCTTCTGACCTCCCTCCCTTCCCGCTCCATCTGTCATGCATTTCCGACTTAATTGCTTTGAGTTACTCTAAATGAGAAGGTCTAATTCACCTAATGTTCTTAATGCATTTAGCTTGATAACAAACACACATTCCCAACTCCTGACAATGCTCACTGGAATAAAAATAGGCAGTATGATGCATCTATTTCTCGACGAAATTTCTCTTATGCAGTCTTAAAGTGTGCATAGGCTAAGTTCCAAGTTGATACACTTGTTTGCTTATTTTAGTCATGTGAGTAGCTATTTTCTTCTTGAGATGTGCATGGCAAAGCCTGGCTGCATTCTCGTCCTGTGGAACTAAGATGAGCAGACTATGAGAAAGACTCTCCCCGGTGATCAGGCAGCAACACTGGTATTTTCTCATGGTCTGTGTAATATTACATGCTGGGGCCAGGGAGTTTGCAACTGCCTTGGCAGTCACAAGAAGAGTTGATGGTATGTAGCTGAGAACACCAGCCACTAGTTATTGATCTATCAACCTTGCAGATATAATGATATGGCCCGTGTGCTACTACTGAGCCTCCAGCTGCCAGCCTGTCTGGTTTCCATGGGGAAAGCCCTCAAATCATTCCTGCAATAGCAGCAAAGTGCCCCATTACCTGAAATCGAAAGTTAGGGGGAAAAAATAGGAGAGACAGTATTTGTTACTTGTCTTCTTGGGGGTGGAGAGTCAAATTTCTTTAAGAATGTGAGCCCCTGATGGACTGACCTACTCCAGTGACTGAACCTACACCAGAAAGTATGTGGACAATAAAATTAGATTAATGGGTTGTTAAATGAATATTTTGAAAATGATAACGAACTAGGGGAAAGGGAAGTGGGGGTGAATCTAGGAAAAGTTTAATGAAGGAGTTGGGGCTGGATTTAATTGTTCAAGATACACTGTATTAAATTCTTAAAGACTTTTTTTTTATTATTAAAAATGTAGTGTGGTTTGAGTTGGACACAGAAATACACTTATTCTTTACATTCTATACTTTATCCCTCTTATAGAACCTGGGCAAAACAAGCCCACAAACAAAAAAAATCAAATGGTGATGTTAAGCATTTGGGCTTCCAGAAGATAAGAAATATCAAACTGACTCAACGCAAACCTCTAGTTAATTCCACTGTAATTTCCTCCGTAAATAGTTTGGGGGCAGGAACAAGGAAGAACAGGGTAACTTGGCAAGTGTGCCTATATACCTGATTATGTGCGAATGGGGTTCAGGGTAGCATCCATTACACCTCTGTTGATAAAATCAGTAGAGATGGAGAACTGTGCTAGTGTGTGTGTGTGTGTGTGTGTGTGTGTGTGTGTGTGTGTGTGTGTGTGTGTTTTGAGCAAACCACAACACTGAGGGTTTGACTGCTATGAGAAAAGGGCACATTTGTCAGACTTCTCACTTCAATATGTGTGTGGAGAGTTGGTAAATAAAATACCTGAGTAGATATGACTTGCCCTGGCGTCCAGTAGCTTGAACCTAAAGCTTCGCCCTGCAGCTTCACAGGTTTTCCTTCGGCTTATAACAGCTTTGTATTGAGTGAAGATACTTGAGAGTCGTTGCCCTGAAGAAAAATAGCTGAAAAATCAATTTGCCTACTGAGAAGTGAGCTTCACAGGTGTCAGGAGAAAAATGAAGTAAATGTTGATAAATGTGTTTCAGAGCCATTCAGTATTCCTACCCACGGTGTGATTTCAGTGTTAATTCTGGTGTAAAAAAATCTGAAAAACGAAGGATGGATGAGTTTGTGGTATATCTGCTTAACACATATTAGTGAACATCTTATTTTTACAAAGTGTCAATATGATATTTGGAAAAAAAAGATGTATTGAAAGCAAGTTAGACAAAAATCATTAGTTCCTACCTACATGTTGTGGGATACATTTTTAAAAAGCCACTGAAAGTCTTGCCAGTAAATCTGTTTCAACTGTAGGAGGCTATAGGATCTCAAACCAAAGTAGAAGGCATATCAAACATATACTTGTGGTAAACGATTGCTATCCTTTTTGGACAAAAGAATTCCCAAAGCAATCTATTTTGAGATTTTTCTAAAATAGCTTTTAAAGACATGATTAAAACATTTTCTTTGGTTTGAAAGGAGAGAAGGAAGAAAAATAGAAAGAGAAAGAAAGACAGAAAGAAAGAAAGGAAGAAAGAAAGAAAGAAAGAAAGAAAGAAAGAAAGAAAAAGGAGAGAATTGAGTTCATAGCTTTTATGACAAAAGGAGAAGCTAGTCATTGAAGTAGAGGTGACATTATTTTACCCCCATAGAGGAAAATAATCAATCCTTAGTAGCAGGATCTTACCATTTAAAAATCTCTTCCTTTATTTTTATTCTTTTTATCATTCTTTACCAAAAAACAAAAAACAAAACAAACAAAAAATTTAAAAAACCTTTTATAAAGGAGAGATCAGGGTTATTTTCATCTCTTCAATAACACTTATTGTTTCCTCAACCAAATCACATTACTTTTGTGTTACTGAGTGTTGCATAATGATGTTTCCATTAACAATGGGGTGCTCAGCATGCTGGTCCTGTGTAATTTTATCACATAGTGACGTCATAGTCAATGTAGTTTGTGGAGCAGTATGATTTCACGTAACAAAGCAGTCTACCAATGGAACTTTAAGAACCTATCAGTGTCCATCATTAAGAAATACACAGCTGTATTTTGTCTCTTTCTCTTTATTTAGGCTTAAATTACCTACTGTCTTTATAGAGAAAAGCCAGTAGGACTCTAATGGTAGGTTTCTTTACTATTAACTATTTTATAGCTACATAACTTAAACTCCATTTTTCCTTTATTATATTTTGCAAACCATCTTTTCAACATGTGATACACAAAATTTCAAGTTATTCATTTAATCACTAAGTTATACTAAATCCATATATGCCATTTTTGGATATGGCATGACAAATTTCAAAACTTTTTTATGCTTTTCTATTTACGAAATTGTGTTTTTTAAAGACATGACAACCAAAAAGTTAATAATGTATACGATTATTTGTGAAATAAAATCTTTGCTATGAAATCCGATGTCATGATACCACAGAGTCAGCCTGTTTTCAACTTTCGAGGCCTCTGGAGTGCAAAGGTATTTATGGCCAAGGCTTTTTTCATAGAATGTTATAGACCTACTATGCCCTTGTATCTTTTCAAGTGCTCATTTAACTCTACCTTTATGATACCTTCTGAAATCTGCTAAACCAAGTAGACCTGCTCTTTAGTCCTTCCTGTTGCCATGGTACATCTCTCAGATTGAATAACAGATATTTCTTTTTAAATGCATTTTAGTTAAAATACAATTACATCACTTCCCCCTTCCCTTCCCTCTCTGGAGTCTACTCCACATCTTCTTTCTGGAACTCTTTTGATGTGCCCCCATTCTCAAATTGATACAATCCTTTTATTTAATTATTATTGTTATTACATATAAACATGTGTTTGTGTCAGCATGTGTGTGTGTGCATGTGTGTGTATGTATGTGTACGTGCATGCAGAAATATATTAATAGAACCTGCTGAGTCTGCTTTTGTTGTTTGCATGCATCTGGTTTGGGGCTGACAACTTAGGAATAGATAACAATTAAAGGGCTTATCCCCTGGAAAGGCTAATTCTCCTTCTCTCAGCAGCCATTATTTGTCTTGAATTCTTTGCTTAGGGTTGGGACCCATGAGACTTCCCCCTTCTATGTTAGCATGTCTATTAATACTGCAATTGCTCTGTTATTTTTTTATGCAGACATGTCTATGATGTTTCACAGCACACTTCCTGTCATTCTGGTCTTCACAATCATTTTCCCACCTCCTCTTTTGCCATGTTCTCTGAGCCATAGATGCAGGAACTGTGGTTAAGACGCATCCATAGGGCCTAGATTCCCTACGATTTATTGGTCTTGAACTGTGCCCAATTGTGGTTTTCTGTGATGTTCTCTATTTTCTGTTAAGAGAAGTTTCATCAATGAGGGGTGAGTGTTGAAGGATTATTAAATATTTGATATTGGCTTATTATTTCAGTGAAGATCAGCCATTATTCCTTAGCCAGCTTTATACTCAAATAACCACACGGAGAGATGAGGATCTGTTTAATTTGCCTATAGCACACTGCTGTGCAGTAAACACTCCATCTTAAACCTCCACGATAGTATAGTTTTATCCCATTCTGATTTCACAATGTATACTTGCTTTTAAATAATCTGCTAGGCCCCGGTTCATTTCTCCTGATGTTTCCCAGTCTAGCTGGGCCTAATGGTAGATTTATTTTTAGATTTTGGATGATTTTTCATACTGATCTCAAGAATGCACCATTTGCATTCCCATCACCAGTGAACAAGGGTTACTCTTTCCTCACAATCTTGCCAGTGTTTGTTATCAGTCATTTTATTGAGCTTAGCCTTCCTAACTGGGATAAAATGAAATCTCACAATTATTTTGATCTTAGTTTGTGTTTCCCTAATGGCTAAAGATGATGGAATATTTTTGATATATTTTAAAATCATCTTTATTTCTCAATAGATTGAGTATTCTGTTTAGATGTCTAGCCCATTTTTTCAACTGATTTGTATTTGTTTTCTTGAAATTTTCTGGTGGTGTTTCCAGATTAATATCAGATTAATTAAATATTGTCCTTAGGACAAATGTATACTGGGCATAAATTCCATCCTTTCCTGTGAGTTTGCTTTTAGTTTCATGATAGCCCACTTGTCAATTGTTTTACTTAGTTCCTGAGTAAATAGAGTCCTATTCAGAAAGACTCAGAAAGTCCTTTCCTGTACCTCCATCTTGTAGTTTACTGTTTTCTACTAGGAGTTTCAGCATTCTAAGTGGCAAATGGATCTCCAATCTACTTGGAGATAATTTTTGTATGGGTGACAAATGTGGCCTATTTTAATTCTTCTACCCATGAATATAGTTTTCTGAGAGCATCATTTGTTGAAAAGGCTGTCTTTTCTCCAGTGTATGTTTTTTGCCTCCTTGGTAAATATCAGCTGATTGTAGTTACAAGTACTTAAATATAGGTCTCCCATTTTATTCCATTGGTTTATATTGGCTTATATTCCATTGGTACTATGTGGTTTTTCTTCTTATATGCTGTGGATCTTGAAGTCTGAAGTAGTAGTCTCTCCTGTATTATTCTTTTCTTGCTGAGGATACCTTTGGCTATCTGGAGTCTTTTTTGGTTCTGTACGATTTTGTTTTCTGTTTCTATTAAAAATACTATGGGTATCTTATTTGAAATTGCATTGAGGGGCTGGAGAGATGGCTCAATGGTTAAAGGCACCAGCTGCTCTTCCAGAGGTCGTGAGTTCAATTCCCAGCAACAACATGGTGGCTCACAACCATCTGTAATGTGATCTGATGCCCTCTTCTGGCCTGCAGGTGTACATTCAGGCAGAGCACTGTATACATAATAATAAGTAAATAAAATCTTTTTTTTAAAGAAAGAAATTGCATAAAATCTATACAGTCTTGTTAGAAGGATGATCATTTTCACAATATTAATTCTACTGATTTAATAGCATTAGGGTGTCTTTCTAATTTCCAATGTCTTTCTCAGTCTTTTTCTTCAGAGAGTTGAAGTTTTTGTTAAATAGGTCTTTCACTTCCTGGATTAGGTTATTTCAAGGTGCTTTTTTGTCTTCAACGCTAGTGTACAAGACAGTCTGTCTACCATCTCTGTCTTGGTGTGTTTGTTGGTATGAGTTGATTTGTACCCTGTAACATTGCTGAAATTGTTAATTCTTCCTAGAAGCTTTATAGTGGAATTTTGGAATCTCTTATGTATACTCTCATATCATCTGTAAACATCAATAATGTAACTTCTTTTCCTACTTATATATTTTTAATTTCCTTCTCTTGCTTTTAGCACTCTGTTTATAGGGAGTTAGGATTGTGGATGGCCCTGTCTCATTTCTGATTTTAGGATTGCTTCAACCTTTTCTCCATTTATGATAACCTTAGTGGCGAGTTTGTCATATGTAGCCTTGAGATATGTTTCCTCCAATTGTGATTCCTTTTAAGACTATTATCATGAAGCATGTTGAACTCATCAAAAGCTTTTCTGCATGGGACGATTTTATGATTATTTTGTCTCTAAGTCTTTTGATATGATTTGTTGACATGCATAAGTTGAGTTGCTTCTACATTTCTGGGATAAAGCCAACTTAATTATGGTGGATGATCTTCATGGGTTATGGTTATATTTGATTTTCAAGTAATTTTTTGAGGATTTTTGTATCTATGTTCATTAGGGATACTAGTCTGTACTTTTTGTGTGGTAGTTGCTATGTCTTTAACTGAGTTTGGGAGTGATCTTTCTATTTAAAAATAATTTTAATAGCATTGGCTGTAGTCTTTTGAAAGTTCAGAGGAGACTCAATAATTTTTATTGTTGATAAATGTCTTACTTGCTGCATATTTACTATCATTACCTTCGATTGCTGGTAACATCTCCCCATTGTGATAAGCCAAAATGTCTTCAGATGCCGCTAGATATCTCTTGGTTGGCAAAATTGGTGTATAAACGTTATATACCAACATTATAAGATGTACAATACTGTGTATTGTGTTTGTAATTTGTTCAATATGCACACATTTTTCTAAAAGTATTATGTATGCCAACATTAACATTTACAATTTAACTAGAATTAGATAAAACCTGTAGTTGAAGATTCTGGAGACCTGTGCACTGGGAGCTGAGGAATTTGAAGCACAGCAAAGTTGACTGAATTGCCCACTCATTCTGTAGAGAGGGAATTCCTGTGTAGAAACGGGTTCCCTAGTCCTTGTTCCTAATGTGCTCCTACTTCTGTGGGTGAGTTTGACTCCACCCTGGACATTATGACCAGTGGTTCTGGAGGAAATGGGAATGGGATCCAGAGTCTATCCAAACCCTTCACTCCAAAGTACCAGTATGAAAAATCCTTCTTTAACTTCTCTATTCATAGAGAAATGTCTGTGCTACTCAACAAAGGCAGAAACTTGGGGCTGATTATATTAGTCTCTACATGGGAACCCTGAAGCTTAAGTGAATTATGTTTCTTTCTTACTATTTTTTTTTTACTTTTTTAAAATTTAAAATTTTAACAAATGTTTACATATACATTTATATTATTACATGTATATACAATAAACTACTATAGCAAGAAGAACCATGACACAATCAGGAATTATATAAATGTTACATTCTTAGTATTTTGGCTATTTGTATTTGACAGCCTTCCTATCGAGGTGTGTCTAAAATTCTGAATGTAAATCAATCTTGTTCTCCATGTTACAAAGTTGGAGGCTAGCAAAAGCAAGTCTCTCTGCTTTCTTCTAAATGTTCCACAACATTTTCTCTCCATTTTTAAAATGTAAAATAGGATTTTTTTCATACAATATATTCTGGTCATGGCTTCTCTACCCAATCTCCTTCCACATGCACTCTAGTTTTCCGTTCATCCAGCTCCGTGCCTTCTCTTACTCTTTCTTTAGAAGATAAGTGGGCAAATAAACAAACCAAACCAAACAAACCAGAATAGAACAAAACAAACAACAAACAGAAAAAAAGAAAAACAAACCAACAGCAGCAGCAGCAACAGCAGGAGCAACAAAAAAGCAGAAGCACAAGAAACATGTACATTTAGACTCATATGAACACAGAGAAAAACACAAAATTCTAAACCATTATATGTAAGTCAAGAAACAGTAAGATTTAAGGCATTGTCCAGACAAAACATTATGAGACAAAAAAGTCTCCTGAAATACCACTGAGTTCCTACTACTGCGGTTGGAGTGACACTTTAATGGAGCAAAGCAATCTTTACTTTGTGATTGGTCCTTTAAGGACTCCCTTTTGGCTAGGGATTAGTGATCATCCCTAGCCAAATACCTGCATTCGTGCTGAGAGTGCATCTGGCATGAACCTGTATAAGCACTGTGCATGCTACAACATTCCCTGAGTCCATATGTGCATCTGCTTGGTTGTGTCTAGAAGGCCTTGTTTTCTTGATGTCTTTCATCCCCACTGGCTCTTATAATCTTTCTGCCTATTCTTCTTCAGGGTTATCTGAGCCCCAAGGGGAGGGATTTGATAGATATATTCCTTTTAACACCGGATGGTCCAGTATCTCTCATTCTCTGCACATTGTCCACCTGTGGGTCTCTGTATTTGTTCCCAAATCCTCTAGGAGGAAACGTCTTTGATGATGTCAGAGAAATATAATGCTCTGCTTCCTAGGCCAGTTTGACCACTGGGGTCCCAGGTGGAGAGTGCCTCCCAGTATTACCTAGGGATGGGGAGGAAGAAAGCTAGTTCTGCCGCAAGATTCAGAGCAGTCCCAGGAAATGGAGGCAAAGCAGAAGGGCAGGCCTTTCCAAGTGATCTGCTAAAGGCCTACGGATGATACTGTGGTCATTGCACTGTAGGACAGGAAGGATAGTCTATATTCTTTACTTTTGTGGCTATTAACCCTACCAATATCACCATCAAAACAACCACCACCACCACCACCATCATCTCTGTTTCCCCACCTATTTATTATTTTCCAAAATGACCTTGAGTACTCAGTAGAAACCCAGTATGGAGTTCCTGTAGCCATTAGTCACCAATGACAGAAATTCAGAGGTCACAGGGTGCGGCACCTCTATAAGTACTCTTTTTCCACCAGCATCTTCTTTCCATCATTCCAAGCTCTAATTAGATCACTGGATTTTGTTTCTTTCACAATCAGCTTCTTTGTTAATGACATGAATTGTAGTTACCTGCTGCTGTCGTTTTTAAACTTCGCAAATGTGTGTATATAATGCATGTGATATCAACTTTAGCCACACTGTGGTGCACTTGTGGATGTCAAAGAACAACCTTGGTTGCTGGGCCTTGCCTTCTACTTTATTTGAGACAATGCTTCATTTGTTATTCATTGCTGTGTATGCCAAACTAGCTATCCTGCCAACATCCAGAGATGCTCCCATCTTTGCTTCTCATTTCTCAGTAGAAGCAAAGGATTACACATCTGAGTTACTGAGCCTGGATTTGCATGGGTTCTGGAGACCAGAACTCAGGTCATGAATTTTACAAGGAAAGCTCTGTACTCACTGAGGCATCTTTCTAGCTTGGCTTGCTAACTTTTTTTTTTTTTTTAGACAGGGTTTATCTGGGTAGCCTTGGCTGTCCTGGACTTGCTCTATGGATCAGTCTGGCCTTGAACTCACATTGTTCCACCTGCCTCTGACTCCAAAGTGCTAAGATTAAAGGTGTGTATCACCACGCCCGGCTGGTTTGCTAACTTTAAGATGGCACATACAGTGATGGACTTGTCAAAGAATTACTAGGACATTTCAGACTTTGAAAGTTAGTTTCTTTATGGCTAGTATGGTAGAAGGTAATTACAAAATTCATATTATGATTCATCATTGCAGCCGCCAGAAAGAACTTTAAGTTATTTAGAAATTTAAATATATATAATATTACTAATAATGCAAGTCATGAGTGAACAATACCCTTAAATAAATCTTACATATACATAGTATTCTACAGTTTAATTTTATGTGATTCATGGAACATGCACACACACAAAATGTCCTTTCTTCCCCTAAGTATCTAGTTACTCAAGGTCCAAAATGCCTTAAATTCCAGCCTTAATGAATAGACCCGTTTGCTTGCTATGATCATTTAAAGCTAATTGCTCTAGGAAGGAAGTGTTAATTAAAATTAATTCACACTGAGGTATTAGCAGCAGGGCAGAATGTAAAAAATTTCTAGAGGCATAGTTAAAAAAAACTAACTAAATTGCCATGTGACTTTAAACAAGCCTTTTAACCTGCCTCAGCAATATTTTTTTTTATCTGGAAAACAGAAATGGTTAATCTGAGTTGTTGGTTCCTACTGTAGGCATTGAATAATGTAACATAAATTAAAAAATAAAATAAAATAAAAAACATCTTCTAAAGAGTACCAATGCTATTTTTGTCCAGCTCTTCTAATATTCTTGTAACTAGACACCCAAGACATGAGTACTACATTCCCCAACAGGAAACATTTAAGATAGTTTCCCTGGACCTCAAACTTTCAGCCCTAATAGTCCTTTGAATGCTTTTCTTTCCTCAGGTGCCACCAAGGTGCTCAGTCCTTCTGAGGAAGCTAAGGCAGCATTGGGATGAGGCCCTCACTTCATCCAGCGACTAGCAGTCCACACACGTCCTCTCTGCATCTACTCTGCCCTCACTCTTTACGAGGTGATAGGCAGGGAGGATAAGATCAATGCCCTCTGGCCTGGCTTGTTTGCAAAGGCCCTGGCCATTGTCAACATTGGGAGCCTCATCTGCAATGTAGGGCCTGGTGGGCCAGCTCTGGCAGTTGG
The DNA here is from genome assembly GCF_964271855.1 of Acomys minous. NCBI lineage: Eukaryota > Metazoa > Chordata > Mammalia > Rodentia > Muridae > Acomys > Acomys minous. Next base: position 22,596,531 of record NC_140491.1, on the reverse strand, counting down.
AGCTGAGCCAGCAGGAGGTCCTGTGCCAGCTACCACTGCTATCCCTAGCTGAGGAGAAGAAAGTGGAAACAAAGAAGGAAGAATCTGAGGAGTCTGATGATGACATGGGCTTTGGTCTTTTTGACTAAACCTTGTTAACATGTACAATAAAACACTGAACCTGTAAAAAAAAAAAATAGCTTTCAAGGATTGTAGAGAATCTGAGGAAAATAATAAAGGATATATCTAATAATGACACTGTAAAAAGATTTTTTAAAATATGTAGATGCCTTCCAACAATTACACTTCCTACCAATTAACATATATATATATATATATGGAGAGAGAGAGAGAGAGAGAGAGAGAGAGAGAGAGAGAGAGGAGAGAGAGAGAGATAAAACCAATGTATAGTGACTAGCTTGACAAAAATGTGATCCATATATTTGGAACCCAAAATATGAACTAATAGCTATCAATCAGAATCCTAACAGCAGAGAACAAATTGACTGATTGCATTTCTGCTTTGGTTACCTGAACACTGTGCTTGTTAAAACTTTGACAAGTACTAGAGCAAATAAATACTTGTCCAGTGGACTAGAATTGCCAACTGACTAATGGTTTTCTATTTATGAATTCATAATCACTGTCCCACTAGCTACTCTGCTCTGCCAGACAGTTTTAAAAACTTGTCGTAGTGAACTAAGTGTTCTCATCCTTTCTGAGTCGCTAAGAACATTATGGAAATGGTTAGAGTTAAATTTGTGGAGGTGTTATAGAGAGCTGATATTTGAGCTTTCATGATCTTGCTTAAGAACTTTATCCAAAGCACATGTACACAGCCAAAGAGCACTCAACTTTAATACATTATGTGGTCAAGTTCTAACAACATTTCAATGTGCAACACACATGGATGGTAGACAGCTAACATTTAATTAAAACTCCAGTCTTCTTGGCTTTTCTTGGTCTATATGTAAGAATGTACATATAGAGTTTACAATTCATTATATTATGTATATGGAGGGTACATGTTTGCGTGTGTTAGGCATGTGACATATGCACATGTGTCACCTGTCTTTGGAGCATGAGTCAAACTGGATATTGCTCTTTAAGAGACATCAACTCCTTTTTGTTTTGTTTTCCTTCATTCTCTCACTGGGATGGGGGAGGGGGGCTCACCAAATAAGCTAGAATGGCCAACCAGTGAACCATGGCAATCTACTTAGTTCTTTTGTCTCTGCCTCGTTAGCCTGGTATTTGACATCGGTGTAATTAATAAACTCAGTTCCTCAGTGTTTGTTCAAAATAAAAATAAAAAACAAAACCACTTTATTGACTGAACTATCTCCTTATTCCCTTGAATATATGATTATATTTACACACTCTCTTCTCTCTCTCTCTCTCTCTCTCTCTCTCTCTCTCTCTCTCACACACACACACACACACACACACACTTCAAAATGATTCATGCATGTCTTCCCTATTAAATTACTATGCTGTAACATTGCCTATCATATATCCACTCTCTGTCTTTCCCCTTTTCTCCTGCACTTTCTAAAGTGTCTTTAGTGATGTTCCACTATTGTGTTTTCTAAGAATGCAGAAAGAGTGATAATGGTCACTGAACAGTCGTTCTCACCTCAACCTGTGTGAGATGAATTGAGTTCGCCTTTCTCAAGTTGTTGTAGTCACTTTCTCTCTATCCTGGAGATATAAATTAGCTTTTTATAACTTGTCACTCACATTTGTTCCTTATTTTAGGATTATTTGTTCAACACCAGGCATGTATTTCTAGCAGGTGATACTCAAGTTGTGAAAAATGAATTCTCATATGCCAGAAACCGTTGTCACCTATCTCAAGGACAAAATTCATGTTTCACCTTTATCTCACTTTTACAAGACATAAAATCGTCTTTATTCATTATGATTGTGGCCACTCATGCTAATAATCATCTGCCCAGTATTGGAAAATGGTTTTTTGAATGGTATTCATCCAATTTCAAATAAAATTCCTACATTTGTATGAAAAAAATTTCAGCCCTTTAAATCCCAAGATATTGGTGCTTGTGAAGGTAATCCCTATACCTTGACTTTATGTTCTGTCCATTTGTTTTTAATTCTGTTCTGTCATAGCTTTGTAAAAAGAAAAAGATACTGCCTTCTTGTTGTCCTTTTCACAGGGAATGAAGTTCCCATATACACATCCTACCATTTTCTTCACCATCACTGGAGTCATTGTCATACATTATTCCCTAAGGCTTGTCACTTCTGGTCTGGGGTAGTCTTTTGATATTTGTCATGACTTGATACCCTTCAAGATTACCATCCATGTAGCTTATAGAATTTCCCTTACTGTTGGCATGTCAAATATTTCCTCACATTTAGATTGGTAACCTGAATGGATGAAGAAGGCTACAGGAGTATATTTCCCCTTCTCTGGCATCACCTCTGGTGTGTGTGTTGTCCTCTTACTGTAATTGATGGGGCTACTGGTCACCACTTAACTAATGCAGTGCTTCATGGTACTGTTACTGTTTTTCTTTTTCCTTGTGCTGTTTTTGACAAAAATTACCAATTCTAGAAAGCTCTGGAGGGACTCTAAATTCTGCCTTCTTGACACTTGATACAAAAGATTGACTGTTTCAAAATGCTGGGTTGTTTACTCAGATATTTTTATGTTAATATACAGTCATGCACTTATTTTGTATTACATGGCATAATCTAATACCATATTATTGAGTTACTTAAATTGTCTAAGCTCTGGCCATTGGGGACCAATTTTAGGTTCTTCTTTTTATCTTATATGCCATCAGAATTAAATTTTCTAATTTCAATTTTGAACTTTTGTATTGTAGTGTGGTTATCCTGTATTATGTGGCTAATATCCACTTATAAGGGAGTATATACCATGCATGTTTTTCTGGATCTGGGTTACCTCACTCAGGATGATCTTTTCTGGGTCTATCAATTTGCCTGCAAATTTCAAGATTTCCTTGTTTTTAATTGTTGAGTCATGTTCCATTGTGTAAATGTAGCACAGTTTCTTTATCCATACTTTGTCTGAGGGACACCTATGTTGTTTCCAGATTCTGGCTATTATGAATAAAGCTGCTATGAACATAGTTGAGCATATGGCTGGGTCTATAGCCCATACATGATCACTCATCTCTTTTGTAAAAAGTATAAACAATACATGTAAACTTTTGTCTGTAGAATAAGAGTCCATGAGGGCATACAGTGATTCATTCCTGGCCCTAGTTCTTAGACCAGTGTTGAGAACTTAGTTAACACTCAAAGTAGAACTCATGCTTTAGATTCTATTAAATTTCTTGGTGAAAACTACTTCATCTGGCAACTGAATAGTTACTAGCCCTCCTTTCTCAGCTTAATTTTCTCAAATGCACATGCGTGACACACCTGTCCACAGAGTAAAGAGGCAGCACAAGGCTGGTCAGCAGCATTCACTTCCTGCTACTCCCTTTCTCCTCAGTTACTTTCAACAGCCTCAGAAAGCTTCCTAGGCTTTTCCCATTCACCCTCATTACCTTCAGTCCATGACAATATTGCCTCATTCACTGATCGTAGAAAGGACTATTAACAAGTTTAGAGCAGTGTCTTTTAGAAATACAGGTTTCAGTATAGGACAGAATGGTTCATATCCTATAGAAACATAGCATTTACTTATTAGTAATGTACTGAATAGAATTTTTTAGATACACAAAGACTCTGATAAAATACCTTCCACCCGAGCATGGTGGCACATGCCTTTAATCCCAGCACTCAGAGAGGCAGAAGCAGGTGGATTTTTGTGAGTCCCAGGACAGCCTGGCCTACAGTAATAGAAGCCACTACCAGAGTAAACAGAGATACAGAAGGGTTGAAAAATCTGTGACTGCTATTCATCTGACAGAAGTCCATTGTCTAGAAACTATAGTTAGAAGACTAAATCACCAAAAAAAAAAAAAAAAAAAAAGAACTCTAATTAATAAATTGGTAAATGAACTTCACAGTTATCGAGGTATAGACACAACAAAGATATCAAAGTATACAAGATCATTAGCAGTTTGGGATATGCAAGTTAAACTATACTAAAATCCAGTCGGTCACTTCAATCAGAAGAAATAGAATAAAGACATCAGCAGTCCACAATTCTGTCAATGCTTAGGGAGAAAATAAACCTTTTCAATTGATGGTGGGAATATAAACTAACATTGCCACCAAGAAGATCAGCAAAGAACAGTTATTCATAAAAGCTGTAAGTAGAATTATATGATCCAGCTATCCAGACATCATATACAAAAAATCTAAATCAGAAGACAATACACAAGCCAACATGTAGATGTTTATTAAAACAACCATAATAGTCAAATTATGAAATCAGTCTAGTTGTCCATGGATAAATAGACCAAAAAATGTGACATATATTTTTCTCCATTAAAAAATTAGTTTCATTATTTTTCCTCCAGGAATATGGATGGGATTGTAGGTCATAATGTTAAGTGACAATAGTCAGACTGAGGATTACAGGGATCTGACTTATCATAGCTAGGAAAGAGAAATTATCATAAAAGTAGCAGGATAGTTATCACAAAAGGAGATCAAAGCACATAAAAGGAATAAATCAGGGTAATGGCGAATTGCTATTAATGTAATATGCTGTATGCATGTAAAAGGATCATTATAAAATATATTATTTTTATAATTAACATGCATTTAAAAACTTTTCTAACATTTGTTGTGTCTCCTTCAACATTCATCTAACAAATGCTGCTTTTATCACATGCTATGGGCTTTTCATTTGTACCCTTCCTACTATCCAAAATTAATTTTTTAAGAGTTACTGAAAAATAATGGTACCCAGATTAAGTGTGACACAGTTATCAGTCATACAACAGCAAATTCCTTCTAGAGCTGCTGAGTGGCATTCTTGTGATGTAGCTGGAGGTCTCTTCTCCCGAAGACAAGAGTGATCCCTGCTTCCTCACGATCTTCCAATACACACCTTTTCCTTCACCTCTTGTTTGATTTCAGCTGTAAAATTAGCAATCTAATCTCAAAAAAGAAAAGCAAAACAGCAAGACAAAATGAAACAAACCGTCACACTAATAGACAGGCTTTTAAAATTTGAGCCCACCCTTATATAAATTGCCTTACACCTATGGGTTTTGGCTTCTTTGCCTATGGAAATGTGGTCAGAGGAAGATACTTTTTAATATTTGTATTGACTGTATGAGTGTGAATATAGGAAATACCTGATTCAAGCCGTCAATATGTGATATGTGGCTCTTTTGTTTGGATACCTATCTGATTTTGTAAACAGCTTCGTCTGGGGCCTTGCATTTGATTGTTAATTATTTCGCTTCCCAAGATCTGCTTGCTGTTTCTTAGGGCCAGACTATCATGGAAGCCAAATGTAACCTTGCCTCCAAATAGTCCCTGTTTGTCCAATAAAATGCCTACACACCTGTGCAGCCCGGAAGTGAGGTAGAGGTAGGCGTGGCCAAGATTCAGGAGTCAGGAGGACAGGAGGAGGACAGTAAAGAGGAAGCCAGAGACTGAAGGAGAAAAAGGAAACTGGCCTGACAGGAGTTAGTGTGGAGAGAACTACCAGGCCGCAGGGAGGAGGGAGTCAGATTTCAGGAAGGTGGAGTTACAGGGGCTTGTGAGCCTCTCAAGGCATGTGCTAGAAATTGAACTGAGGTCTTTTCCAGGAGCAGAAAGTACTCTTAGCTGACAAGCCACCTCTCCCAGCCTGAAAGAACTTTTAATTCTTAAGTAAAGTGAATCTTTTTTCCCCTTCATTATAGAGATGTGAATCAGATTTTAGATTGGCTTCTTCCCTCCTGCTAGGGTCATCAGGGGAATATATCCTCAGTGACAACAGGCTTAGTGTTCTTTTTTTTTTTTTTTAATTTATTTATTATGTATATAGTATGCATCAGGTCACATTATAGATGGTTGTGAGCCACCATGTGGTTGCTGGGAATTGAACTCAGGACCTCTGGAAGAGCAGTCAGTGCTCTTAACCTCTGAGCCATCTCTCCAGCCCCCCAGGCTTAGTGTTCTTTAAAAATGCTTCCCTTTATTTATTTACTCAGTTAATATGGACTGACTACTTATGCATTAATACCAGATCTTGATATTTTCCTGGCTATCTGGAAACATTATATTCTATTGAATTTAAAATGCTGTTGTCAACAAAATACTAACCAATTAACTATGTGGCTCTATATATTTGGTTATCAGACTATTGTGAGGTGATATGAAAAATTTGATATGAAAAATTAAAGAAAAGGCACAGAAGAACTATTGCTCAACCTTGTTCATAACGGCCTTATTCATAATAGCCAAATCATGTAAACAGCCTAAGTGTCCCTCAGTAGAAGAATGGATAAAGAAACTATGGTACATTTACACTATGGTACATAGAATACTACTCAGCTATTGAATATAAAATTTGTGGACAAATGGATTGAACTAGAAATTATCATAATGAGTGAGTTAACCCAGAAGCAGAAAGAGCCAAATGGTATATACTTACTTATATCTGGACACTAGCCCAAGAGGCATGTCCCATGAAAGTCCTCATTTACCAGAAAAGTGGGACAGAGGGGAACACATCCTATTGGGACTCTAGGTGAGAGAAGCAAAGGAGAATGGGGAAATAGAAGGAACCAGAGGGTCCTAGAAACCTACAAGAAGAACTTAATGACGGGAAGATCTGGGCCCAGGGGTCCTGCTCAAACTACGGCACCAACCAAGGACAATACGTGCAGTAAATTTAAAACCCCTACCCAGATCTAGCCAATGGACAGGGCATTCTCCATAGTTGAGTGGAGAGCGGGGACTGACTTTCACACGAACTCTGGTGCCCCATATTTGACCACGTCCCCTGAATGGGGAGGCCTAGTGGCACTCAGAGGAAGGATAGCAGGCTACCAAGAAGAAACTTGATACCCTATGCGCATATACAGGGGGAGGAGGTCCCCCTCAGTCACAGTCATAGAGGAGGGGAGTAGGGGGAAAATGGGAGGGAGGGAGGAATGGGAGGATACAAGGAATGGGATAACAATTTAGATGTAATATGAATAAATTAATAAAATATATTTAAAAAGAAAAGGAAATCACTTCAATATATTAAACCTTCACAGATATATCAGTCTTTCTGTCTGGAGCAGGCTGAGTCTTCATAGATGGCATTATGACTTACCTCAGGCAAAACTTAGTTTCCTCTTTAGGATAAAAAATATAATTACCACTGCACAGTGGTGGCCCAAGCCTTTAATCCCAGCACTTTGGAGGCCGAGACAAGTGGATCTCCGTGAGTTTGAGGCCAACCTGGTTTACAAAGTGAGTGTAGGACAGCCAAGGCTACACAGAGAAACCCTGTCTCGAAACCCCCCCCCCCAAAAGAAAGAAAAAAAAGAAAGAAGGAAGGAAAATAGAATTACAACAATCATGCAATTAACACATAGAGATTGTTACTAAAAGGTTTGGAACATTTAAGCAGCAGTTAAGACACCACATTGTAGTGTAGGCTTCTAACTCTGACATCATCAGCTTGTCTGGATTGGCCCCCATCCTTCGCTGTTATCTCCATGACCCTGCATTTGTCTCTTGATCTCCTAATCCTCAAATGTTTATCCAGGAAGGAAGAAAATCACAGCTGTGTCCTAGGATCAATCTAAAAGTTCAGCAGAAGAACTGTCAAGAATCAATAAAATGACAAACAAAAAAAAAATCAAACGGAAATATGAACAGCCAACATGAGCAGAGATGCCTCATAGGTGCAGAAACACAAAGGACTATTAGCACAGAGCGGGCTTTTCTTCTTTAATGATAACCTGGAAAATATGGATAAGGTCATGATGAAATACACACATTTACCCCATTGTTTCTTTAATTGGACAATATTAAGTGTTTGTACGGATGTGGAGGACTGATAGTACTGAGCTAATAGATTATGACAATTATTTCAGGGAAAGCATTGCTCATTAACTGATAGAATCACACGCTTGTAAGCACTAGGACCTAAAAAAAATTCTACATGGACAATTGATATTTCCCCCTCCATTTGTATACCAAGGGCTTTATCATGTATCTGTTCTCTCAGAGATTCTATAACTGTGGCTTTTAAGCCTTGAGAACATTTTTATGTGACACAGTCACGTGTCATCCTCTAGACTACCACAGCTTTAGAACTTAGCTATTGGTGGTCCCTTGCACAGATATTTATACAACTTGTTAATTATTCATCCTAGAGACCAATTAGACAAGAGGAGGATGGGTACATAATTTCATTGACATCTTTTCTCAATCTTAGTGAATTTTAGTCTCTTTTGTACTTAACCAGTGACTGACTGCTGTTTCAAATAAGGTTCATAAATTAGTTTTTAAATAAACTTTGCTTATAAATCAGTAGTTTATAATTACACCCTTTATGCCTTTAATGCTATATTCTAGACATCTTCTGCTTTCCTTTGAAAGATTTCATTCTAGAAGATGAAGCAAGGGTGTAGATACATAATATAATATTCTGCCACATATCTCCACAATATAATATCTCAAAATAAGTTCTTTTTGTCTTTTTAGGACAGAATCTTGATGTGTATGTAGGATAGACTGTGTTCAGACTTGTGATTCTTCTGTCTCAAGAATACTTTATTTTTATGTTTTGTTGTTGTTTTCTTGCAGTACCAATGATGGATCAAATCTAGAGACTCATTCATGCCATTCAAGTATTCTACCCCTGAGTTTTAAATTCTGCCCCTAAAATAATCTCTTTTAATCAAGCTCTATATGACATAGACAAGACAAATAGAGTTCACCTTCACAGTGAGAAACATTTCACACACGCATACACACACACAGAGAGAGAGGGGGGGGGGGAGAGAGAGCATTTTCAATTCTCAGGAGTTGAAATTTTTCCTGTTTGTTAATGTATCACCCCTCTTTATCCTGGTGGGCTGTGCAATACCCAGAGTCAGCTTTCCTTAATTCCTAATGGGATTACATTAGCATTCTTTTTTATTTAACTCCATAAAAATTCATTAAATACTAAATAACAAATTATATGAAAGATGCTATTACATAAGTATTAATATTTTGTATACTAGTAAATGGCTAAGCGCAGGTAGTTCTTTAAGAACTTTGATAAGGCAATTCACAAGATGCAACTATGCAGCTTTCGATAGGAGAGAACGAACGCGCTTCATGATTGACTGTAAATTTGTGGTTCTCTTTAATTAGAGGAACTCTAGTTAGAAATTGTGTAAAGTGTCTTATGGACTAAGCATAAAGCAAAGAGATTCTTATATATCACTAGTACGCATTTGCTTGTCCTCATGACAGGCTTCTTAGCAACTCGGACCTTTTAAAGGAACATCGTTATGGGCTTCCACCTCTCTAACAGCTCAGCTCTCTCACATGAGTCATGTTGCAACATAGATGTGAAATTTCATTGCAAATCGGTCACGTTTTCCATTATGCAAGCTGAATGGCAATGCCTAAAGAGGGTAAAATCAAAAAGACTTCAGGCATAAGGAATAAAACAAAAACAAAACAAAACAGAAAACAAACACCAGCGCACAACAAAAACAACAAGAAACAAACAAAACAAAACAAAACTCGTGGAAATGCAATAGAAGGCTTGGAGAATGAATCTGCAACCCCCTTCCATTAGCCTGCGACTTCATTTTGTCTTTATTAGCAGTTCATTGGAGCCATCTGAGCTCCTGACTCATTGATCAAAGTCTAATGTGAACTCCCTTCTTACACTCTAATAAAAATAATTGTTCACATATATTAAGACCATATTGTGTACTAAGGGCCAAACTCAGGGCTTCACGTTTTATTGGCTGCTTTAAATCACTGCTTTCTGAAGTTAGTGTGCCTGTGAATCTCCCGGACTGCTATGAAATATAGACTCCTAGCCAATGCTTTCTCCTCACCTCCACTTCCAATGTGAAGTCTGGGGTAGGTCCCATGACCATGCATTTCTAAGACGCTCCTTGGTAACCAGATTCTGCTGGTCTGACAACTCGGATGTTCAGTTGCATTCTCTCAGTTGGTAACTATTGCAATCACCCTCATTAAAACAAAACAAAACAAAACAAAACAAAAAGTTAGGCTGAGAGAAATGGTAAGTGGAATTCCCAATGTCAAGATGCAGGAAGATGTGGAGCTAGGACTTGGATTTGCTAGTCACACCCACTTTGTCAAGTTGTGCAAACCATATTCGACAGACCCTAGGTTCTAAGTTTTTTTTTTAAATTTGATTTGTTAATTAGTTCCTCTGAGTACCTTGGTGAGTTTGAACTACAAACCATCCTACTTTTAGGGTAAATAGGGCAAATGGTTTTTGTGTTACTAAGGGATGCAGGATGACTGTAGAGACTAGACGGATGAAACCTTGGTAACATCTTCAGGGGATTTAACAGTACGCAGTTTCAGCTGCAGGCTGCCAGAGTTTGTGAATAGCAGCTGAGCCACTGGCACTATCCCAGGACCTCAGCGGGATGGGAGACTCTGAACAGACAATATTTCTTTGTTAAATTCCCCACACTAAAATTAATCATGACTGGGAATTGTTTAGTAATTGTCAGCTTGTACACTTTCTAGTAATTGATTTATTTTCACCAAGACATCCTGTTTTCAATGCAAATGGTTTCCTTGGTAGATTGGTTTTATTCTATTTTGAATGTACCAGGGGTAGTAGGGGTTAGTCATAGTGGCCAAGAGGTTTCTTGAAGCCACTTTACTTTAGTTTTTCTTCTGCAAATCTGTGCTCATGTCTATAGAATGACTGGGCCTGGGCCATCCTGTGCATTCTGGTTTAGCTTAGTTTCTAAATATAGCTATCTTGTGCTTATTTTTGTGTCATAGATATAATATTTCTTCTGAATGTTAGGAAAGTATGAGTTTTGAAACACATATTTTATTTTATTGGTGTTTTTTAGGACAAGGTTTCTGAATCTGTAGCCTTGTCTATACTGTACTCACTTTGTAGACCAGAGTGTCTTTGAACTCACAGAGCTCTACTTGCCTCTGCCTCCTGAGTGCTGGGATTAAAAGTGTGTTCTACCACTACCCAGCAGGACACAGATGTGTTTAACATGGATTAGATCGTTAAATGAAAATGAAATTGTGCAAAGCTGATGATGAAGACCCTTTTAAATATTAGAATCAAATCAAGACAATGCAAATCCCATCATTCGTATATGTGTTATCCTTTATCAGAGTACTGAGTCAGGAAATGACACAGTATACGCTAAGAGGGAACCTAGTGACTGGGACTCTGAGAAACCAACTGAAAACCATCTTCCTCATCTGTTATAGACTCAGTCTGAATCAATTCTTTGAAATATAAGGCTGCCATAGAAATAATGGTATTTGTGTTTTTGCCTTAGGTACTACAAGCTCACTATCTCTTGAAAGATTTTACTCTTATGGTTGTATTTTTTTAATGAGTCCTCAAAGGTACATACACAGGATGAATCTATTTGTATTTGCTGATATTTAGGTTTTGAGAGCCTCCTAACTTATGTGAACAAGAGGCTTTTTAATATTTAATTACATAAATGTGACAATTGAATGCATAATTTTAGACTAAAATGCCTGTTTTTAAACACCATTTCTGCCTCTTAACTAGTTTTGTTTCATCATTTGTAAAATTTGGTATATATTGTCGATGAGAAGATGAATATTTTAATATATGCAAAACATTTAGATAGTGTCAGAAGCCTAACAAACATCACATTACATGTAAATGTTAACTATTTCAACTAGTCGTGGCAATGCCAACTTTAATATCAGGTTAATGCCTACAGTAACTTCTTTTCCCAGGGTCTATCCATTGATGATGGATCTCACAAACATCTTATTATTCAATAGGCAGAGTAATAGATGAAAGACCTCAAATAAATAGCTTGTTTGCAAAAGCTTATTTTCCTCTAATCTTTACAATAACTTTGGCTAGGGAGTCAAAAATATGTAAATGATTAGCCTGTATAATTAGAACTGTAGTGCAAGACATGTCTGGAAGCATTGATTCAGTCAAAGGAAGAGTTTTTAAAACTGCTTTTTTCTTCTTTTTATGTTTTTCCTTCTAGCATATTATCCCAGTTTTTCCTTTAGACTGACATTTGTCTATGTTGTCTCCTCTTCATCTCATTTGTGGGGCTGGCTAATGCATAGGAGAAGCCATATTGGGATCCATGTTCCTGTTAGACATGGTCCATAAAGTATCTAATATGTACACAACACTGCAGCAGTTCTCAATCTATGGGTTCTGACCCGTTTGGGAATCAAATGACATGATACAGGGGTCACCCAAGACCATCAGAAAATACAGATATTTACATTACAATCCACAACAGTAGCAACATTACAGTTATTAATTAGCAATGAAATAATTTTATGCCTGGGGGTCATCACAACATGACGAACCATATTAACAGTTGCCGCATTAGAAAGATTGAGAACCGTGGCACAACAGACTGCACTAAATGGCTGTATAGTCGTGGTAGCTTGACTGTCCACTTCAATGACCATGTTTCTTGAAATTAATCAGGATTATCTTCCTTTGCCAGGCACAGCTAAGTTCTATCAATCTTCTTTTTCCTCAGTCTTGGAAGAAATTTGACAAATTTTGAGGTCTAGGAGGTAGATGTGGACATAGGACTCTGTCTTTTTGTCTCATGCCCAGGCATAAAAAGAAGTTATAAACGCATCAGAGAGAAGCAGTTGATTGATGCTTTCTATGTGTGATATGAGGCTTTTGCAGTTTGGGTGCCATCTCAACCACATAGATACAACCAAGTCAGAGCATACATGTCTGTAAGACTGCAATAAAAGGAATAGTGTCTGTGACTGACTGGTTGATGCCTAGTATAGATGGAGCGCTTCTCTTTGTTATACTCATGCAATCCAAGCCAACTATATTTACCCATTCCAGTGATCAGATTGCAATGACTTCACCCAGGGTAGCCCATTTAAATCAATCTGATTTTACCTTTTTATATAAACAAAAGTTCTGGAAATAAGTAAGACTGAAATTGTTCTAGAATGCTCACAAATGTTTCTTACTTGCAATCCATCAGTCAAATACATTCAAAACAATCAGAAGCCACATGCGATTACCTTGTTCCAACTTTCTCTTAAAGTCAGTTGTTGAATGTCAAACTATTAAGTCAATCTTTAACGAGAGCACCAACAGAGTCAAATCAACACGTGTTACAACTGGTTGCCTTTTCTCTAAACTACGTGTGTGACCTGAGCACAGGTCCAGACCAGGGATCAGGATGTCTTTGTGACATGTTAAACAAATATTATACCGTATCTCTGTTCTGCTGGGAGCAATGCCTTCTTTTGAGTTGGAAGACTTTGCGTGAGAGAGAACATATAAATGCTGACAAAAAAGATAAAGGAGACTCAAGGCTTTAGTGTCTGTTGATCTCGAAGGTAGTGTTACTTACCTTTCTATGTAGTGTTAAAGTTTGTATTTATTTCTTAATTTTAGCTAAGAGGTTTATATATATGTTCAACAAAGATTGTTTTTTTTTTTAAAGTATGATTGCTTTTGCTCTCAGTATCTGAGTCAATGTCCAAATAAACACATTGTCTCCCATGATGCAGGAAACAGAGTGTTAAAATGAGTTCTGCCAACAGGTTTCCTAACTAGGGCCATGGTCTTGAACGAACCATCTGAAATGATAATATGAATAAGTTACAAAGAGAGGACTCTTCATTTATCTTTCATGCTTTGCCAAACATCAGCTTGATTGAAACTCTGATATTTAGCAGAAAGAAGAAAGGCTGTATCTTGAGGAAGAATCAGACTAGCAAGGGTAACGGAGTGGAGCATTTCCAAGTGGAATGCCGTCTGAACAATCCTGTTCCTTTAAAGGTCGGAAGCTCATACATACTTGGAATTTTTGCTCTCTGCCTTTGATTTAAAGCACAAAATCAAAAGCTTGTTCTATGAAAAGAAATGCACTTGAGCAACCCAGGAATGCGCTGAAGCCTTTCTACAAATTAATCTCTTCTTTAGCGCTGGGGAAACATGGAGACCATTCAGGGACAGTGGGAGGAGCTGGGCCTTGAATTTGAGCCAAGCTTAATGAGGAATTGGAGGCAAACATGGGCTTGAACTGTACCTTGTTAACTGATGAAAGCTGTGAATGGACTGGACTTACCGGCCAAGAATTCCTTCCCTTTGTTGCAATTAACTATAGGGGATGCTTTGGAAATCGTTTTTGTGATCTTTACACACCAAGATGTGACTTTAAAATATGTATGTATTTAAAGCCTAGGAGGGAGGTAGTTTCCTCATGCTTATTTTTAGTGTTGCTGCTATGTTTGAAGATGTACAACTTCATAGTTCAATGAAGAAAAGTTTTATGTACTTGGTTGCCATACTTGAAATCTATAGCACTAGCCACTCTATCAGGTGCTGGAGGAAAAAGCAATGTGAGTCTCTGGCTAACCCTCTGAGGGCCTCACATTCCAGCCCGTGCTGCTGGAATCTCTCACCCACAGCAGGGAAAGGAGAAAACCCAGGGGCCAAGTCTGCACTGGGCATTTAGCTGCACTTCTCTCAGCCACTCATTCTTCTTAGGAACCAGCACATACTTTTCCCAGGGAGACTGACTTATGGTGCAAATACTGTTTACTCCACACATTTTTTTTCTATAGAAAACTTGGTGAGCAGCAATCCTGGTAACAGTAACGCTGAGAGTGAATGTTCAAATTGGACTAAGGAAAGCTGGGTTTTAGGACAAAGAAAAACCCATCTTGAACAAGTTATAATACTCTGTGGCTCAATTTTCCTTGTGAGCTTGCAATGAGACTTATGCAGGGAGCTTCTGCAAAGCATGTTGTGATTACACAGTTCACAATGGTTTTAATATGCTTCCCAAAGGCAAGGTGGGTGTCTAACACCTTTTCATTGATATATCAGAAAACGCACCTCGTTTTAGTGGACATATTCTCTCTTCAAGGCCCAAGCACTGAACTAGTTAGTGAAAAGCTTAATCTTGTGATGCAAAGGCCACTAGATTGAGTATAAAATTGATAAAGGGAAATGGGTATTGTCTTAGAGTTCCTAGTCTCAGGGACAAAAATCGTTTAAGAATGGTCTCAAACAGGTGCTCAAGGAAGTAAAACTTTTTTAGTGTTAATAAATAAATAAATAAAAATATAAATAAATAAATAAATAAATAAATAAATAAAATGGCAGGGAAGTTGAAAACTTTGGCTGCTGGAGAGGAGAAGAGTGGAGGAGAGAAAAAAAAAGCATTGCTACTCAAATTGGCGTGTGTGTCAGACACGTGATAGAAACACATTAGAGAAACAGTAAGAATGTTCTAGTGTTGGGGAACACCAAAATGTCACACAGCAAGGATACTTGCTCAACTATATTCATAGCAGCTTTATTCATAATAACCAGGCTCTAGAAACAACCTAGATGTCCCTCAATTGTGGTAAATTGTGCACAATGGAATACTACTCAGCTATTCAAAACAAGGAAATCTTGAAATTCGCAGGCAAATGGATGGAACTAGGAATGAGCATTCTGAGTGAGACTAACCAAGATCCAGAAAGACACAAATGGTATGTACTCATTTATAAGCAGATATTAGCAACATAATACAGGATAACCACACTCCAGTCCACAGACATAAAGAAGCTATATAACAAGGAGGACCTTAGGGAGGATGCTTAATCCTCATTCAGAAGGACAAATACAGTAGACACTGGAGGAGGTTTAAGAAAAGAAACAGGATAGGCGCCTACCATAGATATCCTTTGAAAGATTGCACCTAGCAGGGGATCAAAGCAGATCCCGAGATTCACTGCCAAACTTTGGGGTGGAACACAGGGAGTCTTATGGAAGAAATGGGAGATAGAAGGTCTTGGAGGGGCCAGGAGTTCCACAAGGAGACCAATTGAGGCAACAAACCCCTGCAGGGGATAGGGGATAGACTGATGCGCTAATCAAGGACCATGTACGGTGAGGACCTAGACCCCCTGTCAGTGTTCTGCTTCAGTCTGCCTCCCTGTGATGTCACTGCTTACCTGAATTGGGGTGCTTACCTGCATTGGGGGCATGATCCTGCCCAGGGTCACATAAAAGACAGACCTTCCACGTGGTCTCTCTTTCTCCTCTCTCTCTCTCTCTCTCTCTCTCTCTCTCTCTCTCATACCCCTTCTCCCTTTTTCCTTCTCCACCTCCCTTCTCATTTAATAAACTCATTGTAACACAATATCTGCTGCCTGGTACCTTCTATCTATCATTGCTTTTATTATTATATATAAAAAAACCCCAGGCCAGATGTAGTAGATAGACAGCACAGTCTCCTTGTTGGTCCCATGATATGGGGAATGGGGGCTGCCTCTTACATGAACTCTGGTGCCCACTCGTTAATCACTTCACCCTGGCAGGGCAGCCTTGCCAGGACACAGAGGAAGAGGATACAGGCAGTTCAGATGAGACTTGATAGGCTGGGGTCACATGTCAGGGGAGGAAGGCTGCCCTTTCTGAGGACTATGGGACTGGTGGGACCGGGAAGAGACAGGGGAAGAGGTTATATTGGGACGTAAAGTGAGTAAGTTAAAAATTAAAAAAAAAAAATTCGTAAAACAAATAGAAGAAAAAATGAGATTCTGCTTTTCTGAAAAACACAGAAAACCAGGCAGACATATGAATGAGGCTACATGGCTCGGACTTACAAGCTACAGCAGTAGGGTTGGGGGTTTGGGCAGTGAAAGGCACTGTATCTCATCAGGGAACTCATTTTCCTCCTGTTTCTAACATAGCTTCATGTGGAACATACAATTGTAACAGAAAATGTGGCATGTTGATCATTTCTGCTCCCACTTCGGCAGACACTGGTGGGCCACACCTCTGCCTGTCACTCATTTCCTATAAGCATTGATCTCTCTGGGCTTCGGACACTTGTCCTCACTTTGCTCTTTCAGTTTGCGATGGACAAAGAGGCAATCTTTCTATGACTGTGACATCTTTGTTCACTTCAAGACTATCTATGGGTTAAAAAAGACTTCCCATTAAATAGTGTTTGCCCCTTTGGACATCATCTATTTTCTGCCAGTATGCTGATAGCAATCCACATTCACTGAGTTCCAGATGATATACCATTGGGTATCATGTAGACCAAATCTCACCCTGCCCCACATTTATACGTATTTACAAGGAAATATTTTGATCTTGTTTAAAGCCAAATTTTTAGCAAAATATCATATTCATGATTTTTCTTCTATAAAACAGATGTACCCATGGGGGTGGGGAAGAAACTATCTTATAGGACAATCACTCTTAGGGAAACTATAAATTAACCAAGAGCATTATGTAAACACAACTCAAAACTACAATAATACCAGTGGAATAAGAGCCTGTCAATTAGAAATGAAGTACCAGCCCCAGCCCCATGAGGACAGAGTGCTTGAATTCCTAGGGAATGTGCATATTCCAATTTCATGACTAATATACAGAGAGATGCAAGTTTAGGAGGAATTATCACTTTCCTGAGAACGTGCCGATGCCCCTACTACTGCCAAGAGTTCCACACCATGTTCATTGATGTACTTATTTCATGCATTACAGGGGGTAGCATATTAAATTCTCTCAACAATTCTCACAGTCAGTAATGCTGCCATCGTTACTTTATTCACAAAGAAACTGATGAACAGATGAATTCACTCAAGATATGAACCTATACAATATGGCTGTGCATATAAACTGATGCTTTCTCTGGGTTAAAAAGGAAACATGTTAATGTAAAGTATTTTCTTGGTGGATAGAATTTTCTTGCCTCCTTCTACAATGTCATACATTTGCTTCAATATTAGAATAACTCAGGAGTTTTATTTCTGGGCTTTCTCTTTTGTCCTAGGACATCCTTAGCAGTTACAATTGGTCTTTTTCATAAAGGGGACTAAAAAAACAATAGGAATCTTATAAGATATATTAAAAGTGTATGTTCTTTTTTGAAGAAGGAAAGAATTCACCTTTTAGTAGTTATACATCTGATGTGAAAATCATTTTTGAAGCAAATCAAAAGCTCTTTTAAAGTAGAGACACATTTATTTGTCTAAGGTTTTTATAGGGCTGGTCCATGTCAACCAAAAGTCTGGGATGCTTGGGAACAAAGGCAAGTATTTCAAACTAAATTTAGAACAGTAAATCAACTTGAACATCTACTCCCTGTGAGATGTCATGAAATCTCTTGGGAGTTTAAAATATGTCACATTGGTTGTTTTTATCATTTGCCCAGGGAAGAACAGATAATAGGTGGCAAATTATCCCCTAAATTGTGGTTGAACTGTGTGGTTTATCTTAGTGGAGCAGATTGGAGGGGCCATATGCTTCAAGTTCTGGTCTGCTCTGATGCTGAACAGGCCCTGGCCTTGTTCCCGAAGCCTGCCTGTGGATGTCTCTGGGCCAGGCTATCTTGTTGATCAAATAAATTCTCTGAGAAGATCTCTTCCTAACCTCCTAGGATTACCCTGCCTTTCTGGGACTTCAGTTCAAACTGTTGAAATTGTATTTCCCACAGAAAGGAGAGTGTGAAAGTATCAAAGGACTGAAAGTTGGGGGGCGGTGGGGGGAAACGACACAGGAATGCATGTCATGCGAGATCATTATTAACTACAGTTTCTGATGGAAAATTCCAAATTCCCTTTGAACAACTGCCTTGGGGCAAGTGCTGTAGGAAGCACAGAACTCACATATAATATATCATTAACTGGGCTTATGATTTCCGTGGAGTGTTTATAGGTTGGGTTAGGATGTGGTATGCATAAACAGTATGCAAAAATCACAGCACAGTTATTGCTTCCTCTGCAATTCACCGGGGGGAACCATGAAGCTACAGAGGCATCTCCGGTATGCTTGAAAACTAAGCATTTACCTTTATTTAACCTCAGAAGCTAAGTTCGACCTAGCCTGCCTTATACAGCTATTGTGAGAACCTTGACATATGTGGCCACTCCTGTTGTGGATAAGTAAAACCTCTGTATCACACACGTCTTCCCTCAGCCTTCCTTATGTTTGACAGTAGGAAGAGATGTTGTTTCTGGAAAATAAAGGAACACATTAAGGTCGGTTTCCATTAGTCACTTCTGATTTATCATATTTTGTGAGCTGTGGCTGTAGAGAAATTATGGGCTGAATTGGTATAAGTCCAGTGCTAATGGGACCAAAGTTCATTGGTCTGGATTGTCTCTTGGTGGCTATCATAACTCGGAGTCTATCTGGCACAGTTCTCCCCTTTCCCAGGAGGGTTATGGCATTCTCAGAGCCCTCTTGGGGCCCTGAGGGGGTGATGGTCCAATCACGTGACTCAACTCAGCTGAAATTTGCTATGAGTTCTTGAACACATCTATGTTCTGCCTATTCAAATTTCTTTTCCAAAGAGTTTTTTTCAGCTACATGTTTCTTTTGCTTACAATAGGGAGCAGAGAGTCCGTTTATTCTCTTTGCCAGGGACTATCCTAGACTCAGAGAAATTTTAATTCATTTACTAGGCCATCAGAATAGACCCATTGCAAATTATCTTTGATACTATCAAATAGTAATAATCTTAATATTAGGTGGTGTTAGTAGGAAGTAATCAAAACACTGAAGCAATGAACACTTGACATTTGCAAGCTCTGTCTTAAAGGGTTAGCACCAAACTCTACGTTCCCAACAGCACCGAGAAAGTAGGCTCTATCTCTGTATCCAGCTGACGGCTAAGGAGTGGAGAGAGAGAATCCCAAAAGCAGCAACAACAAAATGAAAGAGCGAGGAGAAGTGGCTTCAGGTTGCTTCAAAAGACAGTGGGATAGAGCCGTTGCTGGATTCAATTTGCTTGACTTCTATAGAGCGTTTGCCACATGTGGGTCTCTCAAATTTAGAAAACCGGAGGTTAAATTATTGAAAAACAGCAGAGTGGAAACTATAATTCTGTATGACTACCTCCCTTTCCAGTGGCCTCCTACCATGACTAAGTTTTAGAAATGACAATATAAAGCTGTCCAGCAACCATTTCTTTGGTCTCCTTTATAAATAAAGTAAATGAGATTACCCTGGGCTTTTAAAATTCTTGTTGGGGAAAGCTCTAATTTACTCCTCTTGAGACGTTCCACTTAGAACTCAGTTGTCTAAAGGTGGATGGACAAATTAAGAAAATGAAACTTCAAGCAACTTACAAACTTCAGTGAAAGTTCTAAAGCTTCAAGCTTCTTTCTTTTTGGTGGAGGCCAATTTCTGCTGTGGATCTTCATAGCTTTACAGAAGAATTCTTGATCTAGAGTCTTGTATTATAAGGTGTTTATTCAATGTTCCTTATTTTAAAAAAATACTGTCCATAACTAGAATATATGGAGGAGATGATCAATTGGGGAAAAAAAACCTGTAAATTTCAAATATTAGCAATGTTGGTGCAAAGAACTGAATCACTTCCCCCAAATTTGCTATATTGAAGCTTCAGTTCCCATTGTAAGTGTGTTGGGAGAGAGGCAGGACTTCTTAAGCTAAAGTTAAAGAAGGTCATGGGGTTGGGGTATTAATCTGAAGGAGAACTGATGGCTTTATAAGAAGACAAAAGTGTTTTTTGTTTTGTTGTTTGTTTATTTGTTTTAATTTGGCCAACATAACCATAGGAGTGAAAACCAGCCTCCTAGACAAGACACCCAAGTGCCAGCAGATCTCACACCCTAAGCAAACAACTTTTGCTTGTTTCATCCACCCAGTCTCTGGTATTTTAGTTTTAGCCCAAGATGAATGAGCTGCCATAGAGCAGTTTTCCTTCTTGTGTGGGAGTGTTTTTAATTTAATGTTTAATTGTTTCTCTTGTGTTTGTTCCTTCCTTTTGCTTCTGTTCCTTCAGCCTGCCCTGCCTTTATTTCTTTTTTGATGCCACTATTTCCCTCTCTGTTCTCAACCTTTAGCACAATAGCAATGTTACCCAGCCAAATGGCCTTATTTGGGAACAGTGTTCACAGGATTTCCAGCCTCTGTCTGTCTGTCTGTCTGTCTGTCTGTCTGTCTGTCTCTCTCTCTCTCTCTCTCTCTCTCCCTCCCTCTCTCTTTTGTTAACCCCCTCTAGAGAGATGTGTAAGCCACCTCATAATTGTGTTGTCTTTCTTCCTAGACATGTTCAGCATCCCGTCCTTCATTCCTTGATGCTCTTGTCTTTCTAGTCAACATATTCAGAACGTGGATGCTTCCTCTCCCTGCCCAGATATTTGCCTATTACTGTGGGCCTCAATACCATGTAAAAAGACACTAGCATCCCTTGTTGTAGACAGAGAATATCTTTTTTATTGTTATGGACTAAATTCTATCTCAATAAAGTCTTCATCCCTAGATTCTCAGGGGATAATGATCCTGAAATAAACCTTATGAGAGATAATAAAACTAAAATGCAACCAAGAGGGTGAGCCCTAATCTACTCTGACTGGAATTCCTGAAAGAAATGGAAATTAGAATCTACAATGATGGCTAAGATATGAAAATGTACAAACACCTGAAAACAGGCACTCTGAAATGATGTCATTTACAAGCAGAGAAGAAAATTGAAAGAGAAACAGAACTGTTTCCTATATCCTGGTCTTCGAGCTTCCAGAGCTTAGATAGCTTTGATAGCTTTTGCTGCTAGTCAAGAAAACACACACACACACACACACACACACACACACAGAGAGAGAGAGAGAGAGAGAGAGAGAGAGAGAGAGAGAGAGAGAGAGAGAGAGAGAGAGAGAGAGAGAGAGCGCTAGGGCATTGGTACCAAATTAACATATGCCTTCTATGGTTCTATGGCATCCTTGCAGATGGGGCATTTGGATATACGGTACAGCCTTTGCGAGGAGACCTTTCATAGCACCTCTGACATCAGAGAAGCCAATATTCTACTCTAAGTTTATTCCAGTAAATACCATTTTATTTTAGTTTTTCTCAGAATCATAAAATCAATGTAACCTTAGGTGCTATCCATCCCAATTTCTTCATCGTATATATCAAGAAATGAGATACAGACAGGGGAGCTGACTGGCCCCAAGCCACTTATTAATCAGTTATTGTCACCTTATTGCTCAAGTACTCTGTCCTCTGGTTCTTTGCACCTGCTACCCTACAAAATATTTTGTTCTGTTTTTGTATTTGTACCATCAATTTCATTGTGCTTCTCTTTACTATCCCTCAATGTTCATGTGTCTATTGTGTTAAAATATTTTATTTTCTTTAATTATTTCAGAGTGTTCTGTGTCTGTCTGGGCATATCTTATAAACTGGATAGCTTTTTTGAGGGGGTGTGTATGTATAAAAAGGCTTTTCCAAATTTCTTTGCTCAGTTAAAGATTTGCAAAAGTTTTCACCTACTCTTTCTAGCTCCACCACAAGGTGCTTTTTGCTCAAGGAAACAGGCACATTTGTCTTTATTAAATGTACTGTGTTTGTAATTTCAGATCTTAATTAGATTATGGTCACTGTCCTTGAATTTTCTTCACTCTGCTTTACTAACCATGATTACTACCTCCCCCATGCCAAAACATAAAAGAAGATCCCTGGATGTTTCCATTTTTAATTCAGATTTTCTGAGCTACAAAAGGGCTTTTGTTGTATCCTCAAGGGGAGTGTTGATGGCTTGTGAAGTCTGGGGGTGGCTTTATCAGATAGAAGTCTTGGCAGAGCTCAAATAAGTGCTCACTTTTCATATGTTGATGCTGTGTGTAGAGATAGGTGCTACTTTGAGGGCATATTGAAGGCCTCTCTGATCTCTCTCTCTCTCTCTCTTTTTTTTTTTCAAATAGAGCAGGCTCCATTCTTTAAACCAACCTGAAGTGGTTCAGAATCCCTTTTTCAATGGTTAAAACCTTTGATTTTAGTCAAAGGACTAACATGGTGATGAAAGTATGTTTTTCAGGGACTCTGACAGTGTACAAAGACATCTCACAAACATGGTGCCTGGAGCCTCACCTGTAAACACAGAGTTTTCAATGGGAATAAACCCACTTGCAGCTTTTAGGTGATCAAATCTACAGTGATCAGTCTTCTAAGATGGATTAAAAGGGAGAAAACTCCTTTGAAAACTGAGTAATTTTTCTTCCCAGTACTTTTCTATTTTAATTTTTCTGTGTTCTTTCTAGAGTGCTGCGTACTCTCCTTCAGTTAGGATATCCGTTTATTGA
The DNA here is from genome assembly GCF_964271855.1 of Acomys minous. Classification (NCBI taxonomy): domain Eukaryota; kingdom Metazoa; phylum Chordata; class Mammalia; order Rodentia; family Muridae; genus Acomys; species Acomys minous. The sequence continues at coordinate 22,573,365 of NC_140491.1, read as the reverse complement.
CCATGCGTTTTACTGGGTTTCCTCTATTATATAGAGATATTGCAACATATTTAAATAAATGCATTTATCTGTGAGTTCTAGTTATTCACAATCTATTTTCAACCACTCACTATATAGTACATTCTTAAACGCATTTACAATATTGGCACAACTTTAGTTTATCTTGATCTGTAACTTTTACATCTCAGTTCTGACCTAAAGTGCTAATGCCACGTAGGAAATATAACACCCCCCCTACCCACCCAACCATTTAGTATGTTTCTCATTGGTCTTTAAGATCCATGGGCAATAACCCAGCTTAGACATCTGGAAAAGGACTAATATTGCAGAAGTTAATAACTTCTCAGATCTGGCATTGTAGTAGCTTGTCTTTTGTAAGTAACATAAGATACATCTATAAGGCACATATTCCTCAAGATATAATGAGAAAATGAATGTTGTTACAACACCTCTGTCATGAGTTTGTTAGAATCTCTTAGTAAAAATGCACATGAATGCTACTTACTAGAGTGGCCCATGGGTCCTAGAAATTTGCCTTCCCGGAATCAGAACTGACGAAAATCAAAGTCTGAAATGTTTCTTCACTATATTACAAAGTCCAAATGTTTTAACTTAATATTAAAATCCTTCCCAATCTCAACCCATTTTACAATTTCAGCTCCATTCCTTTCCCTCCTGCACGACTCATACTTCAGTCACAATAAAATGACCTCCTTCATTGCTACTTACACTGTAACCCTTCCTGCTCCCATGTCATTTTTGTAGACTTTTATAGACCTGTAAATGATATATATTTTCATGGTGAAGTAGAATCTATAACCTTTATGCCCAGCTTCACCTGGCTTGCCTAATACACTATAAAGTCCTCAGACTATACACCTCATTTCACTGACCCTTGAATTGCCAACTTTACATACTGTGCCAGGTACAAAGCATATTCATTATCTGCTCATTGGTCAATTAAAGCCATAAGTCATTTCAGAGGCCCTAATACCTCTTGTGTTTAATACATGTCTTACACAATTAGGTCTTTATATAATATATTTAAAATTCCCTGGACAGAGACTTAGAAAGACAAAGGATTTATTTCACATTTGTTTGGCTGAGATGATGGCAATGAAGAAAGCATAGTACATGGGCACATGTCTGAGAGGTGTGCCGGGTTCCACATTCAGAAAAAGAAACTTCCAGAGACTAACAGACAATATGGTCAATAATTACAAGGGAAGAAATAGGCTAGAACAAAGAAATACTTTTGAGGCTCAAGAGTTTCATAAAAAGAATCAGGGCTTTTATGTTACATAGTGTGATGATTACTGCTAATAGACAACTTAAGAGAATCCTAATCATACTGGAGACATGTATGTGTACATACCTGTGAGATATTTCTAGGTTATGTGAGCCTAGATAACACACAAGCCCAGACATGCCTATGAAAGATTGTTTTCTTTACGTAATAAGTGAGAAGACTCACACTGTGGGTGTCAGACTTCCCTGGGCCTAGATCCTGTCTACAAAGGAGAAAATGAACTCTATACAAACTTTTATCATTTTTGATATCCTGACTGTAGATACAGTATGACCAGACACCTCAATGTCTTGCCTCTACAGATTCCTTCCCATGGTGCACTTTATCCTCAAACTATGTCAAAATAAAGCCTTCTTCCCTTAAGTTGCTTTTGCTCAGGTATCTTATTACAACAGAAGGAAAAGCAACTGAGCTGCATAGAGTGGGCTTTGGCATGCATGTTCTTTCCTCACACAAAAATCCCTTCATCCTCCTTGCCCACCAACTTATCTCTATTGCTTGCTTGACTTTGTATAAGTTCTCAAGAAGACAACCAGGCTCATTTTGATCCCTCGCACTCAAATAATGCTTTTGCCTTATTCAGCCTCCAAAAAAGATGGACCTACAGGTAGATGCCTCACTGTGTCCAGTTTACTCAGTAAACTTTCAAAAGCTTACCTGTTTCGTTATATTCTTGGGCGGGGAGGGCATCCTTGAAAACAAGAATTGAATTAGAAAGCTTTAAAAGAATCCATCTGACTCATTTCACTCAAATGATAGTAATAAAATTGACTTTTATTTTGTTTTCAAGTGGATCTATTCCAACTAGCTAATAAATATGGGAAGGACAACTGTCATAAAGTTCATGCAAATGGAACTAACTCCCTATTTTTGTGCTTTCTCTCTTCTGTGCTTGAGAAATGCAATTTGAATCATGCTAAATGAAATATATAAATACACATACATTGGAGTTTTGGAGCCCATTAGTCCATTACTCTTAAATATATAAAGATGCAATGAATTACTGATTATGTGTCTTTGTTGTACAGAATTTTGAAGAAGTGCTAGACATCTATTTATTGATATTTATTAATTTTTTTATATAGTAACCTACTTGAACAATGGCATTCTTTTTATCACAAAGAGTATTTTTGTTGTATGACTTGAATACGTGACTTTACTTAAGCTCCTTTAGTATTTTTTTGTTCCCCAGGAAACAATTTAACTCTTTGGACTGATTATTCTTTAATGATTTTAAAATTTCTACTTGTAGCTTTTTCTTTGCATTTTATTTTATTTTTTTAATCTTTGTGAAAATTTGGTTTACTCTCTCTCTTCATATTTTTTCTGTTGCTCCTTCCTTCTTCTCCCTCTACCTACTCTCTATCTTTCTGTTCTAATACCTATATCTTCCCTGGTTTGCTCATGTGCTTCAGAGTCGTCCTTTATAGTATTTATATCACTTTACAATAGAAATAAAATCAAGGTTAAATATATTTTTAGTTAAGTACCTGTCGTAGTTATGGGTGTATGCAAAATATAATTTAATTTATTGTTAAGATGACTATAGAAGTTTTTCAACATATATCAATATATCAATATATCAAACTTGGGACTGTAAGCTTTCAAAGAAAGAACAAATGTTAATGAAGTAAAGCTAATATTTTATTCAAGGATGTATAAATGCATGAAGTCATATACAAAGCCTGTTCAACGCCAAGAACAAAGAAGGGAGTTGGGCACACATTCGCACCCTGGAAAGAAGGGTCAGTGATTTTCTTTTTTTTATTTTTATTTTTATTTTTATTCATTTATTCTTGTTACATCTCAATGGTTATCCCATCCCTTGTATCCTCCCATTCTTCCCTCCGTCCCATTTTCCCCTTATTTCCCTCCCCTATGACTGTTCCTGAGGGGGATTTCCTCCCCCTGTATATGCTCATAGGGTATCAAGTCTCTTCTTGGTAACCTGCTATCCTTCCTCTGAGTACCACCAGGTCTCCCCCTCCAGGGGACATGTTGCTCCTTATAAGTCAACTAGTTCCCAGTGGAAAAGCCCATATTCCCCAAATATTTTGAGCAACACAAATTGGTCATAAAAGGTAAGAAAAAAAACACAAGGTTTGATGGATAAGGAAGGTGAGGTAGATTTGAGGATTGAATATAATCAAAATATATTGCACAAAATGCTCTAAGGGCCAATAAAAAGGAAAAATGTATAAATATGAAGTAGCATATGTATGTATGTATGTATTTCATTTATCTGTCATCAGTCTGTCTTCCATTTTTCAATTTAGTCATTCAACTAGAGACATCAGGTATTTGACACTGGAGAAAAATGTTGAATGCTAGAAATAAAATTCTTTCTGCATATCAAATGAAAAACATTAAAATATATGTATTATTAAGCATCATAGTTAAGAGCCCAGAGAGCACAAAATGAGGGCAGTGGACTCATCAATGAAAGGATGGACTCCTTTCTAAATAATGTACCAGAGTTATTTGAAAGCTTAAGTCAGAAATAAATGTATAAGAGTGAATTGATGAAAAAAATAAGGGCATAAAAAGGCCCGGTGATACTATAATTTTGAGAACTGAAAATAGACATAAGTGTTGGGGCATGGTTTTGTAAATTATGTATTCAAATGCTGATTTCTGTGCCCTGAGTCCAGATATTGGCCTTGTTATTTATATGAAGAATCTCCTGTATCAATGTTGTATAAAGAATGCTTGCCAATTATCTCTGATTGGTTAGTAAAGAATTTGATCAGCCAATAGCTGGTCAGAGATGAAATGATAAGAGGCAGGACTTTTCTTCCCAGTCAGAGAGTCTCAGATAGGAATGAAAGGAAAAGGAAAAGGAAAAGGAAAAGGAGAAGAACAAGAAAGAGAGAGAAGAAGGTCGTCAGGAGCCATGGGAGGAGAAGGCTCCATGAGGGATTTTCCACAAGGCCAGAGAGATACAGACAACGTGACATCACTGAGATGGCAAGTAACAGGCACATGGCTGGGAAGTATCCAGACAGGCATAATTGGGTTAGAATAGAGGAATATCTATCCAGTTACAGTGCTTAAAGCTTGTTGAATAGATATAATAGGTTTCTGTGTCAATTATTTGGGAGCCTAGGTGAGGTTTTAGAAAAAGCCCCTACTAATAACTGTCACATCACTATGGCTGAATAATAACATCTGTAAGTGGACTGAATAGAAGGTTCTGTGAACAATGGCCTGCTTTCACTCTGAAGGCAAATGAATGCTACATGGGCCTTTAAAAGGAAGAACATAATATCATAAATTTAGCATTCTGAGTTATCACCTCAAATATGCGTTTGCAGTAGCCCATCGTTGTCTTCTGAAACTTTCCTTTTCCCCAGATTTCTCCACTCTAATGAATGACAACACCTACCCTTGAATTTTTAACTACCCTAAACATAGATATTGTTCTTGTTTTTCTCTTTTCTTCAATGCTTCACATTTGCTTCATCAGCCCCTGACTTATTCCTAAACTTATTGTGAATGCATCCACTGCCTTGGATCTTTTCTCGTCATCTAAATGAAGCCACGAGCTCCTTCATTTTCTGCTTTAAGTAATTTAGGGTTCCCAGTCAGACTGTCTTTTTCTTTCACATATGGATTCTAAGACTCAGAGTAAGATTTATTACTCTTGCCTACTGTATTTTTCCTGCTTACTTGCTTATTTTTAAATGTCTCCCACAATGGTAATTCTCTGCCACTCAGAATGGGTCTAATTTACCAACACACAAAACAATGTCTGGTGAGCAGAATGCTCTTAGGGAATTTGTGTTTCATTAATGGATGAAAATGGAAGAATCATTATCTGGAGATCATGCAAAGAGTGAAAAAGGCGTGACTAGAGAGAAGAGCAGTTAAGAAGGCTTTTAGCCAACCCTGCTTCCTTTGCTGACCACACTGATTTTCAGATACAGTTTTACTGCTGCAAACCGGTAGCAAGCAAACTTAAGAACCTAACATCCTTGCTGCCTAAGGCGTATTTGCAGACAAGTTCAGAGAAGGGTAGTCAATGTGCCTAGGGTAACTCTCTCCACTTACAGTGGAGGGAGATTGGATAAAGATGTGCTTCCCATCTGTCCTGTGAATTTTCCTGGGGAGATGTCAACAAGTATCTATTCACCTCCCGTGGGACGCCAATAGCCAACTAATGCAATAATTCTACTCAACATTGCTTGTTGAATCAGTGAATTTAACTCAGGTTCCTTACAGCCAAAATGGAAAAGGGGCATGTTATAAGATCATGGCTAACTTATCACCAAAGATTCAGCTATATCACCAAAGAAAACGTCCCCATCTCACCTTCATCAGCAACTCTTAATTGTGCTGATATCTTCTACATAAGGCAGGAATTTCTAATGTGCCCTTTATCTTTTCTCTAAGACCTACTCTTCTTTTATAAGGAGATCTTTGTGTATTTTATTGTTGTCTCATAGGAATCATAATAGTTGTTCCGATTCAAGATTACAATGATCATGCTATGCCCAGAGGACAGAACTCAGTTCCAACATTCATTTTATATAATTCTACAGAACGCTCCCCTATACAAACTTCATTGTTTACAGTCTCAGCTAGAACATGAAAATCCAGGGACTGTCTTTTCTTCTTTTCCCACTTTGCTCTTCTAGCATCCCTACCTTACTCCCATCATTTGAGTCGTTTTTTTCCCACCATCTTCCAGCGTCCCTTACTTGCCTCTCTCAACTGGGTCTCTTCCTCTGTCATCTTCTAGCATACCATCCTTTCTCTCTTCATCTGAGTATTTTCCTAAATCAAGTGAAACTCAAGTTAATGCAAACCCTTTGAATTAATCTATGCTGAGAGTGATTATATTTTTAAGTCACTGGCTGATGAGCTCTATTTTGACATTATCCAGTAGATGATGGGTTCAAAAACCAGGAAGGAAGACCAGAGGACGATTCTTGGATTCTCTCCATTTTAATGGGATAGGACAAGGGAGAATCATTCACATAGTTCAGTGTTCTAGCACACGCACAAGCACACGCATGTACATACACACACATACATACATACACACACCACAAATACAAGTGTCAAGGAAGGGACTTACGTACAAAGACCAGCATAGAACACCTACCAATAGGCTGACCTTGAAAATATTTGAATCATGGCTGACTCCAGAGAGGAAATGAACTGAATGAGAGAATAGTAATTCAAATTAATACAAAGCAGAAGTTTTAGTTCTTCATGAGCGTAGTCCTGAGTTTAATCCCTAATTCAAAAGTTAGCGATTAAAAAAAAAAAACCTGTACAGGGATACTTCTAAGTTCTGAACTATACAGAAGTACTCCTAACCTGGATGGCTTCAACCATGCTGATACAATTATTCTATCTATTAGAAATGCTGCCCATAGTTTTTAGCATTTGAAGACTTGGCTCCCAGTTGGTGTCACTGCTAGAAGTGTGACACTGCAGGCAGGCTTTGAGAGTTTAAAGACGTACCATTTCTAGTTCACTCTATTTTCTGCTTGAGGTTTGAGATGTGAGCTGTCAGTGTCTATTGCTTGCTTCCATTGTTTGCCTTTATGGCAGACTCTTAAACTTCTGTATCTGTAAGCTAAGTAAACCCTTCCTTCTATAAGTTGCCTGGACATGGTGTTTATCACAGTAATAGAAAAGTAATGAATGCAATTAGGCCTAATCAATTATTACTATGTTTGTTTACTTGCTTTTTTTTTTTTTAAACAAGGTTTCTCTGTGTGGCCTTGACTGTTTTGGACTCACTTTGTAGACCAGGCTGGCCTTGAACTCACAGTGATCTATCAGCCTCTGGCTCCCGAGTGCTGGAATTAAAGGCATACATAGTCATACCCAACTTAAGAGATTTTTTAAAATACAAACTAATGTATGGTCAAATGTATTGAATGGCACATTTAACATAGGTCATATGGCAGATTAGTGTATATAATTTAACCAGCCAATGCGTTTTGGGAATTTTCAATACAAATGACCTAATGTATGGCATTTCCAATCTTTATTTGATGCTATTCTCCCTTGGAGAAGCAAAGCAAATATTCTTCAGCATTTGAAAAGCTTTTTCTTTAATTTTGGTGTTTGTTCTCTGGAAGACTTCTATAGAGTCTTATGAAAGCATCACTCTTGCTGAGTAAAGAGAACATTCGGTCAAAGTTTGATTCTGACAGTTGCTTTCAAATCTGTTGGGTATCTTCTTTATATTTCACACATACATTACCAGTTGTCTTTGGTAACAAACTGTCTTCCTTTGCTTTAACAAGACTATTATTTCCTGTTCTTTATTCATGTTTCTTTCAATCTATTCTTCATTTAACTACATCTTAAATATTTATATTTCTCATGCTCTGTAATTCATTCCTTTTGTTACTCATCAGTGAAACATGGTTTCAAGATGCTTAGTTGGTAGAAGGAAATTTACTATATCTATGTATGAAATGTATTCAATTATTAATTAATTAATATGCTAAATCTTTAATAAAATGGTCCTTTCCTATGTACAATAATTATTGCTCCAAGATAAGGTTTACTTATTCTGTTACTATATCTGGGAAGATAATTAAGATTAAAAGAATCTCAGCAGAACTATAAATGTGGTGGAATTCAATGGGTAACAGATAATAGAACCCACACATTTTTAAGAAAACAAAAGAGAAGGTGGGGGCGTGGAGGATTGGTTGAATAATACTGTGGAAGCTGAGATAAGCTAAGTTAGGAAAATACCTGATTTCGAGGAACAAGTTATAACCTGATATTTAAATGTCATTGTACATGTCTCATTGTATTAATGGGATTGTCGCCACAGCAATGCTGTGCAATGTGGCTTACTTTTCATAAGTAACTGCAGCGGAATTTATTTTCCTTGTTTTACAGTTCTGAGGATTAACTGAGAAAGCATGCTTTGGACAGAGACGTTGCTTCTCTCTAGACTGAGGACTGGATTTAGATTTATGGTATGTACATTTCACTTAGACCAATAGGATTCACCATACTCACTGTGAGGAGTTGCTTCTCAGGGTGAGCCCTAGAGTGTATGATTCTGAGACCTAATTAGGGGAAGTTATTATGGCATCTTCTTCCATAGGCATACTAACCATCTGTCTATATTACAGTGACCAAATAGGTCTCTTGGCAAAGTCACGCCACACAACACATACCACAGATGGTGTGGGTGCCAAGTGGATGGCACTACAGTCCAAAGGTAGCCATATCTAGAGAGTGGGCCATGATGCTATACACTCATTGCTCCAGAGTTTGGAGACTGAAGCTGAGGGATTATGGGTTTGGAGCTATTCCGGGCCACATAGGGAGTATCAGATCGGCCAGCACTGCATAGAACTTGTCTCAAAAAACAAGCAAACAAACAAACAGGCAGACAGACAAGTGAACAAGCCACAGAGAAAGAACTGGAGAATAACCATCCAATACACCTCAGTTGCCTTTGACCTGAGGACCTTTATATTTTTAACATCATTTTATGATATAAATACAGATTTAAAACAATATATAACTTAAATGTAAACATATTTTTGGCACATAAAGTATAGCTCCCCTTTTAATTGTCTGAAGCATTTGTTCTATCCTTCTGTCTTTACATGGGCTTCGACAGAGGCAAAAAAAATAAATAAAAATTATTTAAAAATAAAACATAAGTTAATTTTTTTAAAAAGAGGCTTGACACAATATAATGAGATAAGGAACCTCAAAACACAACACTGAGTTGGTTTCTGTTGACCATCTAGGCAAGGGCATGCAGCCTACCCTTAAAAATAGTTTATTTTCCCAGCAAGACTTCCTTGGGGAAAACTAGCTTTTCTTTTGCAAGGAGTATAAATTGGAAATTGCTTCTGGGTTAAATATTGGGGGGATATGTTCACTTCTTCTTTCATAGCACCCTATCTGGTGGAGATCTATACAGGTCCTACGCATGCTGCCTCAGTCTCAATGACTGTATCCATCATGTTGATCAGAGGACCTTGTTTTCTTGGTATCCTCCATCTCCTATGGCTTTCCACCTTCCTTACCAGGATTTATTGAATCCTGAGTAGAGAGATTAGATGGAGACATTCTGTTTAGCACTGATTATTCCAAGGTCTCACACTTTCCACATAGTGTCTCTTTATGGGTCTCTGTATTTGTCCTCATCTACTAGAGGAGGAAGCTTCTCTGATGATAGCTGAGCAAGGCACTGATTTATGTTTATAGCAGAATGTCATTAGGAATCAATTTATTGGTTTTCTTTTGTATGTTTATTTGCTTAGAACCATAGAATTCTGTTTTATCCTAGATCCGAAAGATATCTAGTCCCAGAATCCATTGAGTGAGTGTGGATTCCATCTTCTAGAGTGGCCCTTAAGTCAAATCAGATATTGATTGGTTACTTCCACAAATTGCCACCATTGCCCTAGCATATCTTGCATGCAGGAAACCATTATAGATCAAAGAGTTTATGGCTGGCATGCAAAGTATCTTCCTCTATCAAAGATGCTAGCATGAAGAGTTGAAGGCTCTCCGGATACCACTCAACTTCTCCATGTACAATGACTTCTGTAGGTATTGTATTTAACAATGGGACATTGCTGACAGTTTTGGAAAGTAAGGTACAGTATTGGGTACAGCTTTGATTCTTTGGGGGATTCCAAGGGCCTCCTTAGGCCAACATTCAATAAAATGTAGCACAATACTAGTTCTGGAAGCTTCATTTAGTGACAAGAGATGGCCAATTTGGCCTCTTTCTTTCCCACTGTTTAGAAATTTCAGTTAGATTTTCTTCATATATGTATATATTTTTTAGGAAGTTTGACCTGTATTACATTTCCATACTATCCCTCTAATGGCTCTTGATTTGAATTATATTTCTCTGTATTCCCTCCTTTGCACCCCTGTTCCCTGCCCCTTTATACCTGATCCTCTGGCTCCAGTTTGTACCTCCTATTCACCCATAACTATCTGTTCTATTTCTCTGTCCCTTAATCTATACCTGACGTCCATGGTTCTAGGGATTATATCTTGGTTATCATTGACTTAACAGCTAATATTCACATGTAAGTGAATAATAGCATATTTGTCTTTCTAGGTCTGAGTTGCCTCTCTCAGGATGATTTTTTTTCCTAGTTCCACTTACCTGTGGATTTTGTAATTTCATTTTTTACCGGTGATTAATAATTATTCCATGTAAATGTGTACATTTTCTTTATCTATTCTTCTGTTGAGGGACAGCTAGGTTGTTCCTAATATCTGGCTATTATGAAGAAAGCAGCAATGAACATGGTTGAATAAGTGTCTCTGTAGAAAGATGAAGTAACATTGGGTATAGACCCAAGAATGCTATCATTTGACCTTGAGGTAGATTGATTCCTCTCATTCTAAAGAACAGCCATACTGATTTCCATAGTGGCTATACAAGTTTACACTTCTTCCAACAATGGATGAAAGTTAGCTTTGTTCCACATTCTCCCCAGCCTGAGCTGTCACTTGTTTTGTTGATCTCAGTCATTCTGATGGGTATAAGATGAAATCTCACAGTAGTTTAATTTGTATTCCCCTAATGACTAAGGATGTTGAACATTAACCTGTTTCTCAGCCATTTGAGTTTCTTCTTTTCAGAATTCTGTTTAGACCTGTAGCCCATTTTTAACTGCATTATTTGTTTTCTTGATATTTAGTTTTTTTCTTTATTTTGAATGTAAATCCTCCATCATATATGTAGTTGATAAGAATCTTTTCTCATTCTGAAGTCTTCCATTTAATCCTAATGATAATAATGTGCTTTGCCAAGCAGAGGCTTCTCAGTTTCATAAAGTCCACTTATTAATTGTTGAGTTTAGTACCTGTTCTAACAGTGTCTGAATATTTTGTTTAAGGCTATTACACGAGGTAGATTAGTGTGATGTATGAGCATCGTTATATTGAATTATTACAAAGGTAAACAAAATGTTTATTGCTATGAGCTTGTCTCTTAGAACCACTTTCCTTCTGTTCTACAAGCTTGCATATGTTGGGTTCTCATTCTCCTTCAGTTCTAGAAAGTTTTCAATTTGTCTTGACCCATTTTTTCATTTAGTAATGAATTGTTTAGGGAAAGCCTGCTGGAGACGGGGACTGGGAAAAAGCTATAAGGAAGACAAGCAGCAGCAGGTGGCCTGCAGCAGAGCTGGGAGTGAGACTGGGGCTGAATTTGGAGAGAGCAGTGAACATCTGCCATTAGCCTAGCTGCTTCCCTTGTCAGAGTCCAAATTTCATATGCAACTTTGAGACAAAGTCTCACTGTATAGTCCAAAGTAGCCTAGAACTCAAGATTTCCCTGGCTCTGTCTGAAAAAAAGCTGTAATTTCAGGTGCACCTCACAACCTCAGGGGTTTTTCCTGCTTTGAAATATATTTGATAGATGTTACTTTCTCCATTTTCACTGATGAAGAAATCAGATTCTGAAGTGTAAGTGATTTAAGGAGGATCCACATACTTTCAAAAGAAAATGGAAGTGGTCCAAGCCAGGTTCATATGACCTGTAATGGATTTGACCTTTATGTTACAGCGCTTCCACACTACAGATTCATGTGTGTTTCCTCTGGTGTAATTTGACTAAAACGGAAACCTATTTTTATTCATTTTTGCATAATAGTCAGTATCCATTGCCCAAGATTGTTACAAAACAAATTATAACTTGAATAAGTAAAAACAAAGATGATCTACCCGGTACCCTAGGTGGCCAGGAGGGGTTGATCCCAGGGCCTCCAGAGACACCTCAGTCTGCAAGTGTGCAGCCTGTAGTATAAAATGCTGTGTTTTTGCATTTTACTTCTACATATCCTCATGTGTACTTTAAATCATCCCTGGAATGCTCCTGCTACCTACCCTGCTCTGAATGCTGTAGAGATACTTGTTGTGTTGCCTTGTTTAGGGGATAAGCCTAAGGAAACAAAAGCACTCTTTTGAAAATATTTTTGTTTTCTGGTGAGTTTAATCAACTTATGTGGAGCCCATAGATACAGAGAGAAGACAGGTAATACACACACACACACACACACACACACATGCTCATGTGTGTGCACATGTAAACACACACACATATGTATATACATGTGTACACATAGATACACACTTGCACATACATAAGCATACACACATAAAATACGTATGTATGCACACAGATACACACGCTACACATGTACCCACATGTATACATACTCACACATATACACATAAATGCATACATAACATACACACACATGTACACATAAATGCATACATAACATAACACACATGTACACATGTGCACATATGAACAAATATGATCACAACACATATACACACACTCACACACATGTACACACATACATGCACACAACTTGTATTTTTATATATGGACATTTATATAAGTATAAGAAATATGTGTAAGAAATACATTGCTGGGGTCTATTTTTAATATGAGCTGTGCTTGGAGTTCATCAGAGTTAGAAGATGGGCTAGGCCTCTTTTTTCTTAGCTGGCAGCTGGCACCTGTTTGTCCCCTGTACTCTGAGAGTTAGGTTATCTGCTATGGGTTGAGTCCAGAACTGGAAAAGGGCAGGGAAGTCAAAAGCTCTGAATTTTTATTGGATACCATCTTTGTGGCCTAGGCCAGTGAGGTGAGACTTTGAGAAGGATGCAAGCTTCTGCTTATAGGCAAACAGAACAGAGATTTATCACAATGGAAGCCTTTTTTTTTTTTTTTTCAATTTTATGTGCACTGGTTTAAGGTTGTTAGAACCTTACTGGAGTTATGCACAGAGGTGTGCTGGGAATTGAACTCAGGTCCTTTGGAAGAGCAGACAGTACTCTTAACCACCAAGCCATCTCTCCAGCTCTAACAATGAATGGAAAGACTTTAAGAAGCTCTACCGTGGTGTCTTATATGAAACAGCATGCCAGGGGCCATATTCTGGAGACCCTCTTTGCAAAAGTTCCTTGTTTTCATTAGTCTCTTGAATTTGTTACTTCTTATTAACAACACATGTACATGCATGTAAACACACATATAGACATTGGTATTGCACACACATATATTCCTATACACAGTGGGACAACTGATCATGCCTTGAAAAGTGGCACAGAGCTTGATTAAAACAAAATCAGAAACAGAAACAAACCAACAGAGATATATGTAAAGAAAAAAAAAATCTTGGAATTAGGGAGCGCAGGATTGAGAAACAAGCCAGAGGGGGATAAATTAGAAGCATATTCCTAATAGATGAAGGAAAATTGCCTTATGGGTCGGAAATCACGCCCTCTAGGGTTTCCAGCAGGCTAACGGTGCACATGTTATTTCATTTTCTTCCTGTTGTAAAAATGAGAGAAAGTGTTTGCTTTTTTGCGTTTTGAATAATTTCCTGGGGGAGAGCTGGTCTGTGTTTATGGGGGAGGGATGGAAAACTTCAAAATTGGCATTACTATGCAGAACATTTTGCAAAGGCTGTAAATACATCATAAAGTGCCTTTCTTCAGAGGTTCCCTCCCTAACTCCAGCACTATAGTTATTAACATAAACCTTCCGAGGCGCTCTCTTGTCATCTACACCTGAATATTCTATCTTGTTTTATCTGTGATTTCTCTTCAGCTTTATTAGTTTAAAGAGCCTGTGGCTACTCTCTAATGAGAGAAAACCAGGCTCTGTAGCCTAGGTCACCCTCTATTGCTTGATGGTAGATAGAAGAAAGTTCACTGGGAGGTAACAAATCAAATCAAATCAAAAGAAAACACACAAAAACAAAACAGAAAACCACCACCAACGAAAAGCTAGTACGCAAAATCACAACAGACTTCCTTGACTATCAGGGAAAAGTAGCTTAATAGTGGATTTTATGTTTTTGTTTGGTTGGTTTGTTTTATTTTCCTTGACTAAATTTTTAAAAAAGAATCTCAAAAAAAAAAAAATACAGCCATGCAGTATTTCCTTTTGGGGCGTTAGCCTTGCCTTGCTGTGCTCTGTGTCTCCTGTGATCTCTAAACGCCAACAAATCTGCTGAACAACAGACCCTGGTGTTTCTTTCTGAAGCTCCAGCTCCTCTCCTCAGAGCAGTTGGCCTGGGGCGAGGTTTCTCAATCAGTGTCAGCCTCAAGCCGGAGGTTTGCATCCTACTGCAAAATTTATGGAGCATGCTGATGAGAACAGTGTGGCTCCCTGGGAAGATGACTGGGAATTGGCAGAGGAGTTTTGTGGGTCTGAACTCTCAGCTGGACCATTGATTATTCCCTCATCTGCTTGGGACTTCAAAAGCTCGCATGCCTTGTTATCTGTTTTGTACACTCCCTACAACGCTTTGGAGTGTTTTACACAAGCTGGCTCCTCTTTGCAGATATTAGCCCTCATCTGAGCTTCATGTCTAGAACTATATGAGAGGGAAGGGATGTGTTGATGTGATAAATTCCCTGGCGTGGCTCAAATGTAAGTAGCCCGAGGGTGAAAGACAGAGCAGGGTGATAGACGGTAGGGGATACATGTGGTGCCATACTTCACTTTCTGGGCATACCGTGAGATAGGTAATCTTAGATGTCAACCTGAGTGGGTCTGGAATCCACTAAGAGACACACCTCTGTGCAGATCCCTAAGGGTGTTTCCTAGAAGGAGGAACCGAAGGGGCAGCCCTCCCTAAGAATAAAGATCGCTTTCTGGCTTGAGCCCAGTACTAAAGACACGGGAGGGAAAGAGGGAGCTTCTGCCAATGAGCCCTGTTGGCAAATGCACATATTTTTTTTTTTGTCATCCTTTGTTGATATGACCAGCTTCTTCAGGTGGCACTTGTGGAATCTTCTAGGCTTTCGTTGCTCTTTGCTTTCTTTCTTATTTTTAAGCCCACTTATGATGTTGCTGATAAATCTGAATGCAGGAGTAAGGTTGTAGAAGAGAGAATACCTTATTTGAATTATGATTATGGAGACTTTATTTGGTTTAACTTCCTAATTCATTGGGGCAAAAGAGTGTCATAGAAGCACTTTCTTATCCACCGCTCTAGCATGAAGATAGAGTCAGCACTTGAATATAAGGCAAAAGGTTGCAATGGTAGGGTCCCAAAGAAAGCAGGGACAAATAGGGGAAATAAGTTTCTTTTTACAACGAAGGGGATGAAAAGTTACAGATTTATTGTGAACTACAAAAGAGCTCATGGATCCTAGATGTCTCTAGATGCAGCTGCTTCTAAACAGGGACAGGGCTTGACAGTGTTGATTGCAGGTAGACAAAGTGGGTTTAGAATCCAATGTAATTGGGTCTAATTCATTCTACCAAATGCCTATGCTGCTAGCATACGGCCCTGTCCGCCTAGCAACCTATGACTCAATCTGCCTAGCAACTTATCATGTCATTACCTACCTGCCAGTAGGAATGGCCCTATGCAGAATTATAAAAGGACAAACCCACCTTGTTTCTCTCTCTAGTTTCTTTCTCTCTTGTTCTCTTACCTGTCTCTATCTATCACCCTCTGTCTCTCTCTGTTCTCTGTCTCTCTCTCTGGGGTGTCCCCTCCTTCTTCCCCCATGCTCATATAATAAACTTCTCAGTATCATATCTTTTGTGTGGCACAAAATAAGTATAAATAATCTTATAAAATAAGATATTTTATATCTTACCAGATTCATGGGTGAAAACTGCTAATCCTAGACATGGTGGTGATGGTAATTGGAGGTTTTGATAAGTAAGTAAGTTATGAGTGCAGAACTACTTACTGGAGTTACTGTCCTTGTTGGAGAGAGCCCCATACAGTTTCCCTGCTCCTTTTCATATGTGAGGACAGGAAAACGAGGTTCCATGGATGCACTAGGAAGACAGTGCTCACTGGACACCAAATCTGCTGGCTTCTTAATCTTGGACCATCCAGATACATGAAGTATGAAGACTGTATCTCTGTTGTGTGAAAGCCACCCATCTACGGCAGCCTTGCTGTGGCAGCACAGATGGACCATGTCCAGCCTTAACTTTAAACATCTCACATTGCTCTCCTCTGTTTTAAAGACCTAACTGTTGTCTCCCTGGGTCTTATTTTCAATACAAGGATACTTACACCTCATTGCTTTTGAGTACTAAATAAGACTGCCAAGGAATTTAGACAGTTAAGTTGAGGATTTTTTTCTTTGTTAGAGATTTTATATTTTCACTGTTATAAATTTGGAGAGGTGAAATGGCATAGGGTTTTGAAGAAATATTAAGTGTATCTAACCCTTGCACGTCACTCGTAAATTTGACAATCCCCTTGCTGTGGAGCCCCAGCATACTCACCTATAAATAGAATATCTTGGACCTGAGGGTTTTCTAAGCTATATAGATAATATGCAAAATACTTTTGTTTTCTCATTTTCCCTTTTAAAATAAGAGTATAATATATTAATGGTTACTGGAAGCAATGAAAATATTCATTTGAGTTATGTCTTCTACAGCTTTGGACTTCTGCTTTTTTTTTTTTTTTTTGTCCTGATAAAATACTGTTCTCTCCTTTTCTATCTAAATAACTTTTATTTTTCATAGAGGCCCAGTTTGAATATTATATGTCTATAATATTACTGATACCTCTTACTAATATAATATAGAAGTAATATTTCTTAAACTATAATCAACCGCATATAATTTCAGCCATTTGAACGGACTATTCTTGTCAATGCTTACACACCCTACGGTTTATTTCCTCTATAAGACCAGACCAGAAAATATCATAAAACTGAGATCTAAGATTCTTCCGCAGACAAAGCGTTTATCGTACAGGTTTAGGAAACTTAGACTGATCTTGGGAACTTGTGTAAAGGTGGAAGGAGAGAATCAACTCCACAGCGTTGTCCTCTGGTGCCCACACAAAGGCCGTGGTGCACAGTCTTACACAAATATATCACACACCTAAACTCTGTAATAGCAAAGTTTTTCAAGATTATCCCAATCTAGGGTTGGAGACTTGGTGGGTCTGGGATTCTACCCAGCCCTTATATAACCTTAAATTCTCATGAATATTTGTTTTCTTGCTTCTCTCAGAGGACTATATTGCCTTAGCTTTTAAACTTTCCTCCTTTGGGTTGTTTACCATAGTTTTCAAGCCCCCAAGGCACTCTCTGAAGGATAAGAAGATAATTCACTTTGGTCTGGGGTTAACATATTCGCTAAACATTGACATCTTGTTTCCCAACATTTAATCAGTTTGTCATTTAACAGTTTATTAGCATGATGCACTCTTTCCCCTAGCAGTCAGAAGATTCCAGAGGGCAGAGCTGTGCCTCCAGAAAAACTCATTATAAATATCAGTTATCAACAATCATTGAGTATAAAATCATGTTTGCCTGAAGCAGAACCTTTGCCTGTGTATTTTCAATATTCAGTTGGGTAATAGTGACATTTCTTGACAGCTGTCAGTGTTTAGAATAGCCCTGGACCATTCTGACTTAACTCATTATTCATGAGTTTTCCCAACACTTTTTTTTAATAGAGATATTTAAAAGGGGCGACATTCATGGGATTTACATAGATAAACTGAAATTTAAAAGGCTCTACATTTTTACTATCTCCTTGTTCTGAAGAAAATTAATTAAGTGAAATTAATAAGGGAGCCAGATTTTTGCCACACTAATGTTAGCAATTTAAAACTTTAAAAATAACGTGTCTTATAACCATATATAGAAGCAAACTTCACTGACCTCATTTGATTGGCTATCTATTTTTATATGTCCCC
The DNA here is from genome assembly GCF_964271855.1 of Acomys minous. Taxonomy (NCBI): domain Eukaryota; kingdom Metazoa; phylum Chordata; class Mammalia; order Rodentia; family Muridae; genus Acomys; species Acomys minous. Next base: position 22,555,371 of record NC_140491.1, on the reverse strand, counting down.
AAAGTAGCAAACAATTACTCTTGTCAGTTTTTGTTACAGTGTTCGTAAGATCTAGGGCAACTCTTTTTTTTCTACTTCTTTTTCTTCATCATGTATAAATGCAGACAACAAGGGCACTTCACAGGCTTATGTCAGAGACATCAATCGTTTTTTAATGAGGCCATAACCCTGAGTAGGTCATGGAATATTAAAAATAAATGAACATATTGCTGTCGCTGGGGATTGCACTCTCTCAGCTGAAGGGTACCGATGAGGAAACACAATATCTCAAAATGCTCATTTCAAAAAGCAGTTAATTAGCAGCCGCTGTTTGAACGGCACTTGCCTGTGTCCTTGGAGCACTCATGTTATGTCTGTGTCAGTGAGAGAACCGTGCTCTGCTTTCCTCAATAGAGGCCAATTGGCAGAGACACATGACCAGTCTTTATCTACACAGTCAATTGGGAGAATTAAAAGGTCAGTCGTTCAATAGGAAAGATTTCCCTTTAGTGGCCCTGTCTAGGAGGGAGATTATCCTCATGAATGAGCAAGAATGAGAACAATAGTTTGTGAGGACCTGGGCCCAGTCAATGAGAGTACGGAGGGAACTAGAAAGAGGGAGAAGGCACAGAGAGTTAGCACAGTAGCATTTAAATTCTCCATCTTTCTCCCCCTTATCAGCCCCGCTAAGGCCCTTCTCCATCACTGTCACAGAATCACTGCAGAAGTAATTTGGAATGTGCTTGCCCTAGTGTCTAATGCCCACTCTCTCTAACCTGCAGGTTATTGCCCACATTATTTGCTTTGCTTTTCATGACTCCTTCTTGGTTATCCTCTTGGATAAGGGCCTGGTTATGTCTGAAGTATCGTCATTTTTATCACTGCTCCCTGGAAGCTCCTCCCGAGCCTTTATGCCACAAGGGTTCATCATCTGTGGACACCTGTGGCCAAACTAGTTATGATTATAGCCTGGATTTCTATAGTTTCCAAAACAGAGAGTAGAAAAATTTAAAGGTTGTATGCCATTTAGGTCAGGTCCTTTTACTAGCTTTTGCTGGGGCTTGTGAACCAAAATGAGGCTTATTGCTTTAAGGTTAGGGTGGGTTATAGTGGCTGTATCCTGCATTATTCCCATATCCTTCAACTGAGCACAGAGACAGAAAGAGCCCAGAGGAAGTCTGAGGAAGCAGATGGCTGAATAATACATAGAGGAAAACCATCTTTCTGCCATCTGGGAACACCTGCACTCAAAGCTATTGAAATTTAGAATTCATTAGCTTTACCAAATAAGGTTTCCCTTAATAATGTAATATCCATGACTTAATTTAATGCATTGACTCAGTGCCATAGAACCTGCACTTTAAAATTAATTATAGTGTGATAAAAATCACTGTTTGGTTGTACACATGCTTTCCTAGAGCACTCAGGGAAAATGATTCACCTTTGTATAGCTAAGGTGCCTTAGCAAACCAGTTGTATCACACAATTGGGAGCAAATTGCAAAATTTATAACTATTGTTTCCCAAGTTCCTTCTCTGCACAGTATACATACCATACACACCTAGAATCTGCAGCATCCGAACAGTAAGTATTGGTACCTGTAATTTTCGAGAAGTCGTAATCACTTATTCATTAGATTATGAATGGTCCCTGATTCTATACCTGGCATTTTGCAAGGACTAGAGATGAAGATGTGAAAGAGACAGCTTCTCCCCTTCACAGATGGTGCCATAAATTCAATTTCAAACATTCCCTGGAATGTTACTGGGGAAGTTTGTAAAATATAGACCTTCATTGTCTTCAGGGCCAGAATCATAGAGTTACACAGCATAGTGCTATTGCTCTGTTAGTCAAGCCTTTCTCACTGGAAGCCATTGTTATTGCTGAATCACAGAATAACCAGTTTTACTATGGTCTGTGAGAAACATTGATACTGATACCAATTACATTTGGCTACCTTGCCTTCATAATTTGGTTTTATTAGTTTTTGTTTAAAAAAAATGTCTGAAATTGTTGCCGTACACTGATATTTTTGAAGAGAAAATTTAATGTGTTTGTTCTGGCATTTTGATGGACCTGTTTATTATCTAAATTGTAATTGCAGTCACTGATGTAAATGAAATTTTACAGATGACCTTCCTGGCTATAAAACTAATGAATGTTAAAACACGCAATTTCTTCTGAGTCCGCATCTGTGCAAGTTCACAAAGCCAGTCCTACTCCCATGCATACTTTCTGTTCGTCGAAGTCTTCAATTCAATTGCTCAACGCTTGCAATTCATAGCACAAGGTCAATTATTATGGATGGTACCGCTTGAAGCTCTGCATTCTCGTTGTCTTTGTTGGCGTGTCAGCTGAATTTCTGTGAACATAAATCTCATCAATAACTATCCAAGGAAACTAGCTTGAAGAATAATGAAAAATGCATTTGGGCAATGATCAAACAAAGCTTTTTATACTTCCAGAATAAATTTCAAGGAATGCATAGTCAATATCTCATTTCAGTAGATACATGTAAACATTTATACAGCAGAGTGGACTGCATATATAGACTTTTTGTCAAAAGACAGTGAAGGTTGCTTGGGAGGGGCTATTCCCTAGGAGCAGGAATATAGAATAGTTGTCACGAACACAGGAGGCTCAATGGCTTCTCTCACTGTGAAAATTATGAGAGACATCTCTGATCACTATGAGACTTAATTACCGTACTTCTCAGCCACAGTGTCTAATGTCTGTAGAGGTCTCAGTAAATGTTGCCTTTAAATACCATTCTATGGAATATTGTAAAATACAATTTTTCAAACTGATCTCAAATTTGCCAGTAGTATGAAGTATCTTTGAAGATTCCTGTTGCTGAACAGCAACATCTAAAGTTTCCCACATTCTATTGTTGGAGTTTCAGAGTTTTACTTGATCCACACAGTAGCCATACACCCAAGCTTCACCACAAGCACTAAGTCTGGGAAATACTTGAACATCCATTATACCCAGCTGAGCAAGAGATGAAATTTCTGCCCGATCGTCTCTCATTACTAATTCTCATTTCTACCTCATTGTTGAGGTAGAAATTTGAAGAGCAAATATAATCCTATTTGCTCTTCTCTTCATTTATTGACTTAGATATAGCATTTCTTGTGAAGAAAATATTTTGTAATATTTATCTTTATATATGTATGTTCAGTGTCATCATAATGTCTTAAGGTGTCCTATTAAAATAAGCTGATTTTGGATTGAAAAAATCATGCTGATTAAACCTAAATTCATTTACAATACCTAGAGGAAGAGAAACAGAAGAAGGAAGGAGGGAATAAAAAAAAACTAATACAATACAAATCTCCCATTTGGAAATTATAACTGAAAACACCATTAAAAACCATTTCCTATCATGTAAAGCTCTGATTTGGTAAAAGCAAAATCATTATCTTCAGGAAATACATTTTTAAATGATGATGTAAGTTATAACGGTCAATTAAAATAGTTATTGAACTTGGTATAAATTCAATTTTTAATGAAATTGCAAAGAAAATGTTTGATAGAATTTCTTGAAGAAAACAAAATTTCTTTAGAACTGTACTTAGTGTTAAATCCCACATCCAAGGTGTATGGCTCTTCCTTGGGGAAGTGACAGGTTTCACTTGTTTCCTTACATTATTTTGGGGCTTGTGACAGAGTCTTTCTGTGTACTCAGGATGGGTTCCAACTTTCTGTGTACCCTACTTTGGCCTTAAACCCACGACTGTATTCTTGCCTAAATGATACAATTCTAAGTCACCATGCCTCGCTGTAAGGCAACTTTAGGTCTCTTTCTTTTTCTCTATGCTGTGGGAAAAAATGTGGGCTTTGCTGACTTTCTTTACACTAAAGTGAGGTAATGCCTATGAAAGTGCAAGGAGAAGGTCTGGCCCATAGAACTGAGTGAGAGATTCCCCGATAATGGCTTCCCATCTTGGCTAGGATGCGGCATGGACGTATTCGCTGAACTAAGTGTCAGGATACTCAGGTTCATAAAACAGCACAGTTGGCACAGACCCTGTGGCTTGGAGAGTTCAGGGGATGGACAGTCCGGGTTCTCATGGATAACAATGGAGTCGGGCAGGCAGCTGAAAAGACAGTGCAGAAATTTGCTGAAAAGGAGAGTAATTGCTTAAAAGAAATGTAGCTGTGGTGTCAGAGGTACCTGAGGAGAAATGAAGGATCTGACCCTCTCACTGCCCCTCTGATGGAAATGTGTCATGTACAGCTTTGAGAAATTCTTCACTCAAGTTATGACAAGAGATTTCTTTCTTAAAATTAGTTTATTTATTCACTTTACATCCAGATTGTAGCCCCTTCTTCCTTTCCTCCCAGTCCCATCCTCCTTCTTTCCCCTGCTCCCTCCTCTATTCCTCAGAAAAGGGAAAACCGCCCCCCCTCAACCCCCAAGCTCATCAGGTGGCATCAGGACAGAGCATGTCTTCTTCAAAAAGCAGGCAACTGAGTCCATGTCAGAGAGAGCCTGGGTCCCCTTCCTAGGGGACCCATATTGAAGCCTGAGCCGGCCATCTGCTACATCTGTGTAGGTGGCCTAGGTCAATTCTATTGCATAGTCCTTTCTTGATGCTTCAGTCTCTGCAAACCCCTCTGGGCCCTGGTTAGTTGGCTCTGTTGATCTTCTTGTGGAGCTCTTGTCACCTCCAGGTCCTTCTATTCCACCCCCTCCACGCTCATACGCACACACACACACACACACACACACACACACACACACACACACTTTTCCACAAAACTTCCTATGCTTTGCCCAATGTTTGGTTGTGATTCTCTGCGTCTGTTTGGATCTGCTGCTGGGTGGAGTCTCTCAGAGGACAGCTGTGCTAAGTTCCTGTCTGTGAGCATAGTCAAATATCATTAATAGTGTCAGGGGTTGACTCTCCGCCATGGGATGGGTCTCTGGTTGGGCCAGGCATTGGTTGGACAGTTCCGCCATCTCTGCTCTATTTAATGAAAGCAGTTGTACCACCAAACAGGAACCTTGAAGAAAGGTTCTGTTAACTCCATCTTCCAGAGGAGTGATCCACATCACACAACTTGGTTTGGGAGTTGTACAATGTTCAGAACCCTGTGAGACAATGAATAGTCCTCACAAGCATTTCTTACAATCTTTCATTTGTTCATCAGAGAGCTGAAAGACTCACAGAACTTAACATCCATTTTTATATTGTAATTCTATGTAGATAGTTTATCTCTTTGATAAAGAGAGAAAACTGAAGCTATGAAAGTTAAAGAAACTTGATTAAGTTTTCACAGGGGAAAAAAAGGAGCAAATCATCATATTTGGGTTATTTAAATATGGATAATTTTCTCTCCTTGGTATTATTATTTATTTTAAAATTATACTTTAATTGAGTTTTATGTTTATGAATTAATTAATGGTACAATTTAAAACATACATATTCATGTAATGAGCAATATAATCAGGATTCAAAACAATTGAATCATTCCTAAAAGTCTCTCTCTCCATTATACGTACATGTACATACATACATACATACATATGGAATATATGGAATATGAATGTATGTACATATATGTGTATAAAGTTCTCAGTTGTATAGTAGTATATGTATGTATTTTCAGGCAGGGCTGACTACTACTTTGTATCAGATAACAAATTTGTATACTCTTTGATCCTCTCACAGTTCCTCAATTTCCTGTACTTCTTTGTGTAGGGTTAAGGCCTCCTGGCCTTCCCTCTTCCATATTAGAATGTCTATTGTCATTGTCCTTGTTTAGCTCAAGTTTTGGCAGCCATGTTGGTGAGATTTTATGGGTATAGCATCTCATAATCTAGGAAAGAGAACATCACATCAAATTCCTTGTTCCTCTGGTTTTACAGTCTTTCCACTTCCTCTTCTGAAATGGTCCATGAGCCTTAGGTGTGGGAGTTTTATTATAGATATATCCTTTGGAACTGGGCTCCACAACTCTGTATGTTGATTGGTTGCATTTTTCTAAAGTGATCTCTTTTTGTTGCAAACAAAATTTTCCTGATGAAAGGTGAAGGTTATAATTACAAGTATGTATGAGAAGGTTATTATGGATTATACTGCCTTAGTAAAATGGGGTTGGAGGATCTTCTCCAATATTTAAGATTTCATGAGCACTGTGTAATTCCCTAGGCTTCCTGTAGCAGGCATGCCCTCTTTCTTGTTGAGAAAGTCTTAAGTCTAAGTCTATTGTTGCCACCAATATAAGATGTGGCCCACTGCTGCATCCTTAGTGGGGGTTATGATGCTGTGATTGTCTTTGTGGTTTATAAGTGTAATATCTGGATGAGATGGTTGGTTGGTTCTTTCCTTTGAAAGCTTGCATGGTATCTTCTGATACCATGAAATCTAGTCTCAGGAAGACGGCATTTTGGACAATTGTACTTCAGGGTCTGGCCTCTGTGTCTTAGAGGCATGTTTTGTTTAGCAATGAGAAGGTCCTCATACCTTCTACTTTTGGGGAGTGGTACAACCATTGGCAATAGAAATACATGTAATATTTGAGGAGTCTCTTGGAGAGCCCTGAATTGACTTTTTTCTTTTTGAATAATGTTCCATGGCATGTTGTCTACAATTTCTCCTACTGAACAGAACGAATTTGTATTTATTTAATATTTCCTATCAACCAGAAAGTGGGCTTTTCTACCTGACTTACTGAAATTTTTACATCTCTCTGAAAATATAGAATGTGAGCCAAGAAGGATGGAGCAGAATCTGGAACAGGATGGGAGTGTGTGTGGTAGGGGGTCCGAATTGGGGTGTTGGGGTTGTGGGGGGAGAAGACCTTCTCAGAGGATGAAACAACAACTCTTAGATGAAATTTAGTGAAACAGCTTAAGCATACCTTTATTGGTGAAATAGCTCAGGTCCCCATGAGTGTGTGTGTGTGTGTGTGTGTGTGTGTGTGTATGTGTGTGTGTGTGTGTGTTCCATAGTGAACCAGTACTACATAAACCTTGGGAAGGAGGAAAGGGTTTGGGGGTGAAAATCTTCTCCTTGGTTGGGGCTGGCATGCTGGTGATGCTCTGTTTTCATCCAGGCGCCCACTACATGACTGACTGCCAGTGAGCACTTGGTTGGAAGTCACCAGGTTTACATGTTAGAAGCCAGGCATGGAAACAGGGAGGAAGCTGTCCCACTCCTGTCCATCTCAGGATGAGATTTTTAAAACTCAAGTTCGATATTTCTGGTGTCTCAACATGGTCCACCTCACTAGTTTCCCTGATGGCACAGTCCACATGCCACACATTTATATAGGTGTAAACAAGCAGGGTAGTATATTGGTGATAGTATAGGTCCTACAATCAACTATCAGGCTTAATATTTAATCTATCTGCAGTTTACTGTGTAATCTTGCTGTGTTTTTTAATGTTTCCAAGTTTGTTTCTCTAGGAACACCAATAAGTACCTCATCATTTTCTTGTTTCCAAATAAGTGTACATCGTGGCCAAGATTGAGAATCATAACTCTTCTGGTGGGAGTGAGGTGGGAATCACAAGTTCAAGGCCTGTCTCAGGTATAGGTGTTGTCAAAGAAATCCTAGGCTATCCAGGGAGACCCAGTCACAAAATAAAAAGTAAAAGGAAGGCTGAGGAATGTGCCTCAGTGTGGCACTGTACTACCTATTATGTGTGATGTCCTAGGGCACTGAGCAAAAGGAAGAATGAATACAATGTTCAATGTTCTTTACAAACTACTTGGCATCTAATTAGCACTGAAAAGTAATAGCTACCCTCACACACCTGTTCCTGGCCATTGTGAAAATAGTATGCCGACAGCACGTTTTTGTAGGTATGTGCGTGTAAGGAATGCGTTTAAGGTATATGATCATTACCTCCTGCTGACCTGTAGTTTAAAAATCAGTAGTAAGTACCACGTATCATGCTTGTAAGACAGATAGGTCGAGTGCAGGAAAATCAGTCAGTGCCACCTGCGCCTTAGGAAAGTGCTCTGACACCTGGCAATGAGAAGTGACTCAGGCTCTGAGACATAAACAGAGACGTATGTGTTCAACTCCAACTGAATTCCAAGCAGTAGAATTGATGTGCTGAACCCTGATGCAGACTGACAAAACACCACTGATTGCACTTTCACTTCCTTTACTGCCTTGGAACTCTGTCCCAGAAGCTTGGTAAAGAGACAGGGTGACCTTACAGTGAAGAGTGAGGGCCCTCCTTTTCCTCTTTCTTTATTGAAACAGTAGGTCTTTGGGGTCATCTTTTTAAATCACTGACCTTTTATAAATGCTTATATTTACTTTTTTTCTCATTAATGAGGGCAAAGGTAGGTTTGTGATGATATTTTTGGTGGAAAGAATATTAACTTTTGATATTTATTGAAAGCTTACAGAAATCTATTTGGATCACTAATATGTGGGTGATTATGCTGAAAATATATTAAGATGAGGATTTTCCTTGAATATTCACTAGTCTTTGGTTGCAAATAAAGCCAATGAGAGAGAGAGAGAGAGAGAGAGAGAGAGAGAGAGAGAGAGAGAGAGAGAGAGAGAATAAATACAAATAAAACATAGAAGAGCATTGTAAAATACAATCTAAAAATAACTAGAAATCCCAATTATCCTTAATACATAACCCCACTGTCCATGTTCTTTTCTCTTTGATCCATTATTTCAAGATACATCACTGGGAATTCTCTGTATACTTTCATACCTTTCTCATTTCTACCAAAATCTTCACTTATCTATCTTGAATTATAGAAACCTTCACAGGGTCTCCCTGACTGTGTTGTTACAAATTACATGGCTGTGTTCTGGCATTTGACATTGTCATGTACCCCCTTTTGAAATTTTTTCAACTTATATATTTTATTCTTTTTGCCATTCCTCCTTTAAATAATCTGAAGACACTGTGTGCATGTTAGAATTTGAACTCATGGAATCTTTCATTAATCTTCCTATCCTCCATATGTTCCCTTTCCTCTTGCATATCCCACAAAAATCCCTGTCATTCTACTCTCATTTCTCTGCTCAGAAGTCTTTTCACTTCCCGTTCTTGTTCTAACTACAGATCTCCAAATATGTATTTGAAATCAAATCCTGCTTTTATAATCTGAATCATCTTTTGTAATCATTCATGTATTTGTGTTTATATGTATATATGTATTGTGTATTTGTATTTTATATTCATGTGTAAGGGTGGGTACAGGTATCTTTGTGTGGACATGTGGAGGCCAGAGGAGGAGGACATCAGGTGTCATGTTGTATCATTGTTTGCCTTATTCCCTGTAGCTACTCAGAAAATCCAGTGACCTTCCTGTCCCTGTTCTTCATAGTACTGAGGTTGTAGATTAAAAACATGGCCATGCCTGATTCATTATCATCTATCTATCTATCTATCTATCTATCTATCTATCTATCTATCATCTATCTATCTATCTACCTATTTATCTATTTATAAATATATCTATCATCTATCAACTGTCAAATTTATTTATGCTTAATGGAGATTTAAGCTCAAGTTATTCTTGAGCTCTGAACCCTTTCCCTAGCCACAGAAACCATTCTTAATTTTTTCTTTACTTCTTTGAGGACTTCTGTCAGATGGTCATTTTCATTAACTGTCACTTCCACTGGGTCTTCAGACTCAATCTCTTGCTTCCTTGCTCTCCCTCTACCAATAACACGTTTCATTTATTAATTTTTGTACAGGTTATTCCAACTTACTTTAAATATATATCTTTGGGCTTAGATGTCTATCTGGCTAATTTTCATTGCAGTCTTTACTGCATTCAGACTCAATATGATGTTACAAGAGACTTGCTTCCTGTTGAGGCTGGAGAACGGGTGGAGCTCACTTGGGCCCATCAACAGATTCAAATGTAAGGAGACTGTGTTGGTTGTTTGTGTATCATACCTCATGGGGTCCAGGTGCTGGTCAGGAACATTCTAAAGAGATGTTTTCAGAGCTGTAGTTCAGAGCTGCTGGGCTCCTTATGAATACTTTTACTTTTCTCTCTTTAATGTCTAAGAAGTCTATCTTTCTGCTCTAGATTCAAAGAGGAGAACAAGGACTCCCATTGTTCATATGGAAAATAAGGGTGTGCATAATCTAGGCAGGAAAGAACCTATGGAGATCACCTTGGAGATTGTTGGCCATTGCCTTTCACTGGTCTGTTTTCCTTGTTCTCTTCCTCGCTCTATTAGTAGCTAGCTAGGCAAGTATTCTTTCTATATATGTAAAACATCATAGTTCTTGCTCAAAACTGCATTATGTAGTAAATGTCCAAGCCTATACAATGACTATAAAATTATTTGGAAGTTTGGCTTGGTGTTATTCAACTCACCAAATTTATCTTCTGCAGTCCACATCATTTATTCTCTGGTGTAGCTACATTGCCTTCTTCATATTTTTCTTGAATGCTCTGAGGATTTCTCCAACCTAGAGCTTTTATACTAGCTATTTCCATTGTTTCAAATGCTCTTCATGCCTATGTTCCATGATTGTGTCTTTCATCTTATCCAGTCCTTTGTTTAAATGTTTCTTTTCTTTTTAACCCTCTCTCTTTTTCTTTTGGTTGTTGTTGTTCTGTTTTTCATGCTGGAGACCTGCAATAAGATAGGCTAGAAGGAGGAGATGCAGATGTCTGTAGCTGAGTCTCCTAGCAGTGGAGAACATGAGATTGAGGAGGCCACCTTCTAGCCAGGCAGGATCTATAGTGGTGGGAAAGCAATACCAATTCGCATATAAAACCTTCAAACCAAAACTTACCCTAGCTACAAGATGTGTAGAGATAAATATAGACTGAAGAAATGACTAACCTATTCCTGGCCCAACCTGTCCTTTCCATTGGACAGAGCCAACACTTGACACCATTATCTGCTTTGCTTACACAAAGGAAGGAGCCAAACTTAACTGTTCTCTGATAGTACCCACTCCCAACAGCTGATCAAACCAGTTGCTGAGACTCACAGCCAAACATTAGGCAGAGGCACGGAGTCTTGTGAAGAGTGGGGGGAAGAATAGAAGGACCAGAAGGAGACAAGATTGCTTCAAGAGGACCAACGGAGCCAACTAACCTAGGACCATGGTGGATTACCGAGATAGAAACACCAACCAAAGAGCATGCCTAGACTGTGCCTAGAACCCTTACATATACATAACCAGTGGGCAGTTTGATCTTCATGTGGGTCCCCTAGTAAATTGAGCAGGTGATGTCTATGGCACTGACTCTGTTGCCTGCTTCCAGTCACTTCATCCTAACTAGGCTGTCTTGCCTGGCCTCTGCGGATAAAGATGAGCTCAGTTCTGATGCCAGTTGATGTGCTGGGGTGGCTTGGTGGGAGACTTCCCTTTTCCGAGGACAGTGGAAGGGGGTATAGCGGTAAGATGGTAGGAGGGAAGGATTGTGAGGAGAGGAGGGATGGGGCTGTGATTGTGAATGTAAAGTGAATATATACATTTATAATTATCTAAAATTAATAATAAACAAATAAATAAATAAAGTCTCCCCCAAAAAAGACAGGGTTTCTCAGTGTAGCTCTGGCTGTCCTGGACTTGGTTTGTAGACCAAGCTGGCCTCAAACTCACAGAGATTTGCCTGATTCTGCCTCCTAAGTGCTGGGATTAAAGGCATGTTCCACTACCGCCTAGCCACTTTATCTTTTTTGAAATGTGCACTGTTTGTGCTGTATGTATGTAGGCATGTCTATGTGATAGACACATTTGTGTGTCTTGGGGGGGGGGGGTTGTGTGCATGTATAAAGGTATGTATGTGAAGGCCAGAGTTTGATGTCAGGTCTTTTACCTGATTGAAAATCACAGCATTACCCAAGAACAGTGGTGCACTCCTGTAATGTCAGCACTGAGGAGCAGAGGCAGGCAGATCTCTGTGAGTTCAAGTCCAGCCTGGTCTACAAAGTGAGTCTAGGACAGCCAAGGCTATGCAGAGAAACCCTGTCTTGGAAAAACTGAAAAACAACAACAACAACAACCACAAAACAAAACAGAAAGAAAGGAAGGAAGGAAGAAAGAAATAAAGAAAGAAAAGAAAAGAAAAATCTCATCATCCATTGAGGCAAATTCTTCCATCAGAGCTGGTGGATTCATCTACACTACACAACCAGCTTGCTACAGGGAGCCCCTGTCTCTCCCAAGCAATCAAATTAAAGGTGGGCTTCCATGCTCATCTGGAGTTTCTATGAGTTCTGCAGCTCTAACCCCTGTTTCTCCTACCTGTGCAGCAAGCACTTTAACCACTGAGCCATCTCTTTCCTAGTAAACATCAGCTTCCTGAGTTCCAACATGAACATCATACATTTTACGGTTTCCGTGTCTAAAGTAAGAGCCTTCCTCAACCATGTTTTCACAGGGATCCTGATGGGCTTGAATGGCCTGGGTGGTCTCTCATCTTATTATGGTCTTTTCTGGAGAGCACTAATTTCAGCTGCGTTTTGCAGAACTTTCCACTTTTGTAACTGCACGTACCCAGCTCTATACTTCCTTAGGCTGTTCTCTCCCAGAAGTGCTGTACTGGCAGCTCTGCAAGTGAGCACCTTTGCAGCCGGCAGCCTCCTCTGCATAAGCCAAGTTTCTTCTTTCCTATTTATTGATCAGCTTTATCTCATTCTCATGTGAGGACGGTCCTCTGTACTTTTTGACATTTTATTTACTTTCAATTCTTTATTTACTTTCAATTCTCTTCTAAGCTTCTTGTTCTTGCTTCGCCTCTTCCATTTATTCATACTCGAAACTCTCACTGCCCTTGTTTCACTTTGGTGAGAGCACTTTTTCCTTTTAACACATTGGCTCCCAGTGTTTTATCCTAGGGATTCTGTAAGCTATTTTAAGGGGTTCTTTGTATCAAAGCAGTTTTTTTTAAGCATTATACTAAAACCTTGTCTTTTCACTCTTTTTATTAAATAAGTATAACATTAAATCTATATTTGTTATAAATTAATATCTTCAGTATAGATGAGAATATAATATCTGGCTTCACATAGGGTAGAAAAGAGAAAAAACAGCATCTTCATGTTGTATTCATACAATAAACAAAAGAAAATATAATGGTAAAATCGGACCTTTGACTGTTGGTATCCTGTTCAAGAAGTTGTCTCTTGTGTCAATGAGTTCAAGGTTCTTCCCCACTTTTTTTCTAAGAGATATAGTGTGTCTTGTTTTATTTTGATGTCCTTAGTTTTGTGAAGGGTGATAAATATTGATCTATTTGCATTTTTCTATGGGTAGACATCCAGTTAGTCCAGCACCATTTGTTGAAGATGCTACCTTTATTTCCATTGTATGGATTTGACTTCTTTGTCAAAAATCAAGTTTACATAGGTGTGTGGGTTTTTCTCTGGGTCTTCAGTTTAATTTCATTGATCAACCAGTCTTTTTCTATGCCAGTTTTTTGTTTGTTTGTTTGTTTGTTTTTTATTGTTGCTCTGTAGTACAGCTTGTGATCTGAGACTGAGATTCCTCCAGAAGATCTTCTATTGTACAGCACCGTTTTAGCTATTCTGGGATTTTTGTTTTTCCAAATGAAGTTTAAAATTAATCTTTCAAGGTCTGTAAAGAATTATGTAGTAATTTTGATGGAAATTGTATTGAATCTGTAGATTGCTTTTGGTAAGATGAGCATTTTTACTATGCTGATTCTCCCAATCCATAAGCATGGGTGATTTTTCCCTCTTCTGATACCTTCTTCAATTTCCCTCTTCAGAGACTTGTAGGTTTTTTTTTTTCATGCACATCTTTCACTTGCTTGGTTAGATTTATACCTAGTTACTTTATATTATTTGTACTAAACTATCGTATAGTTTTCCTAATTCCGTTCTCAGCCAGTTTGTCATTTGTATACAGGAGGGCTATCTATTTTTTGAGTTTATTTTATATCCAGCCACTTTGCTGAAGGTGTTTGTAAGTTTTAGGGATTCCTTGGTAAGATTTTTGGGGTCACTTATGTATACTATCATATCATGCATAAATAGTGATAATTTGACTGATCAGGACAGATACTAGGACTCACAGCTGTACTCTCTGAGTTGTATGGAAGAATTGAGGAAGGACAGGGATGGGGAGTTTGTCATGAGCTCCACAAGGAGACTACAAAGGTTGCCAGATCTGGACCCAGGGGGGCCTGCACAAACTGATGCACCAAGCAAGGACGTTATAATCAAAGCACTTAGACCCCATGTTCAGATGTAGCCAATGGGCAGCTTATTGTCCACATGGGAAGGCAGAGGAGAGAGTGGGAGACTGTGTCTGACAAGAACTCTGGTGCTGGAAATTTGTTCACTGCCTCTTGGCAGAGAGGCCCTTGGGAACATAGAGGAAGGATATGTAGGCTATCCTGATGAAACCTGATAGGCTGGGGTCAGATGGTGGTGGAGGAGGACCCCACATATAAGAGGTTAAGGGGAAGGGACTAAGGCAGAAAAGGAAGGGAGGGTGGAAACATCAAGGGAAGAGTGAGGGGATTACAACTGGGTTGTAATGTGAATAAATTTAATAATAAAATAAATAAAAATAAAGGAAGAAATATTGGACCTTTAAAAACTATGGACATTTAAACATGATGGTTATACTGGGTTAAAAAATACACTGAGACACTCTGAAAAACATATTATCAAAAATCTTCTCTTCAGTCAGAGGCATCCTAGCTATAATAATCATGGTACCCAGGTTGTTGCCTGTGAATCTTGACTGGCCCATTAGCCCACAATATATGAGGTGTTAGGCTGAGAACAAAGTTAAGACAAGCTGTCAACTACTACATCTGGGATGGATTGAACCCTCCTTCTCAGCTCTAATGTTAGCAGCCCCTTAACACCTTCCTTTCTATACTGCGTGGGCCGGGGAGGCGTACATGGAAGGGCAGGCAAGACAATACAGCTGGAAATACTTTCCCACTGCATACACATGTCCCATTGCAGCAAAAGTAATTTATACTCCCAACAGGCTTGAATTCAGCTAGTGTAGACACTTTAGTCTACTAACTACAGCCTTATTTCCCCCATAGCTCTCCTATACTCCACATTCAAGGAAAATACGGAGTAAAATTGAATTCTTCAAATAGAGACTTTTACAGATACACAAAGAGATGGCTTTAATGATCAGCTTTGCTGAGCAATCAAACATCAGAAGCTAGGCTCTGGAAATCCACCTCCAAAGGTGGCAAAATATATTGAATGAATTATATTCGCATTTGAAGTGCTCCTTTTAAAACCACCCATTCTCATTTACAAGGTGACTTCAGTTGCAAGGGAGAAAACATAGTCTAAAATCAATGCAAGGATTTACTCAGTGATACTGTTACCTTGATCCAGGGCTACTAAAAAGGCATCAACATTGAGCATATGTACAAAAAGCTCATCTTCTGGGAATACTGAGAGCCAGGGTGTAGAAATGCCAGTCCTGATTCTTGCTAGCTTAGAGTTCCCCTTCTCTTACACAAGCTATATTTTCTTTGCCTACAAAATTACAAGGACTCTAAAACTCCCATGCAGATCTTAAAATCCTATGACTTTAAGTAAATATATACTCTTAAGCCATAGCTCTCCATGTTAGAGGCAACATTTGTTCTCTGAGGCACATCCTTCTGTGGTCGGGCCGTGTGTGTCTGTCTGGAACTTAACTGTCACTCTGATTTATTTCAGGTCTTGTCCCCAACATTTCTCAAAGGACAAACCACTCAACTGTGTAAAATAAGACAAAAAGAAGTGACAGCCAGGCAGCAGTATTGACCACTAAGATGTGGTCTCACTGGACACTTTCCACAAGTGTTCAAGCCTTGTAGCCATGGGGCAACAGACCAAGTAAATGACTCAGGTACATTTATTCAATGAAACAATGAAGTATATCATATATTTTTGGCACACTAATGGGGAGTCCATAAGGAGAAAGGTGATGTCTGGCTGTGTTAAATTATGTTAGATCAGATAATAAAATGAGTACATATCCCATTCTTTTGGATATAAGTGGATGGTACATGCTTACTCTTGCGTTAAACATGGGAATTAATCAAATGGGTTCTTCAGAATGCAGTTTGAGGGTTGGTTGGATATGTACTTTCGTTGTCAAATGTTTGCTTTCTTAGAATTCCCTTGGCCCTAGGCTCAGTGCATAGCACTTAAAAACAACATGCAATACGACATGGCCTGACCCCAAAGAAATTTTACTGCAAGTTGGTCTGGGTTTAAATGTTTGCACATATATATATATATATATATATATATATATATATATATATATATATATATATATATATATATGTGAGCTGATTTTTTAAAATCAAAACCACATTCATTTGTGTTCACTTAAATCCCCTGCAGCCCTCGTTAAAAAATGAAAAGTCCCTGTCTAATAACTCCTGAGGTCGTTGCCTTTTGCAAACTCACCGTTACCTCTTCCTGAATTTTATTTTACTGCTTGGTCAATAGGAACTGTTTGCCGCAGTTAGAGATTGCAGGTCCCCAAGTATATCTCATATAAGAGTTGGAACTTAATTCTAAACTAGATTTGCCACTTGGGACTTACCGGGGAGACCCGGGTGGAGCAGAATACCCTGCTAATATCATGGCTCTTATGTCATTCCCACTTATTAAATTGTTGGTTGTGGTAATAGTCTTTATTAGCATTTTTCCTTTTCCTTTCCCCCCTACCTCTCAGCAGTAAAGCTGCTCTTCATCCCCCAAAACACACATATAAATGGATCTTATTTTTTTAATGTTTCAGAGGGGAGGGTTTTGTTTTGCTGAACAGGTACAAATACGATTTCAAAATGTGATATAGCAGGAGTGCAGACATCTTTGATCTCTGTGTGATGGCATCAATGGGTCGATTTATTTCCTTGCAATTTTCTATATTTCCCTGTCTTCTCTTCATACACATTATTTATCGTTTCCTCTATAGAAGTTACCTTAGGAATATTAAACATTTAGTCCCTCATCACTGAGAAAGTCTCAGAATAGCCAGGAATGCCATTAAGATGCTTCGGTTCTTTGGCATAGGTTATCCCCCTTTGGATGAGAGTGGAGAACGGCAGTGCCAATCTGAGGTGAAAGAATGGGCAGCTAAAAACTGAAACTGTTTTTCCATTGCCCATGATCAGGAACATCCTCCTGTCTTCCTTGGCTTCCACTTTACACTAGGATAATGGCATTCATTCCACAGGGAAGCATGCGCTGCTGTTTTAACAGTCGGAAGAGTTAGCTTTACTTCCAAGGATAGCGGGACAGAAGCAAGCAATAGAGAGTGTGCAAGCTGAGAGGGAGAAGCAATTAGAGAGCACTTCATTAATGCTTAATGATGCAGAGCAGGCACAGAGCAGAGTTGATTGTGTGGCTCTGTATTAGCGAGTGGTCCTCACATGATGCCAGTGCAGTGTGATGAAGCCTTGACATGCTGGGCTGTGAGTCAGAGACAGCAGTAACTGAAGTTATCTGGGGAAAGCTAGTGTGACAGATGGGGCAGAAATCAGAAAATGACCTCAGTCGATCTATTGCCACTCTTAGCTCAAGTTGGAGGAAATGTTGTATTCTTTTCATATTTGGTTCCCTAAGCCTGATTCCTAATAGGCCTGGTTAAATCCCACTGAGGATTTCTGTTCCTAATAATGCATTAAGCATCTCAGTTGGAAGGTTCTATTAAGCATTTCCCTCTGTTTTTAACTCTATCATACTGCAGTGAAAAAGGATTTTAAAAAAAACTACTGCACAGGTGCACGTCGCAGCTGTTGAGGCTAAGCTGTGTTCTACTATATTAATTCATGTCCCATTAGGGGAGTTAGAGAATATTTTAGCTCCACCAAAAAAAATGGAAAAATTGTCTTCCTTAAAAAAGAAAGGAGTTTCCCATCTAGACTGCAACATTATTTTCGGACAAAGGGGCTTTTCTAAATGCAATTTCCTAACCCAGTCATGCAACCACAAAGGCAGAAAGGGGATGCTTTGGTTAGTTTAAAATTACACATTTAAAATTAAATTTGTGTTTCTGTGTATATAGAGAGTACAGACTATCTATACACAATCTAGCATGCTGATACACACACACACAAACACACAAAGCTCTTAGAAATCACATTTTAATTAAAGTTTAAGTAATCAAGGCTACATAAGCCAGACCTATTGTCAGCAGGCTTTTTCATTGTATTTAGGTCCTGGGGCATGAACATAAATCAGTGGCGACATGTATGTTTATAGTACACATTTATTTCAGAAAGTTAGACATATATTGAGATGTCTTTGTTATAAACATGGATTCTAGTTTTTTTTTACTTCCTGTAGTCTCATCTATAGCTGTGAATATTAAATATTAATGCTAAAAGCATGACACTAAGAGCAAAACTAATAAGTGAGGATTCATGCTTTACAGTGTGATACAACAGAAACAATAGTAGACAAATGGGAATGAGGAAGGGAATGAAGGCAGAAGGAATGAAGGTAGACATTAAGGGAGGAGGAGACCAATCACGTAAGCACACACACTCTTCTCCCCACCCCTACAAATAAACAAATAAGTTCTGTGTTATTTGCTACTTAACTGCTCTATGGTTATTTTAAATACCAAACGCCTCATTTTTTTTTCTAAAAGTCTGATAGTCCCTGATGTGTCTTTATAGAAATTTAATAAGATGATCATGAGAAATTTATTCTAATGCATAATGAACTATAGGATCATTGTTACAGGTTAAACAGGAAATGTCTCCTGGAAGCTAATGTAGTGAACACTTTTCCCAGCTAGCCATGTAGTTTCGGGAGATTGTGGGAGCTGTGGATAGCAGAACTGGGTGAGGCAGGGAGGTGACGTAGTGAAAGCCTTTTAATTTATACGGAGTCCCTAGATGGTCCCCTGTCTGTTTCCTGCACACCCTGTCATGATGCTCTCTCCTCTGAGATGTCCTTTTTCTTATGACATTCTGACACTGACACTGTGAGTGAACACGAACTTTTCCTCCTGTGTTTAGGCAGATGTTTGGTCACACAGATAAAGGAGCTGAAACTCCATGCGGCATTACTCGGCACTCAGATCCCTCAACTATTTGAATGGTCTTTCTAACTTCATCTGCACTACTTTATCATATCTCCTAAAAGCTATTGCTTCTATGGAATGCGTGTAGCATCTCCATTCACGGTCTCTTTCAGCTCTGCATTCTTCATGCTTCCTACGAACTCCCTAACATCTTAGTATCTGTGCAGCTCAGGGCCTTCTCTCCAGCTCCACAGACAGACTGACCCTAAACCCACAAAGTGCTTCTGAGAAACCCATGTTTGCCCCAGAGGCTGACCTCCAGGTCCCAAGGGTCATTCGGCTTTTCCTTACAGGAAGAAGTTCCACTTTTCACATTTCTTTGACCAGCCTATACTGTTGTCGCTTCCATTTCTCTTTTCTGTTTTATCTCTCAACACTCATGAACATAATGCTCATTTTTATAAAGCTGAATGACTATCACTGATTCCATTTTTTAAATTATTATTATGTAAGTGCATATTGAAAACTTAAGCATGTCTTGATTTTAAGACTCAAAATATAAAACAGAAAAATAAACATGTATTATAGAAACAAAAACGGTGTCATAATGTTTTTGTTAAATGAGGCTCTTATGGTTAAAGAGTTTTATATAATGGTTTAACTTCATATACATAAGTCTTGAAATCACAAGCATATGGGCTTCACAATCTTAAATTCTCCCACTTGACTCATGGTACTTGTCACTCTGTACCATACAAACAGATTTAGACAGTGTGCCTAGAGCTGGCATAGGCCATTGCATCTTTTGTCCACCTGTGATGGTTTATGTTGATGGCCAACTTGATGGGGTCTAAGTTCACCTTACAGACAAACCTCTGGGCATGTGTGATGGAGTGTCCAGATTAGGCTAATTAAGGTACGAAAGTCTACCCTAGGTTTAGGCAGCACCATTTTATGGACGAGAGTTCCAGACAGCTTAAAAAAAAAAGAGAGCCAGTGGTCAGCTACTGCTTGACGGTGGATGCCTTAAGCTCCTGGTACCGTTCCTTCTTTGTCACAATGGACTTTACCCCTCTTTCCTCTTGTAGAGTTTTTGTAGCGTGTTTGTTACTGCAACACAATAGAGACTAAGATGCTCTCTGTGTCACATGGACTAAGACTGGAATGACAAACATTATACTAATTGTTTCAGTAACCGTGTGCCAGCACTCAAGCACTCCAGTGATGGTTTAGGACTTTCCAGAAGAGGAGAAGAAACACATGTCAGTAACCAAGTCAGTTTATCCTGTGGCATGATGGAAATATGGCCAAGGAAATACAGCTTCTCAGTGCATAAGTGCACAGTGCAGATTAGAAAGAACTTCTTGTGAAGATGAAAACAATGTAGATTTTCTCTGGGGGAAGGTGAATTAGTGTGTGCTCAGTTACAGATGGGCATAAGGGAAAGGCTCAAATGTGCTATCATATGATAGGACAACCATAGACAACAATGAAATATATATTTCAAAATGTGGCAATGAAAGGTTTAATGAGTTTTACCATAAAAATAAATATATGACATAAACATGCTTACCTTGACATATGTGTCAGTTACTACTCAGTTGAATAGACCTGGATATTTATTACATTAAGTGAAATATAACAAATGTAGAGAGACAAAGACCATTTGTTGTCTAGATTTTAAGTTTTACATATATGTATGTGTATATATGTGTGTTAGAGTACTTTGTATTGGAGAAATTGTGTGATTATATAAATTGCAGATGCATTAATATCAATCTTTTTGTAAATAGGGATTTAAATTGTTAAGAAAACAAGATTTATAATTTTGAGGAGGTCTTTGTTTCTGGGAAAATGTAATTATCAAGCTACATATATTAAACAGCTTTGGAATCCTTCTCATTTCAGTCTTCAGTCATTTGGATCCGTTAAGTGGTGTTGTAGAGATGTCGCTATGTTTAATGTTATTGAAGGAGCAGATATTTCTCTTTATCCCCCTGGTTTGCATTGCCACCACTAACACAATTTATTGCTACCACTATTTTATTGCTGGAACCTCTGATTTATCCACTTGGCCATTTTGTTCAAGGCTGTACTAGTAGCACCCAATCTTACAAAATAGAGATGGAACTTTGCCTTAATATCTGGTAGAGCATGTCGTTGTACACATTAAATTATTTAATTTAGGTTTTTGCTTAAATGCATAAAAAGGTTTGTTAAATTCATAAAAAAAAAGAAGTAATGCACATTCATTTTCACAAGAAATGTGGTGTATTTGGTGATCCACCTGCTAACAGAGCTGTGGCCTCTGTACCAAAAACAAAACAAAACAAAACAAAAATAAAAACAAAAACAAAAACAAAAACAAAACAAAACAAAAAAACAAGAAAAAAAAACCATATTATTAATGTTGCTTGAAGCTTTGTGTAAGAATAGGAAGATACTAAAGAGCTCTTCTGGGAGATGAGCTTGGTCCCCAATAATAATAGGCATGTTCTGACTTAAAGAAAGGATGCTGACAGGAGCATACACGGACACACCAGCAATACAGGGAAGAACAGTCATGGCATATTACTAACCCCATCTTCTCCTTTTCTGCCAGCTCTCATCGATTATAATAGAAGGGAAGAATAGTGTCACATGGACTCTGCAGAAACCTTCAGATGGGGTACACCTGGGTTCATAGCTTCATATGTCTGTCAGCTGCATGTGATGTTTTTAACCTCATATTTTTCCATAAAGGAAAATATCAAGACCTACCTATATAACAGTTATTCTGATAACTGATGATGAAGTGGAAACAACTTCCTCTGTGAAACAGTTCCTTGGGAAAGGATAGCTGTTAATTACCTTGTTCTATGACTTTACATGGTAATAACTGAGCATGGGAAACTGTTGAGATGCATTCTTCTATGCTCTTTTTTATTTCCCTAAAATATTCTTTACATCAGCCTCACTTCAAAAGTCATTGAACTGTGTATGATTACATATTTTCAGCTCAGCTCCAATGTATTTTACTTAAGATAGCCCCTAAATCTGAGATAAAATCAATAAAGTTTAAATGCTCTATTGATTTCAATCTAGGAGCAAGGGTGAGTAGTGAGAACTTTGTAACTATCTGTTATCCAGAAGGGTTGCTGATAAGACAGCATACCAGGATCCCTGATAAAGTGCAATGCTTTGGGCTTCCTTCTCTTTCTTAACCTCCTTAGTCTTATCTTCCCCCTTCCCAGTGCTAGGAATTCAACGCAGGTTGTCACATTCATGGAGGTTTTCTACCTTTGTGTTATATCCTCAGCCGTATTTTTCCTTTTGAGAGAGTTTCTTGCTTGACTTGTTCAGTACCCTGGACATGCCATGGACTTGCATTCTTCCTGCCTCAGCCTCCAAAGAAATAGGGAATGTAGACTTGTACTCAGCTTACATGCCTTGTGGTAATTACTGAAAATGCTTAGCATAAGTACAGCATCTGAACCTATCAGTTTTTTTAAAAGAATAATTTCCCATGAGAATGTATTACTAATTCTTATTTTCACTCTCAGGAAGTTTAATTGGAGTTGAATGCCTTGATCAAGTTCATTCAAAAGATATCATAAAAGAGAAGGGTGGATGTTTGCTTCTGTGAGGTTGTGGCATCCTGGATACTGAATTTTGTTCCTGTCATAGGATATGTAGTAGTGTGACCAAATATCTTTCAGGACGCAACATAAGAAAGGAGGTTATTTTGACTGATCATGCTAGGGATACGGTCCATCATGGCAGGGAAGATAGAGGGCATGAGGAGAAAGTGGTTGATCACCTTGCATCGGCATTCAAGAAGAAAAGAGCCTAAATACAGTTGCTTACCTCATTTCCCCCTTTAATTCACTCTAGGACCCCAGCCCCAGAGAATGGTGCCACTCACAGTTGAGGATGGTTTTCCTACCTCAGTTAACCTAATTTAGATAATCCTTCACAATTTCTACCCAGAGTCTTGTCTCCTAGGTGATTCTCAATTCTGATAAATTGATATTAGGGATCACACTTCCCCACACAAACAGTCCTTTGTGTGACATTCTGTTACAGTCCTCAGAGCATTGAAATTCAATTAGTACAGCAAGTGCAAATCCTGGAAAAACAAAGGTCAGGGGGACATCTTGATGGCATTCCTCACTAAAATCAGAATCACTGAGGTTCAAGGGTGATTGGTTTTGAATCTTATGGAAAATGAAAATTCCAATATTTTAGTGTTCCTTACCACTTTAAAGCTGGCAAGAATATCTAGAGATCATTCAACGAGATCAATTATTTCTAAGTAAAAACTAAATACACCTCAGTGCATCAGGAATAGGGCTTTTTCTCAAGACACTATCAAGGTGTTTCTCATAGGTAGCCAGTGATCTGATCATGTAGGCAGAGAGAGCACGTTTGCAGCCATCACTTCTGACTTTCTTCTGGGGTGCTAGTACTCAGAGACCTTGTCCAGAGCTCTGTGGCTAATCATATATGATTGTCCCCAGACCCAATCTTGCACCTCGAATGCTTCATAAAGCACACCCCACACATGTTAATAAAAAATGTAAATTTCAGAGTCACATTATCAATCAAATATCAGTGATGTCAGAGTGTTTCATAAGAACAGGAGTCATGTCTAACTCCCAGTTTCCTTCCCATTGTTTGATAGGTAGGAGACATTCAAAATGTGCATCCTGATTAAAGTGATGGGAGCACACATACTGTTATTACCACAACCTTCCTAGCACTATGATAGCTGAAGAGTTCTGTCCACCCACCTGTACTGTTTGTGTAGGAATGCTCAGCTTGAGAAATAAAGTTCTCAAGTAGAACACAGAAATCCTTTGGTGTGTGTGTGTGTGTGTGTGTGTGTGTGTGTGTGTGTGTGTGTGTGTGTGTGTTTTCATGTAAAAATCACTGTGTTTCAATTTCACTTCTGTTGCTATGATTATAAAGTATATGTACCAGTAGTAACTTGGAGAAATAGTTTGTTTTAGTTCACAGTTATAAGTTAGAATTCAATTATTCTAACTTATAAGTGGGTGAAGTCCAGGCAGGAACTTTGTTACATCAAGCTCATTGTCAAGAGCAGTGAGTTATGGATGCATGAATGCTGATTTGCTTTCCTGCTTAAGGCCAAGACAATGTTTCCACTCCACTCTATTCACCCCCTGCTTAGGAGCTGATGGTATTCATGGTGGGTATGATCTTCTCATGCCAATTAATTTAATGAAGGAAATTCCTCACAGGCTAGCCTTCAGGCCAATCCAACACAGTACCTTATTGACTATTTCTGGGTGTCTAGGTTTTACCAAGCTGATGATTAAGGCTCACCACCATACTGTTTTACCTGGCAGTGATTTTTGTGATACGTCACAGTCCTTTGGTGTGGTTCATCATCTGTTCACTGGTATCTGTGACTGTGTTTCCAATGTATACCAGGTAATGTAAGAAAACAAGTAGTCTACTTCACTGAATCTTTCCAACATCCTAATAAAATAGGCTTAGAGAATCAATCTCAATCATTAGTCATGATCACAATAGAATTCATTATTTGTCTTTTCCTTATCAAAAGCATACCATTTAATAAGATGTTACTTCAGTCACATGGTAGTAACATACTAGAAAGTCAGTCTTTCCTGTTTTCATTTCACATGGTTAACAAATATATTTAAGAAATGTCTTCCATGTCACATTTGAAATAAGTGTTGCTTAAGGATGCTTCCCCCATTCTCAGCTAGAAGTGTTTATACTCTCTTCTCAACTCCACCTAAACAGTGTTAGTGGAATATCTGTTGAAAACTGGAAGCATTTTGGGCTGGAGAGATAGCTTGTCAGTTAATAGTGCTTACTGATCTTACAGAGCACTTGGGTTCAGCTCCCAGCACCTACATGGTGGCTTACAACCAGCTGTAGCTCCAACTCCACAGGACATGACATCATCTTCTGGCCTCTTTGCTCACTAGGAATGTGTGTGGTACCCAAATTCATACATGTATATAAAATATAAATTAATCAATTTTAAAAATGAAAACATATGCTAGAAAATATTTAATAAGTTGGCTGGGCTACTGAATCTTAAAAACAATTAAAGACAGATTTCTTTTACTCTACTCTTTCCTGCTCTTACGGTGGAAAGGAGACAGACATTTTATATGGAAGGAGGTACCAGTTTGATTGTTAAGGCAAATTCAAGTTTTATGGATACTGTATTCTGTACTGTACTAGATGATAAGATTTTATTACATTAAAATATTAAGTAAACATTAAGCCTATAAAATATAAAATAATATGTACCCCAAGACCAGATAAGGGAGACAAAACAGGATTTAAATTGAAGAAGAAAAAACACCTGATTCAGTCATTCCATCATGAACTATGGACACAGTCAAAGCAGGAGTGCTAACATCCAGAGGGTGGTATTCCCCACAGAGTATGACTGATGTTCTAACAAGGCAGTTATCGGCTACTCCGACTACATGTGTATTAAGTATAGAAAAGGTTTTTCATGACTAGAAAAGTAAAATGACTGATGCAAAGATGCGTTCTGTTTTGATAGTATCTGAATCCATACTGTTATCATTTCCAGCATTCTCCTGAGAATTCTGTAACAGGAGGCTGCCTTGCAGGAAGCTTATCCTTAGCACCCCATACTACCTAGTTCCCCTGGGCCACACTTTTCCTTTCTTCTAAAGTAGAATAAATAATCTAAACATCCTTAGACTACACATATGTTCTTGAGGGCATTTGGGAGTGGGATTCCAAAACACATTTCCCAAATATCAAAACACTATCAAAAAGCTGTAGCCTTTCAATATTATGCTGTTCTGTTTCTGGTTTAGTTATGAATCAAATCTATGTGTATCTTTCCATGGACTACTCATGCCTCAAGTCATGGGTCTTCTTTATATGTGTGTGAGCTGCTGTAAGAAAGCAACACAGAGAGAGAAACTTTCAATAAGAATTTCCTCTCAGTGTTCCAAAGGCTTAGAACTCTGAGATCAGGGTCCCAAAGTAAGTGTGCTTGAGTGAGGGCTCTCTTGCAGGTTGCAAATCGCCGACCGGTTTTTGCATGGTGAAAGAAACACAACAAACTTCCTGGCCACTTCTAATCATGTACATAAGCATTTGGCCTCGTGATCTACTTACATACTAAACCCCTCTCCTTAGAGTTTCAACAGATGAAATTACAGGAAAAAACAAACAAACAAACAAAAAAAACAAATGTCCAGCCCATTGTAGTTCTCTCCTGAAGAAATCGACTGAAAAAAAAAAGATAATAGGATTTTCATACTAAAACATTATCCGGAATGAGGACTATTATCTTCTTTATACTTGCCTTGCTCTAATTTTCTCTGTCTTAGGGAGCAAGACAAGATGAAGTTCTTTATTTTTTTATTTAATTAATATATTTATTAATTTATTCATATTACATCTCAATTGTTATCCCATCCCTTGTATCCTCCCATTCCTCTCTCTCTCCCATTTTTCCCCTTACTCCCCTCCCTTATGACTGTGACTGAGGGGGACTTCCTCCCCCTGGATATGCTCATAGAGTAACAAGTCTCTTCTTGGTAGCCTGCTATCCTTCCTCTGAGTGCCACTAGGCCTCCCCATCCAGGGAACATCGTCATATCTGAGGCACCAGAGTTCGTGTGAAAGTCAGACCCCACTCTCCACTCAATTGTGGAGAATGTCCTGTCCATTGGCTAGATCTGGGTAGGGGTTCGAACTTTACTGCACGTATTGTCCTTGGCTTGTGCCATAGTTTGAGCAGGACCCCTGGGTCCAGATCTGCCCATTATAATGTTCCTCTTATAGGTTTCTAGGACCCTCTGATCCTTCTGGCTCAGCCGTTAAAGGCTAGGCTCACAACCAAAAATATAAGGTGAGGATCTTTAAAAGTGTCCTTTTCCTTTCTATTTATTTTCTCCTCATGTTTCATCATAGGTATTTGCTTAGTACTACTCAGCTTATGATGCTGATATGATAGAATTGTCAGTGATGCTTGCTGATATTACGAGGTGACATAGGACTCTTCAGACTTGACTGGAACTGAGGAAGGAACATAATAGGCTGCATTTTGCCTTGTTCCTTAATGGGAAGTGCTTGTGTGTGTGTGTGTGTGTGTGTGTGTGTGTGTGTGTGTGTGTGTGTTGGGAATAGAGAGAAACTATTTTATGCTTGATTTGTCACTAATGAAAGAATTAGCTTGTAAATGTGTGTGTGGGGGGGGGGTGTTAAATTCTGAGACCAACATCTGTTATCCTGTTGTCAATAGCTTCATGAAGGTACCCAAAAGCAGGGGAGCTTCTTGTGTAGCAGCAATGATGAACACTAAGTATTTCTATAAAATGTGATCAGTGCTTATTGGCAAATTCAACATGCATCATAAGCTAAGAAAAATAAAGCTTACTTTAGAGTTCTCAAGAATTATTGCAGCTGAGATCTTGAAAACAAGTAGAAGTCCATGTGTGAGAAAGACACTAAGGGTGCACACATCATGGGTGACTGACAGCAAATTAAGGAAACCTTTGAATGTGGGAGTCAAAAGAAACTGGCTATGGTCTTAATGCTATGCACCACACTACCCAACAGAGTTATGTGTTAAGTACCATTAATTGGGAACTAAGAGCTCAACACAGGACATTAGGAATGGCACAAACCTTTATTCATTAGTTTGTTCAGTCAATTAATGAATCATGGGAAAGAAAAAAACACTACTCCATCATCTCCCAAAGTTTCTATGTTGAAATGTTCATCACAGTAATAAACCAGGTGATAAAGGCTTTAGAAGTGATTAGTTTAGGAGTTACGCCCAACTGGAAAGTTGCTCATCTTGTAAGAAGTCTTGAAAGACACTTTGCTTCTTGTATAGGTGAGGACATAAGAATGGACCACCTCGGGCTGGAGAGATGGCTCAGTGGTTAAGGGCACCGCCTGCTCTTCCAGAGGTCCAGAGTTCAATGCCCAGCAACCACATCTTGGCTCACAACCATCTATAATGTTATCTGATGCCCTCTTCTTCAGATAAAGCACTCATATGCAATAAATAAATCCTTTAAAAAAAAGCATGGACCACCTATTTTTCTAAAGTGAGCCCCGTCAAACACCAGATAGACCTTGGATCTGAACTTTCTAGCGTCAAGAAATGCATTTTTGGTGTTTAAAATCTTCCCAGGCTAAATACGGCGAGTGGCAACGGAAAAGTCTCGTGTTAGAATTAATGACAGTAGTGGTGCATGCCTTTAATCCCAGTACTCTGGAAGCAGAGACAGGTGGATAGCTGTGAGTTTGAGGCCAGCCTGGTCTCCAAAGTAAGTCCAGGACAGCCAAGGTTATACAGAGAAACACGGTCTTGAAAATAATTAAAAAAACAAAACAAACAAAACAAAACCCAAAACAAACCAACAAACAAACAGAAAACCAAGAATCAATGAAAGTATTCTAGGATAATGTGGATCATATCATTGAATTCTTGTTCAAATCTAGAAATTCATGTATTGTTTTCCCTTCATCTTTCTTGCTCTCTGTTCCCCTTACTTCTCCTCCCTTCCTCTACTTTTCCACTATCTTCTCTTCATCCTCCCTGGCCCACACTCTGCTGTCTGCTCCTCATCTCCCTTCTCTTTACTGCCTCACTCTCTCTCTTCCTTCTTCTGCCTTGTTCCCTCTCTCCATCTCTTCCTCCTCCACCTATAGCTAGCTTTCAGATGTATTTTAATTTTATGTGTAGTATTGTTTTTCTCTTACACTGCCTTCTACCTGTCCAAGACCTGGCATTTCCATATAGTACAAATTTAGGTTCTCACCTAGTACTTCAACGTAGTCTCATCTTGCTGGACTACACTCAGCTTGAATGCTCACAATAAGCAAGTAAATAAGCATTATATATAAATTTCAGAATTTTCTCAATTTCTCTATATAAGCTTTAGTAAGTATAACATTATAACAAGAGCCATTTGGTAGACATAGTACTTGTGGTAGCTCCTAGCACATGTTAAGCATTTTTACCTCTAGTTATCTGTAGAACATTCTATTGTTTTGTGCCTAATCCTCACATAGTAATACTATTAAATTGTACTAAGGAGAATAACTTCTCCCTACTTGAAACCCTTGGTGTGATCCTATATCTTAACTCCTTTTATGGGTCAATAGACATATGTCTAGGCAAAACTCCAATGATTCATTCATTGCCCCTTATTGTGTCAAAACCACTCTGTTCCCCAGATTTTTACCAAAACAACTAGAAGAGATATTTCTTTAACATTGTTCTTTTAGGTGCAGTGGAATATAAGTTCACCAGTATTTAGTTCATAGTTTCTCCTTCTTGCGAATAAAGTCACAATTGAATATAGCTAATCTGAAAGACAGATACCACTAGATCTTGTCAATATGTATGTGAACTTTCAAACACATATGTACATTTTTGTTAAATTGGTAAAAATATTCTTTTGAATTTATCATTAGTTTCAGCAAGGTGTTGTATTTTCCTAAAACACCATAAGCCATTGACTTCACCAAGAGATTTCAAATCAACACGTTGGTCAAGGCAAGTCTGATGCATAGGTCATCTGAAATTGCACCAGCTGGCTCACCGCTGAGTGCAGTTGTTTCTATGTTTCTTCATGAAGGAAATCCATCTATGTCCTCAAGTCAGCTCTGAAAGATGGCCCCCAAAGCTCAAACACTTGAAACCTACTAGAGATATATGCTCTGGTTTTCCCATGTCCTGGGTTGTTCTGTTCTTCTCGGGTATGTCAGCCTCTGTTAGTTTGTTTTCTTAACTCACGATAGAAAATATGTACCAAGGCAGTCCTGAGTCAGTGACAAGAAACCCCCAAAGATGTAAATGATACAACACAAGTGAGCACAGCTGTCATTGCCTCCTTGAAGACTGAGTAAGAAGTCCTCTCTGGTTCTCTGTGATAGAGAGTATATTCAGCATTTGTGTCAGCGGAGTAGAAAAACTTGAAGGTGAGTAGATTTTTACCTATTCTAGAAGCAAGCAAATAAGCATCCACTGAGTTAGGAACTATATTAAAATGAACTCTGTTCACAGGTTCATATTTTCTCAAAAAAGTCATACTCAAAAATTGCATCCTTTCTCTCATCCTTGCAAAAAAGACGTTGAAGGTGAAGGAAAGGGAAACAAAGATGCTCATCGAGGACGGTGATATGGCAACATTTTGTTCAGAAATTCTATAATGATACCTATTAATTTGTATGCTAATTTTAAAATGCCTTGTTTTCTTTATGTAAATTCAGACATTTTGCACACTGCCTGAATCTTCCTTTATTATGAGCTCTCAAGTTGTTGTGACATGTGTTTGATTTCCAATTCTTCTCCTTATTACCTGACTTACCTGAAGAATATTCTAAACCTCTTGTGCCATCT
Organism: Acomys minous; assembly: GCF_964271855.1. Taxonomy (NCBI): domain Eukaryota; kingdom Metazoa; phylum Chordata; class Mammalia; order Rodentia; family Muridae; genus Acomys; species Acomys minous. Next base: position 22,525,048 of record NC_140491.1, on the reverse strand, counting down.
AGTTCTATTGTGTTGAAATGATTATTGTTATCACTTGATTCAGAAGACGGTTCTCAAAACTAAACAAGAGCCTGAATTAAAGACATTTTCAATATAAAGGAGTGTAACAAAATAATAATTGTATATATTAGAGTTACTCTCATCATTGCTATTATTTACTGGAACAAAGACAAGAGTGGAGACTCAATAAAGTCCAGCAAATCTCTAGTATGTAGATTGTTTCATAACTGACCGTGTCAGTTGGAATTTTTTTTCCTTCAAAATGACAAAAGCAATACATCAGGGGCTTAAATTTTTCTTCTCCCAAGGGAGAGGTACTGAGTTTATGATGATTGATTGTGACCTTGAAAATATAATTATTTCCACAGCACTGAAAATGCAATTTATTCTTTTTTGCATTTGGGACAGGTGGAAGGATCTCATGCTGACCTGAAGAAGTGGTGAGGGAGCACCCGCAATTCAATAAAGCCAGTTTTGCAGATGTGCCTTGCAAAGAGATTCAAGTGCACATCTTTAAAAGTCCATTATTTTTAATCATGATGTCCACTTATTATCTAATAATGCTAGTAATCAAAGTAGGGGAAAACACCAAAGCATGCCTCATGTTTAAGTTGTGCTAGATAGGTTGAATGTGATCTACAAGGACCTTCAGTATTTCAGACTTTAACAGACAAAGAAAACGAAGACAAGTTTCTGATATTTACCCTGGTAGGAAGATTAAGTGCAGCATTTACCAGCTTTGTGTACTCAAATCGAGAATCAATTGCTTTGTATCTTAATCCTGCATCTATACATCGGGAACACTGAGGTCTGGACCTTCTTCAGTCTCATTCTCTCTAGCCCCATCTGCAGGGCTAGAGGGGATCCTTTAACTAGTTTTGCTGTCTGCGCTTAGCTGGCTTATGATTCTGACATGTATGGCTATTGGTTTTGTTGTTGTTGTTGTTGTTGTTGTACTATGGTCTGTGGTCTGTATTGATGAAAATGTCTACTGTCTGAGAAAGATGCTTGAATTTTAGGGTAACTAAAGTGTTTCACTCTTTCTTTGGTTTGTAAACATAAACATCTCTTCCATACTAAAGATACCATTTACCCCTTGCTTCCTTAGATAAAGAAAACTAAAACAGCTGTAGCTGTTCTGTGACCCATGTTCTCGATTCTGTGAGGAGAGTTTTTGTACAAACGAGCACTTAACATTTTACAGGCTGGTCAGTTTTTCTGGATCCATGATAATGCATGTGGTCTTGCTGAAGCAGAAATGGAGCCAGAGACGGCAAAGTTATCATTTATTAAGGTCTTAGGACTCTTTGCCACTCCATAGTCTGGACTCTAAACATTTTGGTTAGTGAGAAGTACTCCTTTATGTATTTATATGATTTAATAGTTTAGATTTCTTTTGAAACACAGCCTCAGAGCTTTAATTGTTCTGAGTGTAAGAAAGCCTTATGTTTTTAGAGATAGATGAAAGAGAATGAAAACAACGAATTGTTTAGAGTGTAGGATAAGGCTCACTACACTATCCAGAACAATGACATTCCAAAGACCCTCATATTCGAAACTAGAAGCCGGGCATTTATGTCAGCTGGCAAATGAAAATCAGGATTACAGATGAACTAAGCTGGTAAATCAGCTAACTTTGGGAGTGGGAGTTGCCCTATTATGCTCATCATTGACAAGGGTATTAAATTACATAAGGCAGAAGAGTCCTTGTCAAATGGTCATGGAAGAGGAGGTCGGAGTGATGCATCATGACCAGCTATAGCTGCTCACAGAGACAGAGACCAAAAACCGGAGAAATTCTTTAAACTGGAAAACTCACGGAGTTTTAGACCCTCCAAAAGCAATGCAGAGCTTCTGACAAACTGGCTTTAGTACAGTAAAGATCCGTGGCACATTTCTGAGTTCCTTAAATATGAAATATTAAATCTCTATTGTTTATAGCCTTCAAGTTTTCAGAATTTGTTGTGGATGTAGCTGAAAATGTACACAGTAAGCAAATATTTTTTGGTAAAGAGCCAGAGAGAAAATGGTAGAGACTTTGATGGCTATACTCTCTTTCCTTACGATTTAAAAAATAATGCCACTCTAACGAAGTGGAAGACACGGTGAACACTAAAATAAATTGACATGGCTGTTCTCCAATAATACTTTAACTAGAAAAAAAGTGGTTGGCCAAGTTTAAATTGTGGATCATGATTGCTGAGTGCTAGCTAGCTAGTTTCCATTAAGTCACCCCACTCCAAGTTCATAGCTTTGGGTCTTTGGACAAATTATTCAATAACTGTGCATCTTAATTTAAAAAGAAATTCATGAACAGTGAAGAGTCCTACTTTCACATACCATGTTTACATAGTCAATAATGTCCTATGCACAGGAAGTAAACTAATATTTTGAGCTGTTCTAACATCCTAAGCTTACTAAAGTTTATTAATATACATGTTAATAGGATTTAAGTAAAACTCCATTTAAAACACTGGTAAAGGTTAAATAATCATCATATTGAAACTTCTATAACTAATATAACATATACGATAGTTGTCAACAAATACTACTTACACAATCTTATTTACTAAGTCACTCAGCATTCCCTTTGAACATCATTGTAAGTTTACTCTGGGTTGTTAGGTTTTTTCCTCTCTTGCTCTCACTCTCTCTATGTTTCTGTCTCTTTCTCTCTCTCTCTCTACACACACACACACACACACACACACACACACACACACACACACACACACACACGTAAATACCGAGGAAAAGTTTAGATGGACCTCAAGGCCTTACCATGCGCTAAGCTAGTTCTGCCACTTAATTTTCCCTTCTAATCCTTCTGGCTCTTGTCTCTACATTAGATATAGAACAATGTCTTCTACTTTTTGAGTCACTACAGTAAAATCCTAAAACAATGAACTTCAAACTTGTACCTATGAGGCTACACTCCCCTGAATTGCCTTCATTTATCAAACTATATTTTAGCTTTAATTTTACTTGACATCTTTTACATAAAGTGATATTAACAGATAATATATATGTATTATGTTTAATTTCTGTGTGTACATTGGTTGCATGTAAAGTGGTAATAAGTAATTGAGAAATTTATTCACATAAATTAAACAAGATTTAAATAGTTCTAACTGTTATTTCTTCTGATCTACTCTTGTAGGATTTCATTTGTTTTTGCTTTTTCAAAGACTTTGGGTACATCATGAAATTATTAATTTGGGATCTTTCTACTTTTGATGTAGGCCCTTCTCTCTTAGAATTAGCTTCATTGTGTCCCACAGGTTCTATCTTGTTCTCTTTTCATTTTCATTCAATTCTAATTTATTATTTCCTTTTTAATAACTCTTTGGCTCCAATTTTTTCTTTTTTAATTAAACATTATTTATTCTTTACATATACATTTATATTATTATACATATATACAATAAACTACTTATAACAAGAAGAACCATGACACAATGAGGAATTATACAAATGTTACATTCTTAGTGTTTTGGCTATTTGTATTTGACAACCATGAAGAAAACATCTTTCCTATCTTGGTGTGTCTAAAATTCTGAATGTAAATCAATCTCCATCATATCTTGTTATTATGTCAACTTAAAATGTCTATCTCTACCTAAAAACATCTTAACTCCAAACAACTCTAAGCTTAATTTTAAAACTACACTATCTGGTCTTCAACCCCATCAGAGATTGGACAAGGAATAAAATTAATTACCTGAGTATATAGGAAGTACAGATTAGCAGTTTTCCAAATGATAAGATGACAGAGACAGTTTGCTACTTGAATAGTCACCCAAAACTCTATAATTTTGGAGGATCTTCTTCAGCCTTCTGGCCCAATATATCTGACAAACATATTTGTGAGGCAGGGGCTATCAAGGACCTGCTTACCCTGTCTTGGTGGAGTTTGGCTGTCAACTCTGCCTGCATCCAAGCAGAATTCTGTATGTAGTAGAAAGGAGAACATTTTGCCCAGTGGCTTGTTTGCCACATTTGGAGACATCTCCATAAGGAGGTTCTTTGAAGCTCATCATCCTCTTTGAGGTAGGCTGGATGTTGCCAGGAGCCAACCTGTCTCATTGTCAGTGAATCTTGAAAATAATAAAAACATTTTTAAGTGCCATTTTCTGTATGATTCTAAGGTTTTTGAAGACCTGATCCAACTAACTATTTTACCTTGTCTTTCTATACAATCATGTCTATCTGTTGCACTTAAGATGTATATTCTTGTGATAAAAGAAGACTAGTAATTGATATGACCATGATTTGATCAATTAACAACTAACTTGTATAACTTATTTATCCTAAACAGCTCGCAACAGCACTTTCAAAGTATTGGAAGTAAACCTTGTATTATAATTGACTTATATTTGTACAATACCTCATATTAGAGTATATATATATATGTGTGTGTGTGTGTGTGTGTGTGTGTGTGTGTGTGTATGTGTGTGTGAAGAATAATTTCACATTTGAATTCTACAACACTGTATCTAAACTTAGACTTATTTTGCATCTATACACAAAATTCTATACCAGTAAATTTCAAATAATCTTGTGAGTGACAATTGAGGCATTAAGTTGAGGAGTAGATTCATTAATCTACTTTTTGTTCTATCTTCCCTCTATATTTCTACATTATCCCTTTTTTCTTTTCAACCCCATGTATCTAAACCTAAGAATGCAAGCTAAAGGAAAAGAGAGACATCTCTGAGTCTAACCTTGTTTTCTCTCTAAATAGACCAATAATAACTTATAACTAACTCCCATTGATAATTGCCCTCTATAGCCCAAGAAATCAACCAAAAACCTACCTGACTCCCCTAAAAGGAAATGGGGTGTCGTTCTCTTAAGGTTTGTTCAGGCTCTTTTGGGATGAATAATACCTTTGTAGGCCCCCAAATAAAATTGGGGAAATGATTAAACAAGCTAGGAATAGCATTTGTGTCCAGTTTCTAAATGTTGAGAAATCCTAGGCTTAATTAGAGTCCTATATGGGACAGTCTGAAATGCTAGATCATTTGGGATTGGAAGTTTTCTTTGAAAGTATTCTGCAAGCTGTCTTGTTCTGATGAGGAACAGCAGTTGAAGCACTTGGTGCTGGAACATGAAGGATATAGGATGCCAATGTCCAGCATGTAGGAGGAATGAATCCTCTCAGGTCTGATCCAGCATCAATGTCAGGTTCTTTTATTATGAAAGCATATAATTTATCACAAGCATTATACAATCTTAAAACTGTGAATATATAAGGTATGCAGCGTGTACAGAACAATTAAGGCTTGTTCTCTGCTCTTTGTATGAGCAAAAGAAAGACATTTGTAAATCTACATTCATGCCATATGAAGAATGGTATCTAATAATAATTCATAGAGTTTATGTAGCAAACACGAAGCATTGTCTATGCCTAGACATTCACGTCTCAGCCAGTCTCAGAGCTATTCCCATACAGTGAGATTAGCGATATAAGTTACCTGCTTGTTCTACAGTTTTAGTTCCTCGCATACCAATTACATCCTCTCCCTCATTCTCTCCCGATCCCCTCTCTCTCAATTTTAATTTATAGTATGTTGTGTAGTCTTCATTCATTGTGTGCTTCCTGTGGCTACTATTGCTGCTGATTTCTAGCTGTGTTCTGTTGTGACAAGATAGAATTCAGGGTGTCATCACAATATTCCTATATTTGTTAAGACTTGTTTTGAGTTCCAATATGTCACCTATTTCAGAGAAAGGTCTATAGACTCCGAAAAGAATTCATATTAGTGCTTTATAGATGTCTATTAGGTTTGTGTAACCCCAATGTTTCTAAGTTATGTTTTTGTATAGATGACCGATTTGTTGGTGAGTATTATGTCACCCACTCTCACTGTGTTCAAGTCATTGTGTGGTTTCAGAAGTGGTGATGTAATCCATGTTTAGTGCTTATATGATTAATGTTGTACTATCCTGCTGGTGGATTGTTCATTTAATGAATAGGAAGTAAACTTCTATAATTATCTCTTCTGAGATAATTTGTTTTTGTTTGATGTCTATTTTGCCATCTGCTTCTTTCTTACTTCTATTTTTGTAGAACAATTTTTCCTATCATTTAGTGTAAGGTGGTATCCATCATTGATGGTTAGGTATGTTTGCATAGAGGCAATAAAAATATGGATTCTGTTTTCTAATCTAATCTGATGTATATTTTTATTGGGAGAGATTGAAACTGCTAATATTAGCAATTATTGTTGAAAATTGTGTTTATTTTGTGTGTCCTTCTTTTCGATTGTTTTGTGGTGTTTCTTTAGATACCTTTTGATGAACTGCTCTGAAGATATTTATTTATTTGCTGTGACATCTTGGGTGTGTTTACCCTTGTTTTCAGAGCTAAGTATTACTTTAAGAATCTTCTGTAGAGCTATCTTACTTATTATGGATTTATTTAACCTATTTTTAAATAGCAAGTTTTTGTTTCTCCTTCAATTGTAATAGATTATATTGTTTGGTATCCTAGTCTAGGTTGATGATTGTGGTTTTTCAGAACTTTCTAGGACTTCTGGCTTTAAGCTTTTTGGTTAAATACATTATTATTATTTTGTTGTTTTTGTTATTTTGATAGCATTAGTTTTAAATTTGTTTGATCTTTTCCTCTTCAAGCTTTCAATATAATTGCCTTTTCTGCATTTTTTGATGTTGTCAGTTTTTATTTTAATTTTTAAATTAATTTATTCAGATTACAACTAAATTTTTATCCCATCACTTGTATCCACCTGTTCCTCCCTCCATCTTGCCCCCACCCTATTCTCCTCCCTTAGGTCTATGTCTGAGGGAATCTCCTCCAACACTATATGTTTTTCTGCATTTTTAATATTTTATGTATAATTAAAGGAAGCTTTTGGTCCTCTCTATTTGATACTGTGTAGGACTTTTGTGTCTGCATGTGCATGACAGAGTCCGTGCACATATGAACTCACATTGCCTGTTGCTTCATGCATAGGACCCTCCCAAGAACAAGCCAGTCAAAATTCCAACGTGGTTTTGGATAGCGAGTTCATGATATCTCACCTTAAGTCAAGTAGTTATTTAAGATTGATGACTCCTAAAGGAAGAGGAATCAAGTTTCCTCAGGATCAGCCCTGATCGTCTACCCATGCTCCATCCAGTAGAGGGTCCTGTACCAATCAATTTATGTACTAGCAGCACTAAGGAAAATTATCATGTTTACAAAAGAGAATGTGGAGTTGGGAGAGAAATGTAGTGAGGGAGGTTTGGCGGTCTAAATAGGAATGGCTCCTACAGGAACATCTATTTGGGTGCTTGGTCATCACGGAGTGGTTCTACTGAAGAGGAATTATGAGATGTAGCCTTGGTAAAGTAGGTATGACCTTGTTGGAGAAAGTGTGTCACTGGGGGTGTGGTTGGGATTTGGTGTTTCAAAAGTCCAAGGCTGCCCCTATATCTCTTTCTTCTTCCTCTCCATGGGTCTGCTAGGACCCGGGTAGGACTCAGCTACTTCTTCAGCACTATTTCTGCCTATGAGCCACCAGGCTTCTTGCCATGATCATAATAGATTAAGCCTCTAAAGCTGTAAGTAAGCCTCAATTTAATGGTTTATTTTACCATGGTCATTTGGAGAAACTAGAAAGGAAGGGCTAGGAGGTGGATTTAATAAAAAAAAAAAGTATTATATGCAAGTTTGAAAGTTTCAGACAGTAAAAGCAATAGTAAAAGCCTCAAAACTTTTATATGTATGTAGAAACATATGTGATAATTTATCATGTGAATTCTATTCAAAAAATATTTCAGGGTAGAGTGTTTAAAAATAAAAATTAAATCCATATAGTACCTCCAGTGTTCCATGAAGTACCTTCATAATTCCATATTTGCTTAATTTGTTTGTGATATACAATACTTTCAACAAGAAACTAAGCTTAAATACAGCCAAGAATAATGTAGGTTTGTAAAAATAATAATGCTCAAAAGGAGACTTCAGTTAGAGTTTATTCTTCTATGCATAGTAGCCATGTGGTCCTTTGTTGTTGTTGTTTGTTGTTTGGTTTTTTTGTGTGTGTTTTTTCCTTTTTTTTTTTTTTTTTTTGAGACAGAGTTTCTCTTTGTATTAGCCCTGGCTGTCCTGGACTCACTTTGCAGACCAGGCTGGCCTTGAACTCCTATAGATCCACCTGCCTCTACCTTCTGAATGCTGGGATTAAAGGCATGGGCCATTATACTTGGCTGGGTGGCCTTTTGTATAGACAATTTTGTACAGCTTTCCAACGTCATTGCTTGTGGGTATAGAGTAGAACAACCTGGGTGAATTTTAGAAAAAGAATCAATGATATATCAAAACTTCTGACATCAAATATGATATACTATAGGATTCAATAAGTAATTATTATTCCTGTTAATATTATCATTAGAAAGCTGAAGCACATTCAGGGTATAGCATCACTTTTGATACCAAATATTATAATTAGGACATTCTACTACCTTGCCAATGTTTTCTTTCTGCTGAGTTCAAAGTCCTTGTTCTAGAGGTGGCTGTAATACCACTGCAACATGCTGAACTTTGCAAAAGTAACAGACTTGACTTGGACATGTATTGGCTAACTCCTGAAGATGATGAATGAATTTCATTAAAATTCAACCTGCTCCATGCAGACCCAACTACTGTACACAGTTAAATCTTCTGATAAATCAAAGGAGTCTATGTGAAGGCAGAATACAAAACAGAGGTCATCTGGCAAGTAAGACCAGTTAATCAATTCATTTGCATAGATGGGAAGGCATTCTGTTTAGTTATCCATGAAGCAGTCATGAAAAATATAAATCACTGTTTCAGGTTGGCTTCATAGTCTCAGATCCTAAGCAGCCCTGCACCAAAGAAGTAAAAGACTTTTCTCAACAACACTAATTGTTTGGTCACAGCCGGACAGGGAAGAACACACCTTGTCAACAGTGTCAGGCATCTCAAGGAAGCCTTCTCTTTCTCTCCAGATTAATCAACTGCTTTAACCTCCACTCCTGCAAAGATGAATATCTGACAAATTCAAAGCCCTAGTTTTGGACTCTTTTCATACTACACCTCTGAATATTTCCTGGATTTTAAGGTCTTCGAGTTGTTTGTTATTCTTCCAATTCCCCCATGCTCCAGTTTAATGGATATATCTGATTCCAGTTTTTTCTTTTCATTCATAACAACTGACCAATGGGTCAGGAAGGTGGCTCAGTAAGTAAGAACACTTCCTGCTCTGCAGAGGGCCCAGATTAACTTTCCGGTACCCACATTGGCTGGCTCAGAATTGCCTGTAACTGGAGCTTTGTAATATTCAACATCTTCTTCTGACATCTACAGGCACCCTCATATATATATGCATATACACAAACATACTGTAATACACATACGTCAAAATAAATTGAAATAATAACAATTGATCTTTATGTTTTCTAGTTCATTCCTAAACACCAGTCATGTAGCTTTATTGTCTCTGTTTTAGTACTTCTGAAATTGTACTTCAGGAAAGACATCCCATTTTCAGAAAATATGCTCAAAGGAAAAAATTCATATGTTTCTAAAACCCATAAAATTATACAAAAGTTGGGGCTAGTACATGCTGCATATCGTATGGAATGCTGTTTACTTGCACAAATATATGTAAGCTCTCTTTGCTTTAAAGCTATGCTTTCCCTGATCTTATTACTTGCTGGTTTAATACTTGGTTTTATCAACTGACATTTGCTTATTTTACAAAAGTAAATTGCAATGAAAGTGCCTTAGAAAAAATTGCTCTCTGTGCCATATTTATTATTCCTTATTGTTTTGGGGAAAAACACAACAACACACTTTTGGTAAGTTCTTCTTCCATTATAGGTTCATTTCTATATTTAAGAATCCTCCCATATTGGGACTGGAGAGATGCCACAACAGTTAAGAGCACTGGCTGTTTTCTAGAGTGCCTTGGTTCAATTCCCAGCCCCCACCTGGTAGTTCACAACTGTCTGTAACTCCAGGTCCAGGGGATCCCAGACATACAAACAGGCAAAACACCAATGCACATTAAATAAAAATAAATAAATCATTAAAGCAAATCATCATTTATTACCATTTTACATTTTGTTTTTTCATGAATATTATAGTTGGAAAAAGACAGTTTCTCTCTTATGATTGCCTTTAAGACCTATAATCACATTAAGAAAAGATGGTAACAATAAAGGTTTTCAGATGGTACCATGCGCCAGAATGGATGGACTGAGGAAGCACAGATCCAGGGAGGTTTTTTTTTAAATCCGTGATTCTGATTCCGTAGTTCTGAAGTGAGAGACAATAATTTGTATTCCACATCCAAATAGGTCATAACACAGCTCTTCAAGTGGTCCCATTGTTGCTGTTCTGTGACATATTTTGTGGGAGACACTGAATTTTTATAGCATTATTATTTGTAAAATCAATACTGGATGTTGTTATTTTAATGACCCAAATACCACTCCTATATGTTCCACATGGTGTATGCTTGTTATAATTCCATTACTGTAATATTTTGATATTCCTAGAGGTGATAATTTCTTGCATTTTATGTCTAGCCTTTCTAAGAGAACTAGCACATTGCTCTGATCCAAGACATTCAGTCATACACTAATTGATTTCATTTTTGAAAAGCTTCTCTTCCAGAGTCACATAAAACTCATATATAAACATGTATTTTACAACTTAAAGTGTGTGTGTGTGTGTGTGCGTGTGTGTGTGTGCGTGCGTGTGCGCGTGTGTGTGTGCACGTGTGTGTGTGTGCACGTGTGTGTGTGTGTGCGTGCGTGTGTGTGTGTGTGTGTGTGTGTGTGTGTGAAGTCATTCTATCTAGAATTCTATCACAGCTTTTCATCATAGCAACTAGACATTTTTCTTGACTTCCTTTGTATTTTTCCAGTTTCTGCTTCTTAAGTTGATCTGCTTGCACACTACACTATTGTGTGTGGGTCATATATCGATATTTTCTCACTATATCTATATATTTGATTGCCATTTGGCTAGCTACACTCTTCTTTATTTGAAGATTAATTTCCTCTTAGTATTTTTAAAGCTTCACTTTAAATGTTGTGATTAAGGATTTCAATATTATTACTCTGAAAAATATGTATGCTAGGTGCATGCACATTCACACACACACACACACACACACACACACACACACACACACACACACACACTGTACTATACTGTTGAAGAGCAGTGATGCTCCAAAGAAGGGCATGGCAGGGATTTATTTGAGCCACTAGAAGGCATTGTATAAAATTACATGCAGTTGGATATAATTCCATGAAATTATTTTTTTCCTATGGTGCCTGAATTAGTCAGGGTTCTCTAGAGAAACAAAACTTACAAAATGAATCTGTGATATCTATCCTATCTATCTGTCTATCTGTCTATCTATCTATCTATCTATCTATCTATCTATCTATCTATCTATCTATCCATCTACCCACCTATTATCTATTTCACACACAGAGACTCACACACCTCTATATATCTATCTGTTTATGTCTGTAAATCAGAGAACCTTCTCCTGTAAAACAACAAGCTAAATCCCAAAATGATAATAAAATGATAGGGTATGTATTTGGTAAATTCCAAGTGCTATCAAAAGTTTGTAGATTTTGTTATATTTTTATCAATATCACCAATACTACAATGCCACATATTTATTACCCCATGCATTCTTCAGTATAGAGAATTATGGCATATTAATCACTCCATATGCTGTAATGATACCTTTATTATACATCATTTATTGAAGTGAATAATATCATCATTTATGACAAATTAGACGACATGCTAAGGCAATTCTGAAAACTTTATCATAACCTATCACGGTGCCACATGCTCCTTCTTGCTCCTATGATTCCAAATCTTTTTAATGCCTCTCTTTTGTGTGCCTTGCCTCTTATCCCCTTCAATCATAATCTCACTTTAATTGCCTCTTCTCTAGCAAATACAAACATTATCTTCCTTACTCCTGGAATTAATAACTTTTCTGATGGCTTATCATCTTTTTTGTTCTCCAGTGTGCCGTTTCCAATTAAAATGGAAATTAAATGGAACTGAGTCTGAAACACCAAAGTCATGTGTGTAGCTTTTGGTGGATTTGGATTATAATGAGTACTAAACAGAATTCTTTATAAATGAATCTTTTTCTTGTCCTCTCCTGTACCCTGTATACACACACACACACACACACACACACACACACACACACACACACACGCATGCATGCACGCATGCACGCACAAGCACAGGCAGTGAGAAGGTATCTTATGATGTTACAGTTTATTGATATTTTTATTTTCAGCCAAAAATTTCTAAATTTACTTAAACATTTTGGGTTTTCTTCCTTTGTTGGCTTGTATTTGCTTTCAGTCATTCTTATTTGAATATAGTCCTTAGTTCTCCTATCATTTTCATAATGATTCAACTTGATGGTGTAAGCTTGACTTGACAGCCATTTGGGAAATGCTTGCTGTTCCACTTGAGATGCCCCTGTGCTTCTCTTGATCCCAGTCTTCACACTCTTAAATTCACCAATCACATCTAATGACCTTGCAGTGTTGCCATCTGCAAATTCACAGTGGCTTTCACCAACGGGACAAGTTTGGTCAAGGCAGAATGAGCTCACATCACTCATTATGGCTCATTGTTTTTCTGAGGAAACAACTCATAATAATTTGGTGTACCTGTAAGTCACTGTAATCCTGACTCAACTCATTTAATTTTCTGTTTTCACCCTGGTTGTGGGCTATGAACCTATAGCTTATGGGAGCATCTCATTAATTCTAGTAAGGAATTTCGCAAGTTAGCACTTTGACATTCATTTGTTTACATTTCAAAATAACTTTTATGCTACTCTATTTACTTCCAATTGGCTGTTATAATTGCTTAGTTATATCTGATAAAAAGTAATTTCTATTCATCATTAGTAAAAATGAAAATCTAGAAATGGGAAAGTAAATGTAAATGTGCTAATGGTTTCTACATATGAGAAAAACATTATTAATATTTTTGAAAGTATATTGTCAGTTTTTATTAAAAATAGATATGCATAACAGAGGAATACTTACATTTAAATTGGTATTATTCTTGGTTAATTGTTATAAAACTGTACCATGAAATTCTTATTAGATTGAAGAATAATCTCTGTACTAGTGAACACAGTCTGTCTTAATCAATACCTCAGACTAAGAGACTACAGAAATAAAGTACCTTCTGCTTCTGGTCCCTGAGGCTAGATGCCTGTCTCAGTGCCATAGACACCACTGTTCTCACTTGATAGTAAGATAGATATTCTTCCCTATCTTCCCATAGTTTCTTCTTTACTATGCCTTCCCATGACCTGTTTAGAGAGAGAAGAGATGGTCTGATACACATTAGTTAAGATAAAAGGGAGACAGGAGGTGAGGGAGAAAGAAAAGAATAAAAGGGAAAAGAGAGGAGTGGGGAGATCAGTTTCTAAAGGCTCCATGTTACACTCCAACGTTCATCTTGGAGGTTAGGGCTTCAAGATCAACTAACTGTAGGGTGACACAGTTCAGTGAATAAGGACCTCTTTCATATATTTTTGTAGTTGTTACAGTGAATTATATAGGTTTGCTATAGCTTGCTTCGCATTATATTCATATACTGAGGAATGTCTAATCTGTAGTTTTAAACAATAAATATTTTCACAGTGAACATTCTTTCTGTGGAACATTTTACATTAACATTCTGTTGTTTCATTTGGAAACAAATACCCATAGGAATAAAAACCATTTGGTCAAACTAGTTTTAAGTTCATTCTATTTTGTGTCACCATGAAAAAAAACAACAACAACAACAAAAACCAAACCAAAAAAAAAAAAAAACCTTTTTAGATCAATTTGAATTTTCCAAAATATATGTGAATAATATGTGGCTTCTTCAGGCTACCAAGAAGAGACTTGATACCCTATGAGCATATAAAGGGGGAGGAAGTCCCCCTCAGGCACAGTCATAGGGGAGGGGAGTAAGGGGCAAATGGGAGGGAGGGAAGAATCAGAGGATACAAGGGATGGGATAACCATTGAGATGTAACAAGAATAAATTAATTAAAAAAATGTGGCTTCTTACTGGCACATGGTCAGCTTACTAGAGTTTACACTCTTAGAGAAAGTTGACCCATTCTTTTTCAGCAGCTAACAATTGACAACTGTTTCATGACTAAGGGTGAGCTTGTGTGTTCAATTCCCCATTCCATGCTAGGAATTGGTCTAGCTTGGATTTGTAAATGATTTGTGAATGCTGTCAGTGTCATGGTGAGTTTATTTCTGTAGTTGTACCCTTGTGTCTAGATGTTTCCATGTAGTTATCCACTTCTGCCTCTTGTAGTCTTTGAAGCCACTTGTGGAAGAAGGGATGCACTATATCTTCTATCCATCCGTCTGTCTATATCTATCTATCTATCTATCTATCTATCTATCTATCTATCTATATCTATGTATCTATCATATATTATCTATCTATTATCTATTGTCTATCTATTTGTCTGTCATCTATCTATCTATCTATCTATCTATCCATCTATCACCCATCTATCATCTATCTCCTTTCTCTCTATCTCTCTATCATCATCTATCTCTGTATCTATTCTATCCATCTGTCCTCTCTCTATCTATATATAGGCATAGACATGGATATTTCTTTTAGTGCCAGTTTCTTATTCTCTGCACCTTGGCCAGTTTTGTGTTTCTGCAAAAAGAATTTTCTCAAATTAAGCTTGAGAGAAGCATTGTTTGGGTGGATATATGCAGAAATTAAATAACTTATCTTATGTGTACAAGTGTTTTGTCTATGTGCATAAAGGATTACCACATGCATGCCCACTGTCCAGAAGGCAATAAGAGAGCATCAGATGTACTGACACTAGAGTTAAAAAATGTTTATAAGCCATAATATAGATTCTGGGAACAAAATCGGTGTCTTTTGGAATAGCAACAAGTGCTCAGAACTACTGAGTTATTTTTATCTCATCAACTTTCTCCTTCACCTTTATATTAACAACAGAT